>NC_140100.1:4849638-5556224 GCF_964237585.1 Gallinula chloropus
ATGCTTTGGCCCCAGCTGCTCCTCTCCTCCCTCTGCCATGAAGCTTTTGGGTTAATTTTTCTGTCTCCTTTTGATTTTTTTTCCCCATCAGACTATCTTCTTGTTGCACTGCCCATACTTGTTAAAGGTCACAAACAAACACTGTGCCACTGCCTGTGTATCAAAGCTGGTCTCCACATCAGCTTTTTCATGTGTTTTCAGATCGTTAAAACTGTATCCCCTGCTCTTTGCTTTTTGTGATCAAAGCACCATTCGTGCAGTAATCTCATGCAGAATGGGCTTTCTCCCCAGCAATCATTACCTCATCCTGTCATGGTGGTCCTGAAGGATGTTTCTTTTCCTCCAAAATGCTTTTCCCCTTCAATGGACCAGCTGGGAGGGAAATAGTTAAGTTTTTTTTTATAAGAGGGAGGGGAAAATGATAAAATGGGCCTTATTTGTTCTGTAATGGGACTCCCAGTACCACCATAAGCAGTTACTGCCTGTTTGTCAGTAAGCCTGGCAAATAGAAAATTGTCTTATAAACTGTAAAAGCTGAAAGGTCGTAAAAAGGATTTAGCACTATCGCAGGAGACAACTTTGTTTAAACAGTGTCATTAGTCTCTTTGCAGGCCTTTTTACAGAGCTTTCACTCTTGTTTGTTGTGTTCTTACCTTGTGGGGTATTTTTGAGGGGGGCTGGGGATGAGGGAGGATGGGGAGGGGCATTCCTTATTCAGAAATGGAGTTGTTATAATCTCCTGAAAGCTACTTTGAGCAGAGATGGGCTGGGTGGGTAAGCCCAGGATGGGGCTTTGCTGTGGAGCTGCTGGGAAGTGGAGTCCCTAAGGATGATGGAAAGGGAAACCCAGGTTCATAAGGAACGGAAGGTGACATGGTTGGGATGAGGATGCTCCTCATCATATATTTGGACCATGCGATTCTCAGGTTCAGCAATCCCAAAGCTCCTTCAGTGCTGTGTGACAGAGACCCTCATGGTGCTCGTATGAGCTTGAACAACCAAAAACTTTCAGAGTCCACGCAAGCCCATGCTGCCTTCAATAGCAAACAGTGCTACAAGGGGCAGGAAGCACAGGGGATTCAACTGCAGGGGAATAATTCAGCTTGAAGCAGACCTTGGGGTGTGGCTCACCTGGAAATGGGGGAATTGCTGTGGAAGGATCCTGAAGGGGCTGAAACTGGCAAAAAAAAAAAAAAAGCAAAAGAAGAGTCTGTTGGCAAAGTATTTTCACAGATGTGTCATTCAGGAGTGGTTCATATAACTGAAGAATGGCAAACAGAGTTCTCCGTATGAAAGGAGGAGGAAAAGCAATCCCGGCAGTGCCTGGCCTTTCAGGCTGCAAAGCTTTAGACAAATTGTGAAGGAAAGAATAATGGGATGAAAATAGGACTGAGTCCAATCCAGGCTTACAAAGGCACATCGAACCTGCTTGTCTTGATAGTTTTTTTTGTTGGTAGGGGAACTGGTTTCCACCACAAAAGAAAAATGCATCTCTTCAGCTGGCTTTTGGTTAAGTAATATTTCAGGAATATTTCAGTGGATGAAGAGAAATGAATCACCTGTGCTAAAAGACATGAAGATGTATTAATAGGTGCTAAAAAAAACCCAGATTGGAAAGCAGCCGGAAGAGAGGGTTTTGCTGGAGCTGAAGACCCTGTTGGTGATCGGTCTGAGGAGACCTGAGGGGTGTAGTGGTTGCAGTGAGGGCTGGAGCAGTGACATGGGGCTGTGTGCCACAGGAGGGCCCCTGTGTCCCCCCCCAGATAGCACTGGTGCGATGCTAGAGCCAGAAGGATGGTGAGAGAGGATTAGCAGGATCAAGAGATACAAAACTTACTGGAATTGCACATGTTTTCAAGCAAATCAAATCCAAGCACCCAAATATTAGTAGTGGAAAGGTACAACTGTGAACATGGCTGAAACGACCTTGGTGAAGACCAGGACTTCTTGCTGTAGGTGGTATGTACACCTCCACCAGCTCTGTCTGTGCAGCCATGGGTATTTTCATCTGATCTTTGTTTTGCATCAACAAATCTAAGATACTTGCTGTGATGCTGCTGAACTTATGTGCCACCTGGTAGGTGATGGGTTAAGTGAGGACAAAGGGGAGATTTAGGTGATTTATTTCAGGGATGTGGTTGTATTAGATGAGTGCTCCTTGGGAGCAGTGTCTGTGGAGCATTCAGTTGGCAAGAGCTGCCACAGCGCTGCTGGGATGCAGGAGCTCCTGCAGGAACCAGCCTGGTCCAAGGAGCATCGGAAAAGGCATAATCTCATTACCTGTCACTGTACAGTATCAGGAAGGAAACTCCCTTTTCTATTGCTACCGTTCTAGTTTTGTGGCTTGTATGGTGTCTAATTATTTTCCTGCACTGGAAGGAAAGGCCCTTGTCCCACCTGCCCTTCCCGGCGGGATTTTCCTGTGCTCCCGGAAAAGGATGCTGCCAGCAGAGGGCACACGATATATGAATATGTAGATCCTCTATAGGTCCTGGCAGTAACTGCCTCCTGATGCCTGTCAGCACATCCCGAGCTCCTTGTCAGAAAAGAGAAAAAGAGACAGGGAGCAAAGCCTGGTGTTTGAGAGCATTCGGAGTAGAATGCATGTCCTGCTTAGGAAAACTGGAGATACTCACTTGTCACAAGCAGAAATTTGCAGTGCCCAGCAGTGATTATTTTTTGGGGGGTGCTCCCCTTATTGTCCCAGAGAACAGAGAGATGGAGGCAGAGGTGACCTTGCTGCAGCCTTCCTCCTCCTGGCTGCATTCCTATCACAGGGGGGACAAGCATGAGTGTGGAGGGTCAGACAGGAGGGGATGTTGACCTGCTGCATCCTCTGCCAGAATCTAGGATGTGGAGATCACTCTGGTACCCAAAATACAGGTGCTTAACCCTTCTGCAGCTTGGATGCCTTCATGCACTCTGTTGGCACACACACAAAAATAGGTTTTTGCCTTTAGAGATGAAGGTGCCCCCGAACCACGTGTGTTTGTCAGCTCTTACCTCCTTCCTAGGCTGCTCTGATCAAAAGCAGTTTAGTGCACCTCAACCACCGTGAATGGAAATTTCCCCCATCTCCCTCCTGGTCCTTGGGGTTTCCAAATGTCAAGTCATCACCTGCAAACGCTATTTGAAAATGTTTAGCAAGTTGTAGTCTGATGGCATCAGTCAGTCACCAAAGATAACCAGCTTGTTTTCTTGCTCTCCTCTTTAATATTCCCTCCCAGCAAAGCTCTAGAGATGTCATTAGGAGCGGTGAGCTCTTTGGAGCCAGGCAAACAACTGCTGAGTAGGTCGTTCCTGCGTAAATAATTTGCTTCTTGGTTTCCCTCCGTGCCACGAGCTGAGGGCAGCGAGTTCTGTCTCAGCATCAGCAGTGGAGAAGGCACCAGCTCTGAGCCCCTAGAAACGGTGCTTGTTCTGTTTGCACCAGTGGTTGCTGGGGGAGGGGAGCAGAGCAGCAAGTGGGGTGGATCTTGGAGTGACCTCAAAAAGACTAGCACCATTCTTTAAGGCTGGAGATGCCAAAATAGCTGTGAGAGGAGAGGGCAGGAATAATGATGCTCACAGCTCTACCTTGTATGGAGCCTCAAAGCTCAAGTGGAGCTGTGATGGGCCCTGAGCCCTGTTCCCCACTCCGTGGTCAATATGGGAAGTCGTGTGCAATGAAGTGGCCACGCTGGGTCAGAAATTGCTTGTGTGGCAGCCTTCAGTGCAATAATCAGGGCCTGTTATTAATGTCCTTTTGTTTACCCACCTAGAATTTCCCAGCAGGGCCTGTTTTTCATTTACTTCCCACTACATCCCTTCTCCCAGGTCCTCTGCATTATTATAAAGAACCTTCCTATTAAATAATTTCAGAAAATAACTCTGAAAATTGTACCTCACCCTTAAAATGAAGGGCTGAAAATGTCCCTGTGAGGTTCTTATACTTGTCACCTGAAAATAATAATTCTAATTAGCTTCCATGCCTGCCCTTGGGTCCAGCCTGGTAAATCCTAATGAACAGTAGCTGATTGAAATATATCCTTGTGTGTTATTTAAAACAGTAAGTGTGCTCTGCTCCAGGGGAACAGTTCAGGGTGTGGTAGGTCACCAATGGATCCCCCTGCAGTGAAAGAAGAGGAACACTTGAAGAGCAGAGATCTGATGTATTCCCCAGGGCCCTGGGGATGTGTTATGCTGAGGACTGGTGAGGAAGCCTTAACTGATAGAAATGTCTCTGTCTGCAAATCAAGGCTTTTGGTTGTTGGTTACCAAGTGATCTGATTCTCCTTAAAATAGCAATAAGGACGATGTAACTTGGGTTTGAGCTCGTGTTAGCGGCACAGATTAAGACTGGAGGGAGCCTGGATGGAGTCAGGACGTGCCTGCTTCTCTCCCTGTGCAGACATGGGCTGGAAGAGAATAAATTGTTGTAATTTGCATGATGGGAATGAGAGAGAAGTTATCGATTAAAGCAGGGTAAGAGGTGGCTTTATTCTCGTGAATTACCCAGATGGCAGCAAATGTGAACGCAAATTTTTACATGTAAAGTCATTTGCTGCTTTGCCAATGACCTTTTTTCCGCCTTCACAAAATATATGTTCTACTTCTTGTCCTATAAATCGAATCGTTTGAATCTCCAGTTTTTCAGCAAACTGAATTTCCTTTAACAGGGGAGATTTTATTGGTAAAAACATTTACTTTTGTTACAGCTGTTTCTCTTCCCCTGCCTTATCACAGGAAGGCTGAAGCAGCTCCTAGTGACACCATCAGCAAGACGGACTGAAAGGTGACCTGAAGGACCTGGCTGTCATCCCCCAGGACAGACCTGCCCAGAGACACCCACCTGCAGCAAATGCTTCTTGGGCAGCTCACAGGCTGGGGTGCGTTTGCTGAACAGCACCCCCACGTTTAACCACACAGATCAGCCTCTTCCCCTCGGTGCTGCTGTGCATCTGGACTGTATTACTCGGGAAAATGTTTTTTCCTTTGCATCCTGATGTCTGTTTAACTGCCCCCCAAGCTGTTCTTTGTCCTGCAGATACGTTTAACCTATTGCTTCTAGCTCGTTTGCACCTTTATTTACTTGCCTGTCTCCATATGTCTATAAATAAGAGCGTTTTCACATACAGAGCTAATGAAAGGGCAAAGGTGAGCTGGGGTTGGACTTGTAACATTCAGTCGGCTTCGGATTGCAGGAGACTTGTGCTCCTGCTAAATTTTTGATACAGATTAAGCTGTCTGGCTCCCATGGCTCCAGCCTTACTTTTATAAGCATCCTTGGTCTTTTTAAGCTTCATATCCCCTTCTGTGTCTGTCCCTCACGCTTGCTGGAGCCCTGTGATACGCAGAAAATGGGTGATGGAAAACTCCAGTGTGCCACTAGTCTGTATGTGGCTATCACAGGGTTACCTGGCGAGCGAGACCTTTTCCCCTCTTCACTTCTAAATTACTCAGCAAGAGGATTCTTACATCCTCCTTCCCTTTTGGGATCAGTCTAAATAATTCCTGTTTCCTTAAGCCTCAAGAGTAGCGAAGCAAAGAGCCGGTTGCACAGATTTCAGCTGGCAGCCCCTATGTACTTAGGCACATGGAGTATTTGCTCTCTGCTTGTGAAAAACCTGCTGATGCCTTTTCCAGCAGCTCCTCTTCGACACGGGCAGCACGGGGCCCTGGAAGCCGCACGGCTGTTTAAACACATGCTCCACACACACACCTTTGCCTGGCTGTGTGGGTGTATCTGTGTTCCTGCTTATCTAAAGCTTGTTGCTGCGAACAGCTTGTGACACTGACGGAAACGCTGGTTGACAGCAGACATGGGGAGATCTTTCAGAGCCAGTTTTGTCGTCCGTAGGCTTCTTTATGGCAAAACTGTGTCATCCCTAAGGCTATAGCAATTCTGGGTTTTCTCAGGAGCGTTATCTGGGCAGAAATGTAAAGCTCTAGGGTTTGGAGCTGCACCTCCAGCAGGACTGCCAGGCATACCTGCCCACTGCATGGATGTAAATCAGCTCTGGAGCCCGTGGCAGCAGCATGTCATGGCCATGTAAACCTTCCATCCAACCCTGTACCCATGTTCACCTACATCTGCCTGGGACACTCTGGGGTTCATGAAGCAGAAATAACTTGACTCTGTCTTGTGTGTTTGTCCCCTACAGTTGTTGGTCAGATCTTCTGGGTCTTGCAAGTCGTGAAGATGATGATGTAGGGTGGGTGTCCTTTGCCCTTCACTGGGACAGCAGAGCTCTACACCCCCCTGTAGAGTTGGACACCCATCCCAGCAGAGCCCAGTACAGTGCCATGGCCTGGCAGGGGTGGAGAAGGCCAGGTGTTTCAGGCAAGGTTTGCAGTCTCAGACGTGACTGCGCCTGGCCCGGGCCCAGCACATGCAGCTGTTCAGTGTCTACAGCCCGGGATTAAAATAGCCAACATGTTCCTCGTGTCCCACCGCGCCCCGGTTTGCACGTGTGACACAGGGCATGAGAGCAGCGCCCGGGGTGCAGCCCCACAGGGGTCTTGATGTGGGGCAAGCCCTGGATTTTTCTTCCAGACGTGCTTGGCAGGGCACGGAGTTGGATGGCCATCTCCAGAGCTCTGCGGTAGGGCTGGGGGAGCCGCACGTGTTATTTTATATATCGGGGGAGGGGAGTTGATAGTTGTGTGAGATGGTTGATACTTTTGCTTTGCATTTGGCCTGGCTTTTTCTAAACCAATTATTCATTTAACTCAGTTTGTGTAGAGATTTTGATAGACAGAAATTTTGGCTTCACAGCAATCAAATCTTTTTAAATACTGCCCAAGCTGAAATATTTATTTTTGGCTTTGTTAGCTGTCTGAAGTGATGAAAAGATTCTTTAGGGCAGCTGTTCTTTATGTCTTGGTCCTCTGTCCCATAGAAAGGGAGGAAAGGATGCTTTCCTGATTTCCTGATGCTCTCCATGGGTTTGCAGCAGTCCAATACCTACTTTTTCTCATCTCTTGGAGTTAGGAGATCACTCAGGTGTCACCAGCACCAACGCTTTTTTCCCAACATGCCCTAATGTCCAAGGAGGGAGATGTTAATTTTATAATTAAGCCTTGGGGCGGTCTGGATCTGCTCTTGACTCTGCCACAGGCTTCCTGCGTGATGCCCAGGTAAATCTTGAGGGATAAAATATTGTTGTCTCTCTGAGGATGTTCATGCTTTTGTTTTCCCGATCTCTACCTCACCAGGCTGTCAGCTCTTTGAGGAACGTGGACTCTCTGTGCCAGGGACTGAACAGAGACCTGCGGGACCACAATCTTGCCCAAGATTTATAGGAGCCACCATGGAACAGTAAGGTAAAGGATACCTGGAGTGGGTGGATGAGTGACTGGGCTCACTGTCTCCCCCCCTGCAGCAACAGGGAGACAAAATCCCAGGGCTGAGCAGTATGGTGCTCAGCATGCTGGCATGGCAGTACTGGACTGCAAGAGGAGGAGGGAAGCAGAGCGGAGCTGCACTTGACCTCGACCCCTGTGTGTGTCTGTGGCACCCTGGGCTCAGTCTACTGCACGTGGGCTTGCGGGACACCGAGCATCCCCCAGGGATTTCAGGTACGGGAACCCTCGGCTGTGGGTTGCACGCTGCAGGTGTTTGGGCTTTGATTAAAGACCATAAAGCCCCGGCCGTTGCCTTGCCGTGCAGGGTGGCAATGCAATAAATCAAGATAAAATCAGCAGAGTGTTAAACAAGCCATGAGTGATTTACAATAAATTGTGTAAAGAACATTATATGACTTTCATAGCATGAGGAAATTACTACTGGGAAAGGATGCAGCACTGCTTAGGTTTTGTTTCCTGTTGTGTTTAGAGTGAGATTTTACTCATCTCTGCACCATCCTCCTGCCCAGCTCCAGGCCCAGGGCTGGGTGGCTGGTGAAGTGCAGCCACTCCACGCCTGTGCACCCCTCAGGCTACCTGCACGTGTCCCAGCTGGACAGTTTCCTACAAGATAGACAAACCTCTACAGCAGTGCAATGCAGAGCAATATTTTGCCTCTTTGGTTACGCTTCCTTACCTTGCATTTGCTGTACAGCAGTTGTATTTGAAGGTTGAAAGAGAAATTCCAAACAATTTAGCATGTAGAAGAGGTACCTGCTTGTTTCCCCTCTGTGGACACATTAGAGCAGAAGCCGGTGGGTCCCAAATTAAGTTATTTCTCATGCAGAGCATCCTCTAATATATTCAGCCCATACATATTCTGGATACATCCCACACTCTGTTGAGTCCCCTAATACATTCAGCTCTTCATCTTCTTGGGTAATTCATTTAAACTATTAGCAGCTATTTAAAAGACTTCTGTTCCATAAGATTTGGTTCTTAGTGCAGCAGAGGTCATTCTGTCCAGTAAATTACCTAATCTGCACCATCAGCAGTACCTCAGTGATTTCAAATACTCTGTCACATCATAAACGCATTTACCAACAATATAATCAATTAGAATAATTTTAGCCCTGAAGGGGCCTGACCTACAGTGAAGTCCTTTCAATGAAAAAAAAATTAATTAATTTAAAAACTACTCTGGCACCTCCTGGGTTAAATTGTATTTTATTTGTCTTTAGTTTTTCTGTTGTCTTCTCAGTAAAAAAGGGAAAAGTTTTCCACAAATCAGATTCACACAGGGTTTAGATTTCTACTTTTGATACTGGCAACAAACTGAAAATTCATTATTTTTGTCTTGTCTTGCCCATCTAATAAACAAGTGGGAACGTACCAGGCACCGCCGAAAGGGAAACTCATTCTCACTGAATAGGACTGCAGAGCAATCAGTGAAATTAAAGGACATGAAACTCCAAAGCCGTGAGAGGCAGTGCTCTTGCTGGGGAAATCATGGCCACGGTGATTTCTTGCCACAAGAGGAGTTATTCAAAATGCAGACAGGAAATCTGGCTCACCAGGACCTGTGTGATTCTTCGAAACTGTTGGGAAGGTGCTGGTGACCGGTGCAGGGTGACAAAGTTGACCCTCCAGACTTTGGAAACAAAGTTAGTTGCAAACATCAGTTTGGGCCATGTCCCTGGCACTTCAAGGGGTGACAACCTGCACTTCAGCTTCAGTCCACAGACCCGTGGGTGAAAGAGCAGAGGTACCAGTAAGTTATGTGGAGGCTTGAACATGAAATAGGGGAAATTAATTATCAAGCCACAAGCCAGAATGACTGATTGTCAGAGAATGTATCTGCAAGTCTCAGGCTCCTTGGGATTGCTTCCTTCTTGCTGAGCAGGTGTCCATATTGAGATGAGGAGGAGGTAAGGTGAAGGAAGAATGTGGAGACCAAACTTGTCTGCCCCTCTCAATGTGGGCTTTTCCAGTAAGTTTAGAGAACTTTTTCAGGAATGCACCAAATGTTAAAAAACCTGATAGCCCCTCTTCTGCCTTTCTGGGGCTGTTGGCTTAGAACTGATTTTACATGTAAATTATTTTTATCAAATATTTAATATGGAAATACTCTTATTTCCAACGTGCTATAAAACATGAGAAGGCAGATCTGAGCAATGGATTTTTTTTTTTTTCTCAAGGACTTGGAGAATATTTTGCACAGTTATTTTGAATAGTTTTTATATTTAGCAAGTCTAAACATGATATAAGAAGTAAATAGATCAGTGGCAAACACAACAGAAAGAAAGAGAGAAGCCACAATGCAGTTTTTGAGCCTGTCCAAAACGTGTGGGTTTGAAATACACTCACTCAGTGATGTGTTTGGAAATGCTGCATGTTCAGCTGTGAGACTAGAAACATGGTGCAAGGTGGGTGAAGGGTTTTTGATGATGCATAGCCTTGGGCTGCTTTAACACAATGCTGAAAGTTAAGGGAATGATGCTGCCTCCTGAAAAATGTTGTTTTTCTGGAGGATAAAACATGAGTGGTAGTCTTGATCTCAGAAACATCATGGTTGAGGCATCACCTCAGTTTTTCAGGTGGGACTTAAAGCCTTTGCACTCCTTGCATGGACCTCTTGGTGGATTTCTCCTGGCTTGGCCATAGAGGACCAAAAAACTGCTCTGTGATGACATTAAGACCTAGTGTGAGACTCTATGGGGAATACTCATTAAACTGCTGCTGGTGGTGGAATGCAGATAGAGAGCTGTTGTGGGGGCTCCAAGACACCACAAATGCGTCAGGACCATCACCCCTAAATAAAGGGCCAAGGAGTGGAGGGGGATATTAGACTGAGGAATAGGATGGGGAATTGTGTATGGTAAAATCAGTGGAGAAGGAAGGGAAAGGGTTGAGGTGGGAGAAAGGAAAAATCAGAATAGAAGAAGAAAGGATGCAGGAGCAAATACTGGGTTTTGTCAGGTAAAAAGGTGCAGATTCCAGGTGGGAAGGGAGTAGGGAGTTCAATATTCCCAGAGGCACGTGCCATTCAGTGTTCTGTAGTCAGTCCCTGATGAAGGTATGTTGACTGCAATGGAAGAACTAGCCCTGGAGTAGAGAAGTGTTTTCTGGTACCGAGGAAATGAAAAATTATGGGTGAATTTGAAAGTCATAAAAGTAAAAATATAATTTTGGCTGGGGACCTATTTATCTATTCTAAAATGCATTTTTAGCAGTTGTGTCTTTTAATTAAAAATACATTTTAGCACCAGCACAGCCAAACTGCTGTGGTGCCAATCTCCTTTTTTGGAAATTTCTCCTTAACATTTTGAATTTATTATAAATTCATTGTTTCTAATACAATTTTTCCCTTCTTTCGTCAATTTATTATCTGTTTTTCATTTCCCTTCTCTTTTGTTAATCTTTCTAAATAACTTTAAAGTGGTCCTCCATCTATTTAGCTAAATGAATTCACTCCACAGATACTCATTATTTTGAGGATGATTTATGCAAGCACTATTAGCTAGATTGTTCCTTGTTTGAAGGTTTTTCTGCAATCAGAAAACCCAGATTTGAGTCAGCTAGAATTAGATCCAGTAAAAAAAAAAAAAAAATTACATAAAGTATTCAGCACCTCTGTCAGATTTCATATATCAGAGGTCAGCTTAATAGGCATAAAAACACAAAGAAGCTTTAAACTATGGGGCTGACCTACTGATCTCATCTTAGCCTGGGAAACGCTGTAGCATCAAACCCCAAAAGTCAAATTGGATTTTTAAAGTTTCTTTATTTTTTTTTTTCCCCCCAGCTGATCCTCACAACTCTCTGGGAAGAGGCTGTGCATCACGTACAGTCACAGGCTAGGGCATTAAGCTGTGCTACGCCGCTTAATTTACTGTCTGGGTTTCATCTGACAGGGCACTGATGGCACACCCAGCACATTTTATAGATGTTGGCAAAGGCTTCCCTTTGAGCCTCGCTAGCAAGCAGGGCGTGAGTCGTACAGGGATGTCTGGTCCCACTCTCCCCATGCCTGTGACCTTGAAGAACTGATTTTTAATCCTGGTGGGGTGTCACCTTGGCAGTGGGTCTCCTTTGGGTCGCTCCTCCTGACTCAAGGAGCAGCATTAGGAGGAGGATCCTGCTGCCTTCCCTGGAGCTGGGCAGGCTGCAGGGCTGGAGATGCCACTCGTTCCTTCAGCAGGGTCGCTGGAATGTTTTCAGCCTCTGAGAGGTTGTAGGCAAGTTTGGAGGAGGAATATTAACTAGGTTATGGCTGCTTTATGAAAAATACCTGAGACAACTGGGGATTTTCTTGTAAAGTTCTGCCTTGTCTTTCTGTGACAGTTTGCAAATGGCTGTTACATGCTAAATGACATCAAATGGGGAAGATCAGGCAGAAGGTGAGGTCCTCATGGTGGGAGCAGATCTGTTTTCTCAGCTGTTGAGGCTGTTGTGGCTCCAGTAACTTTAGAAGCCCTGTGAGTTTGCTGTGCTGAGCTCCCCCCTTGGGGAGCACCGACTGCTGCTTTGGCCTGGGATAGGTGATGTCTGCTCTGACAGGACCCAGCACTGCTGCCTTCCCAGTGCTCACGCCTCCCTCATGAGCCCAGGACAGGGACCCCAGCTCTCTTCCCCCTCAGGCTGTATGGTTTTGGGGCAGATGTGCACATCTCCAGCCTTTCTGCTCTGCATGTGGACTGGACTACACCTGGGTGTGTGCCAGAAGGGGACAATTTATTAGGGCCAACTAAGAGCATCGCACACCCCATTATGCCAGCTGTGAGTTTGCAAGCCAAGGGCCCCTTCAGGGTGTACTGTGTATCCTCAGATTGGTATTGATCTTAAAATTTCTGGTGGTTTATTAATGACAAATGCTGTGGCCAGATCCTTCTGACTCATGTAAACCCAAGGAAGTGTTACTGCTGTGAGTGCAGGCAGATGGTGGCAAATCTGGAGTAAATGGAGCAGAATCTGGCCTACTCACTCTGTGTGAGGCAGGAACTATGGGAGGAAGAAGATGCTTGCCAGCAAACTGTTGTCTCTGTTCAATAATGACCACCTTTGGAATTAATCCTCATCCTTTATAGAAGAAGCCAAAAATCCCCATCAGGGTCAGGATTTGGCCTATTCTTTTCCAGGATTCTTCCAAATCCTCTGTTTTACAATAAAAGTCCTTTTCAGATGCCATCATCACATGGAGCTTATTAATAAAAGGCACATGGCTTTAAATACTCTCCATCAGGCAACAGGTTAAGACCTTGAAAATGTCAGGCTCCCCTTGCTCAGCCTGTCTGTGGAAAGGATGTCTACAGCCCACGACAGCTCTAAGCTTCTACCCAGACTCTGCCTGGAGAAGGGCAGGAGCTGGTACTCCTGATAGCTGGTGGGGGAAGAGATTTGAAGATGGATTTGTTAATCCTGGGAGCAGCATCCCACTCTCCTGCCATGGAGCTGGAGGGGAGGCAGGGAGGAAAGTTTATTGCCTGGGTAGCTTCTGCCTTTGGGCGAGGGTCAAGAGGCGTCACCAGCTCTCAGGGCTTGGCCTCGCCTCTCGATTCCCATTTTAGTAAACCTCCTTTTCTTCCTGTAAAGGTCATTTTCTTGAGCAAGATAATTTATGAGTGGAAGAGGGTTTGCTCGAGGAGAGCTCCACCAACTCACACACAAATCTTCCCTTCCCACAGTTATTTATGATTAGTCCTAATTAGCTTGTATAAAGGTGTGGAAACTCCAAGTGCAATCGCTTCTTCGCCCAGTTCACATTCACTTTGCAGGCTGCGTCCTGCTTGTCAGAGGCATTGTTTGTTCAATAATAAAATTGCCACATACTGTTAATCACAACCTGCAAACATCTAATAAAACAACCATTGAAAAGTGCGCATGTAAAACCATCTCTCCACTAGCCCCATTAGGCTCGGCTCTTTCTGGTTTGAAAGCTGCGTGACCTCCCTTTTCAATCAATTCCCAGTTATTAACCATGAAGAATAGCATTGGGAACTGCATTTGCAAATTGAATGTGGTGGTATATAATGAACTCACTCTTTGAAACATTCTAGTTGAGGGGAATGTATCTAGCTAACGTTTTTTAATCTCTCTCTCTTCCCCCCCCCCCCCCCCCCAACCTGTACTACATTCAGATCTAATTCACAGAATTTAAAATAACTCGGAAGAATAAAACTTCCTAAGCGGAGTTTAAGGGGACGGTGCCTGTAACAACTTTCTATTATCTGTTTATTCTGATCCCTCCAAGCTAAGCCCTTGAGAAGATTAGCTACTCAGCTAAAAATCACTGCAGTTTAAGAGCCGATCTTTATTTATTAAAATGCTCCGACCTCTAACTCGGGCTTATACATTTATTTATTAAAACTAATGAATTAATGCCCTGGTGGCAAGCGGGGTTTCCAGGGGGCCGTGGCAAGCTCGCAGCCCCACCCCCCGGAGCGGCGCCGGGCGCCTTCCCATGCGGCAGCCCTATGGGGCCGGGGGTGCGGGTCCAGGCCGGTGCTCCCGCCCCCTCACCCCCGGTTGGAGCCCCGGGGCGGGTGGGTGCACGGCCGCGGGGAACCCGTGGAGATGGAGTCGCGCATCTCCTGTAGCAGGGAGCGGGGAGCAAACCCGGTCCCCCCTCCACCGGCTTTGCCAAAGTCGGCTTTCTACCTGCCCTGGGTAGGGGGTGGGGGGTGTCTAATTCCTTCCGTCCGCCTCGCCGCCTTCCACTCTTGAGGGTGGCTCCCCGAGAGGGCCTGGGCGACCTGCCCTTAGCCACGTATCGCCCGGAGCCTGAACAAAGGCAGGGGGAAGGCAGCGTGGCCGGGGGTGGGGGCTATGCGGGCGGCACCCCCCCTCCCTCTCCCGACCACCGGGGCTGCCCCAGCTCCTCCCGGCTGCCCGCCCCCGCCCTGCCCCGCCGGGCTCCCAGCCCCCTCCGCCTCCGCTTCTCTCCTCCCCTCTCCTCTCCCTCCTCCCCCGGTAAATCCGAAGTTTCCTGTTAAGCACGGGTGAAGCTTTGCAAAGCGGTTGCGGAGCTGCCTGCTCCCTCCTTGGGATTACCGTCGGGAGAGGCTCCGCTCGGCTCGGCACGGCTCGGGAAGGGCCCCCGCCGCCACCTTTCTTCCTCCTCCCCAGCCCTCCTCCATCCTCCATCCCCGCGGGCGGGCGGGCGCCACACGCCGAGCTCCGGCTTTCTTTCCCCCCCGCCCCCCAGCTGGATTTACGGGGTGGTGTGTGTTTTTGGGGGGACATCCGCCGTCTCCCGGCGCCCCGATTGCTGCCTGGTCCCATGTGAACTGGAAGGCACGGCTATGCTCGTGGAGACACCGGGCTCCGCCAAACTAAGGTAGGACCCCCCCACACCCTCCATCAATTTTCCATCCCCGAAAATAAAAAGGAGAAAGCCTGTGGGTGGGAACACCCTGGGGGGGCGGTGGTGGGGGAGACCCAGCTTCCCCAGGGGGCGGGAGCGGCCGCGCCCGGGAGGCGGCTCGACCCCCCATCGCCCGTCTTTGTTGCGGCTGGAGCCCCGGGGCCAGGTGGGAGCCACGCCGGGGTGCGCCCCGCCGCCGGGGGGGCCGCCGCCCCTGACCCCCCTGCCCTTGCCCCGCAGGTCCTGGCCGCTACCATGACTGATGGCGAGAGCCGAGAGCCGCTGCCGCGCCCGGCCGGCGGCGAGGTGCGGGTGCCCATCGCCACGCCGCCGCGCCGCCCCGCCGAGCAGCCGCCGGAGGATGCCGTCTCCGGCACCGGCGGCTCTCCCGGCCGCGACCCGCCGCCCGACCTGGCCTCCGAGGAGGAGGAGCAGGTGCCTTACCCGGCGCTGGCACCCACCGCCTTCTTCTGCCTCAAGCAAACCACTCGCCCGCGCAGCTGGTGCCTCAGGCTGGTCTGTAACCCATATCCTTTCCCCGCGGGACACAGCACCCCCGGCCGATTGGTACACCCCCCCTCCGGGAGCCCTCCCCATGCCGGAGCATCCCGTCGGGGCTCTGCGTCCCGGGGGCTCGCGGCTCCCTGCAGCGCACGGGGATGCCACGAAAACCTCGGGGTCCCCAGGGGCGTGTGCCCCTCCCTCCGTGCTGTCCCGATCCCCAGCCTCGGGGAGGGGGATGTAGGGTTTTGGGGGAGCATGCCGTCGTCGTCCCCGTGCTCATCCCACTGGCCTCAGTCGGGGGTGGGGGGGGAAACACGAGGAAGTCCTCTCGGCTCCATCAGCATCATCCAACTGTCCGGTGTGGGAGTGAGGGACCGGACAGCCGGACAAGGTGCCCGGCCTCGGCATCTCAGAGTGGTGGAGGATGCTGAGCTGCAGCCCCCCAAGGACCCTCAGAGGGGAAAACCCCCTTAACTCCGCTTATTTCTTGGTGGGGTTGGAAGGAGTGAAGTTTAAAGAAACCCTCGTTATTTATTTTAGACATGGTGGGGAATGTCAGACTGGCACTGACCCTTTTGCTGTTTATATAAGAGAGCTCGGAGTGCATGTGTGCTTTCTCGGCACAGAAAGATGGAGTGGGTTTGAGTTGGTTTGGGGAAGGCACATGCCTCACTCGCCTCCCGTCCAAAAACTCCCCTTGGCTTTTGTTCTTTTGCAACTTGCGGGCAGGGAAGGAAGAGGACAGTCAAGCCTCTAAATCTCCCCACCTCTCCTGTGTCCTTTACCCAGTTTATTAATGTTAAATGAGAAAGATCAGTGTGTTCCTCTCAGTTGTGACATCCAGAAAATTGAATTTTACCCAAAATGCTTGTGTGCGATCAGAGGGTTGTCAGTCTGTCTTGACAGTCTTAAGAAAGTGAGCTTTTAGCTTTGCTCTGCATGTCAGCTCAGAAGCATTGATGCTGTACAGATAATTAATGCTTTTACCTATCCCTGATACCTGCCTGCAGTTTGCTGCCTATATCCTGCCGCTGCTATTAAAAGCATTACTTATTAATATGGTTAGTATTGATCTCGCTTCAGTTAACCAAGGAAACCCATGTGCATCTGAGATCACTGTTTTCCTCAGCAACACCACCAAGGCGAGTGTTGTTAGGAGGAATTGCACAATCCTCCCCAGAATACTGCCTTGGTCTGTTATTAGGAGAAATACTTGGAGGGAAACCCCACAATTTTTATGGCCTTGGATCTCCTCTCGTTTAAACTGTGTTTACTCAAACTGTTGACTTTTGCGGAGATATTTCTGCTTTACACCATTGTGAGGGGGAAACCAGTCTCCTGTATGCATGTGGATGGAAGAGAGAAGTAAACAAGTAGTTGATCTCCACAGTGATGCTTTAGCTGTGTAAATATTAAACGTAGATCATGGTTCCATAACAAAAAAGTGATGTGCCCAGTCGTGGAGGGGCTTGGGGAGGGTGCTGTATTCCTGTTAAGCTGAGAGTGAGTCGAGGCAGATTTCACTTCAAGCAGGTTATCGTGTTTCAAAACTTTGGGGGGGTAGGCAGGAGGGAAAAGCCTTCTCCTTCGGCTTTGGTGGGGTCTTGCTCTCCCACTCTGGGTTCAGCATCCCTCAAGCTGCTACCGCTGGCAAATTAACCCAGAGTGGCAGGAAAACAAAGCATCATTGCCACTGAGCAAGGGAGGTTTGTGTAAAGGGGGTTCGGGTGTGCTCATGCCACTGAAGGCTGAGGCTGTGCTTTTATTTTCCCATTCAGCATCCCCCCCAAAGAATTCTCAGGAGAGCGAGTTCCTTTGCAAAACTTCTGACATAATATTAGATGGGAATTGTGATGGTTGGTTAAGAGTGAGGCAGAAATTGAATAAAACTACGTAAGCCCTGTGTCGTAGTGTTATTGCTGTCAGAGCTGGTATGTTTTGGTTGTTGCAGAATAAAAGCTCATAGGAATGCAATAGCAATAGGAACGAGCTCCTTGCTGGGATTGTTTCCCCCTTCTCTCAGTCACCACTGGTCCCACACATCGCAGTGAGAATAATCCTTTGGGGTCGACTCTTAAGTTTCTTGGTGAGAGCTCTTGCAGTGCCGGTGGTTGTGATTTTTGAAGCTGCTTAGCAAAGCTGTGTTGAGCAACCTCAAAGTGAGATATGCATCCTGCTCAGGAGCTGGTGCTGTGCCCAGGTAGTGCTGGGTGTTTGTTGGACCGCAGACAGCTGGAGGCTGGGCAGCTTGGGGATGAGGGCTACTGCCACATGGCTGGGACACTTGGAAGGCAGCTGGAAGGGCAGACTGCTCAAGGAGGAGCGTGGGCAGATAGATTGGTGTGTAAGGGCTGAGATTCCCCCAGCTCCTGTCCTTGGGGAAAAGTAACTCGAAAGAGAAGGTGGCAACACAAAGGTGGCTTGTGGTCAGTTGTGCAGTTTTGGTGACTGTTCCTGCCCTCCTAGAAGCATAAGTCTGTAAACTACAATAATGAGTTTTACCTTTGCATTAAAATCTCCCTCAGTCACAGAAGGAAGAGACGCAACTGTGAAGTCTCTTAAAATCTGAGTCTGAAAAGCTGTTTCTTTAGGGTGCTCGCCTACCTAGGAAGCACTAACCCCTTCTGAAAAGCAGCTTTTCTCCCAAGTAGTGTATTTTCTTGGTGGAGGACTTGTCCATTGCTTTCTTTGGGGTTTATTTGCAGGGGAGGATGAGAAAATCTTTCTCTGTGCCCCCCAGTGCCTTCATCCCTCATGTCTCTGTGCTCACCGAGTGTTTCCCTGCATCCCCTGCCGTGTTTCATCTCCAAAACTTGTGCAGGCTTCTTCCTGCCACCAAGCAGAAAACTTCACTTCTGTGCCCCAGGCTGTGACCAGAGCCATCCATCTGTACAAAGCAAAGGTGTCTCATCAGGGTCTGGTTCCCAGCATGTCCCTGTGAGCTCTTGGGCATATTCCTATGGGGTGCTCCTGGCAAAGGCAGGGAGCTGTATCCCACTGTGCCATGGGGTTTGCACTGCAGACCTGGGTGCATCAGCATCTGAAAAACCAAATGCTGCTGTGGTTTGGGGAGTGCAGTCATGTGCATCTTGCATGGGGCTCCTGGCAACCCTCTGTCAATCCAGATCTCTTGAACCGCAAAAGCTGCCCGGCCGCTCCAAATATTTGTCGGTAGCAGAGATAGCCCAGACCTGTGGCCTGGAGCAGGTGGAAATCCTCCACAGCTGGGCCAAAAGCGTGGTTTGCTTCTGTGGCTTAAGCAGAGGGGGTTACTGCCAGGCTTAGAAATAGCTAAAAAAAGCTGTTGCCTGGTTCTTGGGGGACAGGTGGGGTGGGGATCAGCTTACGGGACCGGGAGCTTGCCTAGCCACAGGCACGTGTCTGCCCAAAGGGCTGCGCATCAGAGGAAAAACGGGGTTGTGGGCAGATGCAGTAGATGTGCATTTGTGTTTTTAATAGCTGTGCTGTGTTTGGGAATGTTAAGAACAACCTGGAAAAAATCTGTGTCCCCCCATTCCCCCCTCCCCCCCCCCCTCCATATGCATGGTTTTGTATTAATAAAACCATCAGACTTTTGAATTCTCAAATGACAGAAAGCAAAAGATCTACAAGGAGTTGGTTTTCAGGTGTGTGAGCCAAGAGTTGTGTCTGTTAAAGTTCAATGAAAGGAGCGGAAAGTGTTCGGACCGGCTCTGGGTCTGATTTTCACGTCTGACTTTTGTCGAGCTGTTTGCTGTGTTGTGTCATTCCTCAGCTTTCTGAAGTGGTGGCTCCAGCACCAGATTCTCCTTCTGATCTTCAGGGTTACCTCCAAACCCACATTCAACCAGAAAGTCACTTGTATGTGACAGTTTAAAGCAAATAAACTGAATATAGTTCTTGTGATATGGGCAATGGCTGAAGTTGAATTTTTCACTGTTAAATTGTACCATGTTTTCCCTCTGTTATTACTTTTAATTTGCCTTTGGAAGAAAAAAAAAAAAGAGATATAATTGGAAGCAAACTTACTTATTTCTGCAGTCCTGGATCTCTTAAGTGGGTTTATTTATAGAGGTCTGTGGGTGGGAATTTTTGTGTACTCGGTGTGCGTGTCGGGTGATGGAGAGCAAGGTCTTGGGCTTTTGAGATCCAGCGAGGTTCTTCCCTGGCTCTTCCCAAGCGCTGCTGTTCACTGACAGCGCTACAGGAACAGGGAGCTATGCCTGTACCCAGACGGGTGTTCTCTATGCTGGATTATTTTACTGTTGCTAACATTTTGGATAAATGAAGGGTTGAGTCATTTTTTTGTCGATCCCTCGATGTCCCTGCACCTCAGGGGGGGTGTGGGGGGTGTGTGGGATTTGGCTGCAGCTCCCGGGCTGTTGGTTAACACGCGTAACCCAGCGATGGGCTGGGATGGCTGTTGGCAACCCGTGCAGTCCACGTGCCTGAGGTGGAGCAGTTGGGAGGAACGCTGACTCTGTGCTTGTCACCAGTGCATTGCATTGCATTGCTGGGGGGGGAGTTTACTGTACGACCAGCTGGAGACACAGGCTGTAAAGCGGAACAGAACGGTGCAGCGACGATTAAACCTGCTTTCCATCCCGGCACAGAGTGTCAGCTCTGCAGCGTGGCTTTGATAAGGCTCGGGCAACTTTTGCTGGTTATTTAGTGATTCATAAAAACATTCAGTGATTCATTATAGGTGGAATTCTGTGTGCCTTAGTCAGAAAAAACCCTCCGCTGATTTATTTTTTCAAGTGGCTACAGAGCTTGTTGGTTCCAGCTGATTTCTGTGGGACTTGGCTCTGTTCTCCTATTTGGGCAGAGTTGCTGTTTGCATCGAGTCTGGGGTTTATTTTTTTAATTTTTTTTTTTTTTTCCTGAAGCTGCCATCCTAGCAGCACTTTCTAGTTGCCCTTACAAGCACTTTGGGGCAGATCAAACATCCCCAATAACATCCTGTGTGTTATTTCCAAGCATTCCCCAGTATAGCTGTCTGTAAGTCTGCTTAGATGGTGAAAAACCTCATTTCATGCAAAATGATGTATCTGTTCTCTTTCTAACACTGTGGTTTTCACTCCATCTCCCCGTTCTTCATACTGGGCTAAGCTGTTTGCTCAGCAGTGTTATAAATTGTTCTCTGACACAAGGCTTGCAGCTCTCTTCATTCTTTATTGCACAATTGATGTGTGCTGGCTCCCACAGACGTGGGAGCATTGCCATTTGTGATTTGGAAGGGGGGGGGGTTATACTGAAGCACATGGAGGTGTGGGTATAAGTGCTCTGCCTGGGCTCCTATCAGTTTGACAAACTTCATTTGATTACTCTATAATAAGTGCGTATCAGATTTGAGGAGCTTTATCAGAAAGCCTTTGCTTTTAATCTGTTCTTATTCAGGCTGTATCCTGACAAGTGCAATGGGAGGGTTTGACCGAATCACAATTTGTCATCTCCGAATATAAATATTGCAGTTAAAATATTTAGCGTGCTGTGGAAAAACCCGTTAGCGAATAAATGTATTTCTGGCCTCATCCTGGGAGCTGCTGAGCATCCACGACGCCCACTGAATCTGGTGAGAGGCGCAGGTGCTGTGCACCCAGCAGCATCTCCCGCTGAATGACAAGCAATTAGGGAGCATAAGGAAGAAAAGTCTTGTAAATTGTAACTCATCTAAAAATATGTTGTCCACATGTGTTTTAGCTCCTTTCATTTCAGCATTCTGTGTTGGCTCAATACATCTAATCAACAGTTTAGTCCTGAGTTTTTGTCTTTAATATCGACAGAAGCTATCTCTGCTGGCTTGTTGTGGTCCCTGCATCCTTGGCACTGCCAAAACCCATCATCTCTAACCTCTGCATTGCACTCTGAATTCCTTAAGCAGTGTTTATGGGTTGTACCTCTGAGAAATACCTTTTATTCCTGTCTTCTAGCCAAACTTGGGAATGTGGATTGGTGTTGGCAGTCCTATGGCAAAGCTGCTGGAGCCTGTGGTGCTTGGGAACAATGTCAGTGTGGGCAGGGTGGGCAGCAGGTTGTGCAAAGGAAGGGGTTAAGCTCTCTGCAAACTCGAGCAGGCATTAGTTGGCGCTTGGCTCCTGTTTTCAAAGTTACTTTTGCAACAAAAAAAAAAGGGTTAGGAAGCTAATTACAAAAGTGCTTTCAGAGCAGATGAGGTCTTGCTGTAGCTCTTTGCAGTAAGGACCAATGGTGTGTGGTGATACCTGTCTGCATTCAGAAGGGTGAGTGTAGGGAAACCTTAAAAAGAGATATGGTGCTGGTACCCGTGGATGGAAATGTGGAACTGATAGAATGAAGTTGACTCATAACAGCAACGACAACAGAAATCTGTCCGAGGTAAAGCATACAAATTCAATCAGAAATAAAAGTAACAAAAATAAAATTCTATCTTTGACATTAATGAAATAAAATAGCAGTGAATAAAATCACATTTAAGCCCTCCTTGGCCCCAGCTCTGATCGGCCTCGCTGCCTTTCCCGTAGAGCAGCTGGCTGTGGTTGGAGCCCCTGACACCCTGTTCCCGTTTGGGTTTGAATTCCAGACTGAGCGTGCAGCTCATCAGAGATTTATGGGTTTATCTCAGGGTTGTCTCAAGTCAGGATTGCTGCAGCTATCTCTGAGCAGGTGAGAAACCAAGAGATGCAAACTAACAAGTTGATACAACAGCATCAGTTTTTACTCCAGATAACTCATCATGTCTATGAAATATCTACAGTTTACTTGTTATTTTCAGACTGTATTTTATAACCCTTCAGTGTAATTAATTTGCTACTTTTCGGGGCCTTTACAAGATGCATCCCAGACTGAACTTTGTAAAGTTTTTCCAATTGTCTCACCTCTCCCATCTGGTGGAAACCAATAAATGCAGTTTTAACTTGCAGTTTGCTTACAAGTTTGGTTTATGGATTGAGTTTTGGGTTGGGTTTTTTTTTTTGTGGTGGTTGTTTTATTGTGTTTTTTTAATACAGAAGTAGTTGTAGATTTATTTTAATTGCTTTTAAGCTTACCTTTTCCATGGCTTTAGTTACTTGGTGTTCTGGGGCTCAGACCGGCTCCCGCGGGTCCAGTCGGCAGCATCCACCCGGGTTTACTTGGCAGCAAAACCTCAGCTTTATTTGCCGTGCTCTGTCTAAATGACATGTTTGGAGTAACTCCATTAGAGCAACCGGGATCACATTAGTTTACAGTGAATGAACTCTGAATCATGTTTTTCTCTGTGTGTTTGTGTGTTGTTGCTTCTTGTTTGTTTTTATCTTTTTTTTTTTCTCCTTTAAATAAATGCTTCTGCAGACAAGAAGCATCGAGCTCCCTACTTACAGAGCTCCGATTAGTTTTCCACTGGATTATGCACGTAGGTCTGCCTTTCCCTTCTGCTGGTGTAAATCAGGAGGAGTCCCAGGGGTACAGCCTTGGCTCCATGGGCCACATACCCTGAGACCCGCAGGTGTGTTTGACTCTTAGCACGTATCGTGCTCTGAATTCAATCTCCTTGGGCGTGTGAACCTGCACAGCAGCAACCTTTGCCACCGATGCTAAAACTCATGCAAGAAATATGTTACCTCTGTTTACACAGATGTTTTAAGAGAACTTGAGCTCTGATTTGGCCCTTAATTCTTAAGGTAGCATCTGGCATTTGTGACAATCCCTTAATCTAACTGCAGAAGCAGCCTTGTGTTTTTAAGATACACTTTTAACTGAATATGTCGCTGCCCAGGATAGGAGGAGAGTTGTTGTGTGATCTCCCCTAACAGTTAATTCTAAGATAACTTAGACCAACTTAAAATCATCGGGGTATGTGCTGTATTTCTGAACCAGCAATTAGGAGTCATCAGCCTGCATAGAGACAAATTGGAAGTGAATTAGAGGCTGATGAGCTCTGTACAGGGCTTCCAGGGCTGTTCCCAGCCTCGTGCCGCAGGGAAATATCAGAGCGGTCACTCTGGAGCTGGCTGGCCAGGCTGGGGGCGGAGGAGGGAAGCTTTGACAAGATGCAGCTGTAAAAGACAATTTTCCTCTTTCTTTCCCTTAATAAAAATCTGTTCTGAGCACTGTACCAGGCAGACTAGTTTGGCAATGGATTAAATGCGCAGCTTGGAGATCTAATTTTGCCCGTTTCCATTGACAGATGGAAATTGTGTGCCTTCACAATGCTACTAGTATCTTGCAATTTTGCTCAGAAGCAGTGCCTCTGGAAGCCATCCGGAGGAATAAGATGACTTCATGTGCACGTACATCTATTTGTGATCACGGCTCCTTCAGAGGGTGAAATCAAGCGTGTGACTGCTCACGGCCCCTCTCCTCCACCCTCATGGTGCACAAAGCAGGAAGGGAATTTGCCCAAATGTCTAATATTCAGGTAGATCTTGTTGCAGAAAGTAAGCCACAAGTTGTGGTACAAAGTGTCTGGGACATCTGTCATATTCCAGAAGGACAAGAGTCACGTTAGCTGGGATGTTGGATGAATGTTACAAATGTTTCAGGGGTAGCATTCCCCTGGGATGCTCATGAAGCTTGGTGTACCCAAACTCTTTGATCCCCATCGCTGTCCTCTCTACCTGTACATTTGTTTTGATTTTCCTGATGTTCAGTTAAACCCTCTGAGATTTGCGATGGGTACGCAGGTATTTGCATAGAGAGCTTTTCCAGTCTCGGAGGAGCTGCAAGCCCAGGCTGCTTCTTGACGTGGCTAAGGAGAGAAAGCATGAACTGACACCTCCTTCACTGGGGGATGACAGAGAGAGGAAAGGATGAAGAACTCCGGGAGACAAAGCAAACTATGGGTTTTGGTACTGCAAATTTAAATTCTTTGGGCACAGCTGATGGGAAAGCAGAGGAACACAGAAACACAGTATTTGTGTGTAGATACTTAACACATACATGTGTTTATGTATAATTGTGTGTACCTGTGCTGTTGCTTCTAGCAAAATGGACTTTGCTTTGCTTTCGAAAACTTTTCTCTTGGAGGTTGATAGCAAGCAAGTGTATTCCTTGGTTGTGTTTGACCGTAAGGATGCTGTCAGACTTGGAGGTGCAGATTGAACTCCTGGAATGAAACTATGAATCCTTGAGATTTTGATCATTGCTTTTGGGTTACTACCTGTGGAGGAGTGTAGGGAAGCATCAGTTTGGGTTTGGAAAAGAAACAGAGACCCTATGCTTCAGCCACGTGGTCCAGGTTGGGCAATTCTGATGCCAGTAAAGCTGGTGAGTCCAGGAGCAGGATTTAGCCCTAAACATACTGTATATCCCCAACCTCTTATTACCAGGCCCTTTTGTAAGTGTGTTTGTGTGGAGCTTGTAATGGCATAATGCATGCTGTAATTTAGTTGTTAAATCTGAGCTACTTTGGCATGGTGGGGACCAGGCGGCTTGTAGCGATTGGAACATTACGGCCTATTGAATTTCATAGCCTGGAGGATTGAGCCGTATAGGGACACTCTTGAGGAAGTTGGGGGGAGGGGGGGAAGTCACCTGTTTCTCCTCAATCTTAATTTTCTAGGCCCATATTTGACATTACTTGGCCCCCTGGCCATGGGCAGATGGGTGGGATAGGCACAAATGATGGGAAGCAAACCCTAGGATGGTTGTTTTCCTATTAAATATCTCCCAAGGAAAGAGGTTTGGATCTTTTCCCAAGGGCACTGATAAGTGCTACATCTAAATACACTGGGATTTCCTTCACCTCGCTTCCTGCTAAAGATTTTAATTTACTCTCTATCAACACTGACTGATAGAGAAGTCAGAAGAGCAGAAGTCAGAAGGACGTTCTGTTTCACGTGTGGTTCTGGTGTTTTCCCTTTATTGGTGATCCTGAATATTGGTTCTGCAGTTTCATGTGTGTGTCAGTGCTGTAAATGCTTTTATTACAGTCACGGTCTCCCAGCCACCCCACTGCAACCCTCAAGCTCGCAGGGGTTTATAAGGCAACAGTAAAAATCAACCTGATGCCAAATCATCTGTCTTTTACGTAAGGAGAGACTCGTGACGGGCTTGACTGGCCATCACTGTCTCTTAAATCTCTTATCAAGGCACAAAGTGAGTGCAGGGTAAGCTCTCACCATTTCACAGCCAGCTTCAGGGGCACTGCTTGTCCAGGCAAAAGGTGGTTTAGTTTCCATGTGGTGTTGTCCTTTGCTTTCCTGATGAGGATCAGTTAAATCGTCACTTGTGAGAGCACCTGGATTTTGTGTCTGATCTGGAACTTGCCTGCTCTGAGCAGGAAATATGCTATGTTTCATGTAGGCTTTGAAGAGATTTTCTCATTTTCACTGTTAAGTATGAACCTGGTTTTGAATGCACAATTTGGTATTGAAAAGGGGAGCTCTGGAACTGTTGAAGTTGGGGGTAACTGTTGTTGAGGTCAGCTTGAGGGATAAAGAGGGATTTCACAGTTGAGGTGCTGACCAGGTGCTCCTCTCCCATGTCATCTGCTAACCCTGTTGTCACGGTGACTCCTGTTCCAATGGATGTCTTCACCCTATGACTTGATGCCCCCATTATGATGAACTGAGATCTTACCCCATTGCTAGAGCAGGGTGTGCTATGGCTGGAGAAAAAATCCAATGCTCAACCATAGCAAGATGAAGGGTCTTAAGGCTATGTTTATTCTACTTTTACACTTTAAATTTAAAAAAAACCAACATGTGTCTCATTGAAATTTTCCAGGGCCTGCTGAGTCATGGCTGGGGGGGATTGTAGCTCTGTTGAGGGTTTGACAAGTACCTACCAGGCTTTCCCATGTGTTTTTGTCAATGGATGGAGCTTGAGGAGCTGCTTCATGTGTGCATGGGCAATCAATTCTGGGGCCTGTTTGCCATTTGCATTATTAGTATTTGCATCAGGGCAGCACTTAGGCTGAGCCCAGTGCTGCTGTGAGTGCCACAGAGCTCAAAGTAAAATGCAGTGTGGAGCTAGGAGAGCTTCAGAGAGAGTGAGTTGGCTTCTTGCAGAAAGCAAGAAGGGAACCAGAGCCAAAGAGCAAGAGGTGACTTGCAAGAGGTCATGCAGCAGATGAGTGGTAGAGGTGAAGAGAGGCTGTGAATTGGGCACCTGCAATTCTTCCTGTGAAGCATCTGTAAAATAACTCATAGCCACATCTGTAGAGCAGAACTTCATCTAAGAAATGAGTACCAGAGGTTAGGACTAGTGTATAAAGCCATGCAGTGCCTGTGCTCTCTGCATGTTCCAGAAGAACCTCTTTTGCCTTGAGGAGGGATAGGCAGAGCTTCTGGATGAGGGGAAGGGAATGTCTTCAGCTAAA
The DNA here is from genome assembly GCF_964237585.1 of Gallinula chloropus. Lineage (NCBI taxonomy): Eukaryota > Metazoa > Chordata > Aves > Gruiformes > Rallidae > Gallinula > Gallinula chloropus. The sequence goes on from NC_140100.1 coordinate 4,876,092, forward strand.
TGGTATAAAGCTTTGGATGCTGCATGGGCATCAGCAGCCCCATCCATGAGCTTATCTGGTCTCTTACTGTTACTGCTTATCTGGGACTACTTTTTGCACGGGGGCTCCACAGGTGCAGAGCTTTCAGCATGGAAAGGCAGTTGTTTCCTACTGTGTTTGTGTGTTCCCATGGTCCTGTTGTGACCCAGCGGGACTGTTCATTTCGGCAGGGGCTGCCGAGTTTTGCCCTTAGGCGAGACAGGAGGGATCAGTTAGGCAAAATCAATCCCCTGCCTGCTCCCTATCGCTTTGTCCTGATAAGCTGTCAGTTTAGCTCTAAATGCCGTGTTTGAAAGCACATCTCTGCTCTCCAGGATGGGTCAATGTCAGCAGCACTATTAGTTGAAGGATGGATTTAAGCCACCAGCTCATCGCACGAAAGGAGAGCTACATCTGAGGCATCAATTCCTGGCAGCCTGTGATCTTTCATAGGTTGGAGAGAAATTTGGTGGGATAAAATATCTTCGGCTACCTCTGAGTCAGCGCTGCAGTTTAATGTCAGTCCTAATACCAGGTTGCAGCAGTGAGGAGCTGGAGGTGGAGCTGTGGTTAGGTGGGATGGAGCCGTTTGCTCACCAGCCACGTGAGGTTTGACCCGTGTCGCAGTGCTCCATCAGTGCAAGGAAAGGGGCAGGGGGGTCATGAAGGGGAATGTCAAGTCCTTCTGCAACCTCTGCAGGGAAGAGCCAAGGGCAAACAAGGCACAAGTCATCCCCTGGAGGCACTGGTGCTTCTGGAGTCCCCAAGGAGTAATGTCATGGGGGTCACTTAAGGACCAAGTTCAAGCTGGCCTTAACCCTGCATTTCCTGGTTCTGCCTGATGGAAGCCAGACCCCTTGCCTTGTTTGAACACCGGCTTTGCGGCAGGGGTGATGGATTGCAGTGTGAGCTTTACCACCCTTCATCACTGCTTCCTCTGCTCTCTTGGCCCGTTGCGTTCAGTTCAGTCAGAGTTTATTATAAATAACTTCAGATAGCAAGCTGAAACATCCCGGGCTCACTTTCCTTTTTTTTTTTTCCTTTTTTTTCTTTCTTCCTTTTTTTGGCAGTTGCAGAGCATGAATCGGCTTCAAGGCGATTGAGGTATTTTAACGCAACGTTTACAGCCCATATCTATACAGAGTGTGACTTGTGTTTATAGGAACGTGCCTTTAACAGTCTCTTATCAAAACATATGGGACTCTACACTTGGATGCTGGGGTTCCTCTGAAGCATTCCCAAGACAATACAGTTCCACATTATATTGTCTTTCGGTATCTGTAGACTTAACTGAGTCTGTTGTTCTGCACACACTGTTGGGTGTCTTCCCTGTCTGACCTGCGCCGTTGCTTCACCTCCTCTGAGCTCCTTCGAGAGCCCTTTGAAACTCCCTTATCGCTGAGTCCTCCCTTCGCCCATGCGTGTCCTTGGCAGGCAAGGCAATGTCACCACGCAGAAAAAGCACATCATGCAAAACAGGATAAGGTATCAGCAAAACGGAGCGATGGGCTGACAGGGTGGTATGTTAGGGAGCAGGCAGTGGTAAATAAGTCCCAAGAAATGAGGCTTGAATTGTTTTCCTGCTGGGGATCTTGTGAAGGTCTCGTTCCAGAGCAATCGCTCCTTGTTTGCATGACATGCCCCAGCCAGAGGCTGGGGTCATGCTGGGCTCCCCGTCATCAGACCATGAAACAGGGAGACATGTCCTCCCCCAAAGATGTTAGTACGTCAAGGAATGTGTTTGGCCCCAGTTGCGTGTCCTGATCCAATCTCCTTGGATGCTGTCCAAGTTTTCTGCAAGGCTCTTGGTGCAATCCATTACCAAACAACTCTTGTTTTGCCCGCTGTAGCAAGGGGGCCAGATGTCTACTGGATGCTCTCTGCCTTCTAATGCCCAGACCAGCATCCTTAAAAAGCCACACAGCCCTGTTGCACTTAATAGGGCTGTCAGGGAAAAAAAAGAAGATTTAACGGGCTCTATGCTGCTGTTGCATCCCATGGTGTTACTTTCTCTGGTACGCTGGGATGCGCTGCTCTTTCTGGAGGGCTGAAGAACTGAGAGCCTTCCAAAATCTTCAGTTGCTCATTCAGAGCCCGTCTGAGTTTCCATCCTGAGCTGCTTTAGTATGATCCATTTGTTTCATGATGATGTTTGCAGAGGGCTGTGGGGAGTTCAGGAGGATAATGCTGTGTCTGAGGAGTGTTGCCTAAATTAACTAATAAAGTCATCTGGCTGTGGGCAGGGTCTGGTTTGCCTTTCTGGTGAATGCACGTGCTTTGGTTTATCCAAGTTCACAATCTGGTGGCCCACGTCATGCTGTGGCTCCCAGGGCAGACCCAGCAGGCCCTACCAGGATTTGGCTGATAATGGGTGACTCTGATGGGACTATGCAGCCCCTTGGGTACCCTGGTTTCCTAGCAGTGCTTCTTGGGCATCAGGGAGACAGTGACTGGCTCATAGCACTTCAAAAAGAGAGATGTATGGTTCTTGGACTTGCTTGGTGTTGGATTGTTGCCCACTTTGATCTTGTTATCCCCTGCCAGGAGCCAGGGTAAACTCTCCCACCAGCCTGGTGTTGCTTGGCTGCTTCTGGTTGGAGAAACACCCTGGGTTTTGCATCTTTTTCCATGTGTGCCGGCTGAACCCTCCCTCCTTGTGTCCTCTCAGGCTGAGAGGGTGACTTTGCGCCAGTGTCCCCAGGCTGTGTGGTGACAGCTTCTTGGGAGCCGTCTGTCCACTAGATGTCAAACCTCTGCTGCAAAAGGGGTGCTCCAGCTTGCTGGGAAGGTTGCAACCACTGATGACATGTAGGGAGCAAAATAGAATTTGAAGTCTGACATGGGCGTATGTCCACCAATTACCTCACTGCCCATCTGGGGAAAGTGTGGGATTTCAGCTGGCTTTCCCTGTTGACATATTTCAAATTAAAGCAGGGTGGGAAAGGAATGCATTTTCCCCCCTTCTTTTTTTTCCTGGAAGTGTATGAATTGTTTCGAGGGTTCGGTTGTCCTCCAGCTGAAGGCTTCAGACATGCTTCCAGAGGGACTTCCAGATTTAGAAGTAAACTTACGGACACCCAATTCTGATCTCATGATTTTACTTTTACACCAGTTTTTATGGGAAGCACCTGCTTTAACATGAGTGGCTACTGATCATCACAAGCTTAATTTGAAGCAGAACTTCTCCCTTGAGATATTCTGGACAGCAGTGGGTTTGGAAGTGTGGTCAGGGCCTCTGTTCTCGTACACATTGGATAGCTCTGATGCCATGGCTTGGTAAAGTGATATTGAACAGCTTACAGCAGGAATCTGGTACTACTTTTGTAAAGTCAGGAGTTTTATTTATTTTATTGACCTTTGGATCAAGAGAACCCACCAGAACATGGGATTATCATTCTACTTTCCCTTGGTTTTATGTTCTTTTTTTTTTTTCCCTTGTGTATTTGCACTGCAATGGACAGAACATGGATAAACCTGGCTTACCCAGTTGGATTCCTTTGGTGGAACTAGTCATGAAGATGTGGACAGAGTGTGGGGTGTTACATCTGTTCCCTGCTGTGTGTCTCTCCCCTAAAGGCTTGGCTGGGTTCCTACACTTGGATGCCCTAAAGGAAGGAAACTGTGGGTAGTTCAAAGTCTGCTGTGATCCCACCAGGCTGAGGAACTGAAAGCATCCACCCAGCCCCTGGCACATGCTGCTCAACTTGGGTCTCAAAATTCCCATCAATCAGGCTCTCCTTTTGTCTTAATTAAGGAATATATGTATATATACACACACTCTTGTATGTTCCTTAGTTCAACTGTGAAGAGAAGATTCCTGTTTGGGATTATTTTTAGTCTGAAATTATTCATGAGGCTGTTTTCCCTGATTTATGACGATACCCAGCACATCGCCATGTAAATGACTTTTAAATGGAATGTTTCAGCAGTTTTATAAGAATTCCTCATGTGAGGGAAAATAAACAGTTTGTCATTTACCAGACTGTATTTGATTATTAGATTTGTTACTATAAACATGGGGCTATGCTTCCTTCAGCTGAGGCTGCTGGAGATATATGACTTCAGAGAGCTCTATCATTAAATAAAAACTAACCTGACATGAGAAATCAGCATGGGATTGATCAGGCCTGTTCCTGCTGGCCAGATAGATGCTTCTTGGCCAAAAATGAAGATCTGATGTTGAGATTAATGTGACTCCAGTCTTTCAGATTTCATTCAAAGAGCAGGCAGGCTATGAAAGGTGAAGCATCTAGATTTGGCATCCTGGGGTCCTGGTGGAGCACCAGGCTATGCCACAAGGCTGTGGTGCTTTTTAAGGACCTTCACTAGTACTTGAAGTCAATGCAGAGTGGTGAACAAGAAAATAAGTGTACAGTGAAACCTTGTGGGTCTGGTGATGCCTTTTATGTGCAGGCACAAAAGTGGAAGGATTGTCATGTGGGTGGAAATACAGCCATGGAAATCCATCAGCCCATTAGTGGAGGGGTGTAAAATACTTCTCGGGGCCTTAGGGATCATGCCTAGAGAGTAAAACCTTAACCCAGTAACTGCACAGCAGCTTAGGAACTTCTTAGAGGCCTCATTCTCTCCCCTCAAGTTAAAATGCATCCCATGTGGAAAGGATTTTTTATAGAATCCCAGACTGGTTTGGGTTGGAAGAGACCTTAAAGATCAGAGTCCCACATCCTGTCGTGGGCAGGGACACCCTCCATCAAGCCAGGGTGCCCAGAGCCCCATCCAACCTGGCCTTGAACCCTGCCAGGGATCCAGGGGCAGCCACAGCTTCTCTGGGCACCCTGAGCCAGGGTCTCCCCACCCTCAGAGGGCTCCATAAGATTGGTGATTTGGAGAAATATCTTGGCTGTAAGGACTGTGAAGGGCATTTGGGAAGCATCTGGCTTTGGCGTTGGGCTGGCTGTATTTCTAGGGCATGGTGCAGTGAATGGCAGGTTGGGAAGAACAGCATTGGGTGCCTTCAGCTCCTGTGACTGCAGCTACTGATCTCATGCTCCAGGGATCCTGTGCAGGCTCTGCAGATGCCATTCCTGTGTGCACATGGTGCTCGCGTGTCTCTGCTACGCTTGGAAGGAGAGCACTCGTGCTCTGGGATGCTCGCAGCCAGAGACATGTGTCCTGTCACAAGGCTCCAGGCAGCTCTTTGAACACCTGAACGTCCCTGCTGCAATGTACCCTCTCACTGGGGAGCAGGGAAGCGTGAGGGGGGTGAGTTACAGGAAGAAATGAGCAGAGAGAAAAAATCAACCATGAAATTGGTAATTTTTGGAGCTCCACAAGGGTAGAAAAGGCTTGTTGTTAGACACCTTGTAATTGCACCGCAGTGCCCTGTGTTACAGGTGGCAGACGGTTTCAATTTGCTAAGGAATGGTTCTTATGCTTTCTGACTTGGGGCTGTGAGGGCCTGGGAAGAGCAGAACTAATGAGAAGAGTGAGGTCTCACCATGGCACGGACCAAGGCTGCAGAGTGGGCAGGGTTATGCTCACAAAGACATGTGCCCCCCTGGCTGTGTTGCTGTGGGTTATGGAGGTGAGAAGGAGATGCATCCTCATCCTGCAGCACGATTCCCACATTTACAGTGGCTGGGACAGCAGTTCTTACTGAGCCCCTGCTTCTCTCCTGTGTGCTGGTGCAGGACTCAGTTAAGGTGGATGATTTTGGGTGCTCCCCTGGGCTAGCTTGTGATAATTCAGGGACCTGATGCAACTTTTATGCTTGCAGCCTGCTTGTTTTGCAAACGTTCGATTTTTTTTCTTCAGTCCCAGCCCCTCTTTCCCCCCAAAGCTCTCTGTGCTACACTGAAACATTGTGATAAGGATTACACAGACTTGCTGGGTGTAGGACAAATGGCCTTTCCTCATCGCAAGGGATGGCTCGTGCCTCTGTGGGCCTCGAGCGCTCCCCATCTGAGCACCGTGGCTATAATAGTCTTTTCATGGGGTGTGTTTCTGGGAGTCCCTGTGATGGTGATGGGCTGAGCTGCCACAGTGCAGATGCTTTTGCTGCCGGCCATACAAGCAGGATGAGACATGAAGGATGTATAAAAGGGTAAATGGCTTAAAAGGTCATGATGGTAGACAAGTGGGTGAGATTGGAGGGGGCCTGGAGGCACATGTTCCTATTCCCACTGCAGCAGGTTTGGCTGCAGTTCCTCAGATCCCAAATTAATCTTCCGTCCCCATTCCTCAGCAGTGCTTGGGTTGGCCAGGGCAGGAGCCAAGGAGGGTGTAGGCAGGAGCTCGTGCTTCGTCCGTCACGGGAATTAAACCGGAATTAGCAGCAGAACCGCTAATTCATTCCCTCCTGGGAATATGGTGTTTGTCTGGGCTTCACCGGCTGAGCTGTCATAGGGACAGGCCCCTTGGAGGGGATGATGAGATGCAGGGCAGCCTGGCTGCACAGTAAGAGCTGCGTGGGGAGGAGGCACTGTCCCTCAAACCCACAATTGTGACTGTGCTTTGGCTGTCCCTGAGGGGTGTGGCTGGGGCACCTGCACCCAGCGGTCATGGAAAGCATGAGCAGCATTGCCTGCTGCTTCCACCACACCTCAATGAGACTTCTTCCATCACCTCTGATCACTTCTATCAGTACCGGTTCCCCGGCTTGGGCACTGTCCCTCACTGGGGGTGATGCCATCCTCGCTACTCCAAGGCCCCACGTGCATTCTGTCTCTCACAGAATACCTGCTCCCTGGCACCATTCTGCTCAGGGGGGTATAAATCGTGATTTTACATGCGTAGGTTGTTTTGCTGATACTTTTTCTTTTTATTCCTCTGTGAAAAACTAACACCATGTTGTAAAAATAAATCTCTGGCCTTTTGCTTTCTGAATAGCAAAGGGCCGACGTGTTAATAGGAGGGAGGGATGGAGTGGCGGGCTGCCAGCGGGATGTGCTTCTTCCCCGGGGCTCTGCTTGCCAAGATGCCATCAGCCCTGCTCTGGGAAGGCTTTCCTGCGGCCGCACACTCTCTCTGGACAGTTTTCTTGTCTCCAGTCTGATGCAAGTTAATCACACACAGCCACTCGTGAGCAGGGGGGACTTATGAGGAGGGAGGTGTTTGCTCAGAGCAGGGAGGTTCTGCAGTGCCCGGTCCCATGCAGCATCCCTGGGCATGCACCCTTGTCCCACCCTCGTTGTGTAGCCTTGTCATTGCTCGTGTCATCAAGGGGAACTCTTTCATTATTATTTTGGAGTGTAGAAAAGGCCTTTTTCTCCTCTTGTGCTGTAAATGAGTCTTTGCACAGGCATCATTTCTCTCTTTGTTTTTTTTTTCCCCTTTGGTGGTTTTTTTTCTTCCTCAGCAAAAGAGAAGTTTAGAAGTTTTCTTTCTCTTTTGCCAAGAAAAAAGGCACATTTCTGTGTGCTTATCCTTTTTAGAACTTTGGATGTTTGGAGCTGTGCAGAAACCAATTCCAGGTTTAGGAGTGTGTTCCCATGCATGCTTTCAGTTTTGCTCCTGCTGGCATCTGGACGTCAAGACATGGGATGTGGCTGTCCCGTGAATTCAAAGCCCTTTGCATTGATATGTAACAACCCATCACAGAGAGATTATTCCATATTGGTTTGAGATGAATGACAGAAGTGTTTTAATCCTAATAAAGCCCTCTTTAGGCTTAGCTCATTCCAGAGTGCTTGTGGCAGCAGCAAGTGCAAGGCTTTGAAGCAAGCAAGCCCCCATGGCAGGCTCGGCTTCACTCTTCCCAGGGGCTGGTTCCCTGCAGCCATCATAGCTGCTGGTCTTTATTCACCTCCTGGGAGGCTGCAACAGATGGAACCCTCCTTTTAAGAAAGTGCTGCTGAAACTCAGTTATCCCTGGCTTTCCTTAAGATTTACATTGCAGTGTGATGCGCTCGGTAGCTGCTTAACCCAGGTCTGGTGGGGCTTCACTGTGCTGCAGGACTGTGCCAGGCTCAGTAGGAACTGTGGGGAAAACCCACATATTGACACTAAACCAAAAAAAAACCAGGTTGAAAAATGGAATCTGTTCCATGCCTAATGACCATTTATTATTTCCCTTTCCTGTACTGTTTTAAAAACAAAGTATGAAACTTTTAATGCTCAAAGGATCACTTTCCTGGTATGCAGCTGTGCTGTACATAATATGCAGCACACGTTCATACTCAGAAACCCAATAAAACTGGTAATTAGCCCCCAAAACAAATTACAACAGAAGATACAATTTTATTTTGCATAGTGCCTTTTCTGCAAACTGTGTCTCAAAACACGTTGGAGAGTTAAGTAATGCAGAGCTTAAATAATAAGCGCACTGGGAGAGCAAATTAATAGAAAAGGATGTATATTGCTGCAAAGTGGGGAATGTCAAGCTTGGGAAGAGCTGAGGTTGCTTGCACGGGTGCCACATGGGTCGATCCTTGGCTCTCTTTGCATGCTTGCCCCTCTGTGGTTTGGTCTCTGGGGGGTAGTTAAGGAGGGGATGTGTCCATCTCTGCAGGACATGGAGGGCTTTGGGAATGCAGTGCAGGCTGAGCGAGCTGAGCCACGAGATGGATGAGGTATGTACAACAGGCTATAAAATTAAGGAGGGCAATTTTGTGCCAATTTGTTCATCTTTCCCTTTCATGGCTGAAGACAGAGTAGCTATTGCACCTCTGCTCTCCCACTCCCTCTCTGCCTCATTGACTCAGCAGCTTGCTTTAAATCTCAGCTGAAAGTGTAACTTTTTCACTATAACTCTCACTCTCCTCCATGCTATTATTTTTAATGCTAACTTTGCAGTTGTATTTAACACTGGGCAGGGCTGTGGGGATACGGGGTGTGAAATGTGGCTGGACTGTAGCATGCTGCGATGCTGTGGGCAGGAGAGGCAAGGACCATTGACCCTTTTCTCCTTATTCTCCATTCTTGGTGATAGGGCTGCTGATAAATTCTCCAGCTTTCACTTAATGTTAAGAGTGTGTGGGAAAAAAAGTCTGCAAGTATCCATGGGTTTAATGGATCTAATCTTGGACATAGGAATCAGTGACAGTTTGAACTTTAGGGAGTCTGTGTCTTGCCTTACTTAGAGCAGAGCTCAGATTTGGGCCAGGCTGTCTTTGCATCACAAGGAGAAAAGTAAAATAGGGAGGGAAACAAAATAATTGCTGTTTCAAAACCTGAGGTGAGCATCAGAGCTTAAAGAAACCTTGTGTCATGGGCAGAAGGGAGCTGCTGCAGACCCCAGTGCCTTCAGGAAGTTCTCATGGTGATGGTCTTTTTCCACCCCCGCCCCCCAAGCTGCCCCCATGTCTGGTGGGAACCCACATCCCTAGAGTCCATATAATCACTGAATGCTTTGTGTTGGAAGGGACCTCAAAGATAATCTAGTTCTAACCCCCCTGAAATGAGCAGGGACACCCTTCACTAGATCAAGTTGCCCAAAGCCTCATTCAACCTGGCCTTGAACTCTGCCAGTGGTGGGCTCTTTGCTGCTCTTGCAGACACATACACCACAACACACCATTGATTTTCCTTGGAGTTAGGCAATTTCAGAAGTGGATCTTGGCCAACCCACAAGACCTTCACTAAATCTCCAAGCCCATTGTGAGCTGTGCAGTTTGGTTTGGGGTTTTTTTTTTTGTTTAGACTTTGTTTTGTTTTGGTTTTAATTGCAGCTGAATCTACAACTTCTCAGTTTGTATTTTTCTGTAGCATGTTGGTCTGTACAGTTGCTTGCTTTGAGAAAGCCAAGCTGATTTATTGAATAGAAACATGGATGCATGTCATGATCTGAGGACAGAAGCAAGACCAGGTTGGGGGAAGCGCTTTCTTTCTGTAGGCCAAGTGACACATCAACAGGGAAAAAAAAACCCATCAAGTTTTTGGATTCAGAGCCCCACCTTCAGCAAAACATGCTATTTATGACACTCAAGACAATGATTTGTCAGGGTGGAAGAAGTGGCTTTCCTTGCAGTCTTGACCTTGTGGGAGGGTGGGTTTGTGCCAGTTATACAGACTTAAGGCTTTTTTAAAGCTCTAAGTGAGTGATGTACGCTAAAGCCAGAAGTTTTAATAGGTGTGGATGACTTTTAAGTGCTTGTTTTAGCCATCCAGAGCTAGTTGGCCTCTGGTTTAGTGCAGGGCCATTGGGCACCTTGATGTCTGCAGAAGTTGTTGACTTGCAGAAGCTCAGGGCTGCTAAAACTGGGTACAGAGGAGGCTTGAGCTAAGTACCCCGGGGTCTCTGACTGGAGACTTGTAGTCTTGTAATGTCATTATTGCTGTTCTCACAGAAGGATTGTTTCAAGAGATCTGTAACCCACTTCTGAGTGATCTCCAGGTTGGGTTTGCTTCCTTGTGCCAGCTGAGAGGCTGAACTGAGGCCGTGGCATATCGTTTATGGCTTTGCTAAAGAGAAGTGGGAATACTTGGACCTTTTCACATTTAAAGCAATCTTAAAGGTAATAATACTGTTTGTGGAACCGTCCTTCCCTGGGGCGGTCTTTCCTCTGCACACGGAGGAAGAATCATCTTCCCTTGTCTCCACACACTTATTGGTTTTGGTGTTCTGGAAAAGTCTTCCTCGTACAGGTCATTAATGAAGTCAGATATGCGAGAGCTCAGGAGGGACATGGCTTTCCCTATGTTTTTAGGCCATTTATAAACCAAAAGAGACCTGCAGGGCTTTTATATGCTGAAAGATGAAACTATCTCCTGAAGCCACGCTGTAGAGATTCAGAGTGATTTTTGGGAACCTGGAGCAGTTTTTGCAGCGCTTTTAACTCTTGCTTTAGTCTGATGGGATTTCTTCATCTCATTATGCAGCAGATGAAATACTGTCCTTGAGGAAAGGAATTGCTGCTTTATACAAAGACTTAAAACACCTTGATTTTTCTTTTCTCTTGAAGCCTGTTCATTTAAAGCGAATTTTGGCTGTGGTGATCGGTACCAGAATGATGGCCTTGAAATGAAAGTCTTTTAAAGGAAAAAGCACAGCTTGGGCAGGGAGGGTGCAAGGTGTCTTATCAGTTTGCCAAAGTGTTTGAAATTCTACCCTTGAAGGAGCATCTGAAGAGGACAGGTCCTCCACAACTGGAAGTCTCTGCTAGCGGAGGTAATTGCAGCACAGGTATCCAGGGGAGCGCAGCTCTTCAAGGCCACAGTAACATTGCAATACCACATTTTTGAAAGACCTACATTACCCCAACAGCAGTATTTAATAGGACATAAGAAGTAGCATTTAAAATCCTTAGTCTAATCCTACCCATAGTAAGTTGCTTATAATTCCACTTGTTATGCCAATTAAACACCACTATTAGAGTAATACTTTAGGTTAAAGCTGTAGACATTTCTAAAACCATCTTGCAAGTCTGCATTTCAGTTTTTCCTGAAGGATGTGTTCTCACAGGTGGCATTTGTGTGCCTCAGCATCACATGCACATCAGAGCAGAGAGAGATGGGATTGACATGAGTATTTCACCTTTCTCTGCCACCTTCTAAAGTGCAGACTCTGAGTCCTTGAGGCCTGAGGGGTCATTGCTGCCTATCACTGGATGTGTGATGAGAGAGAGAGGGACTGTTGCCTCCCTTGTCTCCAGGCCTTACAGCAGTGTAATGTTTCATATTTGCATGGCTTCCCTCTGAGGGATCAGGGCTTCCTAATGAGGAGGCTGCAAGTCCAGTCCCACGGGGCACCAGGGGCTTCTTGCTCTGCAGAGCATCCCTCAAGGTGCAGAGCATCCCTCGTGATGTTGGGTGGCCTTGGGTACCCTCTCACCCTGGTCCTGCCTTCGTACAGCTCAGCTGGACTGTCCGCAGCAGCCAGCCAAGCAACTCCCTCTTCAGTACTATTAATATTTTTCTTCTACAAGTCTCACAGTCTTATTATGGTGAATAATGAAAGCATATTCCCTGACCTTTGCTCCTTCTATCCAAATTGCATTCTAACAAGTATATGTATTTTTGACCCATCACATGATGGGAAAAAGACTCGGTCCTGTTCAGACAGAATTAGAAGAAAGTCAGACTTAAGAACATAGTGAGATGAAGGCTTTCCTGTTGGCAGCCTGGTAATTTGCTGACTGCTGTCTCTCTCTTTTCAGCCCCTGTATTGTGATGAACTTTAACAGCATCCCAAGCAGTTGCAATAAAGAGAGGCTCTGAAGTAGCTTCTTGCCTTTGTCATTTAATTGCTACAAGAAGAAAACACTTATGACACCAGGTTTTATGATATGTGGGGCTAGACTTATTAAAATTGAAATAACTAGCAATTTTAGATTGGCAGCTCTGTGGCTGTGTTTCTCATCTGTGCAACACCTAGTGTGATGGAATCCCATTCTGGCTTGGGCTTGGAGGTACTTCTGTGTTATGAATACATCATTGCTTGGTTAATTTATTTATGCTGCTTGCTGTTCAAAGTATTTGAAAGTGCTAGTGGATTTTATTTGTAGCTTAGGAACCTCATAAGAGACCTGTGTTAGATGTACACCCACTGCTGCAGCACAGCAATTCCCAAAAGGCGTCTCCTTGTCCAGTGGAGAGGCTGCAGAGGGAGAAGTTTGGAAGCACTGCCCTAACATTAACAAGTAGAGAGGAAACAGCCGTAGGTCTGAGTATTTATTGGTTTTATCAGATTTCTGCCTTATATCAGCAGCCTGGCGTGGTGAACACATTTTGCTATTTATGTAAACAAATGGACTCGTGTGAGTGTGAGCACAATGTACATACAAGGGCTGTACACCCCAAATGTGTTAATCTGCACTTTCTGACAGCTTCTCCAGTGTGGGCGGCTCTTTCAACCAAAATGTCAGTCTCACTGTTTAGCATCTAGCTGAGAGATTAGGCATGAAGGTATAGGAAATAACCCCTCTCCTGGAAGTTTGACAGCTGTAGGCTGGGATCTAATATTTGCATGTGAAATGTATTTGGTTAATATTGCCTGAGACTTTTTATTGTAACTGCAGAGGGATAAGAACCAAGGAGATGGTTTGATTTGTTTGATACTTATATTAGTTTATCATAAGAGATTATATCTCATTTATGTAAAGCAAGCAAACATGAAAAAGTAGAAGCCATACATTCTCCCTCAGGCTTGTTCAGTTATTAGACTATTATTACAGTTAATTCAATATTATTTGGCTCTGAGAGGAATAGCTATTGTTACAGAAGTGCTTCAGAACACTTAATACTACAAACACTACCTAGTTGTCCTGTGAGTAGTCTCATTGAAATCCATAGGAAAAAATCAAAGGAACAGGTTTGATATTAGCTCTGTTTCGAACTATGGATTTGGGGCAGTCTTTGAAATGCTAGAGCTCTCATTTTGAGAAAACACATGCAGAATATCAGCACAACAGAGTGAGGCTAATGCTTTTCAAGCCCCTTTTTCAGCTGGGTTGCGTCTTCAGCGCAAACTCCATGTGTTGAAGTCTGCCTGGGGTTTTAGGGACTGAAAGAGGCACTAAGGCGTAAAAGGGGACATCTTCTCCCAGGAATATTTGTGCTTTAGGGATCAAGTATTGCTGTCCCTTAAACTTTTGCTGCTCCACAAAAGATGGCAAGAGATGTCAGTGAAAAAAACATCAAGTCAGGTGGAAGAAAGGGAATGCTTATTAAAAGAAAGAGCACCAGAGAATGGTGCTGCCCAGCCTCATCACATGTATTCTGCAGCTGCTTGGAGAGATGCTCTCTCTGGTCCACATTTCCCTTCTGCAGCTCCCAGCAGCGTTACACTACAGGTGTTTACTCATTCACAGTAAATTTGCTATTACAGCTGTGAACATAGAGGGTTTCTATGTTTTTATTTAAGCCCCCTTAACATTTGCATCTCCTTCCCTGTCCTCTCCTAAGTCAGGCTTGTGCTGCCTTGTGTCATTGACACCTGAAATGGCATGTGTATAGTACAGTGAGGTTTCCTGCAAGTGCTATAAAAACTGAAAGCTGGGGTATTCCCTGCCCAGACAGGTGATTTTTCAGGAGAGAAGGGAGCATGTTGTGTTTCCTGGGAAAGCCAGGAGGGAAGGAGCAGCACTGGAGTTTGGGTCTCGTTCTCCCTGCTCTGACTTCACCCATATTTTCCACCTTCTGCTCCTCTCTCACACATAGTAACACTTTTTGCAGCCAAGCTGGGTTTTTTTTAGGACAAGAGGAGAATTGCGGTCTCGAATCCGGGGCGAGCAAATTTAGCAAGCAGAAAGCGGGTCTCAGTAGCAGGAGATGAATAGAGGGGACATGGGGGATGTGGCAGCACCCGTTGGGATGGGCAGGAGGGAGAAATCAGCCAGACTGGACCCACACCAGCACTGCTCTTTGTCCTTTCTCCATTTTAATGGAGAAATCTTACTTTTACCCTTTGCAGCTGCTCTTGGGCCACATGCCCTGTGAATGGGGTGCACCCACCCTAACAGCTTGCTTTTATCCTGTATCAGGGGTTAAAAAGGCAAGTTCTGGAGGTGGGTGATGGGAAGGTGGTGGTGGGGGGGCACAGCTCCGTGCTGCTTCTCATGCATGTGCATCTTCCCTCCTTTTGATCAGCCTTCCCAGAGGATTTTCACACCCACGCTCAGAAATAAGTTTGGGTTTCTTTTTTTCTGGGTGTGGGGAGGGGGGTGGGGAAGGGAAGGGAGAATTATTAATGAGTTTGGAGCCGTTGCCATGGGAACCTGTTGCTAATGAATCTCTGGGGTTTCCTCTCCACCTTGAGCCACGTTTCCTGGTAATAGTGTTCCCATAGCAACGAATGTCACTGGTACCCTGGCTGGCTCCTGGGCCACCGCCTTGGATGGGCCGATAAAGCTCCTTATTATGTCAGCCAAGGGGATTTGTATTGTCTAAGTAGGCTATCAAACCTGCAGTCCTTTCTCATAAGAGAAATAAGACCTTCTGCAAGTTTGAAGACTTTTTTCTTTAAAAAAAACCCCAACAGTGTTAATGTTTGCCAAAAATTCCAAACCTGATCCCTTTCATACTAGTATTTTTTACCCAAAGCCCAGCATTGCTGCAACCTTTGCCTCCCACGTCGGTGCTTGTTATCTCCTGGCTGCCTCTCCCCTCCACTGACTCACTGTCTGGCCCTGCGCTGGGTGAGCTGATGCTCAGCATTTTGGGAGGAAAGCCTGGGAAATGTGGGAATTTCTCCCCAGCTCTTTGTGGTAGGCTCGGTGTCAGAGCATGGGATAGTTAGTCACAAGGTAATTAGGTTGCAGCCCTGTGGTTTTTTTCAACAGGGTGGTGTGGTCCCTTTTTGCTGGCTGGGTGCCTTGGGCTCTCTGGGGGTCTTTGGACACTTACACACATGTAGTTGATGAAGAATGGAAAGTTAAAATATGTTTTGCCTGTCTCCAGGCCTTGCACATGGGGTGGGAGCTCCCAGGGCAGGAGAATGGGGTCAGCACCTGGCACAGGGGTGGTGGGATGACAGGAGAGGGCATGAGCTGAACAAGTTGCACTAGGGAATTATCTGGTATTGGTTTTAGGTTTTGCTGGATTGATTCCCTTCCTCTGGCTGGAGCCAGGAGGGTGAGAGGTGCTATGGAGCAGGGGCCATGCTCAGCCTGTCCTACAAGGGTTGTTCAGCTTCAGATCCTAACTCATTTGAGTGGTGGTACAAAGCGGGTTGGTTCAGGAGCTCTGGCCCATGCTTGCTCTGTGGATGTCTGCAGGCATGTGGCCCTGTTCTGCTGGAGGTGCTGAGATGGGGAAAGTCCCCGTTTTCATGCTGTGGGCAGCTGTGCCCAAGCCAGTGAGGGCTGACAACATGTTTCTTGATTTATTTTTTGAGGCTCAGCTTTGAAGTATTTCAGTCCTCCTTACGTGGCTCCCACAGCAGCTCTCACAAGCAGATGCCAATGCTGCCAGAGCTGGGAGAAGCCTCTCTCCATCCTTGCTTTAGGCAGGTAAAAGCAAAGAAGGGAAATAAAGTGGGGACCAAATGGTACCCCTCCCTGCTCTGCTGGCATCCAAAAGCATTGCTGACTTCTAGATGGGCAACATCTCTAATCACAGCCAAAAAGAAGGACTTGAACCTGCTTACAGTGAAACTTTCCATAAGAGTTCACTGTTCCAGTTCCTGGGAGTTTCCTGGCACTCCCTGAAGAGGGATTTCTCACTCCCATGTATATCCAGCATGCTGAGTATCCCCAAAACTCTTCTTGCCGCATAAAGTGGATTTTTCAGCTTGGAAAATCAGCTGGACCCAGCGCTGCTGCTTTTGCTCATGGTGGTGGTGGGAAGCACTGGTGTGAAGAGCTGGCTTCTCTGGGAGGCACAAATGAAGGTGCCTACACCTTGCACAGAGAGCTGGGCACTGTGCCACTGGATAGCTGTCATGCTGGCCTGACATGGGATTTGTGCATGTGTCTACCTGATCGTTGTTCTCTGAAATGAAGGGGGGGAAAAAGAAGAGGGAAAGTCTTTGGTTTATTCTAGCAAGATTAATTATCCACTGTAACCCTGATATTGAGGCAGCACCATCCCTGTACAAGCGAAATATGTGAGAAGGGCAGTTAGAGGCAAGAAAAAACACATTTGCATGCCTGTTTAATCCCAGCTCTCTGGTACCAGTGGTAAATGAGGTGCATTTCATTAAGGGAGAATGTGGCTCGGTGTAATTGCCGGGTAGCTGCTGTCCTCCTGAGCGGCCAGCAAAGCCCGGCGCCATCAGCTCGTTATGTAACGCAAATTCATTAGGAGAGACCGCTGCTCTAATGGCAATCCTTGACAGAGGTTTGCCTCCGAGCCACATATGTGGCATCGCTTGAAGTGGTAAGTCTGGTCAGTAGTTTTCCAGCCATCTAAAAGCTGGTTTTCAGCAGGAAAATCGGGGTTTTTGAACCAAAATAGAGCAATTGAGAAGATCCAATAATGTACAATAACAAAAAATAAAATTCTGGGCTTTTTTTCTTTCATTGATGGGAGGAATGCAAGAGGACAAAAGTCTCCTCTGTATCGGCAATGTCTCATTGGCAAGCAACGGCAAAGAGTATAATAGATGATTAGTATCTTCAGGGCCTGGCAGTTTATCTACTCATGCCAGCTATCTTCCAGCCACTACCCCTGGTTGTAAATTGTCAATGAAGGGAGCAGCAGTCTGTGTAAGCACTTAAGTGCTTTTGCTATTCAAGGCAGAGCAGGCACTGAAATCCATCAGAAGGTCTATTTTTCACTGGGGAGTATTGACTAATCTGTTAAAGCCAAGTCACCTCTCATCATGGGCTTTGGGCATGATGATATTTTTCCCTCTCATAGCACCTTTCATACAGGATATTTTGGGGGTTTTTTTGGTAGCGATTTGTAGATGTGAATAAATCAAACCTCTACAACTGAGGTGGAAGAACTGAGGCACAGGGGGATGGGAGAACTATGGGAGAATGAGAACAAGACTAGTAGTGCTGAGAAATCCCAAATCTTTATTGCATGAACAGACTTTAGCCCCTTCATAAAATTGGGATAGCAGAGGGCATTTTTCCCAGGATTGCTATCACTGAGATGAAAGCTACCAAGTATTAACAGTGTTCATCTAAAGCTTTCTGTATGTGTGTGTATTCCCAGGTATGAAAGAGCATGGCTAATGATACCTTGTAAAATGATGAATAATTTATCTAGTGATTGATGGTAGCTCTGAAGTAGATACGAGATCCTGTACCCATCTCACAGATGAGTAAACTGAAGCTAATTGAGTCTTTGAGAGATCATAAATAAATTGAACATGTTGTAATACAGGATGTTGCTGTTGATATTGTTTATCTAAAGGAGAAGGTATGCTCATGGCAGCATGAAATTAGTGTGGTGCAGGGAAAGGGAAATTAAGTAAATGCAGCCCCCCAAGTGATTGGCAGGCAGAGTGGCATTTGACAAAGCGAGTCAGTCTGTTCTTGTGTCTGTCCAGATTCCCAACAGTTAGGTAAGAGTTGGTGAACCATTGCTGCATGGAATGACATGTGATTACAAGATGGACAGATGCACAAAGAAATATACCTCAGGGGAAAGACATGCTCCGTCGCAGTGCTGTTTGTCTCATTTGGTGCCAGTACAATGCTTTATGAGCAGTGCTGGTTTATTTTCCTTATATCACAGTATGCAAACCACCACAGGGCCACATGGGCTTTGTGCGTCTCTGGGTGGTAGGTAGCTGTCACCCTGGTCCTACGCACCCAGTACTGCTCAGAGCTTTGGAAAATCTGTGTCTGAGAAGGGAAGTTGTGGAAGGAGATTGCTGGTGTCCCTAGGAATTGAAATCTCTCCAATTTGGGTCATGGGTTTTAGGGTGGAGGAGAAAAACTCCACAGTGGAAAGCCCGTAGTTGTCCTTGATGCACCACTGCATAAAAAGAAACATTCTCCACCAGCTATTTCAGAAGAGCATCAGCTCTGAGCTTGTGGGAGGGACCAGGTTTATGGAGCTTGGAGGACTGTGACCAGCCTCTGACCATCGGCTCCATGCTCTTCCCATGTTCCACAAAAGGAACCTGACAGCTGCTCAGTATCCTGTCTGATTTCAGCTGCACATCAGTGCTACCAGATGTGATTATATCTCTTGAATGCTTTATTCTGTGGTCTGAAAAATGTTATTTGCATCTGTGGCACCTCGGAGGAGGATCTGTAGGCAAAAACGCTTTCCCTTTGTTTCTCCTGGAGGTTGTTCGTTGTCTCCTGACCTGGTGTGCACCAGGCGGTTCTTCCCATCCCACGCACTCATCTCTCTTGGCAACTACTGCTCTGCACAGAGTTCTTCCAGTATTAAAAAACAAAAAAATCTCATCTCATCATTAGGCAGCCGTTGAGCTGTTGCTGGAGTGCTCTCATCTGCTCTGATTTTCCTACCAACCACAACGAGTGGATGAGAGATGATCTCCCCACTGCCTCCCTTCGCAGGAGCTCCTGCCTGTGGTAAGGACCACACGGGTGATGTCCTCCCCACCACTCCTGGGTATCTGCTGTTGATCTTCCCACACCCTGCCATGGGAAATGGGAGTAGTGTAGCTGTAATGAGAAGGGTCTGGTCTCTGCCAGCGAGGTCTCCGTCTGCCTCCCTATCTGCTCCTGTTATTTGTTAGGCCTCATTGATAAGTTGTTGTTGTCATTCCTGATGTTCTTCCTCAGAACTGCACATTGCAAAGAAGCCCTTTGAAAAATACACTTCCCTCCTTGTTGTTTTTTTCATTGGTTTTGAATGATAAATATTTCATCAAATGCCTGCCTTCTAGCCCGTGCTCTTCAGTGCTTTCCAGTTCAGTATGTGCAGTGATCTAAATAGATTTATTTAGATGAGAAGCACTCAAAAGAACTGTATGCTTTTCCAAAGAAAGTTGAGTTTTGGAGTAAACCAGTCATTTAGTGTTTAAATCAGTGGAAGACCACTTGGAGTCACCGTAAAATGTTTTGATGTCCTGAGGCCATCTCCAATAGATGCCTCGCTTTCCAAGGCTTCTCTGAAATGGATGGCTTTGCTAGGGAGCCTGGAATGTTTTGCTGCTTAATTTAGACTGTTTATCTCAAGAGGTCCTGGAGTTCAAAGACTAAGAGATGCACAGAAGCTGTTCTCTCTCCACTGAGCAGCTGCCTCTTTGAAGCGCCCATCCATCGTGTGGGTAGAGCCATCTTGGGATGCCCAGCAGAACACCTTAACCCATCTGCAGTAGGACTTCTCAGTAGTTTGATAACCCAACCTGACCAATTCTTCTTGGTTTTCCTTTTTACTGGGACTACAAATTTTGCATGGAAGACCGCACAAGCCTACATGATGTAACCATTCCCATTATGCTTGCAACTCCTAGCACTCCATTGCTTACTTCCAGGCAGTGACTGGAGAAGAAAGATTGGCTTTGAGGAAGATTTATTAAATTTGGCAGCCTTTCTCCAAGGCTGTCGTTCCAGTTTTGCCATCCTTGACCTTGGATGAGATGCTGACGGGCAGGACTGCAGGTTGCCAGTTGGCTCATTGGCGTGAAGTCCCCAGCCTGTCAAGCTTGGTAGAAATGCTGATGTTTTCAGTGAGGCTCAGATTTCACTTCAGTGGGTGTGATTTCTTCTCACCCAGAGTCTTATAAATTCGGGGTAATTACGGTGGAATTATATCATTGCATGTGAGAAGCTGTTCACAGCCAGTTCTTCTTAATCCAAAGGACTGATCTAGGCTTTATTCACAATATCTACTGTTATTATTTAAAGTTAAAAATAAAAAAAGAAAAAAGTCCTCAGCTCAATTAAAAGAGGATGTAAGCATTGCATTTAGATCAAACCCAGACCATTATTATATCCTTCAGTTGCAAGAAAATAACCATTTCTACAACAAAATGTTAAGTGGTCACCCTCTGATAAATGCCACCTTTTAAGAATTTAATTAGAAAACATTTATTTCATCCAATAATCTTGGAGTGCTGGAAAGGTATGCCAGTTGCCAGGACAACCCATTTCTCTCTCTTTTATTTTTTTAAAATCTTTATTTTTCCCTCCCCCCCTTTATTTCTCTTATGTCACTTTTGATCACATCATCTTGAAAGGAGATTTTATTATTTAGGTATTCAGGCTAGCTTGATTGAAAGGCAGGAGGTTTTTTTCTTAAAGCTAATGTAGTTTGTGGAGCTCTTCTTGCAGAGTCCCTCTGCATTTGTGTCTGTCCTCTACGGAAAGTCATGGCAAGATGAGCAGAGCAGTGGGAACAACAGGGAACACTGCAGAATCAGGGCAGAAGCGAACAAGCAGCATGTCTCCCCTCTTCCCCCCATTGACCTCTTTCCTGCAGATGTCAGCTGTGCAAGTCCTTGAGCTGTCTGCCTGAGTTAGTTTTGTGACTTGGGACACAGCATGAGATTCGTGAGCGCACGTGGCAGCAAAACTCCTGTGTCATAAGGAGGGTGGCTCAGAAGGTCTTGTCTGATTTAGGATGGTTTCCTGGCAAACCTCTTCTCTGTCTCCCACCCGTCTGTCCTCAATGAAATAGGCTGAATTTCAGGTTGGGATTTATTTTTAATTACCTAAAAAGCAAATGAACCCAGAAGAAGTCACGTATGCAAAGCTTTGCTTCCCTGACCATGACTGATTAAGCCCAGCTAGTCATCCTGCAGCATCTAGATGCCACCTCCAACCCTGGCTCAAGCGCGCGGAAGAGTTATTTGTGGCAGGTCCATCCACGTGCCGTGAGAGCGGGTCGGTTGCTGGGGCTGGGGAAAGGAGCCCTGGCAAAATACCAAAAAATGTGAAGTCTTCAGTGCAGCCATCCTAAAGCGGGTCAAAGGCTGGAAAGCTGCTTTCGGCCCTTACTAGGGCAACCCTTGGATAAATGCCACAGATTTCCTACGTGTTTTGCAGAAGAGGGTTATCCATCACTCTGCTCCTGGGATGCAGCCATCACTGGGGTGAAACACT
Source organism: Gallinula chloropus (assembly GCF_964237585.1). Taxonomy (NCBI): domain Eukaryota; kingdom Metazoa; phylum Chordata; class Aves; order Gruiformes; family Rallidae; genus Gallinula; species Gallinula chloropus. The sequence continues at coordinate 4,897,427 of NC_140100.1, forward strand.
GGGTGTTTAGCAGAGGATAGGTTGATGGATTGATTTAAGCCAGCAGAGGAAGAATGATCTCTGGTCCGCAAGTTCAGAGGCTGCAGATAGCCAGGGTGTGTTACGCAGGGATTCAGACAAGGTGTGGAGGAGGAAACACTTTTAGATACACAACCCCCCTCCCATGTTTAGCCCACAGTTATGGGGATTTCACTTCGCAGTCACGAGATGATGAAACGTGTCAGTGTCTAGTGCAATGCCAGGACTTCTGCACCTCCCAAATTCCTCTTGGTTTTTAGGATGGCCGACTGCAATCCCTCCAGCATTAACTGTGACAACCTCCCTCAAAGTCAGGTCCAGGGCTGTCACCCTTTCCCTGACCAGCCTGCAAAAGGAGCGGAGTCAGAAAGATTCCTCGCTGCAGAGGGTGGGAGATGCTCCATTAGTATTCATGGGGAACAGTGTCAATGCTAATTTTTCTTCCTTTTTTTTTTTTAAATGGGAATTGCTTGCATACACAATTTTGGAATGAAATGTTCCAAGCGTATTATTTGCATATAAAAATGCAATGGTGTGGTGTGGGGAGATTCAGGACATTCTCTACTGGTGTGGTGGTTTTCTATCCCCCTGGTCTAGCTGCAGCATTGTATTATGAAGATATTTGTTCCTTATTCAACCTAGATAGCCAGGGAAAATGAAAAAGCTACAGAATACATAAAAGAATTGTAGCTGGACTGAAGTGATTTACAGGGAGATAATTTTGTTGATTAGTTTTGGTGCTGTTCCCACGTTACACAATGTCACACAAATCCCAGTGCACAACCAGCCCAGATGTTTGATTTTTATTGCTTCTACATAAGATTGGGAATCGGGAACGGGTTCTGATCACATTTCCTTTTTTGTGAAGTATTTGGGAAGCCCAAACGTTTTCCTGCCAGATGATGTATTGCCTCTCTGTCTGGATTATACTGCTTTGTGTCAGGCCTTATAGACACGCTCGCTGGAACTGGTGGACTTTTCACTCCTTTCTTTCCTAATTTGAAGTAATTATGATAGCTGTGTAGTCTTCAATAATGACACAACATGGTTGCATTTAACAAAATGCTGTTGATGGGTAGAAATGTTTAAAGCAAAGATACAGGATTGGCAGCACGAGAGTGAGCTGTGACTTGGGCTTGGTGCTTCTGAGTTGTTTGCATGGGAAAAGGCAGGAGATAATCAGATTTTCAAATCAGGCATCTCAAAACAGAACTGTATGGTTTCTTTTCTTTGCATCTACTTTGCATTTGGGTTTTAAAATTTCTGTCAACCTCATTTTAGTGTTGGGCTTTTTTTGTCTTTAAATTTTTTTCTGAAAAATCCAATGTGAGCTGAAGCTGATACCAGTTTACTTTGACCTGCAAAAACTGGAGGAGGATAAAAGAATATGGATTACAAAATATCTCCCAGGGCGCACTGCTGGAAATAATCTACCAGTGGGTGTCAAATGACTTGAGTTTTGAATCCTGCCTTTGCGCAGACTTGCTGTGTGATCTTTGGGAATTCACTTGCTAGCTCTTCCTGGATTTTAGACCCTCTATAAGAGTCTAAAAGAACTTGGACCTACTACGATAAAAACCTGTATCTGTTTCCAGAGCTTTACTTGATTACACTGACAAGTCTATTCCAGGTAGGCAATGCTATATCATCATCTCATCTGAAAAAAATCTGGTTGCTGCAGAGGTAACATCTGGATGTGGCACTTGGGGAAGGTATTTGAGAGCTCAGAGCTCTCCTGGAGCAGATGTGTTCATTGGAGAGGGTGAATCCTGGCTCTGGGAGGTAAAAGCAAGAACATGAGAAAATGAGTGTCACTTAAAGCTGAGAGTGGTGGCCCAGAGAGCTGATAGATACAGCTGGGAAAAGCTGAAAGGCAAGCAAGCCACCATGTCCTGATGGAGAGCAGGAGCATGCTGAGGGATAACGCTGGCAAGGATAAGAGACAGCAGTCGAGGTGGCTGGGAAGGACAAACAGACAAAGGGCATGCAGGGTCCTGATCATGGGCCTTCGTGGAACAAGCCACAGTGAAGCCTTAGGAGAGATGGGAGCCTTCATGGGGATCTCAGCTTCACGTGGTGCCTAATCAGTGGGGATTTTCAGTTCCTTTTCCTGCAGGAAAGAGCCTCTGGCAGATAAGCCCAATTCAGTTTGTGGGTCAATGGCATTACGAGGGATGATTTTGATTGGCATGATCCAGATTGTACAAGTTCTTAATTTCAACTTCTGTCAAAGCATATGAATGAGTTGGAATGCAAAGCCTGTCTCCAAAATGTAGGAAATACAATAAAAAAGGGACTGTGCATGTATTTCAGAGAACATTTAAATGCTGAGGGTGTTTCAGTCCTTCATTTCAAATTTGATAGTGCTGAACGGGTGAGACGAAGGATGTGGAGGTTTTTTGTTCCTTGATGGGGGTACACTTGTAAATGGACTTCATAAATTGATTTTTGTGTTGTACTTTCTCTAATCAAACAAAACTAACTAGAAAATCCGTTAACAAATTTCTGTGTGACCAGTGTTTGGATTAGCAGCATGTCCTTGTGTGTTACAGAACTGGCACTTGTTGTGTAAGGAAACAGTAAACCCAGATGTTAATATAAATACTTTAATGAACTAGTAATCTTTTGCAGACCTTCACCCCAACTAAACCAACATGTGTGGCTGTTTGGGGCAGTCTGGGCATGGGCACCAGCCACTGGATGCAGTAGGGACCAGGGCTGGTGGAGCCATCTGCTTTTATTACTTGCAGTCAGGCAGAAGTGAAAAAGAAAAATGTAAAATTACTAAATATTATGCTGAATTTAAAGCTTTGCCATTTTAAGAGACTTGTAAATGTTTCATATATTTCTTTCATGACCAGAATCATGAAACTGGCTTAAAAATGATAACCTAAATCCACCCTGAGACCTCAACCTGTCCCGTCCCCCAAAAGCTAACCCCATAAAAACCTCTCAACCTCAAGCCATTAAGCCTTTAAGATGTTCCTTTTCATCTTTGCCTCTCTGGCTTAGCCAGGTCTGCATGCATTTCTGGGTGAATAAAGCTGTGGACTGGAGCTTTTTGAAAAAAGAGAGCAAGCCGATTTCTAGACAGACACCTGACTTCAAAAGGTAGGCTGAACAAGAATAGCCTTGGAAAAAGCGGTTAATCCCATAATATTATGATAATTGGCTTGGATCCTTTGAAATCCCAGTGTCTGCCGGGCTCCTGCTGGTCCTGTGGTGAGTGGTGCCCGTGCGTGGATCTGCACTCCTGAAGTTGTTGCAGGGATTTCAGAAAGATGGTGGCTTTCCAGTCTTCTACCATAGAGGGATGGGAGATAAATAAGCCACGTAATTGAGGCAGCAGCTTCCGCTGCCCCAGTCGAAGGCTTGCAAGAGCTGGCAGGAACGATGCCGAATGGAGTGGTAATGACAGCAGCTTTTGGTGTTTCCCTTACCGTCATAATTTTTTAGCTTAAGTCTTCTGCTTAACTCTTCTGCATGCTCTTGACCTACTGTAGTCTTTTGCCCTGAAGCCAGCTGTTGACCTTTGATGTGTCTAAGCACTAGTTGTCCTGTCCTGATTCCCAGGAGACTCATGATGCTTTCCCTTGCTGCTCTGCAGCACTTGTAGCCACTGCATCTTTCCCTGGCCTCTGTGTCCTGAAGGGACATCTGCCTGAGTCAAGGGAGAAGAGTATTCTCTCTTCCATAATTTCTGACAGCAAGCTGTTACCCAATTCGATTGCACGGGGTTGGCCAGCGGAAGAGAGAGGAAGCCATCGGTGTGCTCAGAGGCAACAAAAAGGTGGTAATGTTTTATAGCTTGCTTCACAATGAGATTAGTGGTTCCTGCTGCATCTTTGTCCTGCTGGCTTCCTTTATAATTTAATCAATAGTATTGACTGGTCAGTAATGGCGTGTGCAATGCTTGGGAGCTTTATATTTGGTCGGAAAGGCTATGATGGAGATAAGGGGCTTGTTCCTGTTTCCTGTGTGCAGGGGGACAGGGAAGCCCCGCTGAAGGAAAGCCAGCAGCCTAGTCTTGATGGTGGAGGAGGAAAACATCTGTGCCTGCTGTTGCCAAACCCTCTTGGCCTTCATAACTCCACAGGTGCACCTTGGGGGTTCACCACAGCCCGCAGCAAGCAAAGGGAACAAGGGTGGTGGGGGAGAGGATGAAATCTTGAGCTTTGTGGAGGTTTAATGCTGAAGTCCTCTCTGGGGGGAATCAAGGTATCTTGGTTCTGTGAGATAATTCAGTTTGTGTCACCTCCTGGCATCGCTTTGCTTAGTATCTTGAGTTCTGGGTTGGACACAGCTGGGGCAAGGTAGACCCTGGATGGCTGTTTGGCCTTGGTACAATAAGATGTACATGATGTGAATGAAGGTAGAAGCATTCATCACCTGGGACATGAAGCCCTTGCTCTGGCAGATTTATCTCCCTCCAGGGTTACTTGTCCTCTTGTGTAGCAGTGTCTCATAGCTCTCTCTGGAAAGTTTTTCTGAGGTCTAAAAGCTCACAGGACCAGATCTCTTCTTGCTGTTGCTACTTGCTTGGATTGTGTTCCAACCAGGGAAAATGGCCATTGGATGCCTTTGAGGCCACAAACCTTACAAACAGATCGATGTACATAGGGATCAAGTGGTTTATTCTGAAGCAAGTATGTCTAGATACAGGAGTTCTTCAGGAATAGTTGAGCTTCAAGCTAACTCCTTAAAAATAAAAATAAAACCCTTAAGTTCAAAGGTGAGTTGTGGATCCTTTATGGATGTGGGGAGGAAGAAACTCTCAGATGAATCCCTTCATTTTTGGCAGAGACAGTAAGATCAGTGCAGCCAAGCACTGGCTGCTCCCAGGAAGAGACTGGGATGATAATTTGATATGTATATATAGAGAGTGTATTTCCTCTCTCTCCATTGAGTCACCAATCTCAGCAGGATGGTGTGTGTGGCGTGTGGTGGCTTCAGTACAGTTGATAATTCCTCTGTGCTTCCTTATGCTTTCAGTGCCAGTCTCACATAGCTCCTTCCTAGTGGCAAGCAGAGCTGGCTGTGGTTTCTTACCAGGGTTTTACCTGTAGCCGCTCTGCTTTTCCAATAAAACCCTATGGAGAGTGTCCATTGGGTTTGCAGGGACTGCTCCTCAGCCTCTTGTGCTGCTGATGGCAACCACAAAATCCAGAGGGCTTGGAGGACAGCAGGTGACTGAGATGTGGTCTGAATATGTCCACACCTCTTGTATCTTTTAAACTCTGCATAGGTGAGGATGTGAAGCACGTCTCCAGGTTGTCACCTGTAGGGGACAATGTCCTGGCCAGGCCTTTATCACCACTTAAGCAAAGGCCACACTAAGCTGAGCTCTAGGCTGAGGAGCTAATGGGGAGGAAAAGCAAGAGAAACTGTACAGCTGCAGTTTAATTGATAGCAACATTGATCTATTTTTTCTTTTAATTGACATTTCAAGAGCAGATATGACAGGTTCTCTCTGCAGAGCTCATCTCCCACTGTCACTTCTCGCTGCTCACTTGGTTTGTTTGCTTTCTGCAAGAGAGGCTTTTGTAAACCTCTGCCCCACAGCCATGTGGTCCCGCTGCTGGAATACCGCAGAGGTTTCCCTAATGACAAATTCTTGATTCAGGAAGGTTCAGACTGAAAACTCAAAGTCTGTTGTATATGCATGCAGCAATCAGTTGTTGATGTGTTTTGCATCCATACCTCAATGTAGGCATATCTCTGATGAAGTGTAAGTCACCTTCTCGATGAGGGTTTCTTCTGGCTCTTGGCCACATGTCTACCAGGGCTTCCTGGGGATGTGGGGAGCCAGGTGTGCTCAGCAGCACGTCTAGGACTATCTTGTACAGGCACTGCAAAGACCATCCCAGTTTTGCCCATGTTTTCAACCAACAGCAACTTTCAGAAGCGGCTTCATGAATAAGAAGCCCCATTACCTCAACTTGGACAGGGCTTTGAATGTCAAACATAGACTCTGTTTTTGGGGGAGGAAATAGTGGTGTTTGTTTCCACTCCTGCCACCTTTTCATTTCAATTCCATGCCCCTTTGATCATCTCGGTCCTGGCACATGCTGGGTTTGGAAGCATGTTGTGTCAATGTTCTTGGAAGTTTTGTCTGGTCCACTTCGAGTTCTCTGGCAAAGACTTGTTCTTCTAAGATGTCTTGCTCAGACTAGAGACCCTGGACATCTTGAGAGGTGCTGGGGTTTCAGTGGCAGCTTGGTTGAATGGCAAAGAGCTAATGCTGCCCCTGCCCATCATGCCAGGTTGAGGCTCTTAGCCCTGTTTTTACCCTTTTCAGCAGTTTCTGCAGAGACATTGACATGAAATAACCCTCATCTTGGGATGGTGGGGGGCACCCCAGGGTTTAAGATCTTGCTGCAATTAAGAAATGCTATTTCCTAGCAAGGAGCAGTTAGGAATGTCTCATATGGTCCAGCCAGTAGACAGAGGCAAAGGTTCCCACTGGATTAGGGTGGATTATGGAGGGATTAACCAGTTCAGGGGTTCCTGCTGTGTTTGGGCCCTAAATACTAATTATTGAGTGCTCCCAGCCTTTTCTGATGCCGCGTCTTGCAGAGCTCATTGATGCAGAGGGTATAAATCTATTTACTCCAGCCCCGTCTCTGATTCATTATTTATTGCTCAACATTTACTTTGTAAAACATCTCGCTGTAGTTGGTGCAGCGGCAGCTGCCAGAGCCAAACAGACCTTTTGATCCCCAATTTGGGTTTTGTCTGTTTAACTCGGTCTCAGGGGGCAGGGAAGGGGGGTTTGAGGGGAGGCTGGGAGGGGGAGATGTTAAACAGAGCAGCTGATCTCCGCTTCAGTTTTTTTGCTGCCATCAGTTGTTCCAGTTTTGTAGAAGATATCCTCCCAGCCAGCAAGATCAAAGCAAGAGGGAAAATAAATATATGCCCAGACACACGGCTCTGGGGTGGAACCACCACTTGTTGTGCTCTCCCCTTTGAGACACCCAAATTGCAGCTTTGCTGTTCCACATACTAATTACCCATTGTTCGATTTTTGCATTTAATTAAGAAAGTAAGCTTTTTTTTTAATCTAAAAAAGGGGTGCTTTTTTTTTTCCAAAGAAAAAAAAAAAGGTTGTCTTAAAACTTTCTGGCAAAACATTTTGCTACTCTGCAGGCTGGGCTTTGCCTGGGCTGGTGTAGAGAGCTGATCCATCCCATCCCAAAGATGCTCTCAGGTTTGCAGGAGGGAGCTGCCCGGTGTATCTGCACCCTCCCGCATCGGTGCCAGACCTGTCGGGCACTTGGGACCCTCGTTGCATTGATCTTGCTCTAAGGTAATAGGATGATTTATCTTCCATTTGTGAAAGTATGAAATAATCCATATCTGTGTACTTTTAGGCTTTAATCCTCCTTCTTTTCCCCCAGGGTGATTGCATTCAGTGTGGGGGTTTTTTAAAGTGTTTTTCCCCGGAGTTGCCTGATTCTAAATTAAAAATGAGTGGCTCAAAAACCAGTATGTAAATACAAAATGAACATATGTTGAATGTTTTTTATTAGATTTGTCCTTTCCCCATTACTTGATTTTAATTCTTTTTTTAATCTTGAAACTTCCCTCCGCTCCCCTTCTCCCAACTTCTTTACCCAAGGATCAAAAATTACAAATCCTTTAAAAAAACCAGACGACTCAGCCTAGCTTCCTGGCTCACCACCTGGCACAGTCCCCTCCCATCACAGGCATCGCATCCTATATAAACTTTTCCATAAAGTTAATGGCCTGCAAAGGATTCAGATTTCCCTCTCTTGCTAATTTGGGAGCGAGCAAGCCAGCCAGACTTGCACAGGACACGGCACGTCATGGCAAAGGCTGCTTTTACTCCCTGAATGGAGGGAAAGGGGGGGAAAGAATAAATCAGAGGAATGCAGCCACTGCTATTTCCAGGCACAACATTTCCAGCAGCCCCCGATCATCAGAGGGTGCCGCTCACCCATTTGCGGTGCAGCGGTGGCACGTGGGACAGCAGCGTATAATCTGTTGTAGCATCATTGATTCCCATCAATAAATTAACAGTGGTTGTGACCACTTGGTGTTGTTCTGCGTGCCAGAGCGAATGCTGCTTGGCCTTACACATAAGTACCAACTCAAAACGTCTTGGGTAGCCTCTCTCTGTCCATAGGTGTTGATTTTGACTATCAGAAGCTTTCATATTGACTGTGTGTTGTGGCAGACTCGGTTGCTTCCCCCCACTCCCCCCAGTCTGGTTTGATTTTTTTCATTTTTGTTTTTTTTAAACTGAATTTTTATGACTGGAAGATGCATTCTGCTGTGTAGCAAGCATGGAGATTTATGTTGGAATAACTGGATCGGCTTGGCATACGCACAGTGGCTGCGCAAATTACTCTTCTTAAGCTCCATGGAGATAATTAAAAGTAGCTGCATGGGGGTGAGAGAGACAACAGATGAAATTCTGTCTCTGTTGCAATGGGTCACTGCTCTCCCAGCTGATGCTGGTGATCAGGAGCAGATCCAGGACGTTCTCTGATCTGTTCCATAGTAAGTAATTACATTTTGCACTCATGAAAACATTTATGGCTTTTAATGGTAAAATTAAAACTCATCTATGGAGCCTCAGTGAGTGACTGAGATTGAAGCACGTCATCACGAGGGAATTGATGCTGAATCTTTAAGAGAAATGCAGTGACAACAGAGGATCTAAGTGGGATTAATGGATGGGAAACTGCTCAGAGATGTTGAGAAGAACACAGCATGAGCTGCTCATAGTCCATCTGAGGACTGAGGGAAAGGCTAATTTCTGGAAACATTTTGAACAGGACTGAGTTATGGACAGGTCACGAGATGAGATGGGATCGAGGGGGATGATGGCTTTGCCAAATGCACCAACCTGATCACATCTGATTGTGTGAGTGTGTTTATGCTGGGTAAGAAAAACACAGCGGAGAACAGGCTGTGCTGGCCTTGGATAAAGCAAGAAAACCTCAGATGTTGCTTTCTTCTCTGTTTTTTTCTTGTTCTGTCAAAATACTGTTACAGACTGAGTCTGGCTGAAAGGATTTTTTTTTTTTTTTTAACCTTTTTTAGCTTGAAATCCAGATTTGATCTGGTGGTAAAGTAGGCAGCTAAATCCCAGTTTCCCTTTTTTAATTAAAAGTAATATGATGAGTTGTACGGCTCTGCGCAGCAGTGAGCAAAGCGATCCCCACGGTCCCCTCCCGGCTGATGAAGCATTGCCTCTGAAAATCCAACCAGCTTTTCTGAGACGTGGGAAAACCCCTCCACTGTAAAACAGTGCAGTAATTTGGTTTTTAATATTGTTTTGTTGCTATGCTGGCTAGGAGTGATGCTCTTGGGCTCTGCTGACAGTGGTTTTAGGCTGGGAGGAGTCAATTTTCTGCTGTAATAATTTAGGACTCATGCATAAAATTCCCTTTTTTCTGTTTTTGTATGAATTTGAGAATTTTTGCCCAAACAAAAACAAGAACTGGTCAAGGTGGAGGAAGTCAGAGTGTTTCTCTCCTATCCCTTTTGCACAAGGTTACTGGTAACTTGCTGCCAGTCTAGGATCTCCTGCTTTGTAGCTCTAAGAGAGCTCTAAAAGTTGTGCTTTGAGTCCACACCTCTGGACTGGAAGTTGTATAATTGAAATGTGAGTTGTGTTTTCTTCTGTGTCTTGGCTGTGGTGGCAGTTTTGGCAGATACATGGAGGGTGGTCATATCTCTTTCAGACCTAAAAGCATGTGCTGCCATGGTTTAAGGGGTGAGGATGCCTGGGATGTCCTTTACCACCCAAAGCTGGTCCTGTACCAGGCAAAGGGAGCCTGAACTGGCCATAGATGGGTCTGTCTAGGCCAGTTCCTGGTATTTCAAGTCTGCTGGAGAAAACACCGAATGCTGCAGAGAATTGGTGGAGTGATTAATGTGTTTGCCCTCAGTCCCCTCCAGCAGCCAGGGTTGGAGTTGGTCTTCTCACTGCTGTCAGGATGATTTGATTGACCTGCATGACCCGAGTTGCCTGCACTACTCTAAGTACAGGTGAGCTAGAAGAGATGTTTGACCCAAGCCTTTGCTCTGACAAGCTTTTCGTGGGGTCCTTCTCCTCCAAAATGATCTAACCTGACTGAGATCCACAGACAGTGGGAAGAAGGAGTTCACCATACTATTTCTGGTGCGAGAGGGGTTAGATTATATGAAGTGTCTGGAGAGCAAGGTATTTATTTGATGCAAGATATAAAATAACCAGGAGGTTTTTTCTTTACTCTGTCCCTGCATACAGAACTAGCTGAATCCTGGTTCATGGCTTGGGATTTTAGTTGGCTAACTGCTGTGTGCACTGAGCTGGATGGTGTCCAGGAGGTTTCCCCCAGCGTGTGGTCTGGGGTTTCATACTGATTGTGGCTCTGCCAAAGCCCCACCAGAATTTTTGTGCCATTCCTGAAGTAAATAGTGGGAAAGGAGGCAAATACGGTTGGAAAGAGCAATGCAAGTCATTTCAACAGGGCTGAACTTTTGCACCTCTTCTATGAACATCTTTCCTCAAAGTCCTTCGAGCTGGCTTCCCCAACACATTTTAGTCCCCTGCATTTAATGGTTTCTAAGTACAGTGGGGTTGTTTGGTTGCTTTTTTTTTCCTTCTCTTTTCTTCTTCTTGCTGCCTCTAACTGGAGTGGAGCACATTTTACCCACTAAACAAAAATAATGTGACATTTGCAATATTCGTGCTGGCACCGTCTGCACCAGACACTTAGAGCAGCGCTTAACACCTGGTCCAAAACGTGAATTGGCTGGTTGAGTGCCTTATAAAAATGAAACCACTTTTTATCTGATCTTTTCCTGCTATTGTCTTCCACTGTGTGGTGGCAGACAAGTATTCAGTGCTGCAAAGTGAATGATCCAGGCACGAGGCTGTCATTCAGGGCTGCAACTGGTTTTGGTTGCTGCCTCCAGATAATCTCCTGCAAGTGCAGGCAGTGATGCTTGGGAATGGATGGGTGCTCCCAGTGGCCCACAGTCACCGTATGGGGAGGGGTCTCTGTGGGACCCCGCAGTGTCCTTGGTCTCCTGAAAACTTTAAGCATGCACAGAAACACAGTAGGTGTCTCGGCAGGGATTTTTATAAAAATATATAAAAATAATAAAATATCTCCCTGGGCAGAGCTCTTAATGTGGATAGATATGTTATATACACATAGAATATATGTGTATATAAATTATATACATTTATCTAATATGCAAATGCTCTATTGGAGCTTATCTGTACAGTTAATTGGGTAAATTTGCTGTGCCTTGGTATTTAAAAAAAATGATCACAACCAGGGTTAAAGGTTTGAGATTTCTGGGTTTTTAATTCTGGAGACTGCTGGAATAAGGCAATTTATATCTGTAATCTCCTCTTATTGATCAGATACAAGATGGGGCACAGGCATTTGAAAGCTTGAATGCAGATTGGTACCTGTGCTTATGCTCATGTGTAGAGCGAGGTACAGTACATGCTGACGTATAGGTAAAGGAAGGATGTGTGTGTGCTTTCAGTGATGCCACTTATCCCCTCCAACCAAGAGAGGTGCCTTTGACGTACGTGAGGAACAGAGGCTGCAATTTAAAGCCCGGAGAGTCCTTTAAAATAAATGCATTCAGCTCCCACTGTGTCGGTAACAACATGCACCGAGTACAGTTATTCTGTGGCTGAGGTCAAGTTTGGAGCGGAAAAGAGCCTCAGAGCTATTTCTATAATCCCCACTGACACCATATCTCACAATTTTTAATGTATTTATTTTCACAGCACCCTGGGGAGGGGGAGTCCTACTGTCCTTTCTTGGCAGGTTGGAGACTTGAGCGAGTTAGTAATTTATCTGAGGTCGAAAGTAGCGGCGCAGGGAGCGGAGCTGCGCTCCGCAGTCCCAGGCGCAGGCATTAATCACCAGCCCGTGGTTTTCCCTCTGTAAGTGAAGGTTACCCAACCTATAGATGGAGTCTGGAGAGCTTCAAGGTGTCACAGCACCAGGAGCAATAATAAACTCTGCTGCTAATAAACTCTGCCAGAAATCCAGGTGCTGTTTTTTTTTGCTTGCTGGGAAAGCCGCATGAATGGGTGCTGCTCTTCACAGCCCTGGGTGTTTGGGAGCAGGGAAGGATGCTGAAACGGGATCTGTAGATCTACCCATAGCAAGCTGAGCCCCACTGGCAGCTGGCACAGTGCCCACCTGCCTATGAATGCTGTGGGCACAAAAAGCCCCATCAGAGCCAGGTCACATTACCCAGTGACCTGGCTGGGCTTTGCTGGCCAGCGCTGGCTGTTAAATAACTTCAGGAGGAAAGTGTAATACCACCGATCCACAGCACTGCCCACCTGCGAGTGTGGGGAGTGCTTGGAGTAAAGGGGCAGCATTAGCAGCTTGTAGAGACCCAAAATGAGTTTAGTAGTGAGCTCTGCTGGGAAAGCTTCTGTTAGGTGTCCAAATACCTCTGCATAAAGCTGGCTGTTAGCTGCAACAGCAGGAGGGAGAGAGCTTTCAAAGTAAAAGCAACTCAATGAAAGTTTCATCTTTTTTTTTTTCTTCCCCCTTCAGTAAAATTCCTTCAAAACCTGATAAATCTGTAATAAGCCACATACTTGCATACAAACCTTGTCCCTTCCCTCCTGAGCCCGCAGGAGATGCGGTTTGGGGGAGGAGCGGGAATGACTGTGGTGAGGATTTGTGAAGAGCCTGGAGATGCCCAGGCTTTCTCTTGTGGAAGGTGAAAAATGCACCGAACCCTCCCGTGTGCCTGAGGTTTGTCAGGAAATCTTTTCTAATGACTTCACTCCACGTCTCCACTCTTAGCTTCAAGTTTAGACAGTGTTTAGAGGGGAGGACATCTGTAAAGATGAATAACAATGATAATTTAACAAGGAGTCCGGCCAATTTTACTTTTAAATCAAATTTCAACAAGGCAGCCTGTACCACTATAAATGCCAGGGCTATTTATAGTTCAAGTGGAGAGCTGGGATAAAGCAAAGATTTAAAAAACTTTGGTATTTCAGCAGCTTGTTATCAGAATGCAATTTGCAATGGGACAGAAGCCATTAATACTGACGCAGACCACGATGAGACTTCATTGGAGAGAGTCGCTGTGTGTTAAGAGCTCTGAGCAGGCTGTGGGGCAGAGCCTCTTGGCTGGTGCTCTGCTTCCTTTCCCAGGGAAGCAAGGAAACCAAAGGAGGTAACAGCAAGAGCTGTCTGTGCAAGACCTCCAGCCCATGCACCCTCCACACTTGAAGGGTACCTCTGGGGTGGGTTTTGGTGACTTGGCTCTGGTGTCATTTCGGATGAGCAGATGCCCCTTTGTTTCTCCTATTCAGAGGTCTTACTTGGTGAAAATCACTGCTTTTTCACTGAGAATGGGCCTCGCCACGCGTTGTTTGGGATTTCCTTGTTTTCTTATGATAGGCTGAGGAACCACCATGATCTCAAGTACTCGAAAGCATTTGACCTAATCAGTCAATTCAATGTTGAGTCTGTTTTTTGGCAGGAACATGAATTAGCCTGAGTCTTAGGGCGAGTTGGGTAATAGATACTAAACAATGTTCTGCCAAAGCAAATAACATCGGGCACTAAGGGAGATGTCTCTGGTTGAGCTGTGGATCTGGAGGCTTCACAAAGTGGGTCTTTCCTTAGTGATGGAGCTGGGCTGTAGATCTGCAGTGCAGGATGTGGCCCTAGGCTGCCTGAGCTCATGGACTATGCAAGTAAGGTAGTTTATCTGCTCCTCTTTGTGCTCCTTTCAAATGAACTGCACATTAAAAAGAGCGATTTCTGTTTGTACGTGGAGAGGTTACTTTAAAAACTGGAGTGGCAAATGTTGACTTTTCCTTCCAAAGATCTGATCCAGAGCAATGCAGGAGAACAGAGGGGTGATCAACTACTTTATGGCAGTGCAGAGAATGGCAAGTTTTGACTTTTAAGAACAAACTCAGTGTTTAGGAATCAGGTGACAGTTTTCTTTATCAGAGGGAACAGTGTTTCCTTCTACCAGGCAGTGTAAAAGTGGCAGGAAAAGGAGATTTAGATACTGTCTTCAAGCTTGTGGCACTATCTCTACATATGTTATTGCAATAAAGTGGCCAGGTGGGAGGAGAGGAAGGACATCTTTTCAACCCCATTGAGCCTTCCCAGTAACACTCACAGGATTGCTCCCAGCAACTGTCAGATCTCACTCCTGACTCGGAGGTCGATCAGGACGCTGAGACATCACAGGAGAGATTTGCTAGAAAATAGCAGAGACTTGCCCTAATTTCTCTCCTGCTTCTTCCTCAGCAGTTGTCCCCAGTGCCCTGTTCTAGTGGGCTGGACCTTGCAGGTTTCTGGGGTTTTTTTCTGGAAGCCCAGACCTTTCTGGGCTCCCAGCTCGCAGAGCCCACCTGGAGGCAGCAAACCCCAGCAGCAATGGCAGGGATGGTTGTTGCTGCTGAGTCCAAAATACTGCTTCCTCCTTGCTTTTTGTTCTTCTTGTGAAATCCATATATGGGGTGTTTCCAGGAGAAACCTCCCAGTAGGGCTCTAATCTAAACAGTGGCAGCATCCCAGTACTTCTGAGTAAACGTGCAACTACACCCTTCTGCATGCTGCAGCAAGGAACAGGCTCAAACTCAAATTAAGAGTTATTAGGAATGCCAAGTGGTACTGTTTCATATAAAAACCCACCTGGAAGTTGGCTTTTAAGTAGCTGTGATGTTATTAGAAATCTGGAAGGAAGAAACCTCTGTCTGCTTGAAATAGAGTTGCTGGTGGAAGTTGATCTAATATGCTGTACGTTCATTTTCAAGGGCTTTCTGTCTTTCCCCCCAACCCTTCTTTGTTGTACAAAGCTCTGCTCCCATGTACAGTAAATGAAGCTAACTGACCGTATCTAGTTGGATGCAGTGCATCCAGCATCCTGCCTTTATGCTCTTGTATTCATAACGAGACCATGCTCCATCCAAAATCCACTGAATGTCTGTGGTTGTACCACAAAAGAAACATATTGGGGGAGGAAAGAGGAATTAACCCCTCTCTCCCATGCTTGCTCACCCCAGTGTTGGCAGGGTTAAAAGAAGTTTCTGAATATCACCTCTGTGTCCAAGTAGTGAGGATGCAAATATTTTCCTGCTGAAGCTTGAGTCCATGGTAGTCTGGGGGACTGCATTTTGCAGGTCTCCATCTGCAGTTGGCTGGAAGGAGAGCAGAGGAGAACTTCCCTATGGGCCGACAGTCCTGTAATGCAAATAAGCAATGAAACTGTATTTGGAGATGGATGGCGGTTTTACAGTGGGGTGACTGCAGAGCTCCAGCTCATATCCATCAAAGGAAATGTGGAAACAGATTTTATTACTGCAAAATCTTCTGACTTCATCAAAATTGTTTTTTAACCTTTTGTTTTGGTTTGGGGGCTGTGCTTGGAGGGCAGAGTAGCAAGCTGTGGAGACAAGCAGGCCCTTCATGTGAAGGGTTTCATGTAGCATCCCCCAACCATCTCTGTACTCACTGGGAAATCTGTGATGAGCCCTAAAATTTGTCATTTGAGAAACAGCAGCACCCTCCACCCTTCTCTGGAGCCACTGATGGTTTTGTGCATCGCTGTGAGAACTCTGGGGTATTTTATATGTTCACAGCGTATGTGTATCATGAATTAATTCATTTGTCTGGGAATGAGTTGATGGCAGCAATTAAATTGGCTCCATAGCTGCCAACGTGTCTCGAGCTGGCACGAGTCTTGCAGGGCACTGGGACAAAACCTTTAAAGCTTGTAGAGAAGAAGGGGGCAGGCATCGCTGTCATCTGTTGTTTGTGCCCCAGGGATGTCCTTGGGGACAGTATGGTTCACATTAAAGCACTTGGGCTTGAATAAGGTCCTTGTTGCCACAACTGATGCCAAACTAGCTGCGTGGGGCAGGACAAGATTTTCTCAGCCGTGCGTGCCTCTGCACACCCTCACGTTGTTAATCTCATGTTCTTAATAGCACACATGGTTTTGAGGGTTTTCAATGGCTTTTCCAGCCTGTGCCCAAATAACCCCACCTGCACTTTAGCAGCGTGGTGGCAGAACATGTGTATGTGTGTTTGTGTGAATTGTGAGGCTGGGAAACATGGGCTGGGAGGTGTGAGCCCACAGAGCCCCTGGGACAGCGCTGTGAGGGGATGTCACTTCCCAAGGACCCTTCCTGCTCCCATCTGCAGGTCCCACCATGATGCTGGGAGTGATGCTGTTGATAAGTAATATTGCTGGTTGTCTCCTCGGTGTTTTGCATGGAGATGGAGCTGTGGATATTTCAGGTTTGTCACCATAGGAAGTGGAATATTGAGGGAAGGGGGGAGGAACAAAACAAGAACCAGCTCCCCTCTGTGAGTTGTGGAGGGGCTGGAGCTTTTCAGTGTTGGATTTTTCCTCATCTGCAGGAGCTGGGAACTCTGGGCTCGCTTTGCTCTCCCCATCCCTCTCAAGGTCCTGGCTCCCAGGGCAAGAGATCAAGGAATAAGATTTTCAGCCTACAACATGCAAAAAATAGGGAAAGTATTCCAGTGAGGGAACCACAATGTTGGTTCTCCTCCCTCATTTTCCTGCTGTTGGGTGTTAATTAACGTAACAGATAAGAATGGCTGGGAACCCTGGAGGTTGTGGCTTTTTCATTGACTTAATCTTGCTGGTGATGCCATAATCTTCAGTGTGACATCAGAGTTCATGTACTGACAGTAGAGATTCATGGTGCCATGCCAGAGGCTCTATGTTTGGATGGGGAGCAAGGAGGCACTTATAAATAGTTATAAATAACCCTTTTACCTAATAAGGGCTAGTGAAAAAAAAAAATCCCATCCCAATTTTGGCTTTTCTTTCCCCTTGCAGCCAGCCAGCTTGAAATTCCCTATTCATAATATATTTTATTTAAATATTTCTTGAAGAATTTGTTTTTCTTCTCTGCATCAATAAATGTTAAACACAAACTGCTTTTGCCACGGTCCCCTCTACATGTGGTATGAACAAAGATACTGAAATGCCTGACACTGCAGCAGTGCTACAGCTTGTCAGCTCACTGGGATTCAGGGATGGGATCGGGGGAGATCCCAAGCATCTTTACCTCTGGTTACTGGGGTCCAGAGCAGCTCATTTATTCTCCTGTTATAGTATTGTAAGATTATGCTATTTTGAAGGAAGTGTGATCTGATGCCAAACCATAGGAGTCAATGGGGTTTTTTTCCTGTCTCTTTTGTGAGACTTTGGGTTGGCCCATGAAGTGACTCTAAGCCCTGAGAGCAGGCATCAAGGGGAAGAGGTGCTTTGCCATGAAAACGCCCTGAGTAGCGAGTCAGAAGCCATTGCCCAGACTCAGAGCAGTCAGCTGCCTCTTTGGCCAGAGCTGGGCTTGGGTGGAGGTGGCCTTTAACCAATGGCACATATGAAAACAAAGATCCTCAGGCTGATTTTTTTTTTTCCCCTTTTCTTTCAGTGACAGTGTTTTATTTAGCTGGCATCTCTCCCTGTGAGTGGAGCAAAGAGCTGCTGCTGTTATTACTTGCAGGAGTAAGGAGGAGGGGAAAAATGCAGCAACTTGGTGCAAATATTGCCAGGCAGCAGAGGCAAGCCAGATGAATTTGTTGTTTATTGAGCTGGGTTGCCTGACAGATACGAAATTCTTTGTGTGAACTGTGTTGGGATTTCTCTGGAGAGCAGCTGTTCCTCTTTTTTTCCCCCCTTTTCTCAGTTTCTGTGGTAGTCACTAAGCAATTAGGAGGATCTGGGGTGGGGGGGGCTAGAGGGGATGTACCATAAAGAAAAAAATTAATCAGATTTGTGTGGCTAGGAAAAAAAAAAGCACAACAAAACAATATCTGTAAAGCTTGGATAAATGAGTTTGGGTTTGGGGGTTTAGTTGCATTTTTTAAAATAAGTGCTTTCCTGCAGCCAACTGCTTTGCAAAGCGAGTGGACCTTCTCTAGCTACCAGTAAATAATGAGATATTCCTTTTGTCTGTTTATTTTAGTTGGGCTGTGTTTTCAACTGAAGTAAACAATTTTTACAATATCTGGCGCTGTAAAATGTAAAGCATAGCATGTGTTAGGAAAAATAAATGCCTAAATAAATGCAGTAAAGTGGAGTGAAACATGATTTTGAGCATGAGGGAAAGTGTTGACCCACCTGGCGAGATGCTCCTCTTGTCTTCAGCTTCAATGGGAGATTGTGTTGTTAACATGAATTAGGGATTGGAAATGAAAAGCATCCTCTGAGGCCAGCTCAGGAGGGACTGGAGTCAGCAGTGACATGTGGGCGGACTTGCATAAGGTTTGGATTCTCCCCTGTTTCAAAAAAATAACATTCCTGGGAAGAAAGGGTGAGTTGAACAGTGGTAGCACTATAAAAACTCTTAATGAAAAGGCTGGAGGTGCTGGCAAAGTGCCCCTGCTCACACATCGCTTTGCAACCAGAAGGAGCTCAAAGCTCCCCCCCAGGCTGGGTACGTCCCCACTTATATCCCCATTTTCCTCCACTGCATTCCAAGTAGTGTCCCTATTTGGACATTTAGCAAAGAGCTTGGGAAGCCCCAGCAGCAGCCCCTGTGTTGCTCTAAGCTCCAGCACCCACCGCTTTTAGACGGTGCTTTTCCTCAGCAAGCAAGGAACAGCAATTTAAAATGACCTTGAAGGTTCTTGAAACTCAACAGCTCGATTCTGCTATGTGTTTGAGAAGCCCATCGCTTCTGGGGCGGTGCTGAGGGTGAGGAGGGACGGGGGCATGAAGGCATTTTAAGTGATTGCACCACGTTACTGGTGGTGCCGTGCAGGGGTGGTGGAAGCTCTCCAGAGGTTTGTTCCTCTCCGGTATCCTCCACGGCCACAAATGTTTTAGCTGCCTTGTTTTCTTTGCAGAGCTGGTTGGACACTGGTTGTTCTCATGTCAGTTGATAAAACAAATGAATGGAAATTATGCTATGTATATATTCAGGAATTTTTTGTTTGGGTCTGGGGAAGTCTATGGCTATTTTGTTTATGTTTTTGCACATTGCTGCAGCTTCACCTGAGAATGAATTTCTGCCTGGTTTTTGCTTACCCCAAGCAGTAGATTAGATTATCATTTCCTAGGACAGCCTCCTTAACTGATTCTTATTTCCTCTTCACCCTCTTCAGCGCTGGGGGACTATTGGTGATAGTAATTTCCTTTTTGCTGATTTTATTAAAATGTGCTACAATGAATTGCCTCCACACCTGCAAACCCACCAAATCAGTGTAGATCCTTTACACCATGGAAGTGTTTCCCAGGCGGAGTCCCCGCTCAGGTGGCTCAGCTGCTGTACGGACGGTGCTCTCACTTGCACCAAGAGCGTTGTCACTGTGTGCTGAGGGTTAGATGGCAACAGCAAGACTGTGTAGCTTTGTGGCATGAACACTACCATGCTCTAACCTTGGACTTTTACATGGTCAAAGCTTATCTTCAGCAGGGTAAGAGCAGTTGACCAAAAAGACTAAAGAGGTGTCCAAACCTGACATCTGTCACATCTTTCCATGGGAGGAGGCATAGTTCCCAGGCACTGCATCATCATGGTGGGAGGAGGCATAGTTCCCAGGCACTGCATCACCATGGTGTTTAACAGCTCTGAGTATGTTTTAGTCTCAGGGCACAAAACAGTATTTGATGCTGCCCAACCCTTTCACGGGGCAGAGCTTCGTGCTCCTGGACAGCACCTGAGCCAGGGCAGGGGTGGTGGGTGCCCATTCAGTGGGCTGATAGGAGCCGAGCAGGGTGAAAGCCAACGCCTGTCATTCCCAGACCTGAGACTGCAGCAGGCCTCCTGCCAAATGAAACAATTTCTGTGGCTGTCCTGATATCCCAAATCACTGTTTGTGAGATTAAACCACTGCATCTTTTAACAATAGTTCAACGTGGAGTGAATCCAGGCAAAGATCTTGCATTTAAAAGATGCTGTGCTCAAAACTCTCCATTTCCAGGGGGGAACAAGCAGAAACTCCTCAAATTGTTACATTTGGGGTGTGAGGGAGAAGCCAGGAGCGTGACCAGCTCAAGCTACAGCATTGATTTGCAGAGGCCATTGGTACTGTGTGAAGCTTTCCAATTCAAATGAGATTTTCTTCTGGGTTATGTAGGGCTCATGTGATGGGTTGGTACCAGGCAGATTTATGACAACTAAAACAGAATACAATATTGGATGGGATGGTGCTTATAGCTCTTAACATCAGCTGCTGCTGTCCTAGGGAAGAAGATAAAAAGCTGGAAGTGTCAAAAGAAATGCTTTTACATTCATCTCCCTCTCTGTCTTCATAGGTTGGTAATATCCTACCCAAGCCCATAAATCCAGTTCCTGGCTATCTGCGGTGGTGTTTCCTCCACCCTGTGAAATGTAATTTCAGGCATTATGTGCAGTGCATAACCTGGCAACCCACCTACACACAGCAGCTGAACGGAGGCAAAGTTATCTAATAACAATTGAATATTTGACTTGAAGCAACTTACTGTGCAGCCTTGGACTATTGATTTGCAGAGGTACCTGAGAATTAAAAATACAGGCAAGAAAAAGCAAATTAGCACCTTAAAAGATGACTCTGATATGAGTGATCTAGTCTGCTGTAATGAGGTTTTATTTTCTATTTCCTATGGCAGCAAAGACAAAGCCATCTGCCTTAAGTCAGGCTACTCTCTGTCACTGGTGTGGACATTGCATCTGGCATTATCTGGCACTGGAGAAGCCCCAGCAAGGTCCCCTGGCTCCACATGCAGCACTCCTGCTCTCCAGGACCCTCAGATCACTTCCCAAAGCCTTCAGAGATGCTGGTGACTGGAGTGCAGCCGACTCTGGGGGAGGAGCGTGTTGGCTGCTTCATAATACCTAGATACATGATACAACATTCAGCCAGGAGTAGGCACTGAAAATAAGTATTTACGTAAAACCATCTGGGATTTTAACCCCAAGTTAAATTCTAGTTAAACCTCAGTTCTCAAGAGCTGGCTAATGAGTGCTTGTTAAAAGGAAAAGCGACAAAGAGGAAGCTGCTTAACGAACAAATGGCACAACTCGGGCTGAGCTTGTGCTTCTTTTTCAGAAGGAAAATTCTTGTGCTCTTTGGGGGTTTATGCATTGGGGTACAGGGGGCACACCAGAGCAATGCAGTTCTCTGTGTAGTCGCTACATTACTCTTGCATTCCTGTGTCAGAAAGTTGGCAACACATCCCATCGTTGTGAGCAGTGGGGTTAACGAGCACAGTCTTCAGCATTAATCCTCTAGTCAAATCTATTGACTCACCTTGTGGGCATCCTACAGGAAAGCTGGAGAGCTGTGCTGGCAGGAAGGAAGGGTTTGGTTTGGGGGCAGGTGGCAGGCACTGATGTTGGGCTCTGCAGTTCCTGGCGAGGTGGGTCTCATCCCTCGTGCATCATTGGCACTGATGATTTATGGAATGTTTTGGTTATGACTGGATGGAGGTCTATACACCAGCACATGCCATGCTGGTTGCAACTTTGGCTTTGGAGGTTCCCACTGACAGGAGTTTCTGTCAGGGGTAGCTTGCCCTTGGGAAGCAAAAATAAAAGGGTGAAGTTGTAGATAGCAGTGAACAGACTTTGGCCATGGAGATGCTGAGTTCAGATGCTTCCTCCTAGAAAGGTGATGCTTACCCAGGGGCCATGAGTAGCTGTGGACTCTCATTTTGCTTTTCTGTGGTGCTTTTCCTAATCTGCATCTATCAGGCCCTCAAATTCTCATCAGTGAACAACCACGGGACTCTCACAGTTTTTCCTTTCCTCCTCTTATTCTTTCATCCTCTCTCCTGTCCTTCACCCTGCTCCACTTTTCCCAAGCCCTCAGAGTTCAAACCTGGTCACAGTCAAGTTTGAATGGGACCAAAATGAAGCCAGACAAGTGCTCTCTGTCCCCATTAGAAGACAGGAAACTTTTTTGATGTTGAAAAATACATTTACAACGTCAGTTGCATTACACACAAAGCCAAAGGCAGTACAGCCTCCTCCCAGTCAGGCCTGAGATGTCACTCAATAGCTGTGTTTTTGGTACACATACATCTTTTAGCATTTTCAAAGACAAATCAGGTACTCAGCAGTCAGGAATGTCTCCTTTGGTGCTGTTACGTGTCAGTGAGTAATGCAGAGGCCAGTTGGTGTTGATGTGAATAAGGATGCCAGAACGAGTGTTTAAAGTGAGGATGGGTGCTGAACTCAAGGGCTTGGTGTTGAGGCCACTATCGCTAGCAGATCTAAATCCTGCTTTTGCTTAAGTGTTGTGGCAAGTAAGCTGAGCTCTCAAGAGAATTTAAAACTTAAGGTGGATGAATGGAGAGGGTTAAAGAGCATGGCAGGGTTTGGGTGGAGCTTTGGGAGCTGCTTTGCTTGCTTGGGGACAAAGGTTGGTGTCAGCAGTCACACTGCATAGCATGGGTATTTGTTGTAGGTCATCATGTCCCCTGAGAGTCCACAAAGTCCTGAGCAGCCCCTCTTGTGGGTCAGAGTCGAAGGAGATGCAGTTCCACCAAGTTATTTTTCTGGGATGCTGCATCTTGCAGCATTCCCCAGTGAATTTCAGTTCAGGAGTGACAGAATCTGCATTCCCACTCCAAAACTGCCAGCCCTGCTGACCTAATCTGGGCTCACAGCTGAATGGGATTTTCCTCCCTGGGCGGTGCTGCCAAGGGCTGTGTTCGTGCCAGAGCTGACAGCCCTCCATCCCCGGGCGAGCCCCTCTGCCCGGCGTCATGCCTGCTGTCCCACTATGCGTCACTCCAGCATAGGGCATCAAACCATTCCGTGGTTGATCTGCTTCTGCATGAAGCTGCAAAACAGTAGAAAGACTCATTTTGTCCCCAAAGCTAGGTCTGGACACCAAACACCCCCAGGGGAAGGCATCTTTAGTAGGAAGCAGCAGCTTTAGAGCTGAGTCTCAGAGCAGCATCCAGACAGGTCTGACTGCAGCATCTCTGCTGCTGGCATGGACCAAGGTTGCATTGGGCCTGACTTGGGAATAATTAATCCCCAGTCCCTGTGCTTTCAGTAGTTCAAACTGGGTTTGGATGCATTGTGCACACGTGGGGAATTTCTGTCCAACTGGCCAGAGCCAGAAATACGGAATCTGCGTCAGCTCTATACTCTTGTGTTGGCATCGTACAGACCATAGAGCACCAAAACTGCCTGATCCAGCATTTCTGTGATAGACAAAGCCCTGAAGCCAGTTATTGTATGACAGAAGAGCCTCGGTTTCCAAGGCTGTCATTTTGATGTCTTCTGTCTTTCCTTTCCAAATAGAAAGGAATGAGCACCCTGGAAAGCTGGGAGGTGTCAGGAAAACACAGTAGAAAACCCTTCTCCTACCACCCTCTTGGAGAAGTTTTAGAAATAATTTATGAGAATTTTAATATTTGGGGGGTTGTTTGGGGATGTGAGGAGTGTACGTGACCTGGCTTTGCACTGTGGCTGGTGGGGGGTATGGTGGGGGCCCTGGGAGTTGGAGGAAGCAGCAGGTCCATACTTTTGCCTCCTATGCAGCTTTGAAGTGGTTAATGGAAGAGTTGGGGGAAAGGGAGAGAAATCCATTCAAGAGTACGTGTGTTCACTGCTGAGCTGTAAACTTCTTGCAAATACGGACTTATAAGGCAACACTTAGGAGAATCTCATTTTGAGCCTTGTTGCATTAATGGGTAGTGGGTCTATTTTTAAATAAATTTATAAGAGGACAAAACTTCTATTTTGTGAAATGGAGCAAAAAAGAACAGTATTTGGAGTGCAGTGGTTTTAAATGAGCATCCTCACATTAGCAGCCCAGCAGCTCGTTATGGAAAGTTGCTGGTTTTCTTTCATTTCCCATCTCTGCCCGTAAAATAAGGGGTCGGGAAGGAAGTGGCAGGCGTGAAATGAGCAATGACACGGAGGGTGATCTCAAGGGGTGGGCATTGAGCCTGGGATAAGCCTCTGACAACCCGGGCATTAGCAGTGCCTGCTCCCACCCTAGCTGCCATCCCTGCCCTGCCTCTTAACAGTTGCTTCCAGTTGTAAATGTCACATTTGGCTTCAAAGCGGGGGTTAGAAGGGGAGAGAGGCTCAGAAGGCTCGTGTCACGGTGTCTGTGTGTTCATCTGTGAAGATCTCAGGGTGTGTGTGTTTTATTGATGAGTCTGTGTTAGCTCTACTGCATCCGGTGAGTGAGAAGAACCTTCAGCATACGCCTGAGTTTAAGTACAGGTATGACTCAGTGCTACAGTAATCACCTATAGTAATTAACTAGCATTAATGAGCAATCAGCAACAAAAGCTCTGCAGGCTGATGGGTCAGTGGACTGGGGCCAGGTTCTCCAGGGCAGCCCTGGAGGAAGGCTGGGCTGGGAGGGCCCTTTCTTTATTCTTATTTGGGCTCCAGGATCCCCAAATCTGCCCGCTGCAGCCCAGCAAAAGAGCAAGGCTGGGGTGCATAGGAAGCACAAGGGCCATTTCTCCATCATCCCACCCTCATGGGTAAAGATGGGAAAGCTGGCTGTCAGGACTTATGGTACCTCCTGTGGGTCTTGCTTTTTTTTAATCCAAAAGCAGACTTGCAGAGGGGAAAGCAGGCTTGGAACTGAGCATTTTCAAATATTTAAATGGTCTTTCTTTTTGTTCTGACTTCTCAAATTGCCTCTCCAGGGGCACAAAACGCCTCGTGCAAGGAGGGCTCTGCAGCAGCTCTCCTGCTGCTGTATGACGTGGAGGAAGGTCCAGAGAAGGGAGTGTTATGGGAAAGGACAACTGCACGTCCAACATGTTTTTTGGTCACTGTGAAACTGTGGGTGATGAAACTGTTACCCTCAATGCCAAAGCTCGCTCCAAGCTGAGCCTGAGCTGCCTTTGCAATTGGAGCAACCCCAGTTTGCTCCCTGTTGCAACAGCCATGGCATATCAACCGTGTAGCAGCTGCAGGTCTGACCTCAGCGGCCTTGGGGCTGCGACCAGAGACAGCAAGGCACCAGCTAGCAGCAAAGCCTGCATGGGGAGGGAGTTTCTTGGGCATGATTCCTGGGTGTTCATAGGCAGTAGTGTATATTCCTGCAGCCTTGTCCCAGGGAAGCATCTCTCCTGCCCCTTCCTGCTCTCTGCAGGGAACGGTGCTCTCTAACTCTGCAAAGCACCCAGACCCACGCAGCGTGGCTGAGAGAGAGTTGCTGCATGTTTGGGGGTGAGCTCAGCTAACAGACAGCCCCCCAAAAAGCTGCAGTGGGGCTGCCAACCCAAAGTACTTTCAGGGCAGGGTGCTGGGCTGTTGAACACAGGAGAGAGGCAGCAAGGCCTGCGGATCCTGGTCCGCAGAGGTTTTTTTCCTCTTCGCCGCTGACATCTGCACAGACATCCTACACCCTCGTGCAGCTCAGGCTTGAGACACTGGAGCTCTCCCAGGCAGAGCAACTCGATAGGGCAGTTTAATCCTTGGCTGCGACAGTGAAAATATCAAGGTCAAATGTGCACTGTCATGAAGGGTTCGTTTTTCCACCGCGCTACTCTAACCTTTCCTTTTATACAAGATACATATGTCAGCAGGACTCCTCTCCAGCTGACAAGGCTCAGCTGACGTTTCTGTCCTGGTTGCATGTGTGACAGTCGGGTGGTGTGAAGTCTCTTCTTCATCCCTCTGTCTGGGCGTCATTGCTCCCTGCGGTGGTGCCCAAGGTATGTGCTTGGGGGAGGGATGCAGCAGCCCCAGCCAGCAGCGTTGAGGAGCTCAGGTTCCCCCTTTGCATGGCAAAGAAACTCTTGCAGGGGCCAGGGACAGGCTGGAGCACGGGGACTTCTGCGTGCCAGGGTCTCCAGCTGCATCCCATCATGGCCAGAAACAGTGGAGCAGTCCCAAAGTGTCTGCACTGCCCTTGCCAAGCGTGGATGCTCAGTGGCGGCGAAGGGATGCGCTGCGTCGGGAGAGCCTTGCTCTCCTAAGAAGCATTAAAGGCCACCCTGTCCTTTGCTCTGTGTGTGCTTCAAGCTGTGGGTTTGCAGGGGGGGAAGGTTTTTTGCACAGGGACAGCTGCACTATGGGAGCTTTGGCACGTCACTCTCTGTCCCGATGGGAGGAATGTGTCTTCCTCCTCCTTGGCATGCCTGGCAGGCTGCCATTCCCACCCCTACCCCAGCAGGACCTCCATCACCTGCACCCTGGGCACTGGAGTGTGGGAAGGGGGTCTGGCAGCAGCAATTCAAAGTTCCCCCTCACCATGCACTGGGCCAGATGACAAAACACTGCTTGGATGAAAAGTCCTGCATGGGAAAGAGCAAATGCAGCAGGACAAGCCCTGCACCAAAGGAGGTTTGCTCTCAGTAGTGCATGGAGGTGGATTTGAAGTCACCAAGTTCCTGCCAAACCTCTCTGGGCTTCCTCAAGCCACTTACATGGGGGTCTTGGTTAGGAAAACCCACTGTCTCCCCTGAAGCACTGAAAGCCATCGTGGCTGCCTGCTTGGATGCCATTGCCTGCACGGATACTTTTCCTGTCTGAGGCTAGAGGTTTTACACAAGGTGGTATTTTTACTCTTGGTCTGTGGCCAGGGAGGAGGCGCAGGAGCTGGAGGGAGGTTGGTCTTTGGTGTTTTTCTGCATTTTTAGGTAGTGGGTCGACTGCGTGAAACCATCTCCTTTCCCAAGCAAATCAGTACCACATGCTGCTCTTTGCTGCTGCAAAACCTGGTGTGTGAGCACAGTCTGCTCCCACCCAGGCATGCCTGGATGCAGGGAGATGGGTCACTTGGCTCCATGTCACCCCAGTGCTGTCCCAATGCTTGCCCCCTCTATAGCGCAGCAGCAGCTGGTGCTTCCACTCCAGAAATGAGCCTGGTATGTTTGTAACTTCGCAGGAGTCAGGAAAGCAGTGGAGAGTGTGTGCAATAGGTGGGTGTGTGGGAAATCTGCTGGTATTAAACCAGAGGAGATTCTGTTTAGTAACCTTTGTCACCAGGCTTGCAAGGCAGTGAATCGGCTGCAGCGCAGCAGGGACCCAAGAAGGGATGCAGGATGCAACTGAGCTAGGGTAGCTTGGATGAGAAATACCTGTCCCAGGTGTTTGGGACTGCACCCCAAAACCTCACATCACCCGTGAGGGCAGCACCTCGGGGCCTCTGCTCTGTTCCCAAGGCTGCAACGTGCTGCGGAGTTCCCTGCAGCCAGGAGGCCACGGTGAGGGCTGAGCGCTGCGATATGCTCACCCTGAAGGTCTGGTTTTCTTTATGCATTTCCCAGCAGTTGAAATCGTGGTTCATCCCACGAACAGCTCGCTCAGCATCGCCCCGCGGTTGCACGTCTAGTCCAGGTACGTTAACCACGCTGCACCGCCGCGTAATTATTCTCCATCAGGTAGTGAACTTCCTGGTTAAATGAATTAGGAGTAATTATAGGTATCACGGCGTAATTGCAACGTGACTGCTGTTTGCAGGATGACTAATTGCCGTATCCCGTGAAGCAGCTCTGCCATGTGTACACACACGCCGGGGTCGAGGAGCTTGCGTTCTGCTTCACCTCTTGCACTTGGAAGCTGCGTGGTTTAGCTGGCTGTTCGAGTGTCAGGAAGCAGTGTATTGATTTGTCTTCATGGGGGAAATACAGAGCTTTTCCAGGAGCTTCCTTCCATATCTCCTGCTTCCTTTAGGGCTTGGGTCTGGTTTGAATGCCTGGGAACTGGGGGAGGGGGAGGCTCACTGTGGCTTCCTTGCCCCCCTGTGAGCATCTGCACCTCTGCCCACCTGCCAAACAGCGGTAAATGCACGCAGCAAGGGCACAGTCCCTGCTTTAACCTCAGCCCAAAATATCTCCCTGGTGTTTGCATGCCACAATGTGCTCGTGTTGGACTTCTGCACATTAGGTGTTGCACTGCAAGAGCATATTAGGACTGAGGGGTTTCTCCCAGCAGAGAAGGAAATTGCAGTCCCTATTCCCTTGAGGAATTAATGCTTTGCTGTGTATTATGCCGTCCCTTCTCACTGCACTCTGACCCGCTCCTCCTGCCAGCTGGGGTGTGTGTCCCACCAGAAATGATGCTGAGCCTGTTGTTACAATTTGCTACCTGCCATAATTATCCAACCTTAGTTTTCCATGACTTGGAGCCAAACGTTGGCAGCTGAGCTTGACTGTCTGTGAGCTTTGTCTTGGGGGGTGAGGAATGACCTGAGCTCAGGTCGTGAGTCCTGGTGTAGAAGAGCAGTGGCTGCAGCTCAGCAGACAGCTGTTTGTGATGCGCAACATCTGGCCTTATTAAACAAAGCAAATAATCACATCATAATTGGCCAACCTGTGAAATACCTGCTTCTGTTGGGAGAACGCTCGTTATGGAAAGGAAAAATGTTGCTGGGGTTGTTTTTGTGCCTGTGTGTGCTGTGTTTTGCAGCACTCTCAGTTCTCTTTCCTTGGACCGCTGGTGACATCCAGTAGCCAGCAAGCTTAATCACAAGAAAATATTTTCTATAGATCTTTCAGAATATCTACTTCAGCCTGAATTTCAAATAAACATTGCCATGTTTGGAAATCTCTCTGGTGCGCCCCCCCCATCCTCTCTGCATGAACTTTTACTGAAGGGTGACTCATCATAATCCCTTCCCTAACAACAGAAATACCAGGCTGAGCTGCCTTTGGGATCCCGAGGGTCTGCACTTGGGTTTTGGATACAACAAAAGACAAGCCACTTGCACACTCACAGTCACCAGATGGATTCCCCTCTCCTTTTTTTCCCATTTCCCCTCCCCTTTCCCCCCGTTTTCTGATATTACTGTGCAGTCTGAGCTCCTTTACAAGCGGCAGGAATGATGCCCTGGGATGGACATACCATGCTGATACGGTGCCAGTCTGGGTGCTTCCCAGGCAGGGGGCATCTTTCCCCCAGGAGCTCATTAAACACAGCCCAAGGCACAGCCAGGGTGTATTTATTCCTCCCTCCCTGCCCTCTCTCCTCTGTGTAGTGGATTTACATTTAAATGTTAACTTATGGCTTTAATCCTCCTGGGCAGTGGGTTTGGGAGGTAGATGAGCATAAAAATTAGCGGAGGCTGGTTTTCTGGGTTCTTTAGTTAATGCTCTGCAAAATTGCACTTTGAGGGATAACTGTAAAGGTATTGCTAATTATAGCGGTGCAACAATTAGCCTGGCTGGTGAGGATGGGAGTATTTCCAATCTGCAGCCAACAAAAACCTTATTCTTTGGCAATCAGTAGGTACAAATATATGAACTGTGGTGCATCAGTGGGGTCCAAATCAGTCAAATACATCCCAACACACCCCCCACCCCCCCAAAAAAAAAAAAAAAGAAAAGAGAGAAATGAAATTATGATGACCCACCAGTGATGAAGGCATGTTTCCTTTAGTGGGGAACTTCTTAATTAAGTTACTCACATATTAAGAGTTAGAAAAAGACATCGTTTAGGACTGCAGGGAGCATTCCCAGGAGCGTGCTGGTAGTTTAGTTAAACCTTTGCAACAGCGTTCTGGATAAAACTTTCAAGCAAAGAATGGGTGATGGGGAGACTTCCCAAGGCCTATTTACTTTTTGTTAACTATCACCACAAAATTACCCCAAAGCCCAGAATAAGAGCACCGATTTGTTCCACACCCAATGCACAGTCAATTTTGTCTGAATTAAATCACTTCCCTCCTCTCCCCCGTCTCCATCCCCATTCCTGGTTCATCTGCTGAGCATGTTTCATTAGCAAAACTAACAATTTCATGCTCAAAACCTCCTTTTTAGGGTTTGCGCCGTTGAGCCAGCAGCAGTCCCAAATGATTCATGATTATAACCTGCCCTTGGCTGCGGTTTGTTTTCCAGCTCATTTGGCCTCTTCCCATTTATCTCCCAATGAAGTGCCCATGTGTTGGTCCCCACCATGAGGGTGGGCGCTTGCAGGGTGGTTAGAAAATCAAATGTCTCCTGATTTTCTTTTAGGCTGTTTTGCATGTTGAGAGGGGCTGTCATGCTTTTCTGCTCACCAGAAAATAACCAGGGAGAAGAAGAAAGTGTAAAAGGAGAGAAAGGGAGGAATGGAAGGAAAGGTGCTGCCTTTAATATAGCTTAAGCTTCTTAATCTATTTTAAAAATACGCTATCCAAAGGTTGCAGCTACCAACTTTTTCTCTTTGATGGCTTCATAAATCCTTTAAATTAAAATTTGGCATTTTCCCCTAAACTGAAGTTAAAATCTGTTGTTGTAGTGAGAGGATGAAGGTGAGGGTGTATTTGTGTGTATGTCTGAACACTGCTTAAAAGTGTTTGGGGAAGGGCCTTTAAAAATGAGTTCATTTTGCATTCATCCTTCCCGTTTCTTGGCAATTCTCTGCTCGGTGGTAACTCTGAGCTCTCCAGGTGGAGAACCCAAATCATACCTTCAAATATGGACAATTGCAGAGCTATAAGTTTCCTTTTATCAAAATTCAGATTTGTATTTAGGCACGTGAGGTTAGATTTGTATTTTGGGGAAAGAAAACCTTCCAGTAAGACCTTGCTCATGGCTAAGAACTGCACGGGGAATCTAGGAATGGTCCCAAAATTAGGGCTGAAAGGGCTCACCCAGGGCATCATTAATCTCTTGGGCTTGTGCGCAGCGCGAATGTGTTGCAGGCAGCTGGGAGGAGTTACAATTAATTCTTCATTCAGTGATGGAGCGAGTGGCCAGCCCGGTGAGCGCGGGGATAGGCGATGCCTCGATCGAACTGCTGCCAAAACAGCCGCTGCCGAAGGTGCTGCTGTCGTGGGAGGAGATTTTCCATGTGTGCGTTTATTTCCCTGGGCTTTTCCAGCCACAGATTGCTACTGGGCTGTCACAGGACTTGCATAGTGCTGGTAGGGAGCTGTATGTGGCCACTGAGCCCTGAAAAATAGGTGAGCTCAGTGCTAAAATACTGGGTTTATAAATGCTGCCCGTCTTTGGGAGTCATCTCTGGTTTCAGGGGGTGATTTCTAGCCATCACCCCGTCCTCGTGCATTCCCTAATGGCTTGCCTGGCTCCATACAACTATTTTAAGGATACCTCCTCTGTCAAAAACTGACATGCTGGAAAGGTATTCGTTCCTTTAGTTCCTTCCTTAATTTCTCTGGGCTGGTTTCTGCCAGGCAGTTGTCCTCTGGTCAGATCTGGGACTGTGAGGGAAACAAGAATTCCCATCTCTGGAGGTATAGAGTGGGAGAGGGGGAGTCCTGGAAGCTCCTGTCCAAGTCCTGAGTCTCTGCCTGCATCCCCATCCTCACTTCCACCAATAGGGCAGGCTCCCGTCTCTTCCCACTGCCAGTTTTTCATCAAAATTATTTAAAAAAACCTCAAAACACAATTAATTTGCATTTTCTAATGGGAATTGTAGTGGCACAAAGAAGATCCTAATTTGTTTTAGTCTCAGCCAATCCTAGCACTCCCCATCCTGTTAAGATTAATTCATGTTTGCATTTACGCCCATAAATAGTCTGCTGAATTCATAAGGACCAAATGTATGTGCTGGTGAAGTACAGACAGGGGCTCAGAAGGGTCAGGGCTGTGGCTTTGCAGTACTAGCAAACCAGGGCGCTAACATATAACGGACATAAACCGTGTGAAACTCCCTCCCTGATTCCGATGAGCTGTTACCTTTCCTTCCCTTGGCTTGCAGTGAAGGAGATGGTGGTGGTGTAATTTAAAAAAAAAAGAAGAAATGCACTGAAATTTCATTTTTAGACCTCTTCTCCCACTTACCCACTCCATCATTATTTAAGGCATCTCGGCTACTGACATACCTGCGGAGCTGTGCACACATGCAGGTACACCAGGGGGATGTATTCCTCCCCACCCCTGAGCTAGGTCAAAACTACATCGTCCCCTGAGTTCAAAACACCATGCCTTCTTTCCCAGTGGATTTGGCATTCCTCTCGGAGCCAGCAGGATGTTTTAGGCAGGGAGCCACAAATAACACAAAAAGCAAACCCAGGGCTGTGACTTTGTTTCTGAGCTTTGCTTGTAGATCATTGCCATGGAGCAGGCTTCAACACGGTGATGCAGCGGGTTTGGGGGGACTCAGGAGATAGCAGGGGTGGCATTTGGGCTCATGATTTAATTTTTCTGATGCTCCAGTGATTGCACTTCACTTGCCTGGGCTGCCACGTTGCCAGCAAGTTTGTACCTCCCTTGCAGAGTGATTAGAAACCAGCTTCCCTAGAAACCTTCTGGGAACGTATTTAATTGGGCTCTAAACAATAAAATGGGAACTTCATAGATTGTTATGCATATGTGACTGGTTTTGGGGTTGGGTTGGCCTTTTTTTTTTTTGCTTTTATACCTTGTCAGCAGCTTGCAACTATGGTAACAACACAAAGATGAAACAGAAACTTGATTAAATCAATACATCAGACAAGCACCTAACATATACTCTGCTTTTTCACCCCCCAACAGAAAAACTGCTGAAGAGTGAGATTGAGCTAGACAATACAGTGTTTTTCTCCCCCCAACCCCCAACCCCGGCAAATCATTTGGGATCACTATATTTATTTTTTCAACTCTTGCTTTTTCATTTTTCCCCCTGTTTAACAAAATCAGGCCTGTCATTTAGATTGCAATGTTTTGCATACTTTCAAAGTCACAGGGCAGAGAAGAAAAATGAAATACAAGTTGTTTTTTTCTTGTTTTTTTTCTTTTTTTCTTTCTTTTTTTTTCTTTTTTTTGCTTGAGAAACTAGTGGAGGCCCTAAAAGCCATTGAAACACAGTGTTTTTGTAAAGCTCTACCTGTGAGAGGAGAAGCATGCAGGACTTGGACCTGAGTCTTTCTGCAGGGACTTTCATGTCCAGGCGGCTCCGTCCACCCTTGATACCCTATTTCCTTAGCCCGTTTGCACAAGGGTTGCAAAGTGCTTTGAAAATACTCATCAGCCCTGTAATAAACCTGCCAGGGAGGGTGATGGTAATTTCAGAAGCACCGGCTGTGCAGCCCCAGTCCTCCAGCCTGCAGTGAATAGGTGCTGTCCCTCCGGTGCGACTCCCGGGATGCTCCAGGGATGATGTTGTTCCAGCTTCACCCCTGACTCAGCCGCTGAAGCGAGATTTGCCTTCAGCCCTCTGCTTCCCATCCCCGTGGCATGCGTAAACAATTACTGTCATCTCAAACCTCCCTTTTAATTTGTAAAAGCCCACTTTTAGCAGGGCTTGAGTTTCCCAGGCTGACAGGCGGATAAACGCTGGGGAGAGCCGGCAGGGATGTGCACGATGAGGATGGGAGCCCAGTCCCGCGTTCCTCATGTGCTGGGAGGAGAGGGATAAATCCAGCCAGCAAATATCACTCCATGTGCCTATGTGCTGGTGGAGAAGGAATGCAGGATGCAGCCCGCAGGACTGATGAACAAAGTGAGGCGCCAGAGTTTGTGAACCCTTAAAATAAACACAGGGGTTGTTTCCCTTTTTTTTTTCTTTTTTTTTTCTTTTTTTTTCTTTTTTTTCAGTGCACAAACTAATTTTTACTCAGTTTAATTATTTTTGTGGAGAAATTGGAACAGGCAAGGGAATGCAGCTACAAGGAGCCTTAGCAACCCAAGCAATAAAGAATCCCGGGTGAATGTAATCCCTGCTCTGTTTCTACCAGGAGACTAAATAAGAAATGCCGAGAACCAGACTTCTCACTTGCTAGCAGACAGGATTGGGGCCCCAAATTGAAAGCACATTCTTAAATCACGTTAATGGCCCTGAGATGTGGTTCCTCACCCAAGCTCTATTGTCAGCAATGGGGAAGCTCCTTCTCTGGGTTGGGCTGGGGACAGTTTGTTCCTGTTTGGTAGAACCAGCTGGTGAAATCACAGCTGGTTCCCAAATTTCCCTGTTAAAAAAAATGCCATTGTCACGTTCCATTCCTGGCCTCTCCTGGGCCACCCCCCAGGTGAAAGTCAGCTGGCATCTCCTCTTTGGCTCTTCCTGCCTGCATGGCCCCAGACAGGGAAATCCTCACCCCCTTTGGGGTGGATGGAGAAGAACAACCCTTTGCTGATCCTGTTTTTGGTCCCACAGTGTGTCCCAGCAGCTCTCAGGATGACATATTCGAGGAGCCGTAGTTCCTGTACAGTTGGGTGGTGCTCATGTGAAGCCTCACTGGGTCAGTTGGAATTTTTTATTGCTGCAAACGAGACTGCAGATCCCATCATAGTGGATTGGGGGGTTGCCTCTGCCTTACATTTTGGGAGCTGACTACAGCGTGAGTGCTCCCGTGCCACCCGACAGGCTGAGATGAGTGTCTTGATTGCTCGTGCCTTTTCTCTTTGGATGTGTTTGCAAAGTTAGAGACAGTATGTGGTACTCTGAATCACAGGCTGTTTATTTATGTCATAAAATGGTTTGGGTCGGAAAGGACCTTTAAAGATCATCTAGTCCAAACCCCCCACCATAAGCAGGGACACCCTCCCCTAGCCCAGGGTGCCCAGAGCTCCATTCAACCTGGCCTTGAACCCTGTCAGGGATCCAGGGGCAGCCACAGCTGCTCTGGGCACCCTGTGCCAGTGTCTTAATGCCCCTCATTGTAAAGAATGTCTTTCTTGTATCTGATCTAAAGCTATCCTTTTTTAGTTTAAAACTGTTATCCCTTGTCCTGTCTCTACAGGCCTGGTAAAAAGTCTCTCTCCATCATCTACTACAGTTGCATAGTCGTGATTTTGGAAGTGCTGTTCCTGTGGTATCTATGAGATCATGTGACCTCCTTGGTCGTGGCTGGCATAAGGTTAAATCTCTTACCTTTTATACATTTGTGTTCTCGTGAAACGTTGTTTTAAAAGTCTCAGTAAATGCATTTGGGCAGTTTCTTTAAATAACCAGGGATGATAAAATATTATCAGTGGAAAGGCCATCTGTTCCCCTTGCAGTGTCAGAGGAATGGAAATGCAACCTCTTTCTGCGCATCCCTTCCTCTCTCCAGCATTCCCAGGGTCTCCAGCTCAGGCATGGGTGGCTGTCATACCCATTTTCAAACCTCTTCTTCCAGTGTGCTTTTTCCAGCTGTTTGTGTGCCTGAAATCCAGGTCTCCTTGGAGGAGCGGTCACTCTCTCTGCAGCTGGCTGATGTATCAGGAGCTCTTTGTCCCTTTGAATTTCTCTATCATTTAACACCGCTCACGTGTGTTTGTTTGGCCCAGACCAGGGGGACCAGTTAACCTTAATCAAGGCAGGCAAATGAAAGGCTGGGAAATAATCTTGTTGAAGTGTTTAGATTTAAAGATCTGACATTAGAGAGAGTAAATGTCAAATTGAGTTTAAACAACAGAGTAACACTTGAAGGGCCAAATTTTTCTCTGGTGTATATGGCTGCAAATCCACTTACTTCCCACAAAGAATTTGGCTGTATTTCCAAGCAAGCCTTGCATTCCTGCTCTGAATCGCAAGGCTGCTGAAGGTCACGGCAGCCACCCACCAAGTAACCTGCAGCACTCCAGCCCCTCCAGCCGCGGGGGCTCCATGCAGCTCACCGCAGATGCTGGCAGGAGCTGCTGCCTCTCATGTCTCCTACGTGCTGTCAGACCAGCGAGAGGCTTTTTGTGCTCTTTCTTATCCTATAATCTTCCTTTTATTTGGACAGCCCTTGTATTTTCCCTGCTGGTTCCGCCATAGCTTGCTTTCTGTGTTGACTGGGTCCCTGTACAGTGCACTTTCCACTCGCCCCACCAGTCAGGATTCCCCCGAGCACCCCAGTGTCATTTCCCACCCCCACTCGCCCTTTAAGGATGAGCAGGGATGAGCTGCAAATTGAAAACCCCTATTTTGAATCTATTCGCGTCTCTCCTGAAGGGCTTTTCGTTCCCATGCAGATGCCGTGCTCAGGAAATGATGTTTAATCATCCCTTGATTGAACAGAAAAACAGGGAATGTGCTCACATTTGGGTTTTTCTCAGAAGCTGTTAGACAATTGATCAAATGATGAGAAACCTCATTTGGCTCAGTAGGAGCGTGGTCTTCAGTTGGGAGCTTATTTATGAGGTCCTCTAATGAAGATAGATGATGCTTATGGTACCTGGAATAGAAAGCAGAGCTTGTAATTGAGAATGCAGGAAGGCAGCAGTGGTATTGTTAGGTACAAGCCCCAAGAAAGCACCTGAAAAAAATAGCAGGACCCTGATGCAGCCTTCAGGTAGCGCGTGCTTGAGATTCCTTCCAACCAGAATTATTCCATGTAGCTGCACCCACCAGGAGTCCATCGAAGGCAACGGGTCCTTGTGGCTCTACAGAGGGTGAGTGGCAGGAGCAGCATGGAAGGAACGTTAATTAAAGAGTGCTTATGAAGTAATTGGCATTAAACATCGCTGGAGCCGCCTTGCTGAAGAGTTGTAATTATTGCAGAACACGGTTGCCCAAGGCTATACACCAAATAGGTTGTCACAGAGCACAGGCGCAGCCCAGAGAAAAGGCTCGTGGATGGCTTGTGTGGTGGGATGGAGTGTGAGCAAGAGGACACCCGGTGTGCTCCTGGGGTGGCTGCTGTGTCACAGCTAGCCAGGCTGCTCCCAAGTGTGCCGTGCTCCTCTGCCACACCAGCAAAGTAATGTCCAGAGAGCGGGTGCTGCTCCCGCTGCTTTCCTTGGGGAAATCCACTCAGGGCTTCCTGTGGCCAATGGGTGCTGAGGCGTGGGAGAAAATTGGTTGGATCTTGTTAAGCAGGGAGCAGGGAAGGCTCAGGAGGGTTTGGTTATGAGAGCCCAGCAAGGTGGTGGCAGGGAATGTATGAAAGGTGCAGACACGTTGGAAAAACGTTATTGCTGGTAAAGAGGGGGGTTGTGTGTGTAGGTCACAAGAATGAGCTCCTCTGGGTGAAGGGAAGATGCATTAGGACCATGTGTGACTATCAGATAAAGTAATAACCTTGTCTAAAACGTGGGGTTGGACGTGGTCCAAACTACAACTGATTGTCAGGTCTGTGCATTTGCCTTTCAGAGGCAGAGAGCTGTTTTTCCAACAGCTATATTTTTGGGTTGGGATTCCCTGAAGAATTGAGGGATAGCTTAAATTTTATACACCCTTCCTGCCCCAGTAGATCCATACTCGATTCTCCATCACCCAAAGTCAAGCACCTAGCTGGACAACGGGCAGCTCTGGCTGATGTCTGTAGCCTTGTGGGAGGTCTCTGCAGGGTGTGAGGGAGACGTTTCTATGACTGTATTTAGCATGGAATAAAAAATTTGGTTTGCACATTGAGAAGACCACCATTGTAACTGCAGGCTGGTTCTGGTTAGCTTGTCCGTGGCTTTGCAGGCACTTCATTTCTCTGTGGCCACTTTCAGTATGATGTGTTATTAGAGAGTAGCGACACACGCTCAGGCCACTGACACTCATGAATTAGGTTCTACAAGCTTATAATTTGGGGTGATATAACAGCAGCGTGCTGCCCTCCAGGAGCAGCCCTCACATCACATGTGCCGGATTCCCACTCCCGTATTATCTTTCAGGGCTTCCCCCCACCACGGCTCTGCATCCTCTGTCCCTTCTCCAGGCAATTACTCAGCTGTTTCTCAGCTGTTCCTCGCGGCGTGTTGCTGTCAGGGGTAAGAAAGCAGTGCCACTGCTCCATGGGTAGAGGTATTACTTCTATTTTTCTTACCCTTTTTTAATGGCTGGGATAAGCTGCCCCTGAGCTGCTGGAACAGTCGTGGGTCAGGGCCAGCTGAGTGCTGGTGTTAGCGGTGCCTGGCTCTGGAGGGAGCAGTGGATCGAACGGCTTGAGGTGGTTATTTATGTTCTCTGAGCCTGGCATCGCACGTGTTTGTAGGAGACTGATTCCCTGAGCTTTACAAAATGAGGCTCTTCAGAGGTGTGTAATTAGGGGAGGGCCCGTGAAATAAAACTGATCTCCTTAGGCTCAAGTCCTAACAAATCGCCGTGTTTGCTGAGTGGTTGCTGGTTTTCACGCCGTGTTCAACCCGAGGCTGATGAATGAGGACCTGCTTCCCTTCCTCACCCCTTTAATCTACCAGGAAGCCCGTTTGCAGTCACTGTTAGGTTTGTTTTCTACCTGCTTTTCTTTTTTTCCATATCTGAGGGCACCCCGCTCTCAGCCACGCGCTAACAGCCTGTTATTATTGCTGCTTATCAGAGCGTGCTCCCGCAGCTCCATGAGTTGATGCTTTTCTTTTCCTGATGGAGACACAAACCTGAATTTCTCTGAGACGATTCTTTACACTGACAACAAGGTTTTCCAAAACCTGCAACCTCCTTGTCCTCTTCGAGGGGGCATGGGAATAAAGCCATGGCACAAGAAGGATGCTCTGCTCTGAGAAGCAGATCATGTCATTCGGGCACATTGCTGAACTGTGTGCCTTGCAGGTTGGTCTTAGTTTGATTTTGAGGCAGTAAAGGCTTATTTAAGTCGAGAAAGAAAAGCAGCAGCTCTAATCATTGTCATCTGGCTGTGTGTGAGGTTTTAATTAAATACCCATCGTTGTTCCTATTAGTTGCTTTTACAAACCTGGCACTTTTCATGCTGCTGAGCAGCTTTCACATGCTGTCAGGAGGAGAAGCCTCATCAGGTTGGACCCACTTGTTCTCCCCCAGCTTTTCTTGTTAGTTCATTTGTCTTCAAAGGCTGCTGTCAGTTCTCCTCCTTACAGGCACTGAAGGTGTTCGCCCATGTTTCTAGAGCTTGTGGGAGACTCAAAGGCACATGCTTCCCTGTCCCCTTTGCATCTTCCAAGCCCTGCATCCCAGTGCAAAGCTCTGCAGCTCTGTGCATTATTTCATGGGTACCTCCCTGGGAGCTCTACCTAGAGATGCCCAGCTGGCCGGAGCACAGGCAGGGTGTGGTGGTAGAGACCTGGCAGCATGGAGGATCTGCTGAGCAGGGTCCACCCTGGGTCTTCATCCATCTCTTCGTGGTTTGAGGTTGTCTTTCTGCTCCAGTGCACTTTGGGAAAGGACATCCCAGTATCTTCAAGGCACAAACTGCTCCATTCTCCTTTGGTCCTTTCACATCTCCTCTCCTGAACGCTGCTGAGATGTGAACCTTCAGAATCAGGACCCAGCAGCTCTGTACCCTCATGCTCATATCAAGGCAAGCAATCAGAGATTAACACCTGCCCAGCCAATGTATCTGTAGTCATCCAATACCTTAAACAGCTGTGCCACCTAATGAAACAACTGGAAAGTAGGGTGTTAATAATTTTCTGCTGTTTCCTAGTCTAGCTTGGTGGATCCTGGTCAGTATTTCTCCTGACCTCAGAGCTATGCTCTTTCGTTCATTGCATGATGCAGCTGACTGCAGCTCCCCACCACAGCCTGTACTTCTCCCAGGCTTGGTGGGAGACATTTTGGCACCAAATTGTTTCCCAGTGCACCTGTTGAGTTTCTCTTAAGGCAAAAACGATGCTGGGGGATCCTGAAACAATTCCTAATTTCAAAATAACCAGTTGATTTGGGGAAGGTGTGCTGGGTTTGTGCACGTTTCCTGAGCGGTGCAAAGGGAGCCGCTCAACTTGGCTTCGCCTATTTTGCACGTTCATGGGAAGCAAAAGTGTGTGTGTGTGTGTGAGGAGATGAGCCCAACCAAATGCCTCCAAAGTGCCAGCTGCCTTTCACAGATCCAGCTGTCTGTTGATTATCACAGACACGAGTTGTTATCTTACCAGTAAGTGTTGAGTTTAGAAAGTAGATGGAGTGTACGTTGTGCGGCCCCTTGTAACGTCCCCACCCGTGGCAGTGGCAGAGCTAAGAACATGGAGGGAGCTGCTCATGCACCGCATCATGGTGTCTTGCCATGGCTTAGGGTGACAGATGTGCTCTTTTCTTGGGGTGGGGATCAGGGTTTTCCTGGGGATTGCCTGGTGGGTTTGCCTTTGATGGAGCATCTTCATGACCCGAGAGGTTCCTCCTTGCCCTATCATCCCCTCTGTGCTCCAGCCACAGTAGTGAGGGAGAGCTGGAGTATCTGAGCCCCCCGGGGAGATGCCTGGTGGGGCTCAGTAAAGCGGCACCTGCTCCCAGGGCCAGCTCGCTGCTGTCACGTAGAGGCACAGCCCATGTAATCCACACTGTCCCCTGAACTCCAGTTTCTTTCCCACATCCACAGCTGCTGCGAGAGTTGTGCTTGCTTGGGGCTTTTCCAGTGCAATATGTTTTTATGTGGTGTGCAGTTTTTCCAAGCTACTTCAGCCTAGGCTTTTTCATTTTCCTGAAAAGCGTGTTGGCTCCTCCAGTCCCTTCATTGCAGATGCCCCAGATAAGACAGAGTTGGTCACAGTGGTTTTCTTCTTGCAGGAATTTGCAGCTCAAAGCAAAGAAGTCAGTGTAGTGAGGATTTCATGTTTTCAGGAAAAAAAGTTTGTAAGAAACCTGAGCCCCCAAACACCACACAAAACCAACTGATAATGGCTTCGCCTTTTTAAATGGGAAACAGGACTCCTCTCTAAACAGGGAACTCCTTGGGGATGCTTTTGTTTAATTCACAAACCCACGTTTCCATTCTTTGGGGAAGAGCTCCCTCAGAAAAGTTATGACCTTTGCTATGGTGGGAGCTGACCTACGGAAGGATAGTCCCTGGGTAATAAGGAGAGATGGGAAATAAGGAGGTAAATAATAAGTTAGCATACCAGATGTGGTAGGACAGAAGTTGGCCACCCTTAAGACTGAGGTAGACAGGTGGGATATATGTATGTATCCCATATATATATATAATATTTTAATATGTATATTAAAAAATGAGGTTTATGGCCTACAGGAGCCTTTCTAATTGAAATGTAGAAGGGGCCCTGCCCTGCCCCTGTGCTAGGTTCTCCCATGCTGACATTTTGAAAGAATTTCTCCATCACCACTGCTGCTTTTCTGCCACCAAGCACATTCCCATTCCCGGTGTCACACATGGAGATAACTGAAAAGCTGTTCTGGGCTTGTTTAGCAAAATGAAATTGTATCTCTTTCAGCCTTTAAGGAAAAGTAATGTCACTAGTCAAGTGTAAAGAATTGCTGACCCTTGTTCCTGAGATAAGGGGATAATATCAGTCTTTTTTCTCCCCTCCTCTCCCTGCTTGGTAGAAGTTAGAAGTGTGCCTGCCTGAAGACACAGATCAAAGCCCATGGCTTTTACCTTGAGTGAGATAATGCCATCAAGAACAGAAAGACCCAGAATAGCTGGTTCACAGAAACTGGTGGGACACCCCCCCCGTCCCCCTTCACACATGTCTCCGGTACTGAGACCCCTGTGCTCGGCAGGAACCCCCCCACGGGGGCTGCTGCCCATGCTGTGCAGTGTGAAGCCCAG
Organism: Gallinula chloropus; assembly: GCF_964237585.1. Taxonomy (NCBI): domain Eukaryota; kingdom Metazoa; phylum Chordata; class Aves; order Gruiformes; family Rallidae; genus Gallinula; species Gallinula chloropus. The sequence continues at coordinate 4,938,613 of NC_140100.1, forward strand.
TGCTGGGGAAGAGGGTGGCTGAATCCCGGCGCCTGTGGTTTTCCGCCTGCTGGGTCCCGCTGCCATTCCAGCGGGTGGAAAGAATTCCCCAAGCCTGGCGGGAGCTGCTTTTATCTGCGCAGATACCGGGGCCCCTTTTGGAAACTCTGCTGGGGAGAGGAAGATAATATAATAAGAATGTGACAGTGAGAAGGAAAGGTAAAGCAATGAGAAGAGACAACGCCTGACAGCCCGGGATGGAAAGAGATACTTACAGGAGCAGATAATGCCTATCTTTATGCCCAGGGAGGTTTCTGTCCATTAGTCACTTTAACATTAATAAGAGTTGTGTGGCCAAGGCCTAAAGAGTGGCTTATTATGAAGAGTGCAGCCCACTATAAAACATGTCATCCGGAGTGATAGACTTGCCTTGCAGCTCCGTTATCCCAGAAATGTGATGATAGAGAGAAATGAGGGCTGCAGCCTGCTGCAGCTGCTCTCCTGGGAGAGGTGTCCGGCTGATGCTCGGCTGTGGTGGCACTCTGTGCCCCATGCTCCTTGCTCACTGACGCTGACAGGAGAGCAGAATTTTGGGGATAGGAGACAGCAGGTGAGTTGGGTTGAGATCTAAGAAATAAAACAAGGGGCTGCTTGTGAGGGGAAGAAGGATAAGGATGATCCCTGATTATCTGGGCTTGTTCTCGGTGCTCGCTGCTTCAGATTCATAGCTCACTCCTGACCATGCAAGCATGGAGCAAGACAGGCGTGTGTCAAGTTTAAGAACTAAAAAAGAAAAGAGAAGCCAAGAGGTAGTATCCAGGGGCAGCTGCTCTGCAAGGTGGGCAGCCACCTCCTCCAGCAGTTTATGGGATGATTTGATGGTGCAGACAGCCACCCAATAAGACTTGGAGCACACTCACCTGAGGAATCCTCAGGTGCCAGCCAGCAGCTCCCATCTGCACACCTTTGGGGGAGACCCACATCAGCAGCAGCCACTTCGTCTCTTGCCCTTTCCAATTTGGCAGCTGCCAGGTACTTTTTAAACACTTCAGCAGTATTCCCTTGGAAACACTTTCAGACACAGATCGCAACATGTGTAGGAGAAATATTGAACTCTACATCCAGCCACTTAATTACAGGGTGAGCACCGTCCCGTGAGCGCATTAAATGCACAGCTATTCCTATTTCTCAAATGCAGGTGTTATTTTTAGCTCTGACATGTTGCAAGTATCAAGTAACCAGCGGGATCGGGTGCTCTCGACGCGGTGCCGGGGAATTCGCATGGGGGAACCCTTGGGATTTACCGTGTAAGTTACGACCAGCCCTGGCTGCCAAGGACGAGTCTGGATTTCCCCAGACATCCTGACCGGCTGCTGCTGCATGCCCAGTGGGTTTGGGTTTGCTCCAGTGTTGGGCTGGACCTGTCCTGGTGTCTCCTGAAGCTCTGGAAGTGTTTTGGGGGGTTCAACCCAGCATTGCTTGCTATGAACTTGGTGTCAGCTTCAGCGAGTGCTCATGGGTGCAGCGAGGCTCCTTTCCCGCTGCTCCATACGGTGATCCCCATCCTAAGGAACAACTGGCAGTGTACAAAATTACTCATTCTGAATGTTCTAAAGCAAAGGGAGGGAAAAATGAACTTCTTGTTCAATCCATGGCAATCCGGATTCATTACAGCTCCCTGCCAGCCCTGGTCTCCTTCTACCAGCCACTCGTTATATTAATTTGTCCATCTGCTTTGAGAGAAAGTCAGTGAAGTGGTACAGGGGGGTTTCTCTTTCCTTTTTCAGTCCAGGAAACTGGAGGAAAAAAAAAAAAGCCAGCAGGGAAATCTAGGCCATCCCATTGTGGCTCAATCTGGGTCTCGAAACCATCAAGCTGGGCTTATTTGAAAGTGGTCATTTCTTTCTCGGTCTCACTCTTTTGATTTTATTTTGATTTTTATTTTATTCAGTCATCTGGAACAAGAAGCCACAGAGGGGAGGTGAAAGCAAAGAGCGCTGATAATAGTTCTTCAGCAGCAAGTTGGGCAAAGAATAGCTTTATCTGTGGGTTTTGTCATTTCGTTGCTCCCATTTGCAGCAGTCAGAAGGCATTTGCAGAGGGGCCAGGGCAGGAGGGTGCTGTAAGAAGGGTGGTTCTCCCCAGGCTTTGCAAATATGATGTGCTGGCTGGGGCTGTGCCATGTGAGCCAACTGACCCACCCCCATAGTTGAGGTTTTCCTGGAAAGCTCCGTCCTTTCTGCATGTTGAGCATCGTGGAGAGGCTGTTGGCAATTGCTCCTGTGTTCCTGACTTTGACCTTGGCTGCAGGGCAGTGGTGGGCACAGGAGTGGGGTGGATAGCATCCCTAGTCTTAGGATAAGCACACCAGTAAGTTGAAGGCTTGCATGTTTCAGTTGTGGGGATTTTTGGCCCATGTATCCCAGCTGACAGCCACCCTGACTTGGATTTTTACCCACAGAGGGCATCCATCAGATTTTGCTGCCTGCAAACCCAGATATTGCTGCTTTGAAGCAACCCCCTTCCCTGCAATCTCTGAATCCAGTGCTTGCAGCCTCTTGCTAGTTCATTTTAATCATGTCGTTAGCCCAAAACTTCACAGTTCCCAGCTCTTGTGGCAGGATGCTCAGGGTTGTGCACAGCAACCAGCGTGGGATGCTGGCTTGTGGTCTCCTACGGGAAGGAGAGATGTGGATCCCCTGTGATCTGCATGTTACCCCATGCCCTCTCCTGCATTAGGTCACCCTCTTCTATCTGAACCTTTCTTTAAAGCCATAACGTGGATTTTTCCTCCTTCCCCCAGCCTGTCTGTTATCCCTGCAAGGTCTCACAAGGTGGCAGTGTTATTGCTAGTCCACCAGTGGATTGCTTGGTATTTGTTCAGCATAAATATATGTGTTTAAAGTCAGCTTTGATATTGCTTATGATGGTGCAGAATGCCTTTTATAACATAGGAGGAAATATTTGGTGCAGGTGGCTGAGAGCAGCCCATCCCTGTGCCCACCACAGAGGGCCTGCATGGTTTGGCCCCCAGCATCCACTGGAGCATGTGGGACACAGGACATCACTAGCACCTCCATCTCCCAGGGACCAGGAGCCACTTGCTAGGGCAGACATTAAAGCCTGTTTTCTAGGAAGCAAACCCCCACCTGCACAGTGTAGCAGGGTCCCAGCCCATTAGCAGAGGCAATCTTTGTCGCTGTTGTCAGGTTTTGATGTTGTTTTGTTTCCCTGGTGCTGGTGAGCAGCAGCAGAAGTGCACTTCTGTGAGCACAGACAACCTGCTTGTGCAGAGTGCGTTCCCTGCTCTGCTGCTGGCTCTCCTGCAGAGAGAAACGGGCTTGGGGAAGCGAGGTGAAGGTGGGGGTGGGATGCACAAGGCTGGGCAGTGCTGCTCTGTGCATTAGTACCACAGGTGAGCAGCTTGGCAGAGGTGGAGGTCAGCATAGAGCATGGGGTGCAAAGGGCACCCCAGCACCAGGGCGCAGGCAGGGAGCTGTCCCGGCTCTGCCACGCTCCAGCCCCAGGGTCTGCCCTGCGGCTTCCCATGTGCACCACGGTGATTCAGAGCCAGTATGAGAATCTGCTATTCAGCAGGCAAAAGTGGAAGAGAAAGCCCATGTATTCCATAACCTATCCCTGTCCCTGAGCAGCTCCTCAGTGTTTTCAAGTGAAGCTTTGTGCTAGAGGACATACATAGGAGCATGTTACTTGGCAGTTATTTCCTGCAGCAAGCTCCTGCTCTGTCTTCTGCACTCGTGTCCCGTGAATGCTGGAGTTTCCTACTACATGGGTTACATGGTGCTCTGGGCTCTCAAAGCCAAAGCCCCCAGGAATGCCAGGCAGGTTTGGAGGCCAACAAGACATGTCAGGGTGGTAGAGAGCCAGGGCAGGTCAAACGTGGAGACTGCATCACTGCTGGACACACAGATGCCATCCCAGTGCTGCCAAATGGCTGGGCAAGTCCTCCCACTCCTCCTGTGCTGCTGGAGACACCTGTAAAATCCCAAAGGGGAGAGCAGGAAATCCCCACTGGTGGGTAGCAGTTTGCTTCACCAGGGTGGGGGGGGTGTCCTCTCTGCCACCCCAAACCTGGGCTAACTAGCAAGGCACTGCATCATGCAAGGAAGAGCTTTTCTCCAGCACCTGGTACTGCTCCACACTAAATCGGAGCCCGAGGTGCTCTGATGGGTCACCCTTTAGTTAGACCCCTCAAAACATGCATCAGCCAGCAGCAGGTTTTTGGGGGTGCTGGTGGTGAGGAGCTGAAGTGTGCACCCTCAGCTGCCTGCACACTGCTGCTTGCCAGCAATAACAAACTTTGTGGCTCACCAATGCCATTTCCCATCTTTGCAGCTCCATCTACATCGCTTATTGATGGAGCAGGGATGAGGTAGCTGGGCACCACCATTATTTACTTTATTGAAAAGCTTCTATGTGTCTCTGTTGCTATAGTATGGCAGGATTATGGTTTCAGAAAGCACTTAGCTTATCACGTGCCCAGCCCGACAGATTTTAGCCTAAAATGCTTAACGTTGCACACGTGTTTAAGTGCTTGGCTGAACGGGAACCCATAGGATTGTGTAAGCACCAAAATGATTTAGGTAGAAATCATCACAGACACTGAACAGATCTTTAAATCCTTGCTGTTGCTGAATATTTATGTGAGTAAATGTAATTTTGAATGGCTGAGCCTGTGCCAGTGTGTGGTTGAGGGTCCATCAGAAGGGCTGGAGAGGGGTTTATTAATTGTACAAGCTCAAAACCCACCTGGGTTCCTGTGTGATTTAGTCTAGGTGATCCTGCTCTGGGAGGGGGGTTGGACTAGATGATCTTTCAAGGTCCCTTCCAACTCCTAATGTTCTGTGATCAGACAAAAGAGATGGGGGCTGTGGGACTCCTCTGTGAACCCACATTAAAACAAGCAGCCCCAGAGCTCAGCGGTGGCAGTGATGCTCTGCTTGGTGGCCACAAGCACGCACACATCTGCTGGCCAGAGCTCTTGGCTCTCCTCTGGATTTCTTGTTGCTTTGGTGTGAAAGCAGCTTTTGAAATGTGGGGGACTCCTCACGAGCAGAGTGGGGACCAGGATCTCTGAACAACAAATGCTGGAGAGCTTTTTCAAAGAGTGAGCTCTAGGCTTTGTAGTTTGCACCCTCTCCCCATGGACAAACTCCTGCCAGAGCAATGGCCACGCAAAGTGGAGGCAGATAAAGCATGAGACCCAGAGCATCAGACTCCCTGTGAGGAGCAGGGAGTTGGACTCCTTGATAGGACAAGGAGTAACTGGTTTATGCTAAAGGAGGGTAGATTCAGACTAGATGTAAGGAAGAATATTTTTACGATGGGGATGATGAAGGACTGGTGCAGGCTGCCCAGAGAGGTGGTAGATGTCCCATCCCTGGAAACACTCATGGTCAGGTTGGATGGAGCTCTGAGAAACCTGATCGAGTGGAAGGTGTCCTTGTTCATTGCAGGGGAGTTGGATTAGGTGAGCTTTAAAGATCTCTTCCCACCCAAACCAACCCATGGTTCTATGATCCTTATGGGTCCCTTCCAGCTTGAGATACTCTACAATCCTATGTTTTACAAGACAGAATTTAATAACTTCTCCTTTTATACTGAAGAATTAAAAAATCTTCTCTTGGGGTTCCCACCATTTAGCAGCATACTGAGAAGCAGGTCTTGCCTTTGGCATCATGCTGCAAGGCTACAGTCTTTGGGGTGAGCCTTTGGGAAGCACCTGATGCTGCTGCCCCACTGCAGTGAGGACTGGAGTGGTTTGCTCCTACCCATCATGTAAATGACTGGAGACCTGGAGAGCTGGATTAAATTGCAAAGGAGTTGGGCTTTCTCCAAGCCTCAGCTTTAGGCTTATATCCCAGCCATATGGCCAAGGATGCCACTAACTTCTCTCCAACCTCCCTGCAGAAGGCATCTTGCAATGCCTCACATGCGTCGCTGTAGGGCTTTCAGCGTCATTACGCTCGTTGCAGATAAGAGTAATATTTAATATTGATGTAGATCATCTGGCAGTCTTAAAGTGCTTTTAAATTGATGATCTGAGCATCGGAACAAGTGTTGGTTGTAAAATCAAACCGCTGCCGTTCTGCGGTATTGCAGGCACAGGCTGAGCCAAGATTCTGAAGTAAAAGGCAATTTTGGGGGACTGCGGGACCAGTAAGAGTGTTTTTTGTCATCCTCTTTTGAACAAAGCTGGTTTGTTTGCTCTCAATTAATATATATGCTTTTCAAAAATGTGTCAGTCCTGAAGGGTATTTGTGAAAGAAGCACTTTTTCTTTTCTGGATTTAGTTTTGTCGGGTATTTCTGAGCTTTCCTTGAGGAATGCAAAGCTTTTTTATGGGAGTTTCATGTGGAGGGGTTTTTTTCCCACACGTCTCTTCGTGCTGTTTCATAGCATGTCAGAAGTGGCGGAGCACAGAGTCCGACTGTTTTATTATTGCATAAAGATGAGGCGCTGCTCCAAAATGTTTCAGTCTGTCCCAGATAGCATCTGCCCATAATGACTTAAAAAAACTAAATTAAAAAGCCCAAACCTTTTGTTGATGCATCAGTAGCACATGTCAGGAGTGAATAATTCCATACTGCCATTAGTACCACACTGAGGAACTGCAGAAACCTCAACAAAATAACCTACAAAACAACAGGGGGGGGGAACCCTAAATCAGAATTTCTGACTTCTTGTCTTTTTTTTTCTGCTCTGCTCTGTATTTTCATTGCTCTTGGCAATGCATTGGCTGCAGCCTCTTGCTGGGGACTGCAAGAAGGTGATGGAGTTAATTGTGGGTGCTGGTAGTATTGCTGGTGGGGTAGGAAGGGCATTGAGATGTGCTGAGCAGTTTGGGCTGGGTAAACATGCCGTGTGCTGTTTCTTTGTGTGACTGGAGCAGGGCATGGGAAAGGCGAGCCAGATTCCAGGCATGGCCAGTATGTTCTGGTTTGGCTCAGGAAGCAGGGATCTGGGTTTGCAAACTCAGTCCATAGCAAGGAAATAGGAAATTCCTAATTATCAAAATGTGGCTCTCCAAGGTGTGATGGAATGAGCCTGATTTCATGGTGAGGAAAATCTGTGATTTAAATTTTAATTCTGAAAGGCACTGGATAAACTGGATTTCTCAGGAAATCTGGGAAGGGGGAGGCCTGAGGAGCACAAGGCACAAAGTGTCTGCATGAAGAGTAAAATCAGTATTGCTGCCTTAGTTCTCAAATGAATGTACAAGAGAATAATGGAGCTAATAGTTCTATTATGCCCTAATATTAAATGCAAACAGAAGCCTATTAAAGTTTTGTATCTGAAATAACTTGTTTATATGCACTATGAAGTATGGTGTAAGTGGGCTCCTGCTGCAAATTCATCATCTCTTGAGGTGCCTTTGTCAGAGCTAGAGACTCTTTGTCAGAGTCCCCAGAGACCTGGGAATGGCAGTGCATGGCTGGCCCCAGCCTTGCCCCATCAATGCCCCATCAATGTCTTTTCTGAAGTTACCGGTCCTAGCTGGGACATCATGATAGGCTGCTCCCAGCTCTGCTCAAGTGGGCAGGCTTTTTTGTGGACATTGAGTGTCTCCTTGTCCTTGTAAACATATGCACAGAAGAAATGTTGCACAACTTGTATGTCTTCATACAGACAAGGGGAACATTCTGGTTAGTCGCAGGTCTGGCTTTCCAAGGGGCACTTTGCAATGTACAACTCAATAATTATAAGCTCAGCAGCATCAGTGGCGACCAGAGGGAGACAGTAAACATGACTTTGTCCTCTGCTCTCCCTTGCAACAGCAAGAAAGCCTCCCTGTGGGTCATCTTTGGCTCGGTCTTGTTATCTCCCTGTAGCATGGACATCCCTTGTCTCAGTGACCTGGCTAGGAACACAGCAGGAACAGCTTTCCCAAAGCTGCAGGAGGTGGGTGAAGGAGGCCCCTCAGCTTTCCCTGCACACGTGGTTGTGACAGGAAACATCCCTTCAGTGCCTGAGAGCCTGCTTGGGGTGGCAGGTCCTAAAGAAAATTTCTGGAGCAACTCTCTGAGCTTCATAGGGTGGCGTGGAGACACCCAGGCCACCCGCATGTAGCAGAAGAGCCAGCTCCCTGTGCTGTGCACAAAACCATATGGAAGAAGCAGCATTTCTCTCCCACGCTTCTCCCCAAGAGGCCCTTCTGAGAGATGACATTTTTTTCTTTAACCCTGTGATGTTTTCCCTGGGTCTGAATTAACATGTGAAGCCCACAAATAAGGGTGGTTCTTTTTCACCCTTCTTTTTTTTTCCCTCTTTCACTGAAGGCTCCAGCTTGGGGATGTGATGTGAGGAATGGGCTGCTCAAGAGTATTTTAGTTAGTTGAGTATCTAGAAAAAGCCAATTTAATGGCATCTCTGTGCTGGGTAGTCTCACTCAAGTCATGCCTCATTAAGTGGATCTCTAGGAAAAGACGAGAGACGAGGGGAGATATTTTCAGTGCTGCATCATCCAGCCTTGCAAGGGTGGGTTGCAAGTGCATACATCATCTACAGCAAGGTTTGGCTTCCTAAATCCCCCAAGAGTTTGAAAATATCACCCTTTACCCACACCCCATTCATTAAGTTTCAATCTACTGGGGAACGGCCCCAAAAATGGGACAAAGGCATCGTGTTATGAGGTATTTCTGGCGTGTGGTATTGTATGGAGAATGGATGTCCATGGAAGTATGTAAACTTCTGCTGCTTTATCCCTTGCCTGCTAAGTCCCAAAGCTTGTTAAATCCAAAGGTTTGTAGCAGTGGTTTAATATCTTAAGCACTGACCCAAATTACCTGTGATCTGTCCTATAAGTGATTAGAAATGCTGTGGCTTGGGGAAAGATCGTCTTTTCCACAAGCCATCCCACGTCCTGACAGTGCTGCCTTTGCAAGTTTTATTGGTTTAGAGTGTATTTGATAACAACAATTTGACTTTTACTTATTGTAATGCTTTTTTTTTTTTTTTGTAAGCAGATTGGTTTGGTTTGAGTTTGGTTTTAAAAGCCTTATTCATCTCTAATCCAGAATAATACTGTCTCTGTAGCTTTTAACGTGATTAAATAAGGACAGCCTGTGACGACATCAGGCAATTCCGTTTCCCAAAGTATATTGGATTTAGCACTGAGGGAGGCTGCTGGGCCATAAAAGGAAGAATTTTGGTGGGCTGGTTCAGACAGTCCTTAGTTCAACCCCCATGTTCTCCCTGAAGGTCACTGTAGTAGAAGTGCTCCATAATTGCAGGGTGGAAAAGGAGAGACTTGTCCAAGGGTCTCCTTTCAAGGCCCCCTCTCTCGATCTATTACACCAAGCTGAGCCTCATTCCCTGGTTGTGATGTAAGAGGTATTGATGTCACAGGATTTCCTTGCGTAAAAGTTTCTTGGTGACCAGTGATGGGAGGAGTGGGGTGACCTCAGCATTGCCATGGCTGTGGGCAGGTCCAGCATTAAGTAACCACTCTGCAAAGCTCTTGCAGTTGCACAGCCAGCACTATTGCATCTCCCATCCTCCCTGCATCACGCACATGCTCTGCTTTGGAATGGAGATGGTGAAGCACCCAGGCAGGACCCAGGCGTGATTAAGTTCCCTGTGTGATCTTCAGCCTCATTATGTCCCGCTTCCTTTGTGTTTAACCCACGGATAATCTCCAGCAAAGTAGCTTTCTGTGAGGTGCTATAGGATAAACCCGTTGGTGGCTCTGAGGTGCTCGAAGGTGCTGTGCTGCAGGGATGTGCCAGCAGCTCAGCCCGTGGTGTAGATGAGCAATGAATCCACTGAGCATGGCAGAAGCCTGTAAATACAGCAGAAAAAAGAAACTTCTAGGAAAAATGAAGTGCCTATTTATTATTGTTGCCATTCCTCATAACAGCAGAGCACTGCAAAAGTAAGTCATAATTCACAGAGAAAGGAAAGCCACAGGCTAAAATCCTCCAGTGGTGGGATTGGGTCTCCTTGCACAAACTCACGCATCTCTCGAAACAATTTTAAAGCTCTTCAAATCCAAATTCCTCATGTGTCAGTAAAAAAGTGTCATTTTTCAGGTTGCTTTTAAACCCCCAGTCCTGCCAGTCCCTGAAAAAGATGGTGCTTGTCTGCAAAGGATCAAGCGAGGGTGCGTGTGTCTTCCAGGCTTGGGACTGAGACTCTTAACCTGTGTCCCCAAAGCCTGGGGAAAGGGAGCCACAACTCTCATCAAACCACATCTCATGACCTTGTCTGCTGCCAGCTCACAAAACCAAAGGGAAATATTATGGCATGTCTTCAGCTTCCTCTTTTCCTGGTTTCTTGGCATATGGTTTGTAATTATGGGGCAGCTTTTCCATGTTCATGGTGTCATCAGTAGCTGTCAGAGATAACGGAAGGTGATGGTGGTGGGATGAAAGCAAAGCCACTACTTCTGCTTCTCTGAGCGTAGTTGCCCTTTAGGTAAATGATAGTCGCTTCCAGAGCAATTAGTGCTTTCTGAAGTGTGTTTGATTAAATCAGATATCCCTCTTCCAAAAGTAGGAATAATTAATCTATCAGTGACTCGAGTGGTGGCAACTTTGTCGCTTTGCTGTCAGTTTTCAAAGGCATCTCCAAGTAGTGGGGGAAGGGGGAAATTAGTTTCAAGTCCTTATTTCTATGATTTTTGAGACTACGTGTTTGGGCCTTTTCTCTTCACTGTGTGTTTAATTTCTGAAGCCTTGCCTTAGCATGCGGTCGAGTGGATGGCACATTAAGTGCTGAAGCGAGGCATATGTCTTGTATTTTGTTGAATCAAGGCCACATCTCTTGGATGATAGGTCTGGACACTAGATTCCCTTTTTTAGCAGAAATAGAGGTGTGTAGGGAAGCAAGGCTGGCGAGCGAAGTGCAGGACGGGTCTTTGAGCCCATTCATCTCCTGGTGTTTCTGAGCCAGAAAATGCCAGTAGCTGCCAAGGGTGGGAGGATGCTGGCTCCAGGCCATCATCTCATTTCAGAGCTTTGTCACTGCTGTGGCTGCAGAAGCCGCTCCTGGCATTGAAACAGTACAATGGGCTGGTGGGACAGGTTTGGTGGCCTTGGCCAAGGCTACATAGAGGTGGCCACTATGCATGTCAACTTCCACCTGCCCCAGTGATGGGCTGGCTCATGTCAGCACTGGTTTGCACACCTCTGTGCCAGGCCTCATCAGAAGTCGTGGCTTTACTGGCCTCTCTCTGTAGCATGAACCTTGCCACTGAGGTCAGCTCATGGCACACCGGTCTGCTGACGATGAGGGAAGTGGGCATGAAGTATAATTAAATTGAAAGCATGTTTAAACTGTTTTCTGAGCACTGCTTATGAAGGAGCACAGATATTCAGAGCATATTAAACTGTCAAATTTAATAAATCTTAAGCAGCGTGGCCGTGGGCCAACACCAATGCATATTTTTTGCAGCACCATTTAATTAAGAGTGAGTATTGTTCTTTAAGCTTATTCATTGTTCATCTTAAGCAGAGTGCTCAGTAAGAGCCGTGGAAATGAGTTGGTTCAGTAAATTAGACCTGGCTGCTGCTGCTTTGTTTGGTAGCATTGAATCTTAACCCAGAAAAAGGAAACACCACAGAAGAGATGAGGGCAGGAGAAAACAGCCCTGGTGTTATACCTGAGACATGGATTTATGGCAAACCGAGGGGCTGTGTGCTGTAACACCCGGCATGAGTGATGGGGGCTTGAGCTCTGCAGCGCTTCTGCACCCGGACGAGTTAGTTTGAGAAATGCGTACAGCTAATGATCCCCTGTAGTGACAGTTGTCTAACAGTACTACAAGCCACCAACCCTCTGCCAAAATGACAAGCAGGCAGGCAGCTCAGTGATGCTCCGAGTCTTGCCTGAAAGCCTTGGCTCAGAGGCTCACCGGGTGAGACGTGGGGTGGAATGTCCCTGGGCAGCTATAGCCTTTGTGAGGGGCTGGGAATACAGGGTGTACTGCGGGTGCAGTGAGCTCTGACCCACCTGTAAGCCTGACATAGACATTTACTCTGATTGTGATGGAATTGCTTGAAGATTTTAATGAATTTTGAAGCCGTTTGAGGAACCTGGCACAGAAAATCCATCCATGTAATTGAACGGCACCAGTGGACCAAGCTCAGTGCTGATATGATAAGCAGCTGAGGCCAAGGACTGTGGTCACAGCCCTGTTTCCTACAGCTAATGCCAAACCTTGCTCTCTGGCCCCTTGGGGTGTATGTCCCTGTGTGGTTCAAGAGCTGGGCAGGGAGGAGCCAGCTGCTCAGTTGGTGCACAGTGGAGGCATTCCTTGATTTTTCTAGAGCACTCTGAGCTCTAGTGAAGTCCTACTGAAGCCCAACACTGCTGTAAATGGCATTTGATCTGTGTTCCATGAGGCTGCTGGTAGCAGATTTTGGGACACAAGGATGGGGTTTGCTATCTAGGTCTGCTGGTGAGGTTGCTCTTTACCCATTCCCATCCTTTAGAGGCACCTAAAAATTAGAGAGATTCTTGTAACACTCCAGATGTTGCTCTTTGGGGGAAAAAAAAAAAAAAAAAGTGAGTCAGAATAATTTACTAAGGAACTTCAAATGCAAACGAGGGAAGCTTTCCCAAGATCAGGCAAAATAAAACATTAAAATTCACACCCACCACTTCTGTCACACTTTCTTAGGCTCTGACAACGAGGAGGCCAACATTTGGCAATTCCTCATTTGGAGCTGTCAGTCTGTAACCTTCAATTTAGATAAAATGCCAGAGACATTGAAGCCCCCTTCTCCATGTCTCCTCCTCCCCGCTTGGTTCCCTAACTAAAGCCCAGCTGCCCCTGCCCTTTTATCCTCCCCAAATCTGAGGACCAATGAGACCAGGGAGGCTGCAGTGTTGCTGTTTCCCCTCCCATGTGCTGCATTGAGACCCTGAAGCCACGATTGGAACAAAATCCAATACGCGAGTGCCAGACTGTAACCATGCAAACTCAGAGCTGAGATGCCCTTCTGCAGGGTTCGGTCAGGGCACATCCCCTCCTGCCCACAGGCTCCACCTCCCCCTTCCTTCAGGTTGTCTTTCTGCTAACTTGTTTGCGAGCTCGTTTGCCAAAGCTCATTGTGCTCTTGATGTCTGTAAGGGGATCAGGGATGCTGCAAGATTGATGCTGAACTTGGCACAAGGCTACAAACCATGTCTGAGAGGGTTTTCTTGCTGGCAGCGCTTTCCATTTTCATGAACACCAGCTGCTTTAAGTGATGTATAGGGAATAGCAAGAGCACAGGGTCGGTCTTGGGGAGCCCACCCAAGCCATGCTCAGCAGACCAGGGAGCAAAGCCCCTTTGCTGATCCTACTCTGTGTCTCCCTGTGTGTTAGTTTGTACAGCTGAGCTTTGGTTGGCTTGGCGATGCACCGTGCAGCGGGGAAATCAATAAAAGGAAAGAAAAAATTGTGGTTTAAAGATGACAAGTGATTAAGTAGCGATGGGTAGATTGTCACAGGCAATTAAGCAGAAGATTGATGGTGCAAGCGCACAGGAACGCGGGGTGCCACGTGCGGTGGGACGCGGGGCACGGAGCAGGCAGGGGAACGCACCGTGTTGGTAAAACCAAATGAGGTAACGGGGGAAATCCTCCTCTTGCAGTTAGTCACTTTTAATTGCTAAGATGTTTCCAGAATTACATGTTCTATTGCCAATAACCTCCCCAGAAGTTTGCAAAATGCTATTTTAAAGTGTGTTCTCCACCCCCAACCTCCCAGCCTGGCTTTTGGAGAAGACCTTGAAATGGAGCGTAGCATATGCTTCCCTTGTTACGCTGCGGACGGGGTGTATTTCTGGCACCATTCAATGTCAAAACACTCCCAGTATTTTTAGTAAAACTGCTCAGTAGGCACGAGCTTCTTGCAAACCAAGGAACAACAGAGCTCCCTTGCAAATATTCTTGGGATTCCTTGAAAGGGTACCAGGCTCTCGCTTTCCTCTCGCCACGATGGCGCAATCCCACTTTAATTACAGAAATGCCAAGGGTAGGGATGCATCAAGAGCAGCAGATGGGATTGCTTCCCTCAGGCCTGTGGGCTCACAGGGTTTATATGCATTTCCCTTCGTGCCCCATTCATGAGGCACCATAGCCAAGTGGCTTTGGGGGGGTTTCTTTGGGTTTTCTGCAACCAATCAGATCGTAAATGTAAAGATTTTCCATGTCTTGGGAGGAGAAGGTCTGGAGGCCTTTGCAGTGATTCTGAACTGGAATGCAAATATTTTTCAGTTCAACCTCTGTCTCCAGCTGGAGAGAGAGAACAAACAAACAAGCAAACAGCATAAAGCAATGAGAAGGGCAGATAAGATTGCTGCTGAGAGGGAGAGACCAAAGTCATTCCCTTCTGATGACGGTGCTGATAAAACATCTGAAGTAGGACAGCGTGACAGCTCAGTGGGATCAGCCTCAGCGAGCTGTAGCTGCTGCGTGTCCCACTGGTTTCACAGGCAGTTTTTTTACCCTATGGTTCAGCTAGATCTGCTCTTTTGGCACGGGGAGGATTTGGGGTTTAAATGAATGGTGTATGCTGGCTTTTCTGAACCTGTAATGTGATGCTCAAGGAGGGGCTGAGCATGTACCTGTGTTTTCTGGATCTTGGAAAGGGAGAGGACGGGCTGTGAGTTGTTGATGTGGCTCAGGCACAGCAGATGCCCAATCTGCACCAAGTGTCTCTCAGTGATTTAGTCTGAGTTTGTTCTTACTGTTTCGAGCTGTTTCTTCAAATCAGAGGAAAACAACAAATAAAACCATTCTTCCTTGATCACACTCCTACCCCAAAACAGCGACATCTCCTTTGACATGTACTTTCTGCAGCTTCAAAATGCTCTTCTCCACCATGGCCTTCATCTCAAATTTAATGTGCTGGGCTTGGTTGGTGGGGGGAAAAAAACTCAGCTTTTTCCCTTATTTTTAATCCTTCAAGGGGCTGTTTAGTCACGATTCAAAGTGGACTTGTGTTTCTGCGTTTTGTGAAAGATGCGACTTTGTCATTGCAAAACAACTCTATTGAGTATGTGAAAAACAGAATAAATCATGAGATGGATAAAGGAAGGGGTGGGATGCTTTTATCTATTTACTTAGATGTAGTCCTTAAGTATTAACATTTTATGCCACTCACATTCTCTTTCAAATCTGTAAGACAAGTAAGTTGCATTGAAGGGAATGAGAAGAGATAATGCAGTGGTACATGGTTAATTATTAATATTAATATTTCAAAAGAATTTATGGTGGCTGCAGAGGGCTCTGTGCCATGTGTTTATCTCGGCAGCATTTTCTGCCTTGTGCCTGCAAACTACAGGGTAGAAAACTCAGGTTTTGCTCTGCAGGGCTCTGTGATTGGTCTCGTGCTGAATTCATGTTGGCAAATTGAACTTGAGGCTTTTTGTGAGAGCAAGGGAGAACTTGAGCTGGTGGTTGAGGTTTTAGGCATGTGTACACAGGGCAGCAGATCCCCGGGCAAAAAGATGCTGAGCCAAGATTTGTCTTCCATGTTGCAGCCACGTCATCTTAGCAGCCCCTCACCAGGGCTTCTGGGTTGAGGATTTTGCCAATGGAAACCAGCACAATCCTGGTGAGGATAACAGGGCAATGTGATTTTCAGGGCCAGGACGAGCTCTGGTGAGATCCAGGCTTGGAGCAGTTTGTCCTTCTTCTGTCCTCTTTGCAGTCTTCAGGGTTTTAAAAAGCATAGGCAGATATTTAAGTTTAATTGACAGTGGGTATCTCCTAAGCTCCCCTGAAGGAGCCATCGCTGTGTCCTTATAAAAGACAGGGAAGTGAGATATATCGTTACAGCTCAGCTCCTGGAGCCTTCAGTACATTTATCTCCAGCTGCTCTAGCGAGGCATGGGCGATGAGAGTGGGATACGTGTGCACATGCCCTTGTTGTCGCTGCTACGCTGTAAATGCAATTTCATCAAATCCTAATTTCACTCATATTCTGACACTTTGATTGAGCTGTACACCGGTGCTGTCCGGGGCTGCCACATTAGGGTGGGTTAATATAAATTTGGAGGCAGTTCTGCGTTTGCTGCTCTGCAGGATTGATGGGCTGTGCCGTGAGTGGAGGTGAAACGGATGCTCCTCCATCAACCTTCCCCAGACATCGTTTTCCAACCTCCTGCTGTGTGTTGTTTCAGAAAGCTGGGATGGCTGCTTCATGCTTAACACCAGCTTGCTGGTGTCACACGGGGGCAAACCCGTGGCTCTCAGGGTCAGGTTGTCTGCTGGGGTGGAAACCTCAAGTGTGAACATTCATCAAAGCCATCCCTCTGTGAGTCTGCAAAGCCAGGCTGGAAACGTGGGAGCCAGGAAGTCCCACTCTGCAAACCTTTGCTCTTCACTTGGTTTATGACCTTGACCTCAGTCAGATGACACAAACAAGTACAGGTAGGATTTCTGGGACTAGGTTAGTTTTTTTTTTTACTTTAGTATCAGGGTCTGTGATGCCTTTTGGCATCTCCAGCCCTCAGACTTGGCAAAGTGTCTGCAGTGCAAATGAGACATAATGTGCAAAAGTGGCTTCTTTTGTCCAGGTAGATCAGGACTGTCTGTGACAGACTATCTGGTCACCCTGGCAAGAAACATAGGGATGTTTCTAGCACGTGCTTAAAGACAGGAGACTCCCACTCGAGGAGCTTTAGCACAATTCCTGATGGAAAAGCTCTGGCAGGAAGTTTTGTTCACTGTATCCTCCCCTTTTGGGCCATACCATGATCACATCAGCTTGCTGGTGCTCGACACTTTCCTACCCAATTACCAGAACGCTAATTGTTGAAAGCAGTGCTGCTGCTGAAGCTAAAAGCTGTCTGATGCTGTGCTACCAGCAATGTCTCCTGCACAGACCAGTGCCACATTAAAGCCTTGGCTCAAACATGCTTTTTGCTGCAGTGGTGCTTGCTGGAGCAGAGGTCTTAGGGAGACCTGTTTCCAAGGGAATAACACTTAACTTCTAGTTCCCAGATGAAACAGAGCGTGTTTTGTGTTGCAACACTTGATAGAGTATTTTTGTGAGTCCCAGAGGGACCATATGATGCTTCAGTACCATGCAGGTCTGGTGCTGGGTGTCGTGGTTTTGCCCCAGCCTCATTGCTGGCTAATGATTTCACCATTAACATCTGGCTTTTTTATGACCCTTCTTTCTCTGTAAGTCCCAGTCATCGTGCTGGGCATCATCTTGCACAGGGAGGACTACCTTACTTATTTCTAAGCAGCAAATGACAGTTCAGACCAGGAGCTGCTCCTCTGTGTTATGAAAGCTGTTTGCATAATTTCAGTGCCTTTCCCTTCCCTGGATTGATTTCCCCATTAGAAACCCTTTCTGCAAAGGAAAGCAAATGGCAACAGAAGTGGTAGGGGCTCTCCACGAGTGGTGGGGCTGCCTTCTCCATCAGGAGGGCTCAGCGATCGGGGCCAAATTGCAGGTGCTGCTTCAGTCCTTTTCATTTGGGGAACGAAAGGTGTCATCAAAATGCAATTTGGCATCTGAGTTTAGACACGGTCCACTCCTCCCTGCAAAGCAAAATTCCCCCTTCAGAGAAATGATGGAGGGGAAGCAGTTCTGCAACAGGGAAGCGGATGTGATGAGCCACCTGCCCTGCGTTTCCCTTCGCTTTGCTGAACCCTCTCTCCATCTCTCAGGGAAAATTACTTGGAGCCAATTGCTCCAGTCTGCAGGTATTCCTGGTTTCTATTCCACATGGAAGGCAGCCCGTCAGCAGTTCTTACAAATCGTTTGTTTGTTTTCAGAGGAGCTCTGAAAAAAACAGGGTTACAAAATAGCTAGGAATTTGGCTTGCTCATCTCTCACCCCAGCCAAAGGAAGATGCCACAATTCTCCAGATAATTTAACTGAAAATGACCCAAGTGTTGGGGCTTTCCTGGGTGACCCCGGCACGAAGACAAGGTTCGTGTTCTCCCTCACTCTCCCTTCTCTCTGGCCCTGTCTCCTTCTCAGAGGAGCTGCAAAAATTGGTGGTGTCCTCTTGAAACACCCAGTGAACAGTTCTGGAGGCAGTGTGGAGATTGGAGGGCCCTTGGAGACAAGTGCCAGGAGGGGTTTTTTAGAACCTTTTAACTGTTCTTGGTATGATCTTATGGTTCTCTGCATTTTAAGAGGTCAGGAGTTTGCTCCCAAGCAGTGGCTGGGATAAACAGAAACCAACCCAGCACAGGATGTTCGTGGCTGTGGAGTTTGTCCCTTCTATACAAATGGACTTTGTGGACAAATTTTCCAGGGAGCCGAAGAGAGTCACAAATCAGCAGGATGAAACCAGGGATAAAAGAGTTTGGGTTTGAAGGAAAATTCCCACTGAAGCATCTCACAGTTCCTGTCACCGACTGATGAAAATCATCTTCCTATTTTTTGCAACCCAGATTTTGTTATTGTGACCCAAACAGCCATTTTCTGTGGAAACTCAAGTTTGCCAAATAAGAAGCCAGGAAAAGGAGAAAAGTTCAAGTGGGGAAATGTCATTGGACTCTGCTGCTCATTCTCGCTGCGTTTGCAGATTGCTCCCAGCAAAC
This sequence comes from Gallinula chloropus, assembly GCF_964237585.1. NCBI lineage: Eukaryota > Metazoa > Chordata > Aves > Gruiformes > Rallidae > Gallinula > Gallinula chloropus. The sequence goes on from NC_140100.1 coordinate 4,957,114, forward strand.
AGGAACCGAGGGACTCCCCGGTCATTCATTTCAAGAATTCAAACTCAATTGTGAGATAAAAATCTGGAGGTAGGACCAGGTTCACCATGCACACACGCCCTGCAGCACAGGCAGCATCTGTGGGCAGAGATGTGATGCAGCTGCGGCGTTTCGGATGTCCCTGGGAGACAGGCACAGCAGATCTTTAAAGTTAAATGAAGTGATTTCTTTCCTCAGGCTTGCTAAAAATAATAAATAAGAAAATGATCCAGTAGAATGATTTATTGTCATCAGTAAAGCAAGGAGGGGATGAACTGGGGAGCTGTGTATGTTGACTGTGAGTTGCTCCGGGGAGCTTGGCTGGGGACACTTTTCCTGGGGTGAGCAGAGCTTGTGTTCACATCCCAGTGGTTTTAGCCATATCCCAAATTCACATCTGGGGATGAGGCAGATTCTGTTGCTCCTGCAGGATTCATTCATGGGCCACAGATGTAAAGGTAAAATGCTTTATAAGACCAGGGCTGTCTCCAACCAGTGAGTGCACCAGGGAGTGCCTTTGCTTGTGTTTTGGCTTAGGGTGACATTAGCCTGGTCTTCCCTGCTACACCCAGGAGGCTCAACCCCTGCTCTGTGAGAGTTCCAGATCCATCGGGATGCAGGGATGCCCAAAACATGACCGTTATTGTGCGCTGCCCAAGCCACGGGGCTGAGATGTGTCAGGGTCCTAATGCAGAAAAAAACCCACTCAGAAACTTTGGGGTTTCACCTGCTGAAACCCTGCCAGGAAGAAAGTTTCTTACACGACCAGTGCCGCAACCTCTCCTTTCCTGGCACTCAGGGTGCTGCAGGTTTCCCTCTCTGCCCGCGTTATAATGCCTGTGGGGTTTCCCTGTTCCTGCATGACCTGGTGTCCCACGGGGTTGAGCACCCACAGAGGAGCCGCTCCCCTTGCTCCCAGCTCCCCGTGGGGTGCAGCCCTGCCTAAGTGTTTGCAGACTGAGGGCGTCAGACAGACTTAAATTAGTTCCTTAGAGCTGCACGTAGTTCAGCACCATTACAAGCTCTGATACGTGTTTTTATTGCAGTTTATTAAAGCATCAGTGGTTGAGTTTATTTTTGATGTATTTTATTGCATGATGATTTACAATAAGCTGTTAAAGAATGCTCAGTCATTCCTCCTAATAATCATTTAATACATATTCATAAAGCATTTCTAAACGGTGCCTTCATTCGGAGTATTTTATTGGAAGCGACACACAGGCTGGAGTCCTCTGAGCTGCACGAGACCGACGCAAGGTCTGAGAAAGAGAAATAATTTTTACTCATCTCACAGTCCAGTTCTGTCAACCTCCAGGTGACCCTTAACATCTTCAGTGATGGACTTGTTGAGGGAAAAAAAACAGAAGAAAAAAGCCATGTTTGAGTGTCCTGAGAGTCAGGCAGCTTCAGCTGCTGCTTCACATTGAACCCCCTGGGGCAACTGATTTGTGGCAGGGGGCAGGTGGTAAATTCGTTGGCTGGAGTTCCCCAGAGAGTTAAAATAACTTGGGTTTGGTTTGTTTTTCTTGCCTGCTGAGTGTGCAGGTGTTATCGATGGCTACAGGATCGCTGAGAAAGGCACGAGGATTTGTCAGTCTGAAAAACCCAATCTCTGATTGCAGAGAGAATCCCTGAGGCTTTACTGCAGGAGAAGCTCTTGGAGAAGGCCATTGCAATGTAGACAGGTCGCCTTGCTACCCGAATGTCAGCACTGGGGGTCACACTTTGTTTGAAGCCCTGAAATGATGTTTCTCATTGTAGCAGCACTTAGTCCCGGTGGTGATCACACTTTGTTGTGATGAAATTTTGTCCTAAATTTGGTCAAATCCAGGGGGAAGAGGCAGGCTTAAATGACTTTGGTGGCTGTGTCCCAGATGGGTAAATTTCAGTGGGGACAAGGGGGAAGGTCAGAACTTCTGGGAGTAAATTGCTGAAGTTTCAGCAATGATGGTATCTAGGCTTTACTTACCTACTTTTTCTTATCAATCGATCGAGCTCAAAGCACTTTGAAAAAAGAGGTTGTTTGCTTCCTTCTGGTTGCAGAGGTGAGAAAACCAAGACATAAAGTGGCAAGGTTTTTCCCAAACACCACCCTGTAACAGAGCCCTGCCGGTCGCATCCTGTGCTGGTCCTGTGCCCACCAACTAACTCTCCATACAGAGAAAAGCAGCAGCGCTGGGTGTAGGAAAATGCACTGTGGACAGAGTTGCATGGGTAGGTGCTGGTAAAAACTTAAGTTGGGAGGAATCAGGTTTCTCTGTAAAATGAATGAAAAGAGGAGAAATTCACAGTGAAACAGTTGGGGTTCAATGCTTGGCTCCCCTTGAACAGAGATCCTGTGTTTTCTTCTCTGAATCTGGGCACAGTGCTGTGTTGGGGTGCCTGATCCACGTGTGCTGGGCAGGTAGTTTTGTTGGCTTTGGTAACTTCAGTGTATGATCTGAATGTGTGCAGCCATCGCCAGTCTCTGGGTGTAGGAGACTTCCTTTGCTCTTCCTGATGTTCTAATATGGAGTAACAAAACCTTTAATTGGATGCTGGGGAAAGATTTGTCTGTGGAGCTCTTACCTCTCTCTGCAGAGAGGGTTTGTCCTTTCTGTGGGTGCTCACTTGCAGGGAGAGGGTGGATTGCTGTCTGGCTGGGTGTCCCATCCCAGTTTAGAGGGGCTTCCCAGGGCTGCTGTGGGACTCAGCATCCCCCGCAGCCCCTGGTGCCAGTTCAGACCTGGAGCCTGGGCAGCTGCATTTTACATTTTGCCCCAGCTTCATCACTCCACAGTGAAACCCACAGGGGCTGAGCAGCCAGGCTTCTTGCCTTTATCTGCAAAGAGCTGAGGGCTCCTTTCCTTGAGCAGGGAGCCCCAAGCGCTGCAATTTGCTCCTTCCCACAACACACCAACACCTCCACTAGCGAGAGCGATGTGCATTCACACATACAGAAGCCAGGCTTATATGCAAATACCACTGGCAGTTGTGTAGTGTGGAGTCATTAACATTTAGGAAGCTGTGATTATATAAGAAAACAAGAAAATAAATCAGCAGATACTTTGTCTTCCTGTTTAAATGTCCATCGTGGGATCCAGCGGAATGGTTTCGCTTAAAAGGAGCATCAAGTGCTGCTTTGAGCATGGGCTGCTCTTGGGTGGTTAATCACAAAGGCAGTAATTGATTGTCATACCGCTTGCTTTCTCATTTTTATTCTCATTATTCATCACCCAGAGAGAAAAAAAAACGAGATGACAAGCAGAGAGAATAAGAGCGAGTGCTGCTGTAGGGCTCCCCGGCAGCCAGCGTGGGTGTCACCTCCTCCGTGTGGCTTAGTGCCACCCAGGGGGATGCAGCCACCGGAGAGGCGGGTACCGGCGGAGCAGCTGCATGCCGGTGCACGGTGTCGGTGTGCCTCTGCCTCTGCACGATGGGCATTGGAGACTTTCCCCATTAATTTCTTGGTTAAATATTTTCCAACAAAGCACAATTCCCCAATTTAAGTCTGTTGCAGTTAAGGAGTTGTAGTCCACGGGCAAACAGGACTTTTGTCTTCTTGGATGTTTTTCTTAAAGCTCAGTATATATTTCTCCACGTGCCTTAGAGCTAGAGCATCTTCTGAATTTTCAGCCTTGCCCTTTCCAAAACAGCTCTGCACCCCACTTCTGCTTCGGTCCCCACCACCTGCACCATGGCCCAGTGTTTTCCTTTCCTCTGCCTTTGCAAGCCCATTTCTCTCCCTTTATTCCCCCAAAAAAACTTCCTTCTGTTCCCCTGCAGACCCCACTGTCCTTGTTGTCCCTGTCCTGGCTGTCCCTCCCAATGGGACCAGCCCCAGCACGATGCCTTGTGGTACCAGGGGACTGGCGGGGACTGAGCAGCTTTCTCAGAGATAATTTGAGGCGAGAAAGGCACAATTAGATGCACATTTCAGCCCTTCATGACGCTTGACTAATTGAGAGGGGAATTGAGAGTTATTTTTACTCAATGCAGAATCTGGAGATGGCAAAATATTTTTCTTTCTGGAAAAGCTGTTTGGCTGTTCAGCAGGGCTGAGTGAATTTTGCAACGGCCGCAGCAAAGCACCCATAACCCAGCCCAGCCAGGAGAGGAACAATACTAAACATTACAGCTTTCAGCACCAAGCCATGCCATCCTGCCCCAGGGAGAGGGATCGTTTCCATCAGTCGGGAAACATCAGGTCACGACAGGGACTGAGAGCTGTAGCAAGGGTGTTGTGCAGAGTCTGGTGCTGCAGACAGTGCAACATCTTGGGTGGAGAAAAATGGATTATGGGATCTAAGTCATGGATAGAAGAAGTGGGTTAAGTTCCCTTGTGAGGCTCAGGAGTTTCTGCTGCTTACAGCCCGATAAGATCAATTTTTAAAAGGAATTCTGGTTTTCTTGTTGGGAATGGCACTACTATTGTATGGTTTGAGTTTTGCTTGGAAACAGACTAGGAACTTTCTAATGGCTTCATGGTGAAATGGGTTTAGCAAGAGCATCAGCTCATTAGCAGTGATCTCCTGTGCATGGTAGGAGAACTGGACACAGCTGGGCTGTGGATTGAAGCCATTGAGATGTTGAAGTCCTGGTCCCCAAACTGGTATTTAAAATAAGAAACCTGGAAACCTCTGGTCCTGATGTTAGTGTCGGTCACCATTCTCACTTTGTTCAGTGCATGGAGAAGAGCACTGAAGTCTCCTGGGAACAGGTTTGCTTCAATAGCTGTGGTCAAACTCAAGGAAACACTGTAGGAGGTCAGTGGAGTAAGCCTGCCAGATGATTTTGAGAATCTGTGACACTCTCAGGATTTTACAGATGTGGGTAGCTTCATAGGTGGGGAACTCTCTCTTTGCCATCGATAGACATAGCAGACCTGTCTCAGTGCACATGCTGGGCTGTTGGCATGATGGGAGGTAGGAAGATGTAGAAATGCATTACCCATAGGCAGGGTGAGGAGTACAATGCACTGTGCCCATCTCATTTACCACCCATGAGAATGACTGCCACAGACCAGTGGGAGAGCAGGGACATTGCCTCGTGGCATCACACCCATCTGCAGAGCATTCTTTTGGGTACATCATAGAGCAAGTCTGACCTATTCTTTCCAGAGTTTCTCAATCAGAACAGGTATCAAAAGTAACCACGTCAAAACCACAGTGCAAGATCTGTGTTCAGCAGGGCTGCAATTAACTATGCTAGATGAGCGTTGGTACCACCAGGTCTTGAGGGTTTTCATCAGCTTAAGGGCACTGCAGGCTTGGGCTCTTAACCCAGGAGTGTCCTGATGGCTGGACCTTCCAGAAAACCCCCAGAGGAGGAGACACATAAGGAATGCCAATGTCCCTACCTTCAAATGGCCTCTTTTTCAGGAGAAGCAAGGCCAGCAAAAGCTCTCAGCAGCTCAGAAAGCAGCACGGCTGGCTTGGGCTGGAGGTCAGTTATTGCATTAGCACCTGAAAGGGACACCCAGGCATCCTGTCTCTCTTGCCACACCAGCCAAGCCTTTGACCTGTTCAGTCACACCAAATGTTAAAAAGGCCCAGAATTAACGTAGAGAAATGGGTTGAGGTATTTCCCTGGTTTCATTGTGCATGTTTAATGACTTGAACATCGAGTACGTTGGCACTTAATCCATGAGACAAGTTCTCCCAGAGGAGCACCACAAAGTCTTTTCTAAAGGATCATTTGTGCTGCTTCATGTGAGTGTCTTTTCTCGCTTCCCCCAGCCTGTCCATGCTTGCAAATGAATTGCTACCTGTCTTGTGTTTGGTTTTACATCCTCATCACAAGTGTTTCTCTCACACAAGAAAAGGAGCTTGGCATCCACAGCCCAGAATACCTCGAGAAGAGTACAACCCAAGATGGGAAGTGCTGCACTGGGCTTGTATTTATTGCTTTCCAGTTTATGTGCTAACCCTGGAAACCTTTCTGCTGCTGTGTGCTTCCTGTGATGCCTTTAGCTTTTATTTGAACACCATGTTTTATCTTTGTTCAGTTATTGAATGGGAGAAACACCAGATGTGGGTTGTTCTTTGCTCAGCCCTGCCATCCTGCCTGCATGGGATGCCAACTTCTCATTGCCACAGAATTGCTCAATTAAAGCTGAAAGCCCTGGGTTCATTCCCTGCTGGAAAATAAACCCAAGGTAGTACTTTTTAGAAGAAAATCAAGATAAAGAAAACTGCACTGGCAGAACTTGAGAAATTCAGGTTAATCATCTGTGTGCCACCAATTACCATCATTATATGCTTCCTTGGTCCTGACTTGCCTCTGAAATACGTGTAAATAATACCACTGGTGATCTGGGAATTCCCTTCCTGCCCCATCACTCACTGCTGACCCCATGCTCTCCCTGCCATCAGGCAGCATTGCATCCTCCCCTCCTGATGCATCAGGCTCACCCTCCATTTGCTGCCCTGCCTGCTCTTTAAGCCTGGGTTAAATCAACAGGAGAAGGCACGTTTAAGTGCTTTTCTGGATCGGGGCCAGAGCTGGTTGAGTTTACAGATGTGCCTGACCAAGTACTAAAGCCTAAATGATCACTGTGGCAGCTTAACGTTAAAATGTCCATCAGTGCTCTGAGCAAAAAGCCTCTTCCCTGCAGCACCCTCAAGAGGCAAACACAAAAAGGAGCCAGTTCACATTCTGATGGTTTCTATCAAGATTTAAAGCCTGGTCACAGAGGCTCTCAGCAGCCCTCAGCTCGGTCCGGCTGGTACCTCTTGCTCTCCATCACAAACACACACTGAAGTCGTAACCATTTAGCCCAAGTGAAAAGCAGCCAAAAAACTCCCCCCCACAAGGGCACTTCAGCATCCAGGTCAATATTTGTTCTCCTTTGGTTCACTGCAATCCTGCTCGGGCCAGGAAGTGTCTCCACAGCCAGCAGCAGGGGTGTCAGACCCCAAACTCCCCAGGCAGCTGGTATTCCCCCAGGGAGGCTGTGCCAGCATCCCGACACACCCTCAGTGCATGTACCCTCTGCTTTGGACGTGATTCTGACATCCCAGAGCCTTTCCCAGACATGCTTTCCTAAGCCTCTCTGGCACTAACACTTGCTAAGAGCCTGGATCGAGCACACGTGCTCCCAGAAAAACGCGCTTTGGGTTTCCTACGCGGCATGGATGGACGCAGTGAGTTGCAGCATCCCTGATGCTGAGCCCAGCCTGGTGCTGGTCTGCCCACCGCCTGCATCGTGGGTCTTGTTTGTGTCTCTGCACACTGAAAACAGTTGGAGAGGTTGAGTTTTATGCTCTCTCCCCACAGCTTCGCTAACGTCCGCGTGCGTCCCAGGGCGGTGATCGTTTTTCCTGGTGATTTGCTGACACGCTCTTTTGAAAGCTGTAAGTGGTGCTGAGGAGGGGCCTTATTAATACTGAAGTGTGTTTATTAGACAGGGAAAGCAGATGAGTAATTATCTCTCAAGGAAAAAACGTACTTTGCTGCAGTCTTTCCAAGTAGCTTTAACTGATCTTTTTACTTCTATTAGCAAGAAGTTGCTGAATAAATATCCCTCTTGGAGACCTGTTGCACCATGAGATAAGCTGATGGGCTGCAGCTCTGTTTCTGTTGACCCAAACTCCACTGTTCCTTGCAGCCACATCCCTCCATGCAGACTCGCATGGGTCAGCACTGGAGATACAACCACTGCACAAAACCTGTCAGACCTATGTCTGATGAGCCATTGATTATAACTGCAACCTTGGGTCCTGCAAGTCCTCTTCATGCCAGTGAAATTCAGCATGGAGAGCAGCATTGTGCCCTTCCTTGCTGCACCATGGCTACCAGCAGTGCCTGAGCGCATCCATGCACAGCCCTCAGAAAACTGTACTTGCCAACATCACCAATTTACCCCAGGTAACTAGAGAGGGAGGTAATGAATTTCAGCTGTTTACCTCTTTAAAAACCTCGTTGCTGTTTAGATATAATTATCTCTCCACTTCTAAGAAAGGCGCCATTGATTGCAGAGCTGAATTAGCATTTTGTTGCATTGGCTCTCACAACCGCCTGCACCGATACAAGAGCTCTTCATGAACATTAACTCATTTGCAGTGTAAATTGCAACTCCTTTTTCATTATCCAGCATGGGACCCAGCCAGCCAAAGCTTTGCTTCCAGCTTCTACAAGCATCTCCTGTGCCTGCACAGCACCAGAGAGCTGGAGCTGCTGGCAACTGAAAGGGAGGGAGTGAGGCTTCCCTGTGTTGGGAGAAATTTTGGGTGCTCTCAGCCCCACACAGTGATGCTGTAGGGTCAGGGTTGCAAGGAAAGGTTAGAAATGGGGCTGCGGTGGTGGTGATGGCACCTTGGGGCAGAATTGAGCTGGTAAATACACTGAAGTTCAGGGGCCTTGCTGGCTGTGCCAGGGCCATGCAGGTGGTTTTGCTCTGGCAGAGCTGCCCTGCTGCAGGAACCTCGGGCAGGGTGGGATCACTGCCCCCGGCATCAGTGGGAACCAAATTTGGCAAAAGAGCTGGAGGAGCACCACTGACTGGTGCAGGAGCTGGCTGCAGGACAGGGAGACGGGTTGCTTCACCCCCCTCGTTCTGCCTAGCCCCAGCCTCTGCACCCAAGTTTGCCATGAGTTACAAAGTGCAGCTGATAATCTTTCCCTCCTTTACAAAACTTATGAAAGGCCAAGGATGTCAAAATTTATGCAGCAGCTGAGATATTATTCATCTTCACTTTTATGAGAAACAAGCCCTGTTTTATTAAAACCCAGCCCTTTCCAGCTAGCCCCCAGTGCCAGCATCAACCCAAGGTAAGTAGGAGAACCAGGGCTGGCTGAGGTTAAAGGTGGCAACAGCCACCAGCTCGAGAGCTCCACTTCCCAAGCAGCAACTGGTGCTGCCGGTCCAGACCTGGGGCAGAGCTGGGCTGATGTGCTTCCACCTCTGATGCTGCATAAGGATCTGCTGCACCATCACAGCACAATCCTTCAGCTCTTAAGTTTCTTGTGAAGCCAGTTAGTCTTTTCCAGCAGGTTTAATCCCAACCAGCATGTCATCCGTGCATCGTTGCAGTGATCAGTGCCCTGGTTCGCAGTGGGGGAGAAGATACAGAGTGCTGCTCAAATATCCATCGTTGCCTTCCCCTTCCTTTATCTTCATTTCCAGAGGATTTGGGGTTCTCTGCATGCAGGCTCCGGGATGCACAGAGCAGAGCTCAAAGTGTGTGATCTGAGTTGCTGTGTTTGGCCAGAAAGCCTCAGGATAAATACACTGCACTCTCCTTCAAAAGCTCCCGCCCGTCGCCTTGCGTGCTGCCGCAGGCTTTCCTGTTCCCCTTGGGATCAGGGAGAGGGAAAGGAGAGGTGGTGCAGTGGGAAGGACTTTGTGGTGGAAAAGCAGCACTGCACGTGTTCAGCACGGATTATCTCAGGCAAATTAAGTAAATACAATATTAATTTGAAGTTTTTGCATTCAGAGAGGTTGGAACACGAGGAGTGGATCCACCCACCCCACCAGCAGCAGACTGGTTGAAGTGTCCTGTATTTTTTCAGGGTTCTTCCCTGACTTTGTCCCTCAGCAGGCTGTGTGGCTCTGGAAGGAGCTGGGTGCTCAAGCTTGAAACGTGTACATTTTTACTGGGATGAAGTGTGGAGCGATGCCTGTGCTGGCACATGGGGCGGCTTCGCTGCCAAACTCTGATGTTCCAGGTGAAATGCAGTAGGGGTTGGTTTGGGATTTTTTTGCAATATCAAGCTGGGCTATTAAGGGCTTACACCTAAGTAGATATTCAGGTGTCTGCCCATTCCCAAAGTATCTGGGGCTTGTGCACAGGTCAGGATTTGGGAATGGCTTTGCTGGTCCATCCTAGGGCAGTCCCGGGATGTGGCTGTGTGGTTTCATTCCCCTCCCAACCGCCCCTCACCTGGCAGAGGTCCCACACCTCCACCATCAACACCATTTTCCTCTGGCCACCTTCCTCTCCATCCCACATTCCCAGGAGCCACATCCTCAGTAATGCTGTTCCTAACTCCCTGAGCCTGGCTTTCTGGGAGTGGAGCTGTGGCATTGCAGCCCATCCATGCTGACCATGACAGTGTGAGCCCTGTGCCACCCCATAATCTCCAGATTTCTTCCCCAGTCTGAGATGACAGGCCTGGCCTTCCAGCATCACACCAGCAGCACCAAGGAAACACCTATCCAGGTCCTTGGCTGGTCCCTCCTGCCAGCTGCAGCTATCAGTACCACTGCTAACGATCAGGGGCTTAATGAAGCATGAGGCAGCTCCAACCTGGCCTGCTTGGGGGGAGAAAATGCACAGCTGTTCCTTGTTGCAAGCCCAAGTTTCTTTGCCTATCCGTGCCCTGGGCTCTGCTTCTCCATCACTGGCTCTGCTTCTATGACACCAGGATCCCTGCAATGGATGGGGAGGGTCTCTGCACCCATCTGCTGCCTGGGAATGGGAGTGTCTTGCTGATGCTGGGGTTCTCCAGGCTCTGAGAGCTGTTGGGTCTGCTGAGCCAAGGTAGGAGAGCTTGGGGACCAGGGTGAAGGGAAGAGATAAGGTGGTTAAAGCATTTCATGGCCTCTCTTGGGGCAGCTCTCTGTGTGCCTTCTCTGAAGGTCCTGCTCTCTGCTCCTAGCCAGGCTTGTTTCTTGGGTGTCAGAACAATGCTGTTTTGTTTGGGTTGCAAACACTGCAGGGGGAATTTTTAAAAAGCTTTCTTCTATTGCTATGTGGGGAAAAAATAAAAAGCAGCCCAATAACTTTTCTATTAATATCAAGCTTTGGAAGTCTTTTGTTTAATTGGTTTGTTTATGAAATCTCTCATTTTGGTTCTAAGCTACTTGACAGTGTCCCTTTGAATATGCGTTAAAATAGATACCGGTTTCATTCCAGGCATTTTGGGGAGGGTAGGAAGCAATTCCGCTTGTCAGCCCTGAGCAGGAGATGGATGGGGCCATTCCCCAGTGGATTTTCATCCAGGGAGGGGGAGCAGAGCCTCTGCTTGGCTTCACTCCTCTCCCTTGGTACTTGATGGTCCTTAGTGGGGAGCATCTGACTGGGGTGATAGGTTTTAAATGAAAAGATAATGCAGAATAAGAGCCTTATTGGGGACCCAGATGATTCATGCACTGAGCACACTCCTTGTGTGCCACGCTGCCTGTGTCTGTCTGAAACAAATGCTGGGGATTGCAGTGCAGGGCTGGGCAAAGCTGGGAAGGAAAGCCCAGTACCAGCTGCCCTGCCCAGCCCAGTTGAGGCCAGCTGGACCCTGCCAATGGATGGAAGGATCAGGCCCTCAGTGGGGCATGCACTCACTGGGGGAAGCTCGAGCATCACTTTTTGCTCCTTGCTCTCAGCTGGGCTTTTGTGGAACTGCTTTCTGGATGCAGACCTCCATGGTGCCATCACAGCCCCAGTGCTCAGTACTTTTTCTCCACCTCTAGCTCTGGGATAGACTTGGCTCATCCAGCATCTACTGTCACCCGAGCAGCTGTCCTAGCTGGCCATGCCAGCATAGCTGTCTTGCAAGCTGGAAAAAGATAACTGAGATACTGCATCAATGCATCTCTCTTCCTTCAGGATGCAGCCAGAACCCCACCTTTACTCAGTCCTCTGGATTTCCCTCACCCCATCCTGCTCTGTTCCCTAGGGTCTGCTTCTCCTTCCTCCTCCCTTTGCTTGTCCCTGCTGACCCTGTTGCTTTGTTAGCAGTGTAGGTGTTAATCAGCATTACAGTAATAAAGAGTACGCTCAGCAGTGCTGCCAGTGTGGGGATACAAAGGGGTGCACAGTGCTTCTCCTTGTATTACTGAGCAGCACAGCCTGTCCTTAGCAAATGCAATACCAAGCTCTGCTCATCAGTAAAAAATCCCTGAAAATCCAATCCACAAAACTGAAAATCTTTTGCACCCACAAAGAAAACAAGCAACTGAGGCTGCAGAAGCATCTAGCTCTCCATCAGACTTTGGCTGGGCAGACGGGTGGTGGAGGTCTGGGTTAGAGACTGCATGTCTGAACCTTGTGTGGCCTGAAAATCTGCTGAGAGTTGTCTCGTGTTCCCTCGGTTCGAAGGGGATGGGCAGCACTAGTCCTTTCTTCTGTCAGATGCATCTTGAGATCTACTGTTTATTTATTTTGATAGTGTTCCAGTTGGCGGCAGAAGCAAGAGATAGCAGAGGCAAGCAGGAAGAAAAATTAAGGCTGTTATGGGCTTTTCCTGGGTTGCAAGAGCCTGGCTGTGCTGGCTTGGCTGGCTAGGACAGCTGTTAGGATCACAGCTGGTTGCAGATGGCTGCAGAAGTCACTTCCAGGGACCTTTGCCCCTTCTCATTGCAGCGTCCTCAGCTCAGAGCCACTGGGCATCCCCTTGCTGTGGCCCTGTGGTCCCCACTGTGGGTTTTCAGTGTCTGATTGGGCAGAACCAAGCGCTGGGAGGACTGGGCACGAGGAGGCTGGTTGAGGCTCCCAGAATGTGGCTTGTTGACCTCGGCACTCGAGCACGAGTCCATTTTTAGAATTTTCTAGTGTGGTCCAGTTGTCCATCATGGAGCAATAACTCCTGTTCCCACCAGGATTCTGGCCCAGCACCCAGTCTTGATGGTGAGCAAAGGTTCAGGTGCTGTGTGGCTTTTATTATGCTGGAGCCTGGCTTGTCTTTGGGGCAGACACAAAATCTGCGGAGGTGCCTGGGAATCAGCCTCTAACTTAGACATTCATCTGTGTGGCCAGACTCTTGCTGCAGGGGGAAAAAGGAGTTGGGATTTCCAACCCAACCACTGCAGCTGGGTGAAATGTGTTTCTGGCTCCCCAGTTTTTCCATCAGTGGGAGCAATAGCACAACCTGAGCCATAGTCATTGTGATATCATGAAAGGCAGCCACTTGTTTCTGCATCATCATGAAAGGTTTTAGGCACATTTCATGGGGAGCATCAAATCGTTTTGACGATTCTAGGGCCAGCCCTGGTGCTGGGCAGTGGGTTCCACACAGGGGGATCTGGGCACTGCTGTAAGGGTAATAACCAGGAGCTTCTGTGTTGGTTTGTCAGGGATGATGCAATGTAAACGTCACCAGAGACCAGAGTAACTAGCTTTCTTGTTATCCCATTCTTCCACCCTGGAAATGACCAGTGACCCTTGCCAAAACACTGGTAGTGAAATGTTTTTGGTGGAGCAGGCTCTAGAGCAGAGGAACAGGGGAATTGATAGGCTTTTCATGTGGACATAGTTACTAAATGCATGCATGGTGGATGGGCGCTGTGTAGCTGGAGGTACCGGGACTGGAGGATCCAGATCTGGAGGTAGATGCTCCACATCCCCTAACCTCAAGAAGTTTGTTGTAAAATCTTTGCACTCCTCAGTTTTGCTATACTGACACTTATCCATTCAAAACCTGCTGAAGCTCTGGGTTCAGCTCCAATGAGTTGTGCTGAAGTGCAGGGACCCGCAGTGGCTAAAGCAGCTGGGATTGTGCCACTGCTGCCTGCAGTGTGTGGCTTTGTGCCTGACTCCCCCCCTCACCCCAGTTTCGGTCCCTGTAGGGCAGCCCCCAGGCTCCTGGGGAGGAGAGTTGGGGCCATTTCCCCCACTTTTTGAGTTAGCTGCATCCGTGATTTGCTGTTACCTCAGAAGTGCTGCATCCGAAATGTGCCTCACTTCCTTTGGCATTAAGGGCTGCATTTGTCATCCCAGCACAGACTAGGGCTCAGATAAAAGGGAATAAAGCTGGAGACTTGTGCCAAGGAGGAAAAGCACATAGAGAGGATGAAAGAGCATTTTGGGTGAGATGCATGTAAATGTATTACTCATGCAAAGAAGCCATTAAAGATCATGAGGCTGTCGGGTACCACAACAGCGAGGCTGGTATGTCTCTGGATAGAAAAGCCACAAAGAACATCTTTGTGCAAGCAGGGGGAATGTATTTATATTTGTATTACAACCACAGGGAGAGTAGATGATGTGTCACAACACTCGGGTGATTTTAGCCATCCAGAAATACATGTTCTCCTGTGCCAACCCAAGGGAAGGGGTAAGGAACCATGCAGCCCTGGGAGTCACCAGAAAATGTTTGTCCCTGCATCCAGACCTGGAGCAGTGACAAACATGGCTTGTTTACCAGGAGCGAGCTCTCAGGTGGGATTTCCAGTTGGGTTTGCTCTAGGTTAAACACCTATCAGAGTCCTTCTCTCAGCAATGTTATGGTGCTCCTGGCCAGAGGTTTGTAGGGTGCTACTCAGAGGGAACTGCTCACGGGCACCTGAGCCATCTCAGGAAGCAGCTGTTTGGGTTTAGCTCCCATTCAGGGTGAATGTTCAGCTTTCAGCTGCCATGTTACTTCCATGGGTTCATTCAAGCTTAGTTAGGTGCCAGTGGAATGTATCTAGACCCCTCCATTTATCAGCTAAACCAGGACAGGAAAGCAGACAGAAAGCACCAAGACATCCAGCCAGGCACGAGTTTGTCAGAGGAAACCTAACCATGCAACCTAAGTTATATGAGGGCTTTGGGGAGGGTGAGAGGCTTCAGAGAGAAAGGTTAACACCAAAGTCCTTCAGACCACACTGTGATGCTGCCGTGACCAGCAGCATCCTGCACAGGGATGCTGTGTTGTGTCCCTGGCACCATAATGTACCCGACTGCTCAGGGATCCCGCACTGCTGCACGGTGTCCCCATCACCTGCCTAAGCCCGGAGCACTTCCCGTGACAGAGTGGGTCACTCTGTCATTAAGGTCCTTTGCCTCCTGAGATTATTGTAACTTGAGGAGTTATTACATTGCAAACGTGGGACAAGGAGTTAGTTATTTAAAGCAGTAAGTAGAAAATCACTAGCTGATAATACAGCTCGGTTTAAATTTGAGCTCATTTAAATGTCAGTCTAAACTGCCCCTTGAATCAAAGCTGCTTAAATTATTCTGAAAAATAATTGCCTCTATTCATCAGAAGAATGTGCCATGGATCCAAGTATAACATGACGTGTTTGATTGGGGATTTTATTTTGTTCCCCTCCCCCCCCTTTTTTTTCGATATTGCAGTCAGAAAAACCCCTCTCTGCTCTCCTGGTAATGCTCTTTTCACAGAGCAGGTCAATCCATCAATTTGCAGTACTGTGATAGGTAGGTTTTATCTGCCTGTGATGGATGTTGCTGCTTATGCAAATCTGTCATGAGACCCCGGCTGCAGAAGCGCTTGGCTCTTTGGGAATAGGGCTTCAGTTCCCTGCAGCTGAATTAAAATACACAGCTGTCCTGCCTGAGAAGAGTACACGTGGAGGTGGTCTTGGGGCAGACTCTGGGGGCTTTCAGTGCTCGAGTGCTGGCATGGTCATTCCTTAAACTCAGTGTTGCAGCAGGTACATCCCTTAGGTCCTGAGGATGAGCAGGCAGTGCGTGGCATGGCTGAAGGTACCAAAATCCCATCTGCTTATAGTGATTGCAGTTACTATTGTCCTTTATCTTTGCCACTTGTCACCTCGGTTAGCTCCATGCGTGTCCAGGTGTGTGGACAGTCCAGCTCCAGACCTGCTAGGAGCTCAGCAAGCCCCTGGGGTTCAGCTGTGGCTCCTCTCAAGCTGGGACAGTGATGTGCCTGGCAGAGCTGCTGCTGCCTTGAGGGGTTTGCATCTCCAAAGCAGGGAAGGCCCACACCAACCCCATGTGTGTGGCTTGGCAAACACCCAGCTGTGCTCTTTTACTCACTCAAAATTGGACTGACCCACTTTGGGTCAGTCCAATTTTGAGGTGTTTGGCAGAGCCTGAAAGCCTTCCCGAGGTCAGTTAGAGCTGTCCAGAGCCCACGCAGGGACTGATGGAGCTGCGGTAACTTTGCTCACTGAGCTCCAGCACAAGTTCAGATTTTTCACTGTGACTCCCAACGTCACCCATTAGGTTAAAAGGGCATTTCTTGTGTGGATCAGCCACGCTACTTAGACCTATTTGTCTTCTCCAGCACAGCACATGGCAGGAACAGATGTTACAGACAGTGAGTCAGAAGCATTTTGCTGTTTGGAAAGCACCGTCCAAGCCCTGAGCTGGCCGTGCTGCTGTCTGCCAGCTCCTCAAGCAGGTTACCCTTTCCTCAGCCCCGTGCACAACGTGGTGCCAGACAGCAGCTGCATTTCCTTTTCATTCAGTTGCAGCTGCGAAATGTTTCCTCCCCCTCTACTTTCCAAGTAACCCCAGGAAGGATTATTAGAAACTCCATGGCGTAAATCCATCCAGGATGAGTAAATGTGCCAGGAACTGGCCCTTCAAAGGGCTCCACGGGGCTGGCCGGGCAGATTTTGGGTGGCCGTGCCCCCAGCCTTTCCTCCTCAGAGAGCAGCTGCAAACCATCCATGGGGAGCACGGGGTGGCAGGTGTGGGCTGGTGTGGGTTTGTGCCCACGGAAAGTGCAAACAGAGAGAGCACACAGGCGGCCCCTGCCCACGGCGGCAGCGAGGAGCAAGAGCTGCACTGGGACCAAATCCAGAAGCTCTCAGAGCTCTGTGAAATTAGTTTCTTCCTCTAAACAAACTTCATGCCCCACGTGCATCCCGGATTTTTACCTTTGTATTAGCATTTTCCAATTACTCAACACTTTCCGGCTGGATGACATTTGGTATTGCTGTTTATTGACCCTGGGGACTGCGGCGTTGACATTATTGCTACCAAGTGACATTTACATGGACACCGATGTCATACAGATATCAATAACAGCAGCCAAGTTTGTGACACAGCATTAACTGTGTGAGGGAAGAAAGGCAGCTTCTGTTATTGATGCTGAAAACCACCCAGCTAGTCTTAACTTTTTGATTGACCAGATTTCTGGCAGACCCGTTGCCTGGCCGTGGGAGCTGGTTTAGATGAGCATCCAGGGCTTGGGGACCTGCAGGCTGATGATCCCAGCTGTAAGCACTTGCTGCCTCCGTTCCTATCGCATCCTCCTGCCCCAACGTTGACAGAATCAATTTTTGCTGTGAGTGAGCAGAGGACTGGGTTTATTCTGGTGTGCTGGAGCCGTTTGCTGCTCATTCCTGGTGTTTGCTTGGTGAGTCAGCCTGGTCCGCCCTGAGTCGTGGGCAGCAGGAGCTGCCCTCAGCTCCATCCCTGGCTGGGTCACAGCATCTCCCCACGCCTTCCCACACTTGTCCTCTGCTCATCTTATCCCATAGACTGTTTGCTTCCCCATTGTTATTGCCATTATTACTGTTGCTGTTATTATTATTGTTATTGGTCCCTCTGTGCAAAGAGCACGTTGGCTTTATGCAAAAGCCTGTGACGTTCAGCCCAAAGCAGCTCAGCAGCTGGTGGCTGGATCCCATCAGTGGATGAGGATGTAACTGTGCACCAAAAATGCTGGGTTGGCTGGTGTGGGGGCAGGTTTTGAGGCTGTTGCTGGTTAAAATCGCCCGTGGGGTGGGCAAGGGAGGGCAGGGCAGGAGTGTGTTGTGAAAGCACAATGTCCCTCCTCAGCTGTGTCCTAGCCCTTGTATAACTCATGCTTTGAGTTTCTGCCTTGTTTGCTGTTGGGAAAAATCAATATTTTTGATGGTGGCTGGTTGTCCTGCCCAACACGGACATCAGCTACACAGGGAACTGCTGCCCACGAGGCTGGAGGCAGGCAGAGACAGGGCTAATCCATGCTGCACCCCTGCCGAGTCGTTACCTTCTTGGGGCTGATACTGTCTGGCTGCAGATATTTAGAAATCCCAGATAAAGGCTGTGGGGCACATGGAATTTAAAAAGGCAACAACATTTTACCACGAGTGACCTAATTTTAAGATGAAACACTCAAGTGGAAGGAGATAAGTTCAGGCTGATGGAAACATCACCTCTCTGGGGTGTAGCTTGGCTCATTAAAACAGGGATCAATGTTGATAATAAATGAAATATTTAAGACTTTTGAAAACACCCCGGGCTACTCTGATGCTGTGACAAAATCAATCCTGGCTGCTGGGGGGAGGTCACACCTCTGCTGGGTGACACTGCATCTCGGCTGGGACCCCGATGGCGAAACCGGAAGGGCCTGGGGCCGGTTGATGGAGAGAGACATCACTGAAATGCAGCAGGTCAGGGGGGTTTCTTTAAAAAACACTTCACCCTTTTAGAAAACTTGACCCAATGCAGATGAATCATAGAAACAAGAAAAAAACCTCCATGGCTGCTCTCTAAGCCCTTGCAAGCACCAAGCCGGAATGTCACGATGGGAATGCTGTGATGGGATGCTAACAGTGTGAAGCATCCAAGGTAGGGAAGACAAACACAGTTTTTCTCTTTCCTGAGAACCAGGTTAAAAATACTTCCTGAAACTCTTGCAGTGTTGGGCATCTCAGCAAAGTGAGTATTGGGGAGCCCGTGTCAGGGAGACACAGTCCCTTTCCTGGTGGCAGGGTGACATCAGGGTCACTGGTCACTTGTGAGGTTTTTTTCTTGTCCCTTTATCATCTGAAGGCCAGTTTGTGCTATTCCTGGGGTTACTGGGTTGCGCTGGATCTTTAGTCACACGCAGCTCAGTTTGTAGCTCAAGTGAAGGTCAGAAGGGAAAATCTAAAAAGGAAGCTATTTCTCTTAAGCATCTTTTATCTTTTGGCCTTTTGTTTGCCCTTGGAAGCCTGGAGAAGTGTTTGGGCTTGGATGAGCTTAGAGTGAAGTGTCCGCCCCACACAAGGTGTCTGCCTGCACAGCTGCTTGGGGTCCCTGTTTGAAGGTGATCTGCAGTGGGTACCAGAGTCCTGTACCTGTTGTGGAGCATTACTTGGGGCGGTTGAGCCAATAATCCCTGGAGTGAGATCCGTGTCCCCACAAGTGGTGTTTTCATGGGAAAGAGTAGCTATTGTCCTGCTAATGCAAATGCAGCCTGAGGTCCTGCTGTCCCTGCAGGGATAATGCTGGTTTTTCTGGTGTGGGAGGTGGCCCAGGATGGGGTGCAATTTCTGCCTGACACCCCCTCGATTTGGGATGCTCAGACAGGGGCTGTATTTTCTCTCCTTTGGCTTGTACCGCACTGTGTGGGTGCAAATTGGGCTTGTGAGGAGCACTAGCCCTCACAAACCATCCCTCAAATCTCTTCCTCTGCTAATATTTCCCATCTGTAAAGGGATTTTTCTTACCCACCACAGAGCACTTCTGCAAAGTTTATTTGCTTGCTTTCTCTTGTAAAGCACTCTTTCCCTGGCTGGATGGATGAGGCAGAGAAAGACAAGGTCATCCTCTTCTTATTTGTAGGACTCTAGCTGAGTGGGGGTCCTGAGGGTTGTGCTTTTGGAGGAGCAACCTGGTGGAGCAGTTCAGCTGAGTGGAGGCTGGGAACAGGCTGCGTTTTGCTAGGGGCACGTGTGGTAGGGAAAAGACAGATGGGATGGAAAGGTGATGGCTTTCCAGGGGAAATGCAGCCCTGGAGCAGCCTCATCTTTGCACTGACTTTCCTCAGAAGGGGATGCTGTGATGTTTGTCCCCTGTATGGTCACCTTCTAGTGATGGCTCCTACTCCTCAGTGCAGGGGAAGGCTGCTTCCCCTCCTCAGCCCGTCTCATCCATCAGATACTGGTATAACTGGGAAAAGCCATGCTTAGTCCAGACCTGCTGACGTATGATGGTGACGTTTACTCTGAACCCACCTATGCGTTTCCCCTCCGGAAAAGCATCTTTGCATTTTCACCCACAGACAGAAAGCCAAATACACCCCAGGAGATATTTAGGGCTCAACCTCCCCCCCACCCCCATCTGGGGTCCCCCACCTGGGGTTCCCCTCCAGCAGCATGGTTTCGGGAAGCCAAGCTGCAGCCCCGAGTTGCCATGACACTGAGCCGCCCCCGAGGATGCGGCTGCAGCTCTCTGCCCTCCGTGACCCGTCTCCCTGAGAATTTGGCGTCTCGCCCACGCACCCGTCTCTCTCAAGCAATTACCTGCTCTGATTGCTCACCCTCGCATGTCACCGCTTAGATAGGTGCTTATATGTATTTTAATCAAGTGAGTCACCCAGGCGGAGGGGACTAGGCAAAACACTGTTTCTGTCCTTGTCTCCTTGCTGGGTAAATGATGGCTGGGAATTTAGTGAGCATGAAACGCTCTCATTTGGGTGGATTTAGTGGATTTGGTGGCTGAACAGGTTGTGGTGTGTTTAGAGCCCGTTTGTGGTTATTTTGGGTGAAATGGCAGGGTCTTGAGCTCTGGCCCCAGCCCTGAGATCTCCATGCAATGTCAGTCTGGAGTAGCACCTTTGAATTACTGAGGGTTTTTATCATGACATGTGGAAACGGCAGGAACAGAGGCTTTCCTGGCTCCAGAACAGTCATCACAGGCAGGAAAACCATGCTAATCCCGACTCCTCTGGCATGGGCTCACTGTGGGGATCTGACTGTGGAGCCTAAACCACACGTGATGGTGTTTCCCATCATATAACAAGAATGAAAATGCAGAGGGCAGGTTCCCAGCCAGCCCAGTGCAGCACGACTGTGCCGAAGTCCATTTATGTCGCTTTAATCGATACAACCTTGTTTCCTCTTGGGGCATCTTGGAGCAGTGACGGATGCCTTAACGACATACTAAATCCATTTGCTATCATCACTCTGGGCATTAGCAGGCACTAATTTAACACAGGCAAGGGAGGTGATGTTTCCAGGGTGATGCAGGCCAGCAGGCTGACGTGGGGAGGTTTTCCTCTGGGTTTGGGCGTAGCGATGGTTTGTGTTGCCTTGATTTCCCTGCTGAGCTTGTTTGGGAAGTACAAGATCCACCGGGACCGGCTGTGCTGGGGAGACACGTGGCAGGGACAACGAACGGTAGGGATCGGCTTTTAAGGATCCTGGTTTTATGCTCGGAAAGCCCCGAGAACAGGGGGATTAGTGTTGCATCAACTGAGCCGCATCAGGAGGCAGCGCGAGCATGTGCACCCCTCGAGGTGCTTTTGTGCCTGTTTCATCCCTTTAGTTTGAAGTTTAATCCCCAATAGCTGTGACTTGCTGCATTGCCTGTCTCCTAACAGCCTTACAAAGCTGTGACAACAGGCAGGGAAAATGAAGCTGTCTGACAAATGACACATGACAAGGACTTGGAGTTAACTGCCTTTAAATTCATTATGGCTCGGAAAGATTGGTTTGAGCAAGGTGAATGATTTAAGGTGCATAATGAGGTGGATTTAGCCTCCTTTTACTGCCGCTGAATCATCTGCGAACAAGCTTTGGTCGCTGCATTACAGCCCTTACCAAGGTTTGTCAGTCAGGTGATGTTATTTGAGGACCACTGGCTGTTACGGTGGTGGCTCAGTTGCACACCAGTGACTTTTCCCTGGCAGGACAAACACCAGCATCTTGGTGCTTTCCCAGCAAGTACCGTTGGTGCTGCTCGGAGTGCCAGAACTGAAGAGGAGCTGTTCAGAGCTCATGTGGGCAACCTGGGCACCACGCAGCAGGTCTCTGGTTTGCAGAGAGCTGTGTTTGTGCAAGGATCTCAGGAGCTGCAACCAAGGTTTGTGCATCACATGGGGACAAACATCATGACCACAAGGTCTTCCAGGTTTGGGATGCCCTGGCTGAAGCACGTATGGCACAAGTCCCGGGGCTGCAATCTGTCATGTTTCTGCCTAAAACGGTCTAGTGAGGCCAAAGGCAGGAGCTCTGCCCCAAAATCAGCTCCTGGATCTCTGGCTGTGCAAGGCTAAGGGAATTACTTGCATTTTGGGGGAGGATGGCACACCCTGCAGCAGACCAGCAGCACAGCCTGTTGCTCATTCGGGGCTGGTATCGGGTTTGAGTCCCAGTATGGTTATTTTATAGCAAATAGTGGGATGCAATTATTCCAGTAACTTGGGCTAATCCTTTCTTAAACAAGAATGCTCTGCGTCTACAAAAACCTGCCAACTTGGTGTCTTTCAGGCTGAAATATTGCTTCTGGTCTGCATGTTTGTGGTGCTGTTGGGGAGGTATATATTTCTGAAGTGCAGCTGCCTCATTTTGTTTTACAATTCATAAGCAAACGAACCCGAATGATCCAGTGCAGTATGGGCACTAAAAATAGCTTTAATCAATCAACTTTTTAAAAATAAGAATGTTCCTTAAAATTATGCCAGCACCAGCCAGCGCTGCCTCTTGGGAATTTTATTCTGACTCATTTTTCTTCCAGTTCTGTTCTTTCTTTTTCTTTCTCTTTCTTTTTTTTTTTTTTCTTCCCTGCTCCTGTTTACTAAAGAACATTGGCTTGGGACTGTTTATCTGTTCCTTAGCATACAGGATGAGGTGGATATTGCAGACTCTTAAAGACATTTTTGTCACTGGTGGTGTGAGACGATGGAAAGCATTATTACTGTAAATAGCCAGTATTTGGGCAGCACCCCTGCATACTGTTAAAAAAGACACTAGGTACTTTTCCACACTGGACCTGCTTCCCATCCATCCCCAAACCTTTCAGAGTGACCCATCCACCAGTCAGAGGACAAGGACACAGGGATGGTGGGATGAGGCAGTGACTGTGCCCACCCTCATGCTCCGGCCCCCTCCCCTTATCCCCATCACCCTTCCCTGCAAGTGCTTCAGTGCTCCATGGCTTTGCAGGAGCCCTGTTGCCATCTTACACAGAGGATGTTTTGTGATCCGACCAAACTGGTGGGTGTCCTTGTGCCTCAGGGTCTGCTGGACCGCTTGGGTGGAGGACTGAGCCCCCGCCTGCATCCCCAAGCTCTCCTTCTGTGGCTAGTTGCGCTCTTGCCGCAGCCGGGGGATGGATGCTCAGGTTTCCAAGCAGGTCTCGTTTCTGAAGGCAAAATAAAGCTGTGACTTTGCAGAGGAGGAATTACATGCCCAAGTCCTGCTGCTCTCCAAAGAGAGTAGGTACCCAACTCACCAAAAGCGCTCCGAAAACCCCGGTCTCTGATGTGTGTGTATGTGTGTGTATATTTAGTGCATTAGTCACATCTTAGACTATAAAAACTGAAACTTCAGTTGGCTGCTTCTTCTGTAAACATATGTTCTCCTTGTAACTATAACTTGGCTTTTATTGCTTTGTGTTATTCCTCAGCCTCGTGTGCAGTACGTACAGATATGATAACAGCAATAATCACAATGCTGCCAAATCCCAGCATTTAAAATAATGGGTTAAGTCTCCAAAATCCCCTGACTGGCTTAAAAATAATAAGATTATGTGAAAATAGTAAGCGCCATGATCTTGTCTTGCTACTTTTCAGTTGCTGAGCGTTCAGTTGCTGAACCTCTCCAATGTGGGGGTTGGTGCTGGGGAGGGGAACTTTCAAACGAAGCTGAGACTGATCCCTTGGAGGGACCTGGGAATTTGAAGCAGCTCGTCCTTCATCACTAGGCATGGGCTGGAAGTGAGGGAGTTTGTGGCACAGTGGTAATACGGTCCCGGCATTTATAACTGTGCTCATCACAGAAATATTTTTAGAATTAGTGATGGGTGGTAGAGATTGTTTCCCTGAAAATGGGGAGGCGCAGACTGGCTGAGCTGCCCAGGGAAGGACACCGGTTGCGTTATGGTACGTCTGAGCCTGACCTATACCTACGTCACTGGAGGTTTCTCTGCGTTAGGTTGAGCGGGGAAATGACTGATGAAGAATGAATGAGACACAAACCAGGGCTGCAGGCACAGTGCTCTGCTCTGTACCTATGTGGTTTTAAAAGAGAAATCAAAACTCCAGCTTCCTAACAAGACAGGCTGTTTATTTTTCTTTTGTTTTTATATTTAAGAGCTCCTTCCAATTTTTAAAGAAAATATTGTACTTTGACCTGCAGGCCAAGAAAACCCCTTAGAGCATTGCACAGATGTGTGAGGAGCTGAAAGTCTTCTAGAAACAGGAACTATCCATGTTGTTTTGCTGGCTAAAGTGTGTGAAGCCAAGATCCAAGTTGCATCACTGCAGTTAATTTTATTTTTCTTTTTGGGCCAGAAATCAGAGGTTTACTGTGGGAAGAAGCTGAGTTCGGGTTTGGTGTTTTCCTGCTCAGCAGTGTCATACTTTTCATCTGCCTGCAGCCATCCGTGTCGTGGTGCACAGACATCTCGGAGGAGATGGAGCTGTCAGGCCTGGCTGGGGCTGGTCTTACAGTTTAATTAGCTCCGTGCCTAAACCGGTTGAATTAAACAGATGTGAAGTCCAGCATGAGGTTTGTTCTGTTGCCATAAACTCAAGGGAATTAAGTATCTTCTAAAGTTAAACACGAGGGTCGGACAGCAGGGTGTTGAAGTTTCCCTCTGGGTTTTGTCCTTGAGACCCATGGGCAAGTCTGTGTGCCACTGCCGGCAGTGTGGGGCTGACACCGGGGTCTGTCCCCTTCCTCTGCTACTCACCCTGAGCCCAGCAATGCAGAAAGTCACCCCCATGGCTTGCAAAAGGGAGAGAGGAAAAGGGAAAGCTAAATCACAAGCCCAGATGCAAACTTGTCTGCAGGAAGACGTTCTGCATTAATAGAAGTTGGTGGTGCTATGAAACGCTGGACCACTGCAGGTGTCCTTGCTCCCTCTGCATCCGAAGATGCAGAGCAGCTCTGATGTCCTGCTCTGCTCTGAACCCACCAGGCAGCAGTTTTAAAGACAACTTTTTCTTCTGTGTTTAACTGGATTCCTTAATTAATCAGTGATGTCCTTAGGAGTCTTACTGTGCCACAGCCTTGTGGATGGAGGAACAGCTTTAAACCCCACTGCTGATGGCAGGGGCTGCTGGAGGCAGGAGGTGCCAGGAATCACAGAATTGTAGGGTGTGGAAGGGACCTCAAGATCATTGAGTCTAACCCCTCAGGGCAGGACAGACTTACAGCTCATATTTTGGGCTGCCTACTCTTCAGACACATCCCCTGGCACTGATACCAGTGGCTAGGTGACAGCCAACAACTGGCCACCCAACCTCAAGGCTCTGTGTTGTTTTTTGCTATTTGGTTTTACTGCTGGAAACACTGGAACTTTCCTTGAGCAACTGCTTCAACAAACCTTCAACTTCCCATCTCTCTTTAAATCCAGTCAAGGCCTTGCCAGCTAAACTGGCACAGCAGAGGTCAACAG
Source organism: Gallinula chloropus (assembly GCF_964237585.1). Lineage (NCBI taxonomy): Eukaryota > Metazoa > Chordata > Aves > Gruiformes > Rallidae > Gallinula > Gallinula chloropus. The sequence goes on from NC_140100.1 coordinate 4,982,058, forward strand.
GAAAAGCAGGTCTTGCCCATGCTGAAGCATCTTCTGGCAACCAGATCTCTTCATCCTCAAGCCACTGGTCCTTCCTTGGAGGTGATTTAATTAAAACCCTGTGAAAAACTGTCAGAGAGCATCAACAGCAGGTGGGGCCAGTGACTTCTGGGGGCAGAGCTTGGTTTCTGTGTTGCCACTTCTAAACTCTGGGCTAGATTTTAATGCAAGAGTCTGCGTCCATCCGGCAGCATGATGCTGTGCAGCTGGGAGCAGCCTCCCTGGGGCAGACAGGGCTCTGCTGCTCCCCAGCTCCTGCCCAAAGGGTGTCTGGGGAATTTGAGCTCAGCCCAGATACACTTGAGACGTCGTTTCCCTGGAATTTATGTCAGAAGAAGAAATATTAAGCAAATCTTTTGCAATTATCTTTGCCTCCAGCGGTTAGTCTAGCTCTCCCTTTTGCATCTTTTTCTTTTCAAACCTCCTAGCATAAAGTTGGCTGCTTTTAAACTGGGTGGTGCTTCGGTGGCCTCCAGAGCAGCAGTTTCCATGGTAACTCAGAAGTACCAGTTTTTGCACAGTCACGGTTTTAGCGGGTCGCAGCCACCACTGCTGCCAGAGGACCAGGAGTTTCCCAAGCCAGCTCCAGCAGTGTGAGAGCCAACACCACTCAGGATGTGAGCCCCATACAGCTGAAGCTGGTCTTCCCATCCCTTAATTTCCTTGACCTCCTGGTTGCCAAAACACAGGACAGGGTGTGCAGCAATACTCAGGGTCGCCCGTGAGGTGGGTCTGTGCCAGGGAACTTCTGCTTCCAGCCACATCTTTGCTGTTTGTGCTGGCACAAGCTCAGCATTGAGCTGCTCTGGGCATTTTTCACCTTTTCCTCTCTTCTCTTGGTGTTTTCTCATCATTATCAGAATGGGGCTTTTCTTTCTTGGTGAGCAGTTTGAACTGGCCCAGGCTCTGTGGGAAGGATGCTGTGAAAAGGTGCCCTCTGTAATCCCACCCTGCAAAGCAGCATCACCTCCCACTGCTCAGGGCAGGTTGGCTGCTTTGCAGGGTGGGAGGTCTGGGGGACTCTTAAAAAAAGCATCTGGCCAGGGGTTACGTCACAACTTTTGGGGCTTCTCCCGAGCCAGAGGCAAGAAGGGGGAAGTGAATGGAAATTCCCTTGAATTTCTGTGCACCAGAGGGAGGAAGGATTAGTCCCATTAGGGCAGAGCAATTCAGGGTAATCCCCCTTTTGAATTAGGGATTTCACTGTCATTAATCTGATGTGAAAATAAATAGGGCAGGAGCTTAATGCCTCTGAGGGAACTGCAAGCACAGGAGGGTAAGGTGAGCTGGAGGGGCTGAGCAGGGACAAGACCTTTCACCTCAGACCCCTCCAGCCACAGCCCCTGAGGAGCACTGGGGATGAGGGACGGTGGGAGTATCCCTGGGAAATGTCTGAGCCCTGAGCAGGGGCTTCCTCTCCCCATTCCAGTCCGTTCGCTGGACAAAGCCAAACCATTCCCACAGTGGGTTCTGTTCCACCTTTTCAGCCTTTCCTTCAAGGGCAACACAAGTTTTCTTTTGTCTTTTTGTGCAGCAGTATGGCCATTCTCCATCTCACAGCTGTGCCTGACCCTTGCTGCCTACACTGGCAGCCTCTAAACGTCCATCACTGCAAAGCTAAGGGGAAGAGCCTTCCTTTTTTCCATTAGAAAATTAAAACAACTCTTCTGGCATCCTGAAAGACACCAGGCTTTGGTGTTTGGAGGACAAGGGAGCAGTGGGTCTGCCTGTCTTTAAGGAATGAAGGCACTTGTTTCAATTCCAGTGACAATCATGCAGGTGATTATTTAGCCATAAAACCCACAATTAGATCATTTAGAAGAAAGAAAGAAAAAAAGCTGTGATGAGCAGAGTGCCTGAACAGAGGTCTGGGGTAGCTCAGCAGAACGGGGGCTTTACCCTGCAAACATCCTCAGCATCCGCTGAAGTAGAAAATCAGGAACAGATGCCAGATCCAGAGGCCAGGCAGGTTTTCTGCTCAGAAAAATTTCTTTATGAAAGGTTTGTCATTTCATATCATGATGAGAGTGATCTGAGCAGCAAACAGGCACCGACCCAGAAGCCAGTACAGCCTGGGGTGTGGGAGACCCCGGCGTGCATCAGGGTTTCCTGTACTCCTGAGGATTCCCCTCAGCAATGTGCTGTGCCTCTGCCTTTCTGGGCACAGATTCTTCCTTGTTTTATGCAAAAACATCAGTCTTAACTGCATTGCCATTAAAACCAGTCTGCAGCCACAGTTTGCTTTTGATAAATCAGTGTTTTCTAACAGAGGATCTAATTCTTGATGGGTTCTGCTAGAAACAGGGGCTCAGGCAGTGGTGAGCAGCATGAAGAGCAGTAATGCAACTGTCAATCCTTGGTGGATTCAAAAGCCTTATGGTCTTGTGGCAGGGAAAAGCCTAGGTTGTAGTGCTCCTCACTGCTGGATCAGCCAGGGATGGAGCCGGCACAAGCCCACGTTCAGTGTCCCAGGGCAGGATGGAGGAGCAAGGTTGGAGTAACCAGGTACAGGGCCAGTGCGGTCCCCTCCTCGGGGATAAGCAGAGGACCTAATTCATCAGTGTAATTACACCTTTTATTAACAGTTCCAAAGCCACATGCTTTCATTTTTTTTTTTTCTTACTTTAAAGAGAAAGAAATTATCTGCAAGTCTGGTGAGTGAAATGAATGCAATGCTGGGAATAGTGGAGGAGCCCTGTTTACAGGGAATTCCACACAAATCCCATCAAGGATACAAATACTCTAAGTAGGGTATGGCCACGGGTTGGGCTGTGTTTGGATCTGGTGCTGGTGGTTTTCTCTACAGAGCAGTGATTAGCACTGTGTTTCTAATTAGGCAAAAGGGAAGGGGATCCAAACAGCCCCTAAAGATGTAAAAATCAGAAAGGCCATTGAAGGGAGGGAGCAATTAAAGTGAACTGGTGTTGGTGTTTCAGTCATGCACGAGTCTGCTGGGGCTGTGGCCAGGGGCTTTGCCTGCTCCAGCTCCTGCATTGCAGACGGGGTGTTGTGGTTTCACCCAGCAGGCAGCTCAACCAACCACACAGCTGTATGCTCACTCTTCCCCCTATGTGGGACAGTGGAGACAATCAGGGGGGAAGAATGGGTGAAAGCTGCGAGTTGAGTGAAAGGCAGTTTAATATGACAGGAGAGGAGGACAGTAATAATAATAATATGATAATAGCATAATATACAAAACAAGTGATGCACAGCACAATAACTTGCCACCTGCAGACTAATTGCTGAGCTGCAGTCCAAACCCCTGGCCAGCTTCCCCAAAGCTGTATATGGAGCATGATGTCATACAGCCTTTTGTCATACAGTTTCTTTGGTCACTGGGGTCAGCTGTGTCTGGTCCCAACTCCTTGTGCACCTACAGCCTCCTCGGTGGTGGGGTGGGGTGAGGAGCTGAAAAGTCCTTGGCTGGGTGTAAACATTGCTTATGAACAACCAAGGCATCTCTGGGTTACCAACATTATTCACATCCTAAAGCCAAACCACAGCCTCCATACCTGCTTCTAGGAAGAAATTAACTCTTCATTTTAGATGAGTGTGTTTCCAAGTCTGTGTTTGGTCCCCAGCATAGACCCCTGGGAGTTCCTAGCTCTGAAATTTAAAATTAAAGCCCCTTCTGAATCAAGAGGTGTGCTGGGTTCAGGCTTTGAGGAGGCTGCAGGACCTGACACTGCTGATTTCTCTTTTTTCTTTTAATATAGAAAAATGAGAGCGTGTGTTCAAAAGTAGTTTGAAACTGTAGCCCTGCTCTTGCCTAATCTTATACTGTGATAAATCTTACACTGAACTGCTAAAATGCCAGATAAAATACTTCTAAAAGCAGCAGGGATAAATACAGTAGGTATTTTTGTTCAGGTTTCCAGAGCAGGGGAATTGCTGTTATCAGAAATAAGACGCTGCCTATGTGCTTCTTCCTCTGTGATCCTTTGCTCACGTACACTTGTGTGTTTGAAAGCATAAAAGTTTATTTATACCAGTTATTTTTCTAAGAACAATGTTCTCATTCATGGTTAATTTGTGAAACTCTTGGTTAGTTCTCCTGAATCTTTTTTTTTAAATTATTATTATTTTTAATAGTCATACCAGCAGCAGTAATCATAAGCTCTGGTCCTGTTTTGCTCTGATGCAAATCACCACTTACACTTTGAAAATATTAATGTTGGTGCAGCTGAGCACCAGTGGGTGCTGTTAAGAGATGGTGAAGGCTTTTTGATGTGTAAATAGCGCTTCGTTTTAGCTTCCCCCCTCCTCGTGGCCACCGAAGCCTGTGGTCTCCTTAACACCCTCCTCTCACCTGGTTCGAGCACGTCAGCATGCTGGTCATCCTCCTGAACTGCGTCACCCTGGGCATGTTCCAGCCCTGCGAAGACGTGGAGTGCCAGTCGGAGCGGTGCACCATCCTGGAGGTAAGGATCCCACGCTGCCTGGCTTGGCTGGGATGTGTGGTGGGGTGGCCATCCTAGGACCTGGGACCCCCATCTTGTCCCTTTTCCCCAGGATCCAGCTGTGAAAGCCCTTCCCATAGGGATGGTTTTTCCAATGCAAAGTCTGCCCTCTGAGCAGACCTGCTGCCGTGGCCCTAGGCAGGACCTGAAGGCTGACTGATTCGGACTTACCCCAGCAAGATCCTTTCTCTGCACAACCAGGAAGGGTAGGGGGTATAAAAACTGGGCATCCAGCTCCCCCAGGAGCATTAAACACAGGAGTACCAATGCCACAGGGATCCTCTTGTAGCCAGTTCCACCCCAACCAGCTCGCTGCCAGCATCTCTTGGATTGCTGCAGTCTGGTCTGCGCAGTACGGCACTGGTGACTCTGCCACTTCATTCCCCTCTTTGAGCACAAAAAAGCATGGGACAGGCCCTGCCTGCTGCCCTCCACAGCAGAGCCCACCAGCTGAAGTACAGTGTTGCCACGTGCCAGGATAACTGACCTCTGGGAAATGCATATGCATACAGAGCTCACAGACCCTTGTCAGCTACCCCAAGCTCCATGGGGCATCATGCTTGTTTCATCTCTTGCTGCGTCCTGGCAATCCCCTCGCTGCCATATGCCCGCAGGATTCATTTTGGAAGCACATCCCAGCAGCATCTGGTGTGTGGGCTGCACCTTGGCGCTGGGCTTCCTGCAGCATTTCACTTCTCAGGCTTGGAACCAACTTCCCTTGTTTCTAATGCATTACATCAACCTAGGCAGGGACTACCGACATGTGGTAGTGTAACAGGCTTGGTTTGTTCAAACCCCACACAGATTTGCAGCTTTACTTCCCTTTGAGAGTTTCAGCCATGTGGGAAGGCCAGTGGGATCCTCCCAGCAAACCTCTCCTGCCTCTTTCAGAGGCTGGTCCAGAACTGCATCCAAATGCCAGGAATAGCAGAGTTGATCATCAAAACCCTTTTTTGGCCTTAAAAGAGGATCTGTTAAATGCAGAGCCAAGTAAACCAGATAAATTGAGAAGCCACTAGGTTTGGTACAGAATGAGATTGATTTGGGAGGAACTGTTGCCACCTGAGGCATCCAGCATAGGGATCACCTCAGAGGGTCAGGCTCAGGGGTGGTTTGAAGTGATACCCACCAAATGTCACGCTGCAGGTGGCTGAGGGCTAAACTCCCCTCAGAGAGCCCATCAGGAAGTAGGTGATCTCTCCTGGAAGGTTACACTCCACATACCTGCTGCTTGTCTGCAGATACTCACCCATGTGGGACTTTTATTGTAGGATGCCACTCCCTGTCAAAGTGTCCAGGCAGACAAAAGGAATCCTGCCTGGTCGAGGAGGTGACATTATTGAATGCTCATTATTTGCTTCCTTTTTTTCCTAATTTAATCAGGCTGCAGCCACACAGCTTGCATGGCCAGTTCTCCTCAGAACAGACACTCATAGGTTTGTGAGGAGCCCAGGCGCTGCATTTGGTTTCTAATACCGACCTCAGATCAAACCGTGTATTTGCCAAACCCAGAGTATTATCCTGAAAGGTTTGCAGGCAGAAGAGGGCTGTAAGTAAAGGCATCATTATCCCTCACCCTGCCACAGCTTGCAGGAGGGAATGGAAGCCAGAACATGAGGTAGAAAACCTGAACTCCTTTATGGAGGTGTTTGGATGCCAGTTATTAAATGAGCTGAAATAATAGAGCAAAACTTCAGTGTAGTTTATCAAGGGCAAGGTTGGTCGGTGGGCCAACAGCCAGAGACAGTGGTGCTCGTGCCACGCAGAGGTACATGGATGCGCAGTGGGAACTTGGCTGCTGTATGGATGTTCTCTTCATCTTACCATGAATCCACTCAGGCCTCGAACTGTAAGTGCCAGAGACACAGTACCAAACAGTATGATCGTTGAGACAGAGAGGATTGCTCAGCAGCAGTTGTGTCTGTAGACCGAGAAGTTCCTGTGCTTTATCAAGTCTGTTATTCAAAACAACAAAGCCCCTGCACGTGATTTAAAAGCAATCTGTACCTCCTGATGTTCAAGTTTACAGGCAGCATGTAGAAGAATATTTACTACAGAGCCCATTTCGTGGTATCTTCAAATACATCCACATTTCATATGTGTATGTGTAGTCTCCAGGAAGGCTGGAGAAATCACAGCTGTCCAAGTCCCCACCACCCTGCAGAAGTCGCTCTTTAAGTAGAGGCTGAAGCATGTTCTGCAGGGCAGCATGGGATTAATGTGTGCACCTTTAATTTTTCTTCTCATTTTAACCATAATCTAAACTGCAAAGCTTTTACCTTCATCGAGAGGCTCCAGTGCTGAGGCACACAGGCTTGGCAGCAGGATGCCCTGAGCCTCTACACCATGAGGAACCGCTCCAGTCATCCCTCACGTGCAGCAAACTGCCCTTAGAGCTCCTGCTTCAGCCTCAGCTTGATGCACACATTGACTCCCAGCTATGTATGGGGATGTGGGTAGGAACCTGATCCCTTTGAGAGCCCATGAAGGCCTCGGAGATGAAGCACTATCCCCTGTGCTAGAAGGGACAGATCCTTTCTAGGAGGTTTGAGCTGTCCAGTCTGGAAACACAGCTTCCACTGCAAGCTGCTGTGACCTCAGAGACCAACCACAAGTTGCCATCGAATGTGTAGGCTTTAGATGCCAAGAAACATGCCCAGCCTGTACAAAGGCAATGCACGTGTGCCTTTGTCAGTAGATTACTAGAAGCTGCTAAGGCTTCCCAGGCAGTGGTCTGACCCAGGAGCTGTGCTCAGGGGTTGCCATCACCCCTCAGGAAGTTTCTGAGTTCGGCGGGTGGCACTTTGGTAGCAGCGCTTTGCCTTGCAGAGTCTGCCAGGGCACACGGCGCGGCAGTGCCCGCGTGTCTGCTTTCCCTTTCCCTGATAAGAGAGCACAGCAGAACTGACTGTAATAATCTTTTACTGGTCTCCAGGCATTTGACGACTTCATTTTCGCTTTCTTTGCGGTGGAGATGGTCATCAAGATGGTGGCTCTGGGGATCTTTGGGCAGAAGTGTTACCTTGGAGATACGTGGAATCGCCTGGACTTCTTCATCGTGATGGCGGGGTCAGTAACACAACCTCATAAATCTGCTCTTCGCAGTGAAAGCAGGAAAACCCCAGAGAGCCAAATCTGTAGGTTGTCCTGGCTGCTTCTCATAACACCTTGTGAAAGCTGCCAGGCTCAAGCCAAGGCAAAGTCTCATAAGTCTCATTTGGTTTCACCTCTGGCAATCGCACTGGATTCTGGGGTGGGGTGTGAATGTCAGGGGCAAAAGCCATCACGTTGTCAAGTAACAGTCTTTTTGCTGGTGTCATCTCTGTCCAATCAAGCACCCACTGATCCCATCCTCGTGATGGCCAGTACGTCCCAGTGCTCATAGTTAAGACTGTCTCCAGCACGTGTGAAATAAAGCACACAGCGGCATAGCTCCTGCTATGTGACACCATGAGACTGAGGCAGAGAAGCAAAAATTGGCCAAAAAAGGAGAATCTAGCCAAAAAATCTGGTTCAGAAGGTTGAAATCCCAGTGGAAGAAGCTGACCAGGAGTTGACCCAAAATACAAGTGCCTCCTGTAAACTTCTCTTGCTTTGCATTTTAATGCTGTCTCCCACAGCTGGTTAGTTGTGCAGGATGTGCTAATAAACAGATACAAGGGAGATCTCCATGCTTTTGACACTAGTTCCCTCATACCCATAGGGAAAACCTGGGTGGACTAAAAGCTTGGCAAGCCTCAAAGTTGTGTTTTCCTATAAATAAATTTTAGAAATAAGTATAATAAACAGACATTAGAAACCCCATGCACTCCTACCTGCTTAGCATACCCTAGCAAAGGGACAGAGTGCTTTAATTACAGAACACTGCCTTATTTCTAAATTCCTGGGTTTATAACGACCAGCCTGGGGTTAATTAGAACATTCCTATAACATGTTGGGGCATTTTTACCCTTGCATTAGTGATGTACAATCTTCACTGTGCTAATGGAATTTTGTTTTGCTCCACATCATTTGTCTGGAATACAATTAGGAATGGCCTTACTGGTTTGAATAAAACATGAGCTTTCCTGAGCAGAGCTTCCTTTGAACCCATGCGCTGCTACAGCCCAGGAAAGAGCAGCAGGGACAACAAAAGCAGTTAATTATGTTTTCTTTCCAAAGCTGCCGCAGCATTTAAGCCAGAAGTAGTAGGGGAAGAGTAAGGCTGTGGTTGCAGGGGACACTCGGGATCAGAAATCTACCGTCCATAACCAACGTGCCAACAGTGTTTCCCATGCTGAACCTATGGGATGAGCAAGCAGATGTTGCCCACATCATCAGACAGACCATCCCAGCGAAGCAGGAGAATAGAATAGCAGAGCGTGCACAGGCAGGAAGGCTGAGCCCTCTGCTCTCACCTCAGAGTCAGGTTTGGTACCAGGATCTTTGCTCACGTAGCACCTGGCATGAGGGACAGGGTGGTTGGTGAGTCAATTTTGTAGTTTTCCGGGGCATTTCCCCACCCCCACCCTGTGGCTGGCATATGTTTGAGAAGAGTGAAAACAGCAGAAGGACCCGGAGACCTCCACCTCCCCAGGAAGCCCTGCTGCCAGGTCGGCATTACTCAGGCTGAAGATGAGAAGAGGAACGGCCCCTTCTCTGGCTGATCCTGGACCATCTCCAGGCAGTTCTGGTGTTCTCAAGTCATACCTATGACGTTATTTCCCATCCCCCAAAAGAGGTGGCCTGGGAGCTGCACTGGCCCATAACGCTGGCGGAGAGCAAGGAAAATCTGCACGATAGGCTGGGCTTCTTCACCTCTCCCACCACCACCAGCATCTGCTCCTAAAACTGGAGGTGGTTTTAGCAGGGAGCACGCTACTGGAATAACAAGAGTTGCCTTTTCCAGCGAGCGAATGGATGTGATGAAGTTATTATGAGACTTTTTCTGATAAGGGAAACAAATGATAGGCAGTGCTGCCTGCTTCATTTGTCCCACTCGGTCTCCTCAAATAAGCTAATTTAGCTTACTAGCAAGTATACCAAAGAAAGCAGAGGGTAAGCAGAGAAACTACAAAATAAACATGTCTTCTGCCTCTAGCAACAGATTGTGTCTGAAGTTTGTTCCAGCACTGAAAGCCCTTTCATGTTTTCCTCGCCTGAGAAATGCACCCTGGAAAATTTCAGACCGAGTGGAGCTTACAACCCTTCAGTCTGTCCAGCAGCCAAGTTGAAAGCACTTCCCGAGCATCAAAAATGTTGTCCACAAGAACTGAAACCAGAGAGTTTTCTTGTGCATCTAGTCCCTGGAGATGTTGCAGGCTCATCTGATATGCTTTGGACATCTTTAATTTGACAGCTGAAGGACTGGAAACTGTTCACGGTAGAAGACATCACAAATACTTGTGTCTCCTTTTTTCCAGTACCCAGAGGCTGTTGAGAATCACCTTCCAAGTCCCAGTCCACTGGTCCCTGCATACCCAAAACTTCCAGCTCCAGCAGTTTTTTGTTGGGCATTTCCATGGTATTCTTGGTTTACAAGTGTGATATGAGAACAGGACTCCAAGCTTGGCTTTGACAAAGAAACCTTGGATTTATTTTCTTGAAGGTTTTAGATGTTTTCACTGCTTGTAGAAGATCCAGTATGGAATCCATCAAGTGGTTCAGGTTAGCTTTGGTGGGCAATGTAAATCCCCCAAAGCTTACATTCAAATCCTAAATGTAGTATCAAAGAATTCCAAACTATCAGGGTCACAAAGTCTGTATCCTAGGCCAAATTCCAGATTATTTATCTTTTATCAGCCCCATGGAATCTCCAAGGCCAAGTGAAAGTGGGACCCCAGGAAGTGCCCCTTTAACATGCTAATAGTTGCATGTGCTCTCTGGAGTACAAAACCAGCTCCCACTGGAGCACTTCATACTCCTTCTACATGCCATTAGTAGTTCAAAACCTGTATCAGTTACACTCAGTCACCCGATAAATCGTGAGTGTGCTGGATTGGGACCACGCCAGCTTTGGTGCTGTGCACTCAGGGGACTTTAAACAATGCTTTGTCTATTCCTGCAAGGTCTGTTTAGAGCAGACACCTGGCTGCTGGCTCCAGGCCCCTCGATGCAAGTGTGAACGGGCATTTCCGATGGCTTTCCCTCTGTGTGGTCCTTCGTGTGGCTCCAGGCTGCTTCCCACTGCTCTGCTCCGGCTGCTTAATGAACATACATTAGATTTAAAACCTGTTTTCGTGCAGTGCTGAATTTTAAAGCTATTCATCATGTTCGGCTCAGTTCCTACGCACAAGCTTTAAGGTGGTTTTGATTTATAAAGACTCACTAACTACTTCAGGGAAAAAAAAACACGTCTCTGGAAGGTTATCACTAAAACCAGCTCGGAAACACCAGACCTGCACAGCAAACTACAGCTCTTGGGCCAAAGTCACCTCAATGTGATGCCAGTGATACCCTGGAGTGACACCAAACAGCTTCAGGACCAAGATGAAAGAGAAGCAAACATCAGGACATCTGGATATTCCCAATTAAAGTTTGTAGAGCAGGGCAGGGTATCAAATAGGAAGCACAAGGCTCTGATAGAGCAGAGCAAGAGCACAGGGGCAACGATGTGTGTGAGCAAGGCTGACCCGAAACCAAACCTCTGATTGCTGTTGCCTGAAATCCATTCAGCTGTTGCTTCTTGATGGCACATAGTGATTTTGGTCTGTCCTGGCTGCAGAGTGCTGCGATTGAAAATTCCTCTTTCCACTGAAGTGCCTGGCTGCAGCAGTTCAGCTGTTATTTCCCTTCCTCCTTCCATATCTGCTTGTTTATTTAAAAAAGAAAAAAAAAAACATACCAACAACAACCAAAAAAAAAAACCCAAACAAAACAAAAGCTTTTTCTCCATGGGATCCAATAGCTTACTCGCAGGGTTGCTTTTGATGCTGTTATGTTATTTGAACAGGCGTGGTGAGAGATTTGTGACATATTTACAAGTGCTTCCCTGTAGTCAAACTCATAAATTGTAATTACAGCCATGCTAACTAGCCATAACCCCATTAAAAAAACAACGCTACACACATTTGCCACTCATTGCTATAAAAGAGCAAGAAAACTGACTTGACTTAACATCCTTCCCAGCCTGGGAGAGAAATGTTTATGTGAAATGGAGACGGAGCATGAAAAAGAAAATGTTCCCTATTCTTAATAATAAAATGGAAACCAAAGTACTTAAATGTCGTTTGTCAGCTTGGCTACTCACGTTTTCTGTCATAGGGGGAGAGATGAGTCGCTGTGAAAAATGCGCTGGGATGATAGCAGGGGGTATAATATCAGAAACATGTTATTGACTTTGAGCTGCATGGAGTTGCACAGTAATCTCCCTGGGAAGGCTATGGATGTGCTGCCAGCCAGAGCACGATCAGCTAGTGGAAAGGGAGAGCAGCACGGCTGGGGAGGCTGAACAGATAGTCAGGGGCACCCTCTCTGCCCCGATCACACCGACTTTGTGACTCCTCATCATGCGGAGTCCTGCTTTCCAGTGTGTTGCCTGTGCCTGCAGCCTGTTAGCCCAGGGACACATCTGCCTGCTGACCCCGGCACTGTTGCTGCTCATGGGGGCATTTTCAGTCCCTGAGATGCTGAAATATCCCTCATATTCCCTGTTGACAGGACGATGCACGTTATGAGCTGCAAACACTGAGCAGGTGGTTTTTAAGCCAGGGCTGCTCCTCCCAGAGCATGCAGGCAGTGACACCCAGGCAGCCCCAGCACCCTCATGCCCCGAGACCGAGCATCCCTCATCCTGACACCTTTCCTCTTTCCCCCACAGCATGATGGAGTATTCTCTGGATGGGCACAACGTGAGTTTGTCTGCGATCCGCACCGTCCGGGTACTTCGGCCACTACGAGCCATTAACAGGGTCCCAAGTAAGTAATGCCTTCATCTGCACCACAGCCACGCTGCTGGGAAAACTGGGGGATGGGAGCCACCCCACCTGGCTCTCTGCATGCTGAGCCTTGCAGAGATGGTCTGCTCTCCTGCTGCTGAGAGCAGGTTCATTTATTTCAATTTTTAATGGCAAGTTAGATACCATTTATGCTGATGGTTGGTGTTGGTAAAGGGCAAGGGTGTAGATTTTACACTTGGTGTGCGAGATTTTTGTGGCTGTTTTCCAATGTTTTGGGGAATTCTTCAAGGCAAGTAACTCTCTGCTCCTTGTGTGAAGTAAGTAACAGAGTTCCTATAAAGAGAGGGGAAAGGTCAGGTCTAAGAGTGATCTTCTTGCCCTGGATGGTTGGTTTTCTCCTCTTCACTATTTAAGGTCTTTCCATTTCTTTGTGTTCAGGATTAGAGGCGCAGCAGCCTCCATTGCTGGTAAAATACCACGGAGGGTTTGCTGTCATGTAGAAGAAAATTGGGTTCATCCACGATAGAAAGTTCAAGTGGCCCCTAAATCCATTTTCAAGTGGCTTCAGCTGCTTGTCTTCTAAATCCAATTTTAAAGATGAACCAACAAGTTGAAATAATTCCCTGCCGGTACCGGCCGTCTGCTGAGCAATCCTTTGCAAGGTACTAATTTCATAGCGCTTTCATCAGCTTTTAACCAAAACCCACTGGGTTCAGAATGCAACGTCACTGTATGGAAATCACAGGAGTTCATTGCAAAAAAAAAAAAACAAACCCCAAACCAAACCCAAAAGTACATTTCCTGTTCTTTTTAAAAGCTCATCTGAATGACACAGCCCCGCCGGTCCTCACTGAACTTCCTGCCTAGATTAATTGCCCATCGTGTCGGCACATCTAGGGACAGCAAAACAAACTCCCCCAGAAGGGTTTCGGTTCCAGTACCTCAGATGAACATGCAAGGGAACAGATGGATGTTTACGCATGGGAGTCTTTGAAGTTTCTCTCTGAGCTCAAATTCTTCAGGATTTTTCTTCTAAAAAAAAAAAATAAATCTGTAAATCCGACGGTGACATCATTAGAAGTTAAAAACAAGACAAAAAGAAACAAGAGGCTAAAAGGGACCACGAAACCCTCTGGAGTTTTGTTTTCCTAATGAGGTTTTGTTGCCAGGGTTTCGGAGAGGCCCAAAAGCACAACACGGTTTTCCTCTGGGATTTTGAGCACTGTTGCTCCGTGGCCTTGCTGGGATGGGGAGGAGCAGAGGGATGCTGGCACACGTTCGGCTCAGAGCCCTGCCGAGGTTTCAGGCTGGGGCCATGTCTGGACTCACTCTGAAGGGATTTAAATCCACGAAGCCCTTCATAGCTCTCCCTTGAAATAATGGGAGTCTCAAACTGGGATTCAGCAGGGCTGAGAGCAGAAGCCGAGGGAATCAGAGGATTTACATGCCTATTAAACCAAGGCCCAGGGATGCAAACGTCTCCAAGTCCAGGTGAAATCTTGATCTGGGTCCAGCTTGTGCTTTTCTTCCTTAGGAGTCTGGTACTGATGCTTTGAATTAAGCTGTTCATCCTGTCTTCTGCTACACTTGACACTTTGAATTTTGAATTATTTGTTTTTCCAGAAGACAGGCAATAGAAGATACTGTTTTTTTTGTGAATAGTATGTGAGATTAAATGCCAAGAGCTCAATCCGTGTTTGGAGTTGAGTTGCTGAGCCTGACGAACAGCTAGGCTGGTCTCACAACACTACCAGTGTCTTGAACAAGTGCCAGGATAGGATTAGTATTCTTAGAAATATCTCAGTTCCTGGAGGGCAGATAATAAGAGACAGTACTTGTTTATGAGACACTAACTCCATCTACTTTTAATATTGGTACTTTTACTGTTTCAGACTGATATAATCCAGGATCTGTGGAGAACAGACAGCGACAACTATCTATTTTGTTGTATTTTTGCAGTTTCTGGTGATAACAGAGTTCCAGTTCTAGACTTTCATCCATGGGGATGCTACAGCTTAGCTGGGGGATTTCCTCAGATGGCCACCGCATCCCGGCCAGTAGTGTGGCAGCAGGTCTTGCTCAGCCCTATCTGTGCCATCCCCAGCGCTGGGACAGCGATGCTGCCCCAGCCACTGCAGCACAGGCAGGAGCAGGGTTTTTGGCTCAGTGGCAGTCGCAGAAGGACATCAAGCAGATACGAATTACGCCTGGGTCAGAAGAGACAAGCCTGGTGTTCAGTTGCAGGCACGGGGGAAGCAGGGACCCATGAGAAACAGCCTGGCAATTTATCCCTGTGATGCCTGGGCACTTTCCTGGGTTCCAGCCAGTGCTATTAGCTCTTCGCTTCCAGGCACAATAAATTCACCCACAAGATTATTTCATTTTTATTTTATTTGTTAAGAAAAGAAAGGAGAACCCTAGCCAATAAAAACATCATCTCTATTAGAAATTATTCCTTGAAAATGACTGAAAAAATAGAATTCCTGCAATTTATATGTTTGGCAGGGGCTGTAGTTAGGGATGGGGTTTTTTTAGTAGTGGTCATTGTTTTTTCAAATCCATTTCACTGCTTTATTTTTATTTTTCTGCTGTGTGGTTTAAACCAGGCATCACATGGAATGGGAACAGAAAGAAATCCTGATCCTCGTTTCAGCCTAACCGATGCTCGTGCTCTTTTCCCATGGCACACTTGACATTCTGCTGAGAGCCCAGAGCACCCTTAGCGGATAGCGAACAGATGGATTCAATCTCGAGAATGATGCCACTAAACAACCCAAAATACCAAAAGTAGCTGAGCGGAAAAAAGTTGTCTGGCACGGGGAGATAAATTTTAACCATTTTTGGGAAAAAGAAGGCAAAGGGTATTAGTGAGAGTAGGGGGAAGAAAAAGAAGGGAAGCTCAGCATCCTCTTCCCAGTGGGAATTGAGTCTTTTCTGCTTTTCCAAAGATAGATGTGCAAGGAAAGTCTGAAGGGCAGTGCTGTGCAATGCGCTCCTGGCTTATGATGGCAGCACGTGTTGGGAACAGGCGTTATGAAACCAAACCCCCATTTGCCTCCAGCTCTGGGTTTCCCCCTGCACATGGAGCTGAGGCTGCTGTCCCTGCAGCTGGCACTGGTGCTGTGGTTGTAGGGGATGGCAGGGATGCTGGCCGACATCCCGCGTCCCTCGTGGCACTTGCCAATGCAGCCTGGCTGCCAGTGCCATGTCCCTTTCTCACGGGGTGGCATTGGCACCAGGGTGGCACAGAGACAGGGCTTGGAGGGCAGCCGGCAGGGCTGGCACGGGGCTGGGCGCCAGGATCGCGGCTCCTTCGGAGAGGCATTCGCAGCCGGCGCCAGCAGCAGGGAGCCACGCTGGAGCCAAGATGCAGCTGGGCATGGAGACCTTGAAAGGCTCTTGCCCTGGGATGCAGAGGTTATTACTCACACCTAATTATTTATTAGCGCAGATTTCTTGGCTGGGGCGGTTTATCCACTCGTGCTGTGCTGACAAGGTAATGTCAGCTCTGGCCCTGCTTGGCTGGGTTGCATTTCCGCTGGCAGAGCAACACGAGGAGGCGGGTAAAGCGGCGTGACGGGGCTCCAGCTCCTGCTAGCGCTGCCTGCCATGGTCTGGGAGGTGCCAGGTTGGACAGACCTGTTCTCCTGGAGACTGCTCCTCTGTACACCCATCCCTGCGGTCTACAGATGCCAGGCTGCAGCCCAGCATTGTCACTGAATTAGCAGGAGAAGCATCAGGCATGACTTGGAGCTGGCTGAGGGAAGAAGCCAAGGTGGAAATTGGTGGAGGAAGGGAGACTGCGTCAGTGTAAATGCCGTTCTCTGTTCAAATGGGATGACTAACGGAGAGCAGTATCCTGCTGGGGGAAGTGGAGGGAGGAAAACCTCCACATGGGCACACAGGAAAGGGGGTTTTGCAGGGCAGCATTTTAGTGGGATAAAACGCATCCAAAGGCAGCAGTGTCACCTTACCCAGCATTTCCACCCTGCCATAAACTTGAGCCCTGCTCTCTGCTGAGTGCTGGGCTCCCAAGACTCAGTTTCTGGTTTTATTCTTTTCTATGATTTAACATTTGCCTTTGTCTCTTCCTCTTTTCATTAGTTCTCCTCTCATCAATTATCAGCTGTTGAAATGACAGCTGGTCAGTGTCTCAGAGATTCATTTAACCTCTATTGAGCTGCTGAGCCACAAATTACTATTCCCTTCTCATTCCTATTTTATCCTCAAGTTTGAAGATGCCCTGATGTGTGAGACAGGGCAGCCCCCAGTGCCAGCCCAAACCCTGCCTCCTTGCCCAGTCTTACCCCCAGCGCATGCTGGACGAAGATGCAAGGGTTAGCTGAGGCTCTGCAAGGTTAACTCACTCCTCAGTCTTCTTATTTAGGATGGAAGATCTTGCACAGAAGTCAGCATTTCCCCAGCAACAGAGGTGCTGGGGGAGCCCCTGCTCTGCACATAGGTTCATAGGGAGCCTTGCAGAGAGGTGTGAGACTGTCTGGGAAGGTCTTCTGACAGTTTGCATGGGAGAAAGGGAAGGAAGAAGAGCTGGGAGGTTTGCTTGGAGGAAGAAACATTTGTTTCCTGCTTTTCCCCCTCAAAAAAGTACAAATTTCTCCTGCCTCTGTCGCTTGGCAGTCCTGCAAGCTTTGGAGCACGAATGGCTCTCAGCTGCTGGTGGTAGGCAGCAAGGAGACGAGTCCTGTGTGGAAGAGCTGTCCATGGAGGAGGCCTACAGAGCAACAACAGCTATTGTCCTATACGAGACTCTATATTGTGTAGAGAACAATTTGTTTCGTTCCTGAGAGATGTTCAATATGTTTACAAACATATATTTTGACAATTTCTCAGGATGCTGAGGGGTGTTTCTCCAGGAAAGACTGTCTTACAGCTTTGCCTGTGTTTGCATGTTGTTGAGTGCTGTGTTACTGAAAACATCTGAAGAATCCCACTTCTAAGTCCACCCTTTGGAGATATGCTGCTTGTTCCCGTGATGTTGCTAAGCCTCCTGCACTCTTTACCTTCCCCTTCAGCCTTAAGGTTTAGGGGAGGACATCCCAATTCCCCTGCCCAGGTTGCACTGGCTGCATGACCAAGCCGGAGAACAGTTGGGATCGATCAGTGTGGCATTTGCACTTGTCCCTCAAAGGGCTCCTCTAACCTGTTCTCTCTTTCTCCCCACAGGTATGCGAATACTCGTCACCCTGCTGTTAGATACTCTGCCTATGTTAGGCAACGTCCTCCTCTTGTGCTTCTTTGTCTTCTTCATCTTTGGGATCGTGGGTGTGCAGCTCTGGGCAGGGCTGCTGAGAAACAGGTGTTTCCTAGACAGGAACCTTGCAAAGTAAGTACAGAGAAACCATCTCCACCTTTTCCTCCTGTCACCCTCTCACTGCCAGAGAAACCTTGGCAGTCAGCAGCGTCAGTGTCCAGCCAGGGCTGATCCAGCAGCACATGGATGAGAGCAGGACATGCCTGTGTCACCTGGCTGTAATGGCAGCTCTTAACAGGGCTGTCATGTTGATCAAGGTTGTTGACTTCAGGACTCCCAAGGCTGGCTAGGTACTTTCTGTAGGGGAAAAACCCCACTTGTCAGCAAGTTACAGAGGACTTGGGGTGGCTTTCTTATATTTTGCCTCTGCACCTGAAGGACAAGGACATTAGTAGTTCGGGTTATCTCTGTCTGAGGAAGCTGAGATCCCTGACTCTGAGAATTTAAGGAACAAAAGCATTAGAGCTCTCCTAAAATTAGCAATTCCCTACACCATGCGGGTCTGGGAGGTCACATAGCACACCACACCACCTGGCAGGGGCTTGATTAGGTGGTCTGCATGGTGACATAGACAGCACCGTGGCGATGCTGCTGAAACACACACATAAATCTTTGTGAGTGTATTAAGAAGGGAAGCTTGGTGTGAAAGGCATTGAAGACATTTGTACACTGCTCTCAGTCTGGGACCAGCATCAGGGATGAGAAGCACATTTGAGCACAAGCTCCTTTAGTTTTGGTTCTTCCAAGCTAGGCAGTCACATGGAGCAGCATCTGGGCCAGGTGCTGAGGGTAGTAATAGGCCTTAATTGCCCTAATCACTCTGGCCTGGGATGCACCTGCCCCCTGCCACACCCAGGAGTTCTTTTTAAGCTCAGCTTGTGAGTTGCAACCCTGGTTTGACCAGTGCTGTTGGTTGCCTGTCCCCTGCTCTGTCTTTGCTCTTGGTTTCTGTCTGAGTTCCCTGGATGGGTCCTGACTCTGGTTCGTCACTTGTTACATCTGGGGCTTTGAGTGGACCCTGCTGCCAGCCCTGAGCTCTGCCTGCTGTGTTCAGGCTCTGTCTGTACAAGTGCTGCTGGCATGGGGATGACTCTTCTGCCTGGGTCATCCCCTGCCATGGGGTGACCTGGCTCTTGCTGCTCTCCAGCAACCCCTCAGCAGCATGATGCACACTGAGCTTGGTCTGTTCTGCACTTGCCCCTTCAAAGGTGCAATGCAAAGGGCACATCATAAAACCTATGAGCACAAGAAAAAGCCTGAAGCTTCCATAGAAAAGGATGATCTGCCCGGGAAACTCCTTCTGAAGGGCTCCTGTCAGAGTCTGCTGAAGATGTCAGTGCTCAAAGGTGAGGAAATGCCTGAGACTAGCTAATCAGGGCAACTCTAGATCTGTAAGAGAAGATGGAGCCTGTAATTACATCTGATTGTAATCATCTGCTGTCTACTACTTGCATTGTGTCTGGAAGACAAGCAGAGATTATCCCTCAACTCTAACCTGGGTCCTGTTCCTGCCTCTCACTGATTAGCCCTGTGGCTTTCAGCTCTCTGCCCCTTTCTCTGTGCTGCAGGCCATCCCCGATGGGCACTCACTCATCCCATCAGGGATACTGAAAGGCAGAAAATTGATGGGTCTGCTGTGTCAATATGCTTCTGCTGCTGCATCTTGGTGCTCGAACCTTATGAGCTCTCCCCTGCAGTCATGGCAGGTATTGGGTGGTCACTAAGACCCTCTGTCCCTGAAAATAACTCTCTGAGGTGTCATTTCAAAGCCCAAGAGTGGTGTTAAAGCTGTGTCAGGGTGGCCCCATTGCATGGGGCAGGCACCACGTGCAGGCAGTGCTTTGAGCACAAGGAGTGCAGAGCTGTAATTAGCTTCAGCCAGTCCCTCTCATCTCTTTGACCAGGTTTCTAAAATGCTGTGTGATTTCTTGCAAAGTGGAGCTTTTAGAATTAACCACAGGGGAAACGTTTGCTAAGTAGAGATATTAAGCAGCCCTGGGAAGGCTGGCTGTTATGTAATGGCCATTAGCAGCATCAAAGGCAATGCAGGGTTTTCTTATCAGGTCTTGCTCCTGGTCACTGAAAGCAAAATCAGGCTCCCTGTGCTGAGCCTCAGGACCTGTGTTGGAAGAGGCAGGAGGTTCGTGAGAGATCTCTCCATTTCACCGCAGCTCTGCACTGGTTCCTGGTTCCTCCCAGCAGCAGCAGGTACTGGTGAATTTGGGTGGCTGTGGGCTCTCCATTGCCTGGGACCAAATCCTGTTGCTTGATGCCATGTGTTCAGGTGTGCTGTTAGCAAAGTAACAGCATTCCAAAGTAACTTGGAGAGCTGAGGCTTCTGGCATGCCTGTGGGGCAGCACTGTTCAGGACAGGGATGCTCCAGTTCTGATGGTGGCAGTGTAACAAATATGGGTTGTTCTGGTACAATCACCTAGACTGAAGCTACTGTCTTGCTCTGTGTCTTTCTGGGTTAGCTTTGGACCTGAGGAACCTGACTGTACTGAACCAGTCCTGCCATTTCCAGCTACAAGCTATCCCAGGTTGACTGGAGCTTGGTGGGGAAGTCTGAAGGAATCCAGACAGAACTATTCCTACCTTCTCTGGTAGTTCTGATTCATTCTCCTGGATCTGTGGTTCCAGGCATTGGGATATAGTTTGCCCCACAGTGGTGTTTAACACCCCAACAGCAAGTTGTATAGGGGAAAGGCATGGAATGACATTGGTGTGGCTGTAATGAGAAGCCCTTCAGGGTTACATCATTCTGCTACTGCACAGGGCCCATACAGCACTGGGCCCAAACCAGCAGGTTCTGCTGACAAAGATGCCATCTGCCTGCAAGGCAGTGTAGGGAATAGAGGCAACATCAAGCCCAGGGTTGGACTGGATAGGGTTTGTCTCCCTGTGTCCTCGTGCTCCATCCCTGCACCAAGCTGCTGTGCTCAGCATCAGTGCTGGAGAGCCCTGACCAGCCATCCCCTTGCAGGGAGAGCTGCCTAAGAGAAGAAAAACAACAACAAAACCTTCACACAGGGGATGCAGGATTAAAGTTAAGCTCTGGTTTTGGTTAGAAGTAAACAGAATAGAGCTCTGTGGGAAAGGGGGAATGAGATTCTGGTCATTTAGCTTTGTCTGCCAAGTGCTGTTAAATCCCAGTGTTGTTTTACTCAGCCTAAAATAATGTTTACCAGCCCTTCAGCAGCCTGTGTGGGGGTGCAGGATGGACAGGTGTGCTGTGCACCTGGGTTGGGGCTGAGCAGATGGTGGTTTGGTTCAGATTTTCCTTATGACCCTCTAAAGGGGAAGACCTGAGCTATCAGTGGGGCTCACCCTGGCCATGGTGTCAAACTCTCTCAGATGGAAACAGAGCTGCTTTAAGGAGAGGGTGGGCATCTGAATGAGATCCAGGGTGCTGAGCAAGGAAGGCTCATAGCCCCAAAGGCTCTCTGGAGTAAAGCAAGTGTACGTGAGCTCAGAGACTGGTGCTTCAACTATAGTTTCTTACCCACTGTATGCTGCTTTGCACGCTCACTCCCATCACCCCTCTGGGCCATTCAGCTTTACAGCACACATCACCTGGAAGGAGTGACACTGATTTTTTTGCCATCATTTTTCTTCCTGTAGAAACCTTTTCTTTTAAATCCCCCTTGAAAGTTGACTGTGTCAAGTAAAGAAACTATTTTAAAATACAGTGCATTCTGATAAAAATTTGGGGGCTGCTTTGAGGTGCACTGGGAAGATCTGCTTTCCTCTCCTTCCAAATTGCACTGTTGCAATGCAAAATCATGCTGGAAGGAGGTTATTTTATTAAGGATTCTCTTTTAGTAGTGATGTTGAAGGAATTACAGGTGGTTACTGGGCTGTTGCAGTAATGTGTTGGCAAGCAGTGAACTGGAGTTGGTCACTACTGCTCAGGACATGTGAGAAGCTCTTGGTCCCCTGCCAGCCCCAGAGAGCAGAGTGGTGCTTCAGAGGTCTCTGGTAGCTCAGACACCTCTTTGACCTTCCCAGAAGCCTGCTGGCTGGACCATGCATCCCCTGGCATTGCACAGCAGTGGGGAGCAGCAGTGCCAGGATGGCCTCTGCTGCTACGGAGCAGGAGGGGGAATTTCACAAGGGCTTTTTGGTTGGTCTGGCCTGAGAGGGAAAGGCTCCCTATGTGATTGTGGGAAGGGCAAGCAAAACCAGTTATTGATCTGTGAGATCTCCAGGATCCACGCCTCCCACACACAGCCCTTCTGGACCTTTCCTGCCATTAGGAGCTGCCACCCCTGTAAATGAGGGAACTGGGTCACCCTCAGCTTGCTGGGTTGCTACTGCTGGGGCTGCTCCTTGTTTGTGGTGTTATGCAGGGGAGTGATTTACCCCTCCTGGAGCCTTTCAAGGAACTTGGTGGGTCAGGAGGAGAGGGGAGAGAGCTGTGAAGTGCTTTGTATTTATCTAATGCTGCTGGACAGTTATAATGTGAGTGCTTCAGTCTTAATTAACTCTGTACCAGCTTGGTATTGTAGTGCCTTTGGCTCCTCAGCTTTTGTAGAGTCGCAAGAAAGCACACCTGGCCAAGGCAGACAGCTCTGAGTTTGTCTGAAAGGTACTTCTGAGTTCTGCTTAATTGCTCCTCCTGGCACTGCTCTGTGCTGCAACCTTGGGCTGTCAGCAGGATTTCCTCCAGAGAGCAGCCTCCTCCCGGAGGGAACGGATCCTGCTGGGTGCTGAGTTTCCTCTGCCTTTTCCCCTTCCTCCTCAGAAAGCTGTAGCAAGATTGGATTCAGTGTGTGTGTGCACACTGTACTCCAGAGGTTGTGGGTGATGCCCTGCATGGGATGGTTGTATGGGGGGAACTGAGCCTGGGTAAGATGGAAGAGAGAAGAATTGTTGAGCATCATTTGATGTGGGGTGAGAACGGGCTTTCCTGCCCCACTGTGGTCCTTCCTGCACATGGAGGTGTCCAGGGACAGAGAAGGGGAAACACACTGCAAAGCTGCTGTAAGCCCAGAGAAAGACTGGGCAGACAGAGAAAACCCTGGGCAGCTGGCTGAGGAAAGGGTGTTAATCCTTTCTAATGTGATAACCGGATTCACTCTGGGGCTTAGTTTGTCATGTCTTTTCCCCAGAGCACGAGGGTCTTGTGATTAGTGGATTAATTACCATTAATAAGTTATTTGGACTATGCCTGTTGGCAAGTAACAAGGAAGTCAGATCGACCTTTCCTGCACGTGTTGGTAGATGGTCTTGGCAGAGCCAATTCATTTGTGTTGTGGCCATTGGGGATTCCTCATTCTGCAGCACTGTTGTTTCTCATTCTTGCTCTTCTTCCTTCTTTCCCCTTTTTGGTTTTGCCAGCAGGGTCATCAAGGAACTAGGAAAAGGTCTTAGGTTTGTGTTGATCCCTGTGAGCTGGTGTGTCCCTTCCCACTCACCTCAGCAGTGGCAGGGTACCGTGCAGGTGTGGGTCCCTGCCAGATGGACGGATGCTCGTGGTGTCTCTGTGCCCAGAGCACGCATGGAAGAGGGAATGGCTTGAAAACAGCTGGATAGAAATTGGCCCCATGAAACTGATGCCGCCCTGTCATAGGCAGGACTTTCTTTTAATTTGTAAATTATTTCAGGGACGATTGGAAGACTGAGCAAGGCAGGGAAAAGGGAGGATAGACCCAGTTAGGCAGCAGCAGAACCAAATTAAGTTTCACCCACCCTTCACAGTCAAGCTGTGCTTTGTTTTCCTGCTTTTATTTCCCTCCCACAGCCACCCAAGTGTGGCATTCATTTGGTTCCCCAGGGGGTTGGTGCCCAGATCTTTTCTACACAGCTTATTAGATCACAGCCCAGGGCGCTGTATCTGCAGGCAATATTTCTCCTTCAGCCCAAGGCTTCCTAAATGTTGACTCATGGGAAACATGCAGCCTATCAAATCTGTGGATATGGGTCATCAAGGGCTTTTCCAGTTGCAGTGAGTAGTGAACGGAAGAGAATTGGTCTTGCAGGTCCCCAGCCTGGCTGCATCCCCTCCTCCCAACAAACTGGGTACATGGGCTCCAGCTGAATTGACTGGCACGCTGCTCTCTGGCTAGCTGCATCCCTGGCCATCCTGCCCAGCTGGGGTGGGCATATCAGGAGATCAGGGAACTGAAATAGTGGTGATTAATTTGGGACAGTGACCGTGTGTCATTCCTGCAGCTGGGAGGGCAGACAGCTGCAGTCATGTGTGGTGCTGAATGCTGTGTGCATTGTGCTGTGGTGGGATAGGCAACTCGTAAGGGAGCTCGGGTGTGAGGTCAGAGCAGAGCATCACACTGATGCACCCACCCGTCTGTCTGAGCACTTCCATGGTCAGCGTTCTTGGCACAGGCAGGCGTGTGTCTGCATCTGAACATGAAACTGTTCCCAGGAAAGGAGCTTGTGCAGCCATAGCTGCTAATTACACAATCATCCTTCCAGATGGTCCATCTCCCTCCGCAAGTCCAGCTCTGCTCTGGGTAGAATCCTAATTACAGTGGCCCACGAGCTGCGGTGTGCTGAGCCTTCCCGTCCTGCCCGCTGCCAAAAGGCATTTGTGATCAGGAAACTCCTGCTGCTGGTGTATGATGGGGTGTTGCTTCCAGAGTGGTGAAGAAAATAAGTTTCTGCTGAGTTTCACAGCTCTGGAGCAAGTTTTCCTGAGTGATCAGGTGTAGTCTGGAGGAGTATGTCACTGGAGTGGCACATCCCAATCAAAGAGCCTTGGTCAGCATTGTCTGAAGGGAAATGAGAAAGGCCAAGGGACGTTCCCAAGATCACACAGGGTTGTTGGATTTCCTCTGGCATTCTACTCTTGCCTGTCCCTGAAGCTGGATGAACCCTCATCACCCATCCCAAGTAATTCATTGATGGAGGAGAAACAAATTCCCTGTAAAAGTTGTTCAGGGTTAATTTCCCCTCAGCTCTGCCCTGCATCAACTGCTGTCTATTTAACATGCAGTTGCTGAGCACCTCCTGCTTGACTTGAGGGTTTTAGAGAGCAATTTGAAGAAATAGGATGGGATAATACTAGTTTGGCACTCATTAAAGCCAAATGTATTCAATAGTTAGGTGCATTCAGAAACAGATAAAAATACATCTGTCCTGTCTTGAAAAATTACCTGCTTATCTTCTACCCACATTGTACTTGGTCATATTGTGTGTTACCTTTTCCCTTATCTCCTGACTGATTATATAGCATCTTAGATCCCTGTAGCTCTGAACTCAGCAGATAAAGTTGGCTCTAGGACTTCTACCTTCTCGTTTTGAACAGTGCTTTGGCAGTGTGAGTGCTGGTGGGTCTCACTAATGGTAATCAAACAGCGTGAAAAGTCCTGGGCTGTGGTTGCTCACTGATCTGCTGAGAGCATGGCTTGGGAAAAGACATATCCTCACCATGCTGCAATTAGATCACTTGCTTATCTTAGCTGTAACAGACCCATAAACTTTATCCAGGCCAATTAAATCAGATATGCAGTAAGCATACAGTTCCCATTAATGTGGGCTCTTTTCTTATGTAAGTACAGAAGGAAATTTGAGATGGCCTGTGGCTGCGTCTCTCCTTGTTAAAGTTCAGCTCACTCATCCTGGAGAGGTGCTGAGGGGCAAATTTATTGGAAAGCTGCTTTGCCATCAGCTTTTCTGAATCATGTTCTGCACATCAGAAGAGCTATCTTAAAAATCCTTAGATGGAAACAAAAAGTTCTCTGGATTTTTGGGAAGCACCTGGCCCTGCTGGGATTATTCTTCTCTATACCCTCTCATTTCAACTGCCCTGTTTGCTTGGGAAAGCTCAGGCTGATCTTTAACTGAAAGATCACTGGTGCCTTGCAGGATGCTGCAAGCCAAAAGCTTTGTAGACAAAGGTAAGGGATGGTATCTCAGCTGTGTCAGATGGGGCTGAAAGGCAAAGGCGAAAAAACACAGCCAAACCAGGGACAGAAACCAGTGCCTTTTGCTGCTGCTGCTGCTGAAACAAGGGATGGATGCGTTGTTTGTTCATGTCCTCTCTCTTCCCCTTCCAGGACATACAACCTTACCTTCCTGCATCCGTACTACCGGACAGACGAAGCAGAGGAGAATCCATTCATCTGCTCATCACATCGTGAAAACGGCATGCAGAAATGCTCCAACATCCCAAACAGGAAGGAGTACAAGGTGGAGTGCACCTTGAGCATGGACTCCTACACCCCAAGTTTATATAACCCTGACTTCAACAGCAGGAATGCCTGCATAAACTGGAACCAGTATTACAACGTATGCATGGCAGGGGACATAAACCCACACAATGGAGCTATCAATTTTGATAATATTGGATATGCCTGGATAGCTATTTTTCAGGTAGGATTCTCCTGCATATTTTTCTTTTCCTTTTGTCCTCTGTTGCTTGGGAAGATTTTTTGATAAATGCATCAGAAGAGAAAGGAATTTGTTTGCACCTGTGTGAAACTGCAAATAAAGACACAGTGAGTAACTGAATCTGACAATAACCTGCATGAGTATTGCTAGAGAGCATTTGGGGAGAGCTGCCAGGTTTTCAGCGCATTTTAGTACAGGGGGAAAATACTTCTTGAGGCAGACTGAAGTGCAGCGAGTTCTAGCACTCCAAATCCAACCTGGATAAATCCCAGGGATTTTTGAGAGTTTGGGTCTTTGTTGCTATAGTATCAGGAAGTGGAGAGTATTGTCTAAGTCCATAAGCAAGACTTAATATAACTCTAAAATGTAACTAGCTTGATGGCATGGCTTGGGCTTGATGCCCAGTTACAGGGTTCTACTTGTGAGCATGGCATGCTGGAGGGAGGAAGAAATAATCCTAATGGTCTGTTCTGGCTGGAATACTTGCAAAGAGATACTACTCACGTAGAATTCAAGTCTCTTGATCGGCACCTACGCAGCTCTTCACTGGAGACCAGAGTGCTTCTTGCTCAGACTGGGGGAGCCTTTATAGGTGGCAAAAGCACTCCATCAACTGAAGCATTGTCAAAGCATTTGTAGCTCTGGAACACTGGGTAGCTCATCTGCGCATTCCAGAGGCTGTGGTCTCTTAGCACTACCCTATTTTACATGAGCTGTGTACCATTTTCCATTTTTAATATGCACTTTCTGGTTTTAATACACATTTCTTTATGCTTTTGGCTAGATGCCCTGTTTTATTTAGTTCTCCTGAAGCGTAGGTGACATCTATTCCTAAAAGAGAATAAAAAAAATAAAATCTCTGTTTAGTTTTGTTAATGATGAATAATTACTCCTTCAGAGCTCTAAATTTCATTTATGGCTTTTCGTCTAGATTCATATTGTAATATGAACTTAATAACTTTCAGTTTTCATCTGGGAATTGTAAAGGGGCAATTGCTTGCTCTGAGCATCTTGTTTGCTCTCATGCTGTCACAATAGCACACCTTGAATCACACTGCTGCTGGTGTCAGAGGCTTAAAACCAAGTCCAGAAGGTTTCAGATGGATTCCAAGATTCCTCTACTAGGCTATGGTGTGTGGTTTGGTGGGGTTTTTTTTAATGCTTTAGTTCTTCCCTGGAATTAGTATGTCAAGAGAGGAGCTGCTGTACTGATTTGGAATATTCCTGAGTGGTAGTGAGGGTTGCATAAAGGAAAGAGGGAAATCAAAGTGGGAGCAGTAGAAAGGTCTCTGGCTGCACTTGCGTTCTTTTTCTGCTCTTGCATAGTTCTTTGACAGAGCTTGATGGATGTACCCAGGAGGTCCTGTCTGGCTCCCACCATGGGGCAGTGATGTTCTTGCCAGAGAAAGGGCAGAGGGCAGTGCGTTGCAGAGTGCCTGTGCGAGTGCTCTGAAAATGAGCAGGTGCTTCTCAAGGGGTCCTGCTTCCTTTTTACTTCCTGAGCCTTTCTGCAGGCTGCAAGTTTTCATTTCATGTTGGTGTTTTGTTTTGTTTCCTCAGCCTGAAAATGTATGGTCTTAAGCCAGGGACAGCACACCAGCCACAGCAGAGGTTTCAACTGATTCCTTTGGGCTGAGCAGAGTGTCTGGCAAAGGGGGATATTGTATCCATAGATCATTTTGGCAGCTGCCAGGGGCTTTATGATTGGTTTTAGCGCTGCTTAGGCCATCCAAATGCTAGTGTATTTCCAGCCAAAAAACTCTTCTTACATCTTTATTCCTTTTACTAGTAAAGACTCACTTTTGGAAGCTGAAAACAATATCACTCCAGGTAAAGAAGCAACTATTGGGAGTGAGGTGGTTGTTTAACTTTGCTATGGACAGAGTAAATCATTACTGCAAGAGACTGGATGCTAAATCAGAACAATTGCTGTAAGCAGAGAACATTTAACAAATAAAGCCATTGAGTTGTGCTCTCATTAGATTTAATAGTTGAAGCTGGGTAGCATCAGGTCAGCAGTTAGATGAGGCCTCAAAGTAAGTAGTGCAGAAAGTAGAACTGATGGGTTTAGTAACTCAGGAGCTTCCCTGTATATTGGTATTAAATTACTGGGCAGAAAGCACTCTGCTGTGTTCTGGATGAGACGGGTCCAATTGTCCTGGTCTCTTCTGGGGAATAACAAATACATGGTACTTTGAAAGAGTCATCATGGTGGACTGAACCTCAAGGTCTGGCAAGCCTCCAGTTTGCATAATGGCAATCTTTAGGACTCAGCTGGATAGAGCTTCCCTCATGATTTATCCCAAATGACTTAGCAATCTTGCATGGTTCAAGAGCTGTCAGAAGGGAGGTTGGTGAAATGAGCCCTGCAGGTGAGGGTCAGAAGGAAGCTTCCAAGGGCAGTGACAGCAAGTTGTGCCCAAGCGTTTCTAAGGGCACAGGTTGATGCTGTGCAGGCTGCAGGTGAACAAAACCAAACACAGATTTGGATGGGGAAGCCTGAAAGTTTCACCCAAAACGTCCATGTGAATGGTGCTCCAAGGCAGGAAGCTGGCAGCATGGCCAAGCTCTTTCAGCTGCTAGGAAGTGGCTTTAAGCAACCAAGCTGAAAGACATTTAACTTCACAGTGGTCCTTAACTTGCAAGCAGCGTGGCACATGGCAGTGGGGCGTACCAAACAGTGAAAGGCATTGTTGACCTTCTGAGCAGGAGAGTAAGTCTGAGGCATCAAGCATGAGAACCAACGTAGTGCAAGTAATTAAAACTTAAAGCAATAATGATGATGGTGGCATCCATGGGTGTTTGAAAGGATAATAATTCCTTATGTAATCCTGCAAATGATTCATGTTTTGATTCCCCTCATTTGTTGTGTAATAGGCTAATTCATGTATATATTTGTTACAAAGGCACGTTCAATGGCAAATTATGTGAACTAATTAGCTTATTACAGAATAAATGAAAGGAGATGGAACCTAAATTAACTGTGAGGTTTGGCATGATATTAAGATCCCTTTATTGCACATGAATTTCAGCCGCAACAGTAAGAGCAGTAATTACAGGTATTGTTGTCACACTACAAATGATGAATTACCCACCTAACCAAAGTCCAATTTAATTTGAATTACTGACAGTCTCAGTGGAGCGACCAAAACACTGCCACCTTCCAAACTTATCAGTCTTGGTGTGGCCAGGCCTGAATGCAGAAGCCCTGTTAAATCAAAAGGGAGTTGGATGGCTGGTAGGATACGCAGTTTGGGAAGGAAGAGATGATTAAGGCAACTTTGCAAACCACAGAACCATTGCTTGGATGATTTCATGTCTGACTTGCAGAAAATAAAGCCTATAATAGCACTTTACATCAGAAGACAATGATTTTGGCAAAACTAGTGAGGCAAAGTTGGAGAAGCAATAACCAT
The DNA here is from genome assembly GCF_964237585.1 of Gallinula chloropus. Taxonomy (NCBI): domain Eukaryota; kingdom Metazoa; phylum Chordata; class Aves; order Gruiformes; family Rallidae; genus Gallinula; species Gallinula chloropus. The sequence continues at coordinate 5,011,475 of NC_140100.1, forward strand.
CATCTAGGCAGAGCTAAGACAAGATCAAGGGAACAAGCTGTTCCTCTGTGCCTCCTTCCAGGATGTAGTTGGAAGGACTGAACTTTGAGAGCAAAAGTACAGGAAAGAATTACATTTCAGGAAATGTCCATCCAATACAAGGGGAAAGATTTGTCTGGCAGTTCAGAGGAGCTCTGACACTGCTGGTGCTGTGAAGAGGTGGCCATAGAAAAGTAGCTGCATTTTCTAAGGGACTTCCTTAATGAAAAACCTTCTTGAAATTATTCCTTGCAGCTCTCAGATTCATGATTCTGTTTCTAGCTTATATTACTCCAAGTGCCTATTACTTCTATGAAGTTTTACTTAACAAGACATCTTGGTTAACAAGTTAATCAAGTCATACAAGTAACACATCTTTGGCCCATCATCAGAAGGCCCTAGCAAGGAAATTCTCAGAGGAGACTGTTTTGCATTCAGCAGCCCTTTTGCTGCTGTCAGGAGAAAAAAAAAAGAAAGCCTGGTTGTGTTCAGAAGAGCTGAAGACAGCCCAGCAGGCACATGACATGATAAGAATGCCCAAGAAAGGAAAAGCTGAATCACCTTCTGAAGAAAGATGTCTGGAAATAGAGCAGAGTTAAGGGAACTGTCAGCAGCAGTTGGAGTTCAAGGTGTTACCTTGATAGCGTGCTTAGATGGAGAACTTCTCTTTGCATCTGGTCTCACCAAAGTGTGGAGTATGTTACAGCCACGAAGGTGTGGGTGACCAGCTCAGGATAGAGAACATGTTTTGGGTGAGAATGTGGGGGAATTGATGCCACCCACTTCTTCCTTCATTTGTCCTTCTGCACATGCTTTACTCTTACTGTGGTGGCAGGCTGCCTGAGCAGGTACAACAGCTGGCAGTGACAGCCGTATGCTGCAGGCCACCTGCCGAAATAGCCCTTTTGTTTAGATGTGAAGTTACCTCTTCTGTGCTCTACCTTGTCAGAAAAGCCCCTGGGAGCTTGTGTAAGCTATCTCAATCCAATCAAGGATTTATTCATTTTGACCCTGTGCTGTGTGCTGATGAGGAGCTTGTTTTGTCTCCGTGTTGCTGACTCTGCTGCTGGATCTGCCCCCCTGCTAGTTGTTCCTGTAGATGGGCTAGCTGAGAAGGTACAGAGCTTGGGGGCAGATTTCTGTTTGGAAAGAGGAAGGTTCATTTGTCTCAATTCACTATTGTTTGGTGTCCTGATCTGTTCCACAGCCGTTGCCCACTACACATTGTCTCAACCTCTATTCATCATGACTGCAACCCTTCCCTGAGGATTTCTCCCTTGCCTGGAAACCTTTCAGCCAAATCTGTAATGGTACCATATCTTCCATTTAAACTAAAGGAAGAATTACATGCACTTCAGTGTGCTTCTGCTATGGTCAGATGCAAGAATGAGCTTTGAGTCCCTCCTTGTTCCTACTGTCATTCAGTCAAGAAAAGATCTCACTTGAGGAGACAAGACCTGAAGCTCTAACACTGCTTTCCCTTAGAGTAAGCACAAAGCACCGCTCCAGAACACATTGCCTGTGTCATTCCTATTGGTTCCTACTTACACATCTCCTTCTTAGCTGGTCTGTCACTCAGATGAACAGGGACTGATTGGGGGCCTGTTTCTCTTGCTTTGTTGCTGGGACCTCGGGGAACCTCAACAGAGTTCTTCAAAAATGACAGGTCAAGAATGGTTACCCCAATGTCTCAAGAGAATTGTACCTGAGATGCTACTAATACACTTGCTTGCCTGTCAGCTGCAGACTCTGTTCTTCCACTTCTAGTGGTCTTGAACTATTTTGGGGAACAGCCAAAAGGCACACTGAAGCAGAAGGTAGTGAAAGAGCCTGAGGCTTCCAAGTGCAGTTGCATTTATGTGTACAGCATGTAATGTTGTGGGCTATGTTTTTCAGAAGCAGCTGTCACACCGGGTGCCCATGTTTTCAAAGTTCATTGAGTAGATAATCTTTGACCAAAAGGACTTTTTATTATGCCAATTGGTTCATTCTTTAAACTGGAGATATGTGTCAACAAAGCTTATCTGCTGAATTTGGCAGGGAAAGTTCTAAGCTTTTCATTTCCATTGCTTCAAAATAATGCTTTGTCACTAGACTTGAATTTGTTTTGGATCACCAAAAGTACTTCACTCTACATGATAGGGTTTGAATTTTGTTGGTATTGCTTTTTTTTTAATTTGGTTGGCCAAATAAATATAATTTTCTGCATTTGAAGAGCTTTCATGCTGAATACCCAATCTAAAAATATCCAGCCCTTTTAAAGCATCTCAGAGTGTGCTTCCAAGAGGATCAGTTGCTTTTGAAAAGTCTCCTTCATTTAGAATGCTAGAATGAATTATCCCAAATAGCAAGAGCCAGAGAGACCATCCTGATTCCAGGTCTGGGTCTGCTAACATAGGGAGGTATTGGAGACCGAAATCTGCTGGAGATTCTGTAGCTTTGGAAGGGTTTCACCCTAACTCGATCATAGATACTTTTATTCAGAGCAGAAAGAGGGTTGCCTGCAGCAGGCCATGGCCCAGTGTGGAGTCCAGTTAGGTGATAAAAAAGCCATTGCTCTTGAGGTGCATCAACAGGGAATTGTTTGGTTTGATTGCCCCAAACCTCCTTCATGCTCAGTGTCTGCTATTGCACTGTGCACTGTGAGTTGTACATAGCCAGGGGAGACCTGTATGCCAAGTCAAAGGTTCATCTCCTTTACCCTGATGTCCCCACACAACTGTCTTGGCAGACCTGTTGAGGAGAACAAGAGACCCACACACACTCTCTGATCAGTGTGAAGGGGTTAAGCTTGGATGCCTGAAATGTGTTTTGTGTCATAGCCCTGCACAGGGTGGTGGTTGTGCTTGAAGCACAGCTTTGTGCACCCTTTGTCCCTAATAGTCTCTAATATAATTTGAAACAAGGTGTAACAGCAGGAATAACAAAAATTCTTGTGTTTTGCATTTGGGCCAGTGTCCCAAACTGCTGCTCTGTGGCAGACAGTGGTGTCTGGAGAAGTGCTGTCATTCATGTAATTGCTATATGGTACACTCATCTCTAAGCAAGCATCTCAGCCTGGCTTTGCTTCCTGTCTCATTGCAGACTCTTCATCTTTCAGCTTTGCTCTGTTATAAAGCTCTGATTTACGGCACCCTCTATGATAATGGACTCATTATTGCTGAAGCTAAACAGTTAAATACGTTCACCGTGCATAAGATACTTTACACAAACAATGAAGACAGAGGATAATTATCACAGTAAATCAAACCTCATGAATATGGACTGAGATGTGATTTGTTACAAGCAGCAGTCATCTGAACTCTGTGATGTTTGTGCTATCGGATTAGAATCTTGTATTATTTAGTGTGAAATGGAGAGACAGCAACTAACCTTCCTTTTGTAGCAAAACTTGTTGAATTTTCATGCCATTTTTAAGCCAGTTGATTCACTTCTTGTGACATTTCAAACCACCAATGACAGTATCAGCGACACGTCCAACTTTATTGCCCACTGCCTGCACTCAGCTTTTCCAAATCCACTGGTAATGCTGACCAGAGATCACATCTAGGTGGAACGAATTTGAGGGGTAACAAATCCAAGGCATGCAAGGCTGCAGGGTTTCCTTTTCTGTTTTGCAGAGCCACTTTCCTGAGCAGATGCATGCTTTGAGAGATGCAATTTATAAAGAAATGGCTTAAATCTCTTTGCAAAGTAAGCAGGCCCTCAAAGTGAAAGGAGAAACATCAAAGGACACCGCACAGAATATAATAAAACCTGTTTTTCTGACCACGGAGGTTTCTTAACAACGTGTGTCATGAGGAAATAATTAAAATTGTGAAGTTGACTTCAAAAATAGTGATCTGATTAGCTGCCAAGCACTCTGCCTGTGGAAAAGGAATACTCCATTATTCGCTGGTCAGCGCTCACGAGCCAAATCAATATGCCCGAGAGGGCAGAATACATAGATAAGAGGCTTTCAGAAAGGAATACTTAAGGCCTTGTAAATCTTCCTGAGACCATCATAGTAATTAATAGCTCTCACAATTTATAGCATTGGATGTTATCTTGATGAGGTTTATAGAAATAAAAAACTGCAACTTTGCAGCAGGGCTGGGAGACTAAAGGCAGATAATGGTGGCGGCCCTCAGAGTTGCTGTTTGGTTTTCATAGGATATTCTGAGTTAGAAGGGACCTGTAAGGATCATCAAGTCCAACTCTGATGCAGATAATGGCCATCTTGTCCCTAGAGGTCCCAATTTAGGCCAAATTAAAAAAAGGCTGAGTGTGAATTATACGTGTCAATTAAGGTGAAACACTTGGGGATCTCTGTATCTCTCATTATCTCTGATGTCAGCCAGGTGCTGAGTTGAACAAGCACCTGCAACTCTCAAAATTTCTGCCAGAGCTGTGTTTTGTAGGGGTTTTCATTAAAATGTGAGGTGTTGGTTTGGGTTCCCATGCTTAGGGAGGCTGTCTCTGCAAATGAAGGTTGGTCGAGTAATTGCAGAAATAAAATCTTGCCATGAGAAAGATCAGACTTCTGGGCTAGGCTGGAGCTTTGTATGCTGTGCATTCAGTTCTCATCATCTTTTCAGCTTCACTTCACACAGTAATTTTCCAAACTTTCTTCGATTGATTAGTGGCACCTCAAGGTTGATTTCTATCTGCAGCGGTCCATCTGGCACTAGCCATTAGTGCTTTCTAATACGCAGGAAGTAATTCAGTGTTTGACTTTACTAATTAAAGTAGTTTGGGTTGGAGTTTGGATGTTGGGTTTTTTCTCCTAGATGATTCTTTTTTTTCCTTAACTGACACCAAAGCAAAAAATAACCTGCTCTCAAATGGATTATAGCCAAGGACTTGCAAAAATTTTGGCAGAGCTTGAAGACAAGGATTTTTATGATGAAAACTTCTTGACATAGTAAAAGAAATTGTTCTGCAGAATCCTTTTGAAGTGACCCCAGTAAAACAATGTAAACCTCGTGCCTCCCTGCGAGCAATGAGGTGGTCTGAGTTAATGGCCAGCGTCTTTAATCTGCATCTCTTTTGTGATCTTCACTCTGCAGTTTTAGATTGACTCTGATTAGCTCGAGTAGAAGACCTGATTCTGTCCCCAGTTATAGTTAACTCAGATGAGCATCTTTGTTACAACTGATGAAATTACTATGGCACGAGCAAACCAAGAGGGTCAGAATCACAGAACAGAAAACATAAAAACATCTGATTGTCCACTCTCATCCTGCTGATATTATTAGTATGGGGAGCAGGGAGTACCTGACTGGGGAGCGTGTGAACGGTGTCCAAGCCAGAGATCGATGAACTCAAAATCTGCCTTTACATTCACCTGAGTAAGTTTTCTGTTAAATCCTTGCAGTGATGGGAGGGAGAATCTGACATAGGACTTGGGGCTTTAGTACTCAGCCTCATAGGAATTAATAACAAGCAAATGATTTATCCCTGCCCATGCCCTGAAAGAGGCAAAGGACTGAATGAGCAGGCAAGGAGGCTCAAACTGAGCATCATAAAGGATATCCCGTGGGTTCGAGGACAGTTCTCTTCTCTGCCCAGGATCTCAGTCCTTCAGAGGCAAAAACCATTTCCCCATGCTAAAGGGGCAGCATCATCTTTCCCCCTGGGTCTGCAGCATGTGATTACATTTGGCAGCACCCTCCAGGACAACCTTGCCAATCATCTTAATTGAATCTTTCAGCTATGTCCCTGCAGCTGCCAATTTTAGTGTGCCACATATCGTGCACATCTTTTTCATCAGAGCAGAATTAGGAAACGTGTTTCTTGCTGTCTTATCTCGGTTGATAAATAATTGTGTGTTGCATTTATTGGAAGCTTTGAACTGGTACATTTGGAGACACTATTTAATATGTCTGTCTGTGAACAATCATGACTTGAACAGAATTTAATTACTGAGAACGGATTGCTGAGATTGGAGAGCCCAAGAAAGGTGCTCCAGGTCCTTGGGAGACATCTATAAAGGACTTGGAGGGCCAAATGCTGGAGCTGTAGTCACCTGGATTAATGAGATTGGAAAGTGGAGAGAGGAGGAAGTCATTTCTGCTTAGTGAAGTAGGTGATACTGCATTCTGAGTGCCCCAAGGGAGGAACAGTAGGCAAAGCAGCACTGAAAAAATAGATCTGTATTCTTGGGACAATATCAAGAGTTGTTCACTTTCCCTCTGTGTTCATCCCACCTGAGAATAACTGTGTAGAATCAAACTGTGCATTGCAGCAGTAAACCTTGCACCCGTGCAGATGCCTTTGACTTGGTTCCAAAAATAGTTAAAAGAGTTTAGTTTGTGGTGTTAGAGACCAGATGTTGGCAAATTCAAATGGTCTGGTTCTCATTTACACCAAGGCCTTGCTGGGGATGTGCAGTGGGGATCTTGGAGTAGGTAAAAATGTTCTCGTAAAGTAATTCGCAGCACCTTCAAGGACAGCTTGAAAGAAGTCTACAGTGTGGCAAGAATCAGGCTGTAAAAATCAGAGACACTGTTTTATTGCTGGCAGGTGTCTATGCATATGTGTTGTCCTGCATTTCTCCAGAGGTATTTGATTAAAAAACTGATGGCAGATACCTGTGAGCATGCTCTCTTACAGGATTGCTAGCGATCTCTAATCCTTGGCAGCTCAGGAATCCTTCCCCTAGGTACTGCTGCATTTACACTGGGTAATGAGTCCAAGAATGACTCCACAAAGATGTCAAACAGGAGAACAAAAGCTCAATGGACTGTTTATTCTTCCTGTGTCCCTTTGGTTTACAAGTGAGTAGTAAATAATGCAAATTCTAATTACATCTTAAATATTCTGAGAGCCGGATGAGCATTCTCAGCCCTCCAGAGGAGAAATGTGGTATGTTGATTGATTCTGGCTAAAAACGCTGTCTAGCATGCAAGAAAAATACCTCTCTCAACGTTGGTTGGTCCTCAGTCTTGTCTCAGCAGATGTTTCCCAGGAGGGGAGCTGGCAGTGCCTGCAGAAGCCCAACAGCAGCCCTCAGGTAACTCCTTTTGTAGAGAGGGCTCTACATTTAATTGTTTTAAATCATTCAATTTGAGGGTTGCCAGCCAAACGCAAATTCGGTGGAGAGGTGTATTCCAGTGTGTCTAGAAACTCTGGGCTCACTTTTCATCCCCAAGTGTAAATGGATGGAGCATCTGCTGTGCCAGCTGCGGCAGCCAGGTTCTGAAATGCCTGCCCAAAGAGAGGGGAAGGAAGGGAGAGGACTTTGAACAGCACAAGAGAGACTGTTTCTTAGGTAGTTGGCAGTGATTTGGTTTAGCCTTGTGTCACCTCCCAATTTGATCCCTCCAGTTTCCCCATGAACCTACGCAGGCATCGAGTGCAAGAGACGATCGGCTGCTGCACACAGCTCATGCAGGCAAGGACTAGGGCTGAAAAGACCTTTGCTCTCTATAAATGTTTCAACCATGTTAAAGGAAAGGCAGAAAAGGGCAGTTTGAGTTTGATTGCTTGTCCGTTTCACACCACTGAACAGACTGATTACTGCCTGTGCCTGCCCAGACAGCTTAACCCCTTCTCAGATGCCAGGGTGAATAACAGTGCTTGAATCCATGCAAAAAAAACCCTGCCTGATGCTGAAAACTGTCTACCACAGAGTGATCCCTGGGATTCCTGTTGAACCAAAAGCATTCTTTTTGGTTTTGTTAAAGCCATGCCACTAGAAGCATGGCATTGCTCTCTGAGCTCTGTACCTCACTAACCATCAGCAAGGACGTTGTATGAAAGGATCTCTAATGCACGTAATCTGGAATGAGAGAGGTGGGTGTATGATGTGTCGATACAGTGAGCGTGTCATCAGAGCTGGTTGCTCGAAGTCTTTAGCAGTGCTGACAGAGTAAAACAGCTGTGGAGACAGTTTTTACCTGCTCTTTGGCAGATCGTGTTTATTGGTTTTAGCACGGAGCTGTATTTGCTGGCGGCTTCTCGCCCAGCTGCACGGTGGGTGGTGAGTTACGTGTGCTTCAGCGTGGGAAGTGGGTTTGAAAACTTGCTGGTAAGACATCACCACGTTTGACTTAGGGTGAGACAAATCCAAAGAGTTTCTCTTCCAGCGCCCGTGAGCCAACGCAATGTGCTCTGACAGCCCCAGAGAAACTGTGAGTGCAGATGCGTGTGTGTACAGCAAAGCTCTCCCCCATGCAGATGTGGTCATACACCAAAGATCCATATCTAGGAGCTCCCTTCAGCTCCTGAGTAAAAAAAACCCGGAGAAAATTAGCAAAGATTCATGTCTGACTTCCCTGCAAGTGCTCTGCCCTGATGGTCCCGGTGTGACAAGAACATTGTTTTATTTTGAAGTGCTTTATGCATCAGCTTTTCTGTACACACCATACGCAAAGTCCTCCACACCAATGAGGCTTCATCCTTTTCTTGTTCACAGCAAGCTAAATTCACAGTTCCATCACCACAAACATGGTTTAAATCAGGAGTGATGCCACTGAAATTGGAGCCAGGCAGCAATTCTGGGTTTATGCTAGGACCACCAAGGCTCACATTAGGCATAGTGAATAGGGTACGTCAGTGCAAGTAGATTCGGACAGGAGCTTTGATTTTGTTGGAAATTGCATTGGCATTTCAGCTCTAGGACTAGTAGCAAGATAGCACTAGAAGGTTGGTATGTTTTATCTAAATAAAAAAGTGTAAATTACATGGCAGAATTTGCTTTGTGCTGCACACAGCCTGTGTGGTGTTAATTAAATCTTCAGCTTCTTTTTTAGTGGAAGGAAGACGGAGAAGATGAGTACGAAATCAGTTCTACATTTAATTAAAGTAACTCTCTTCCATTCAGATGTTTTCCCACTATGGTACTGATGATGCAGTTGTAATGGTGAGCCACTAGGAATCACAAAGAATCCATTTTATAGAAACAAAAGTGACTTAAAATCTTAGGAATTTTATGGCTAGCATTACAAAACCAGGAGCCCAAGGTAAAATCCCAGATCTCTGCACAGAGAGGCTTTTGCTTTGTTTACAACCCTTCCTTGGAATTTCTTTGCACTGGCTCAGAACCAGGGTTTCAGTTGTTTTATTATAATGCTTTATCATTTAAATCATACCAGATTCTAGTAGAAACCCCTGAGCAGTCCTTTGGTCACACGTTGCTGCTATCCTAAGCCAACCAGGAAAAGAAGTGCAGTGGGTCTGGATGAATCCTGAGAGATGCTGTGGCGTGATGAGTACCAGGCACGAGCAGAGAATGGATGTTTACGATTTGATTGACTCATTCTTACACTTTCTTTCTCTGTCTTCCCATAGGTTATAACCCTGGAAGGATGGGTTGACATCATGTATTATGTGATGGATGCACATTCTTTTTACAATTTTATATATTTTATATTGCTTATAATAGTAAGTATGAACTGTGAGATGCTCCTGTTCCTTGTCCTTGTTGGGTAAATCAGAGAGGAGAGCCAGCTAGTGTTCAGAGTGGGAGACTTTCCTCCCGCCATAAACCATAATCATGAAGGTTTTGATTAGTGCTTATTGGCTACAACAGCCCTTTTTTAGTGTCACATGTGATGCACAGTCACAGCTTGTCAAGCCATATGGTCTTCCCTCCCTCTTACTATCCCAGTCTTGGTATTGTCACCTTGATGTGTCCTAACTGTTGTGCCTTGGCCAAGCAACTGCTAATCAGGACATAAACCAGGAAGGCTGTAGCTTTTCTTCCTCAAAGAATTGAACTTCACCTGAGGCCTTTAACAGTAATAATAGCTGTGCACCTTCCTGAAGTCTAAAACAAAGTATTACTTGCTGGAGGTGCTAGAGGTTGCCTTCAGAAGATGCCATTCCATGTTAGCAAGGTTTGGGTTTTTTTTTTACAATGGGCACAGCCTTTTCCAGGGGCCCCGCATCTGTCTACAAGTTACACATTTAAGTCAGGAGAAGAGCAGAAGGAAAAGTACCATGTAGATGTCAAGCAGAACACAGGACAAAGGCACTTCAAAGTGGTTTTGTGGTTGGATATCCTTTATATATAGCCCCATCATCGTCAACGTGGTTTTGAAGGCCTTGGGAACTCAAACCACCAGAGCTCCCACCACCAGTGGGAATGGCATGGATCAGAGCAGTATGAGAGTTTCCCAATAATGGATAGCATTCTGAAGCCAGTCATTTTTGAGTCTTTAGCAATGGGCTAAGCATAGTAGGGAGTTACACTCCACTCTTTTGAGCCCTTCTCTACATATGGACCCTTGCAGAAAAGCCAGAAGGTGACTAATCTTCAAGTCACTTGGAGCTGGGAATGACACTGCTTCTCAAACAGTATTCAGGCTGATATTACAAACTGGAGAATAGCACTGCAAATCATCTCCCAGTGGCTTCCCCTGAGGATTCACCAGACAATGGTCCGGATTAAATCCATACGTTTCCTACTGAGCACAGCACAGAGGTTTGGCCATGTAGACAGTGGCACTTTCTTGACGTCAGTCCCTTTCACGCCTAAGGGCACTGATTCTCTGATGGGAATAGTTGACATTTTCCTTTGGCTGATTTATGAACCCAAGTGGTGAAAAACCAGTTTGTGGACTCAACAGCTGAGGGAAGGATGTAGCCTTAGGTCACTTTACATTCTTGTCCTTGGGACTTCATTTTGAAAACCTGATATCACCCAAGAACACATCAACGGAACCAGACAATAAATCAGGCCTTTCTAGGAGCGCTCAGTCTCCTGGAGATGCATTTCTCTGTGTCAGAAAGGTACAGGAGTACAAGGTCAGACATGCATGGACCCCAACTGTCCTTCTCAAAATGCCACACTGGCTCTATGCCAGTACAACACAAATTGGACTTCAGATCATCTTTCCTTGCAGGTTGGTTGGGTGTTTCCTGATGCTCTGTTCTGTGGTGGTAACTGATCATGTTGGGTTTCATACGTCCTGTGTTAGTAGTAAATATCATCACTGTTGAGGGGAGAAGGAAAGCGGTGAGGGCTGTCATTAATGGCTTTCTTTGCCATTGCCAAAATAATTTACCATGGCTTAGGAGCAAATTTAGTGGCTCAGGCACATGCTGACATAACATTTGGTGAGCGGACCCTGACATTTGGCACGTTTAGAAATTCAAAGAGCTACACTTCAGACAGCATGTGGTAGGCCAGAGCGAGTCTTGCTTTGCAAAGTCTCTGCTAATTCTTTTCCCTGTGTTTACTCCAGGTTGGTTCCTTCTTCATGATTAACTTGTGCCTGGTTGTGATAGCAACACAGTTTTCAGAAACAAAGCAGCGGGAGAACCAGCTGATGCAGGAGCAGCGGGCCCGTTATCTCTCCAACGACAGCACAATTGCCAGCTTCTCAGAGCCAGGGAGCTGCTACGAGGAGCTGCTCAAGTACATCTGCCACATCTTCAGGAAGGTGAAGCGGCGGACAATACGTCTGTACAATAACTGGCAGAGTAAGCGACGGAAAAAAGTTAACCCCAACAGCACCACGAATGGGCAAAGCCACCGAGGCAAAAAGCGCATCACCTCCATACACCACCTCATCCACCATCACCATCACCACCATCACCACCACTATCACATCAGCAATGGGAGCCCTCGGGGGCCACGTTCCAACCCTGAGATCTGTGACCTGGAACTCAAGGTCATGAAACCAGGAGGCCAATTGATGCTTCCTTCTCCTTCACCCAACTTGCAGAGCCCTGCTCCTCCTCCAGATTCGGAGTCTGTGCACAGCATTTACCACGCGGACTGTCACGTTGAAGGACCGCAAGTGAACTGTAAGTCTTCCAATGCTCCTGCAAGCATTAAGCTGACTGCTGGACTCTCCAACCATGGCAACATGAACTATCCTACCATCCTGCCTTCTCCAACTAGCAAAGCCAGTTCTGTTCCAGTTCCCAAAGGAAAGAAGAATGGCAATTCACCTGTGGCTGTGGTTAATAGTCCTGTAAATTTGGGCACGGATTCTTATGGGAAGCTGCAGCAGCTGGTAGGAGAGCATGGTAAGGACAAACAAGCTGATTTTTTTTTTTCCTTAGGAAAACCAAGCAAAGGGCCAGTTGTTCAAGAGTTAAGGTGTTAATGTTAGCCATGTAGGGTGCTGAAGATGGAGACTGTTTTGTGAATGCTATCTGAACTTAGAGGGTAGGACAGCTGAGGGACTTGAGTATCTGTTCCTTCTATGGTTGTATGCAGTCATTGGGTAAAGCAAGATATGGGATGGTCCAGTCGGTGACCTCAGGCCACTGCTGGAGGCCTCTTTCCCATGGTTACAAGGCATGTGTTTCTGAACTCCTCTCCTGTGCTTAGTGTTATCCTAGAGGCTCTCCCTACCTTAGAAAAGATCTATACAGTCCCTGGAATTGCACCTCTGGAGAATGATGGACCTGCCAGCTGCAGCCCTGCAGCAGAGAAGCCCCAGCTTCTGGGAGGTGGCACCTTGAAAGGTGGAAGCTGGTCAAGAAGTGTAAGGTATAGGAAACGTAAGAAGTTTAAAACAGAGGCACTGAAGAACTTCAAACCAGACACTTCTAGAAAACCCTAGCGCTGTCCTCAGCCTCTGAATTGTTTTGTGGCTAGGAGGAGGTTTGGAGGAAGGCCCATGGTCACTGCAGAGGCTTTCTCCATGCTAGCCCTCAAATGACATGCGAGGGCAGGAGTGTAGCAGAACTACAGGTCTCAGGCTTTCTCTCCTTTTTCCCTGTGTGAGAAGAAATGTAGGACTGTTACGGCAGGTTTGGAGCTCCATTCAGTCTGAATGAATGAGGAATGACTTCGGTATTCTTGTGTACCTCTGTCCCATCCCCTTCTGTACAGACTGCAGCCACACCAGCACTGCTAATTGCTGTAGTTTTATCTCCCTTCACGTATAAATCACCCGCTGCAGAAGCAGTGATTACACACAACACTGACGTTTCTATTTTGCGAAATGTTCCCAGTCCTCATGGCTGGAGCTGAAGTCTGAAAATAGTGTCTTAAGCCCTCAAACAGTAAAAGGGCAAAAAGAATCTAGCTTCTAGTTTTTTAATCTCTTTAGATCCAAACTCAGAATCTGTTTCTCTCAATGTCTGTGTTTTCCAAAACTGTTTATCAGCATGTGCATGGACACAAATATTTATCCTAGTGATTTGTGTGCTGAAAAAATACCAAGCCTAGCTTGGGGGGGGCGGGGGGGGGTCACAGTAAGGTTCCTTGCCAAATAGGTTGGTTGGTTTGTCTTTGTTGTTTGGGGTTTTTTTAAATGACCATACAAAAGGGTGAAGTAGATTGTTTATAGAAATTGCCTTTGGCAGACTTTTGTGTATGCTTCGGAGCTTAGCAGGAGGGCAGAAGGAGGCAAGGTTAGTTGCAACGTTCTTCCATTGTTGAGCAAGGGCATTATATGACTCACTGGTTCATCTTTAGCTATGCAAGTTAATGAAGGTTATTATGAGAATGTGTATTTACCTTGAGATAAAAGCCCAGGCTCTGCAGAAGTCTGGAACTGGGAAAGCATGGATGAGTGGAAGAGCTGTTGCTTGGAATGCTGTGTTCAAGTTAGAGGTTTGGTTCCTCATGCTTACTAGATGATCTGCTGCTGGGATCCTCTTCAGGAGAAGTAAGGCCCAGATCTCAGGCCCCTCTGTAACATCTCAGGGCACTTCAATGACTTAGCAGCTTTTCAGATAGCTCGTGGTGGTTCTTCGAAAGCCGGAGGTTAGATGGAGTTGCTATTAATAATGCCATTATAGTATCCTCTCTTTACTGAGGCATTTCAGACCAGAGGATGCCAAAATGCTTTAAACAAATCTCCTGGAATTGTTTTGTCTCTCAGAAGTGTAGTGTTACCTGGGGGAAGAGGTGGATGCCACAGCTTTTGGCTTATCTGGCACCCTGAGGAGCACAGGGGCTGCGAGGGGAAGCAAGTCAGCCAGGTCCATCTGGAGACCCTGTCACACGATGTGTCAGTGCCCAGATTTTCCCATCCACAGCTCTCACTCTTTCCAGGCACTCCTTCCCCTTGTTGCCACAGCCCCTCCTGCCACACCAACAGGACTGAGTCAGATGCACTTCTGCACGGCAACCATCTTTGTACAGCCAGCAAAAGGCATGTGTCTTCCAGGCTTCAGGAGGATCTTTAGGTGCCAAACAAGCTAGCTCCTGAGGGTGTAGCTCTGCCAGGCACAGCCTCCAACTCATCTTTCTCCATCCCAGCATAAACCTAGCAAGAGAGCTGTGTGAAGTCCCTACCCTGCGCTCAGTGGGCGAGGTGAGGTGGGCTCACTAGCTCGCCCAACCCTCCTGGCCTCAGCCTCTTTGGGCAAACAAAGAGTTTTACTTCGCTTAATTCTCTCTCCACTCTTAGAAGGCAACAAGGAGAGTCTGTTCACTGCAAGACTTGTGCAAGGAGAGCACACAAGTGATAACAGAGAGCATTACAGAGGCATTAGCAGCCAGGGCACTCACAGCCCCAGCTGGAAACAAGGTTGGTGTCTGCTGGGAAGGATGCGATTGTGGGAGAGAGTATTCTCTTCCCTTCTTTTGTTGTGGAATTGAACAGCATAAAGTACAGCCTGTTCCTCTGTGTTCTCGTGCCCTGCAATGCTGTGAGGTTATTTTAGCAGGCAGCCAAGGAGACTCTGGTATTTTGAAGACATCTGCGGCGCCAGTATTTTTCATATAATTTTTAACACTTTGATAGCATTAAAATATGTCTGGCAAGCCCACTACCTCTGCTATTGGCACTACTGTGGCTGTGCTGCTGCCTTCCCTTGTCAGACCGGTCAGGATCAGGAACACCATGCTGACATGCAGTCCTGCACTGGTTCTGCTTGAGAATTGAGTGAGGGGGTGAATATCTCTGATCCTTCTGGTGCCCTTGACATAATGACCAGGAGGAGGACTGTCCTCTCCTGCAAGCCCATTTTGAAGGTCAGTGATATCCAAGTGACATTCAGGCAAGTAAAATACACTTTGATTTGTCACAACCCAGATTTCAAGCTAATAGGGAGCTTTATTTCATTTGGTGCTGCCTCCTCTTTAAAGACGTCCTCAAGTGTCAGCCAGGAGTGGCTGAAATCAGCAGCATTACTGCTGGGTGAGCTCCAAGCTCCTGGGCCCTAAGCCAGGAGCATCCACTGCCTTTTGCTTGGTCTCCCCAAAACTGATCCAAGTGTCCCCATCCAACCTCCAGAGTATGTTATAGGGGGAAACTGTCCCCTCACCTAATTTCTCTGAACCTCAAGGAAGGTTTTTTGTTGATACTTGAATGGCATTTTGTAGGAAGGATTCCATGCTTGAAGTATTGCATTCCTGTCTCTTTTATTTTTCTTGCCACCAATATCTGCTTCCTAAATATGAGGAAACTAGGAATTTAGTTCCTAAATAAGAGGGAATAAACTCTAGCTCCTGTACTGCACAAATCATCCTTGTTACTCTTGTGTCATCTCTGTATCCTGGCTCTGTGAGGGCAGGCAGCATTTCTCCTCACACCACAAAACATGTGGCAACGTGTTTGATTTTAAAATACCCTGAACACTCAGCCCTGTGCCTCAAGCAACGAATTCACCTGAGCTTTATTAAAGGCTGAAGGAGGGATGAAGGAGACTGAAGGGACTACGTGACTCTCCAAGCTGTGATCTGTGGTTTGTAGCCACCTTTGGTCCATTTCTCCCTCTCCCTCCTCATTATTAGCTAAATAGAAACGCTATCTAAATTGGGTGTAACAGCTTGATAGCGCTCAGATCACCACTAATGATGTTAGCCTGGTCAGGTATAATCAAAAATAATTGAAAGTGAGAGGTGTGCCAGTCAGTCTTCCCCCAGCCACAGACCATAAAGTGGTTGCCACACTTTGTGGAGAGAGGACCTTGGCCCCGCATCCGTGGAGGGGGCTCGGGGGTGGGTGTTGGGGCTTGGGGAGAGGGGAACAGAGTGGGGAAAAAATGAGGCCAAGTGAGAGCTGCTCGCTAAGATGGATGGCTAGAAGGCTGCATTAGGGCATTACTTTTATTTGTGGCTGCACCAGAAGTTGCCCAGCGCCACCCAAGCAGCCCATGGGGCTGTTCGCCACGTTGAGGGTGTGAGGGGGCTCATGGCGTGCGTCTCCCCTTGCAGGTCTGCGGCGGACACCCAGCCGGCTGTCGGGCCTGAGCGCGGCCTGCCCGCTGCCCAGCCCGCCGGGCGGCACGCTGACCTGCGAGCTGCAGGACTGTCCCTTCTGCGCCAGCCTCCTGGAGGACCCCGAGTTCGCCTTCAGCGAGTCCGACAGCTGCGACTCCGACAGCAACGGTGTCTACGAGTTCACCCAGGACCTAAGGCACGGCGACCACCGAGACCAGCTCCAGCAGCAGCGGGGCAGGAGGAGGAGGAAGAAGAAAAAACCCAAGGAGAGGAACAAGGTCGTCCGCCTGTGGAAGGCTTTTGGTAGCAAGCTGAAGAGGATCGTGGAGAGCAAGTACTTCAACCGGGGGATCATGATCGCCATTCTCATCAACACGCTGAGCATGGGCATCGAGTACCATGAGCAGGTGAGTACGGGACTGACCTGAAGGAACCCTAAGGAGCTGTGGTTTCAGGTGCTCATGCCATGGCAGCTTGTGTCGTGCCTTGAGGTGACTGTCAAAGCCGTGACAGAGGAGAAAGTGGTCTTATTGCAAGTTGGAAACATGAAATGTGGCTGAGGGCCTGATCCTGCCAGCATGTGATGAGCAGGAGCATCCTTTCATGTGTGAAAAGCCTGGAAGGTGGCTGGCAGCACTGCTGAGATGTGGAGAGTTTGAGTGTTTCAGAGCCTGACTGCTTAAGTTGTTTGCTCTGAATTATTCATGTAAGCATGAATTGTTCTTGGTGGAAATACCCCAGTTGGTCTGATGGTGGTACACAGTGGACCTTGTAGTGCAAATAAGCCACACAGAAGTTTCTTCTTTGATCCTGGACCTTTAAGTAAAGATTTAACCTGTCAGGCAATGCTAAAAGCAACAAGGGGGAGGGGGAAAGTGAGTTTCTCCCTGAAGGCTCCAAAACCTTTAATTTGATCTCATAGGGTGCAAGTAGATCTGTCTTTTAAGTGTTTGGAGAGAGGAAACCGAAATCATGCTGTTCCCAGTATTAATCTGAGCATGGCGGTGGCAGAAAGCAGCACTGGCAGCTGAGGACAGCTTGTCCTTGTTGTTGGCTGATGGGAGCTTGAGGGGCTGTGTGATGGGAAAGGGAGGTGAGTCATCTGAGTATCTCCAGTTGGCCACTCTGGGGAAATCTGGGCTTTTCTTTCTTGGAAACTCTGGTTACTTTCAACTGTTTTCTCAAAACATGCTCTGGAATTATTTGTGCCACCTCTGTATCAGCTGCAGAAAATGCTTCCCAGTGAGGCTAGGAGATCCTTAGGTAGATTTTTCTGTGAGGTGGATGGTCAAAGGTTCACCCAATGCTCTCCCAAAATCTACACTGCAGGATCAAGACCAGGTCAGGGTTATTTATAAAGCTGTTCCTCCTCTCTGCCTCAGTCTGTCTGCTCAGGGGTGAGGAGAAAAGGCAGGCAGAGCAGTAAAGTACATCCAAAGGCAAGAGAAGAGGCTCTCTGTTTTCTTCACTGTCATTTCCCAGGATTTAGTCCTGCTCAGGACCATGGCAAACAATCCTCCAAAGTGCTGCTGTTATATTTCCTCTCCGCTTATGTGCTTTCAAACCCCTATATTCTATGCTGTCTGAGGCACATTTTCCTTCAGAAAAGCAAGTACTCAGCTACAGCACATGAGCCCAAGCCATGCAACAGTAAATTAGTTCACACTTCCAGCACAGAGTGTCCAAACCCAACAAAGAAATAGCTGTCGCTGTCAGCTTTCTGTCTGCTTACTTATTCCACAACAAGTTTTAGAATTAGGAAATACACCTTGTCAGTCGCCTTTGAATAGACCATTCATTCCCCGCAGCGGCTGTGTTTCTGCATGGATACTCTTTTGTGAGGCAGATACAGCTTTGTCAGTCCTTGGATATTGCCATGATGGGTGCTGGGGGAAAACTGTAGACAGGCTGCAGTGAGAAAGCCCAGGGATCACATGGAGTCTGTCCACAGTCACTCGTATAAAGGTAAATTGTGATAATTACATCCTTGCTGCTAACAAAGAAAAAACATAGCAGGCAGGTTTATATTGGATTTTACCTTGTAAAAGTTTTTCTTTAAACCATCTGAAAGCCAATGGCAATAAAGATTCTGAAGCTTTTGGCTACAGAGCATCTGACTCCTGCCAGCTTTGCTCGCAGGCACTGCCCAGTGTGGGCCCAATAAAAAAGGAGGAATTTTGAAGTGAAACCTGTAAAAGTTCCTCCACGTGCCTGACTATAAAGTGTGTCTAGTATGAAGCAGGGAGCCATGGAGCTGTCAGAGCCCAGCTTCGAAACACATCGCTCACTCCCCTATCAATAGGGTGACCTTCAGGGCATTGCCAGAGGCGCTATCTGAAAGCAATAGAAAATGGGTCTAAGCTCCCAGACTGTTTGGCATGAAAGTCTGGGGCTTCTGTGAACAAAGTGGGGTGATTTCGGAACCCACAGCGCTTTTCATGTGAGAACTGGCTGCAGGGCTCAGGGTGTGGGGCTGGCACTCTCTGGAGATAAGGAGCCTGAGCGAAGCTGTCACTAGCCCACAGCACCGTGTTGGGATGGAAGGGAGGGGAAGAGTGGCTTTGGGAATTCTGTGATCCTTGCCAGGAAAAACAGTTTAATCACAGCTTTCTGGGTAGTGAGTGACAGATGCTGCCCAGTCACTCTGCACCTCTGCTCAGAGCAGGTCTTACAAGGAGAGAAGGTGTGAACCTTCCCCAGGCTGTTAACCAGACGTGAGTGTTGCCATCATCTCTCTCTCCATCCTCTCCCAAGGGCAAACCTTGAGGCTGTTCCCCAAGTCATAAGAATCTAGGAGCTGCCTATAAGGACAAATGATCTTTGGCTCTCCTCCACTTTCCTCACACCGAGCTGTTCATTGTCACCCAGAGAGCAGGGTTCAGGGGCTCCCTTTGGGGAGACCTCCTATGCTCTATATCTGCTGACAGCAGCACCGGCAGAGAACCCCTGGGCCTTGAGTCTCTTCAGATCTCCCACCACAGAGGCATCTGCTCTGGGTGAAAACAGCTTAAGCAGGTTCCCT
The DNA here is from genome assembly GCF_964237585.1 of Gallinula chloropus. NCBI lineage: Eukaryota > Metazoa > Chordata > Aves > Gruiformes > Rallidae > Gallinula > Gallinula chloropus. Next base: position 5,030,575 of record NC_140100.1, read on the forward strand.
GGTCTCGACTCTTACCACTTATTGACTGGTTTTATCAAGCTGGGCTGCAATCAATGCAGCAGCCACAGGGAAGCTCTCCTTAAACCTCACTGTCTGTAAGGAAATGCCCAGTCCCTTTTATAACAGAGTTATTACCAGCAGCTTGCTTTTCTTTTCCGGCTTCTCAGACTCCATAGTCATCAGTGGCTTTGCAAAATAGATGGGCACACCACATACATTTTTGTTTCAGAGTGCTGTTCAAAGCCAAGGCATCAATCCTCTGCCTGTGTGGGAGGGGTGGAGGGTACTGAACAACATATGGCGTGGAAGATAGAACAGTTCTAGTCCTCGGTGCGTTATCTCGACTTTCATCCCGGGACACGGCAGCACTCCGTGCAGAAGTCTCACGGAGCCCTCTTGAGGCAAGCGAGCATTATTGCCCGTATCTTCTGGGTGAGGAAATCCAGGCTGTAAGGTGCCAGGCTGGAGGCAGAGCCCGGGTGGGATTGACCGCTGGCCCTTGTCATCGCTGCTGCAGGACAAGGTGTCGCGGTGCCATAGCAGCGCTTTGGCAGCACCCTTGGACAAGACACGAAGGGGGTCTGTGTCCCTCGCTGCCTCCAGATGAGGCCTGTCCACATCCAAATCCCCTCAAGGCTTCAGTATGAGGTTTTTAAGGGAATTAGAAGCTCACAGCAGTCTGCTCACGGTTACACTGGCTCTTCTTGGCTAACATAGCTGGCACCACTTCATTTAATGCACGTAGCTCACGTAATACCCTTGTAGGCAAGGATCGTGTCCTGTGACTAAGGTCAGGAAGCTGTAGCAGCTAAACTGACTCATGGGAGATGCTAGAACTGCTTTGCACAGAGCTGTCCTTTAGCAGTCCTGCTTTTCTCAGAGGCAGCGCAGCCAGTTTGCGGTAGGAGATCCGGGTAGCAGGAGGCAGCTGATGATGGGAAGAGAGTTTCTTTGGGACTTCAGTCATTAGCAGCAATCGGATCCCTCCCGCACAGTGCATCCGCAGGGTTAACAGCCAACTCTGTCTCCAACTGCCACGTTTTACATGGCTGGTAATTAGGAGGTTACAGGATGCTGTTAGTTAGCAGCAGCACAACTTGTATTTCAAAGGTTAATTGGCTGGTTTGGAGTTCCTTTTTTTTCGCCCCTCCTGTCGTGCTTTATTTATTTATTTGTCTATCTCCAGCACGAATAAGCACTCCCACAGATGAGGAAAGCCAAGTACAAAGAAGGAGGCAATCCATGCATTAATCTTCCAGGCAATTTCAATACGCTGGATGATTTTGTTATGCATTCATTGCAGCTGACAATTCTCCAGAGTATCTGAGAACGTGCCATGGCACTGCAGCAACCAGGCAGGAACAGTGCACTCTGAAAGCACGACCTCTGCCATGCCTTTGGGGCAGTGAGGAAAGATGCCTGGTGCAGGCAGGTCCTATTCCAGTAGCTGTGTTTCCAAATGCCTCTCCGCCACTGAAACCTGCTGATACCTTTCTGTCCCAGAGTCAGTTCCTCAGTGTGCTTCACTGACAAGAAAGAATTGCTACTTGTTCAGTCTTCCTTGATTCCCAGCTCCCTGATTCCCAGCTCCTGCAGAAGGTCAGAGTCCTGTTCATTTGTCCAGCGTTATCCCTACAGAAGGGTGAACTCTGAATTCATCCCTGAGGACCCCCATTTAAGTTGTAAGGAGAGACTCCCACTTGGCTTCCCAGAGGGATTTGCAGAAGTAGCTGTTGGTACTTGTAATGATTCCACATAAAAGGCTCAATTTACATCAAATGGCACTAGAAATGCTATTTTATATTCGCTTCTCAGAAAAGAAGTACAAATTAGTATTTGTTCCAAGCTATTGCTGTTCAAAGAGCTTTTAATTGCTTTTCTGATCCCTCATCCATGGCATGTTTCGTTCAGAGCAGCTGTCTTTAGAACAGGTTGGAGCTGACCTTGGTGGGTGCCCAGTGGTCCATTGCTTATCAGTGTAAGAGAAGTGTTGGTTTTCAGTAGCACGTTTCGTTTTATTATTCTGGAGTAAAAGTAATTCTGTGCAATTTAAGGTGGCAGCTAGCTTCTCTAGTGATGTTCTGGTTTAGCATTTGTCAACTTTGGCTTGAAAAATTGATTTGGTCTGGAAAGCTCTTAGAAAGCAGAGGGGAATCTTTCAGCAGTGTTTGAAGCAAACAGATTCACAACTCAAAAGGAATTTAGGCACTAAAATATTATCTTGATCCAAGATTTTCACCTTCAACTTGTATGCTCCCCCAACTTTCTGCATTACCCAGTTTTAAGAACTCACACCCTGGCTAGTCTTGAAGCAAACAGATTTCCCTAGCGCAGGATGGGAAAATTCAGCCCAATGTGTGCTTATTACGTAAATGATGTGAGACTCATTCAGCCCTTAGCAGTCCTTTGGTTTATGCGTTTGGGTTTTGTCAGCTGCATCCCAAGCTGTCCCTTCCTGCTTACCTTCTGATGTCCCAGCCGTCAGTGTGGGTTGGACACAGCTTTCATGTGCTGGTTTGGTTGTGAAGTCACATCAGTTGAGAACACACTGGGTCTCCTGAGCAGCGTGACAGAAGTTTGCCTTGTTCAGCAGACACCTTGTGATAATCTGAATTCTGTCCCCACCTCTCAGGAGGGAACAGAAGGGCTTTGTCTGGAGACCTTGGGAAAGAGAGGTGTTCCCCATCCTCTTGTGCCCCAAGATCATACCACCTTTTTAGTGTTCTTCAGATCACCTTTATCCAGGCCCCATTTTTTTGCAGACAGATGCTCTCTCGTGACATAAACAAACCTGGTAAGGGTTTGGGGATCCTCTCTGCACATTTCAGGCTGTAAGGCTTCTCATCAGAGCCAGCAGCAGCTCATACGTGGAGCATTTCCACCTGGCAAGGTGTCATTCCCATGTTAGAGAGAGTCAAGGGTCAGAGGCAAGAAAGCATGAACTGATGGAAGTTGTTTGCAGCTAAAAGCCAGGTGTCCTGGCTCAGGGCTGGATCCCTGTCTGCTGGACCTTAGCAGCTGTCACGGCAAAGGGTGTAAATCACGTCCTTCCACAGGGAGCCTGCTGTGAGTGGTGCTCACAGAGCCTTCTCTCTCTCTCTCTTACTCTCTTCTGTAATTTAACTGACTCCACTGCTCTGTTTTCCTTCTGTCACATTGTATGTTCTTGGTATATTTTTTTTTACTATATAAGGGAAAACATACTAGAGATCCATCCATTCATTCCTCTGCCTCCTACCAGACAGGAACAGCACCTCTCCAATGCAGAAACTGAGTGTAATAACTCATTCGAGTGCTGACATAGTGAGCAGTCAGGGGAGAGTCAGGAGAACAACAGAGCTAGTCATGGTGACGGGAGTTTGCAGTCTGATCTGGTTCCTATAGATGTGCTCATTAGTCTTGGGAATAATATTAGGATATTCCCTGTGGAACTGTAGGCACGTTTTACCACCACTGATGTTTCAGTTCCTTCCCCTCACGCCATTAGTTGCTCTCTGTGGTGAGGGATTGGCCATATAAATCACATCTGCTCTCTGCCAAGATGACAGACTTCTTAAGCAGGTGATGGTAACATGCTTCCCAGCACACGCTGCTGCATGAGGACTGGAGACCTGCCTGGCGCCAGACCCATGCCGTGTAGCCACAGTGTGCAGGACCCACCAGATGCGTCTCTTCCATCTGGGTCATGCAGCCAGTCAGTTGAGACAGTTGCAGTGCCCTCCAAGGCTTCAGAGACTGAATGCATGAAGCCCCATGCTTCATAAACATACATGATGGCAACGGGTGGTTATATATAGAATGTAGACAGATTGTTTGCATTTCAACTGGCAGGTAAAATAAACCAAGTGTAATGTAGCCCCAAGAATGAAAGCAGAGTGCACTTGCCAGCTGCATTTCATCACAAAAATGTACATAAATCACAGCCATGGGCGGCCAGCTTCAAATGTTATGCTGACAGTGGCTCTAATGTGCTCCAAGGCAGGGAGGCTTGATGCAGCTGGACAGCGGGGTGTTGGCTTTCTGCAGAGGGAAACTGCAAGGAGTTGGCCTGTAATGAAGAAGGTGGCTTTCACAAACAAGGAGTGTGGCATTGCATTGAGTTGTGCCTTCCTGCTGGCTGTCAACTGAATGTTTTTCATCTGGGAGTGGGTTTGGTGAGAGGAAAGTTGGCTTTGATCAGGTAAGCAGGCCTCAGGGTGAGCACGCTCCCATGCTCCAAAGCAGGAGTACCTGGTAGTCCCTTGCCTGAACGATCACAAGATATGAGTTCGAGGAAGAACTTTAGTGTCTGGTTCAAGGCAGCTGTGATCAGTGGCTCCAGAGACATCATCATCATGGTGCCTGCAGGCAACATGCAGAGCCCCAGCCAAGTCCCTCTGAGCAGCCCGCATGGCTTTGGTACTGCACGTGGCAGCAGCTTGCCACCCTTCCAGCTGTCTCCATGAACAAGTCAGGGTTAGCAGGGAACAGCAGAGGAGGAAATGCAGAAGAGTGAGACAGCCAGAGTAACCAATGGGGCAGGAAAACATGCTTAGGCATCACTGGCAGGGCTTAGAGAAGAACATGCTCTGAAGTGGCAGGAAGCAAGGAGTGTCTTGGACCATCTCAGGAGCTCTGGTCTACCAGGAACACCACCTCCCATATTAGCTGAGGCTGTTTGTTTCTTTCCTTCCACTTCCCCAGTCTGTCTGCATCCAGCTTTTCTCAGAGTTTTTCCCTCTTCAAGAGAAGGATTGCCTTTTCTTCTGTGTACACCAACCCACCATGTGAGTGTCCCAGGCATGACCTGCTAGATGCTATTACAAGCAATAATAGCAATGGGAATGGGACCAGAGCACTGCAGCGCTCCTGGCACCAACTTTTATGCCTGGAGGTTGCAGGTAGACACTGAGAAACTGAGTTTACAGCCAAAATGCAACAGGAGTATAACACAAGGGGATATGCAGATAAGAGGATGGAGAGGGGAGTACACAATGGTGCTGTGCCATGGACTAATGGTGCCTATGGACTGATGGTTCCCATCTGCTAGGAGGCAATGGTAATAGTCATATTTAATTTAATACTTTTGTTCATTTCCAACCACTCCCTGTGAGTAATTGCTTTCTCTGTAGACCTGGAAAATACAGAAGGGATTAAAAATAAATTTAACTAAGAAAATGTTCAGAAGGTGTAGAAAAAAAACCCCAGTAATGCCATACCTGAGAGCAAAGTGGGGTTAGTGTTTAACAGTACATGCTAAATGATGGCAACTCAGTCTGAAAGCTGGAGGTAGAGATTCAGTGGTATTGTGAAGGTATCCTGTACACTGCCCTGCTTTGGGTACTGTGGTGCTGAGAGACAGAGCCAGCTGTGCCCACCAGCAGGCAGAGAAGTACAGATGCTCAGGGTTAGCAGTTTACCTCCTTAGACCAGAGGAGAACCACCAGTGCAAGGAAATAACGCAGGTATGTTTGCTGCTGCTGCCAACCTGAACTGTGAATTTTCCTTGGGTTTCAACCAGAGTTCTCCAGCTGGGACAGTAAGATTTTCCAGAATTATGAATGAAGCTTTAAATATCTCCTTGAAAACTCCTTCTGGTTCTTTTGTTTCAAGATCAGTTTGCTTTTTTATAAATGGTTTTGAGAGGTGGGGGAGAAAGCTGCATCTGAAAGGAGTGAGACTCTTACTCAAAAGTGAGGGAGATTTGGCATGCCTACATGCATTCTTTTAAAGCTCTATTTTTGTTTGCTCTGTCTGGTTTACAGCCTTAAAGACAGCCTGACTCCCAATTTGGGAAAAACACTCCGTGCACAGGCCATGTAGCATCAGTAGCAAAGCTGCTAGAGCAGGGAGTCTGCCACCAAGGAGGATGGGACAGGAAGACCACTTGGCTTCTTTTCCCCAGTGAAGGCATTTCTCTGGAGTTTTCTCCTGTCTGATACCAGTACAAATTAATACCTCTTCTCCCCTTCCCTGTCCTTGTCTAATGTACAGACAAATCCTACTCTTCTTTTTTCTATAGTGCCTCTGGAGAAAGCAGCAGAAAAAGAAGTCTTTTATTTATTTTATAGACTCCAAAGGGAATTGAATTTGCTGCAGACAGATGGGTCCTGTAGTTCTCTGGCTCTCAGCATGACTATACATGGGCTTGTGCTTTAAAGGTAGTTTGGACTGAGGTGGTTTATGAAGCCCAAGTGTGCTGACTGGTCTTTGGAGCTCTACTGGGATCTTGGTGATGGGGCCAGGGGAACAAAGCCCTGTCTCTGTGTTCCCCAGGTATGCCTTGCTCTCAGAGCTATCCAGAACCCAGGCAGAAACGTCACAGCTCCAATCTGCCCCAAATCCAGTCCATAAGAGGAAATAAATCGAACCGCAGGGGAACTGCTCAATATGGGAGAGAATGCAAGTTTTCCTTGTGTTTGTGAAGGGTTCAGGAGCAAAACAACAACCTTGTCAGCATTATTCAGCCCTGGTCACTGCTGCCTGGGAGTGCAAACAGTTTCAAGTCATTTGTGTAAATTAGTTCAGCCAGAGTCTGAAAGCAGCACGGGTTGCCGGGCAATTATCTCCCTGCAAATGGCCTGTGCTATGGGGGCCATGTTGCAGAAGATCTCTCACTTGTGCTAAGGTCTCTTGAAGCTGCCAAAACAAGAGATCAGCATCTTGAATGTCTGTAAAGCCTAACTACTAATATGGTATGTCAGAGGGCTGGCAGGTATCAGCTGATATGTGTGCCAGAGTACAAGGGAACGGAACTGCAGAGTGTGGAAGTGCAGGGGGATTAAATGCCAGCAAGCTCAAGTTTATGCTGAGGGCCAGTAGGAACTGTGAATGCTTCTGAAAGCCCCTTTTCAAAGATAGGCAAAAGAGCATTCCTGTTCCTCATTCCCTAGCTGTGTCCCTTCCTTAGGGTGCCTCTGCACCTTCTTTTTTTGTGCACAGATTATCACTGGTCCTGAGACTGGTTAACATGTCAGTGATTGATGGGCAGGCTGAGACCAACAGACACTGACCCTGCAGCTGACGGTGGAGTGGATGTTTCCCACCTGAGCTTGCAGAAGGCCCTTTGTATTTCAGAAATGAATTAATGCTGTGGGGTTCCTCCCATTTATTCCCCCACCCCCACCAGCTAGTCGGTGTGTAATAGCAGAGGCTTCATACATACTTCATTTTTTAACCATAGTATGGAATTGGAATGCTGTATTTATGGGCACAGCTGCCACTCCTCTGAAAACATGCAGTGAAATGAAGGTTAACAAGTTTGGGCTCTCAGGAAAGCATGTAAAACAGCACTGCAGAAGACTTTGTGTCATCACACCGGCGTGAAGAACAGATATTTTCTGAGGTTCTCCAGTCCAGGGTTATTTATCATCATCTGAAGCAAATACTTTTCTAATTGTATATCCTTGTTTGAAATTCTCAAAACCCCAAATCAAATTCTTTTCCCTCGTACAATGTACACAGAAAGTACAGGATGCAGAGCCTGCGGGGATGGTTTAATAGCTTAAGAATCAGGTTGGCACTAGCCAGACTTGATGCAGCCATATGTTCAAATCCCAGGGGTGACCACTCACCAGGAGGTAGACAACGCTCCATACCATTTATTGTGTGTTCCCTTAAAAACAGATGTCCCGATTGCCATGGCTGAAGGAAGAGATACTCTGCCTCTCTTCCACAGAGCAGGGGCACACTGTGCGGTGCAGTTGTGTCCCCCTTGCCATATTGGGAGTATTTCTGTGTGCTTCCTTATTCCTGTGTGTGCAGGGTCTGAAGGCTGAAGCCCTGACTGGTTGATTTTAATGGAGATTTGCTTAAATAAGATAAAATAGCTTTGGGGGTTTTTTTAAACTGCACTTCGATTTTAAAAGTATCAAATGTATTTGGGAATAGTAAACTTGGTGTAGAAGGTCTTATTACAGCCTTAGGGCTTGTGGCTGTGTCTCTCTAGGGTCACTGTGCTAAAGTTTGGACTCTGTGTGGCTCAGGGTAGTTGTGTCAACACAAGACGTGATGTTTCAACCCCACCTATAGACCCTTCTGTGTCCAACTCAGTGCCTGGGAAAAGCAAAGCAGAGCCAAACTGGACCTAGCATGGGTGTTGAGGGATTTGGGCACCAGTGCAGACCAGAGCTCTGATCCAGCAGGATTGTATGGATGAGATATAAAAGCACCATCCAACGATGCAAATGGTGAAGCCATCAAGATTGATGGGGCTGGGGTGTGGGAGAGTTCAGACATATTTCTAGTAATCGCATCCTTCCTGTTGTGTGTTGTTTTTGTTTCTAAGACTTTAAAATAGACTGTGTAGGAAGCTGCAAGATTTGGACTCCTCTGCCCAGTTTTTCAGATGAAGGAGATAGAGCTGCTCTGAGAGGCAGCCAAACGCCGCTCCAGTCCTCTTCTGAGAAACCTCTTAATGCAGGACGATCGCTTCTGCCTTGCAAGTGCTCACGTCCCTCCCTCTCCCTATCACGTTTATACCATAAGGAAACTGGGCAGGCTGTCCTCTCCTGTATTAATGCCCCAGTGCCTGCAGTTAATTAAAGTCTGCACGATACTCAATGCGGCGTGTCAGTTTGGGTAACGCCTGTCAGCTGGAGCGGTAACTTACCCCCATTATCTGCAGCTCTAAGTAAGCAGTCGCGTTCCGAGTCTCTAATTCACTCCTCACGCTCCTCTTTTGCCCAGCGTTTGCTGCTCACCCAAGTTTTTGCCGTGCCAAATTGGGCACCCAGAAGGTGCCGTTCCAATTTTTTAGCATCTCCATGGAAACCACTTTGGAACTGCAGAGCGCAGGGCTTGTGCGAGTTTAAAAGGAAACTAATGTCATGGATCGGTTCGATGAGGTTTCAGACTGCTGGGCGCTCGCAAGGAATGTGTGTTCCAATGATAAAGTTGGGAAGAAAAGCTGCAGAAGTTCTCAAAGGCAAAGATGCAACCATTTTCTGCTATATGAGCCCAGGATAAAGCTTTTATGATAGCACAAAGTTTGTCTGAAGATTGTTTGAGGGGGAGACGCGGGCACATATTTTCTCTTCCACAGAAATCTGGGTAAATTTCATGCCTAGGAAGATACCTGTTTATGTGCAAAGCTGCTTTTTTATGTGCAAGCTCAATTCTTCAGCTTGTTAACACAACTGCCACTCGGTTTGACCTCTCTTAAAAGGTTTAAGTGCATATAGATTAGTGTACTTTTGATGTCTGAGCTAATGAAGTTCTGTGCCTCCTCTGCTTAATTTTCTAGTTTATAGATAGAGGCTCTGCATTGCTCAGGAGTAGGCAGAATCAGACCTAGGGTTGGTTTGTACCTCTGATACAGAAAAGTTAATTCTAGGTTGGGTAGCAGAGAGGCAGACGTGAACAGAGGATGCTGCTCTGTGGTAATTTGTGCTTCTCTGTCTCTAGCACAACCACCTAAGGCAACTTTTAGAAATAAAATAAAATCATTAGACAGCGAAGGAGGAAACTCCTTGCTGTGCTCAGATGTCCAAAGGTCACAGTGGTTTAGCAGCACCAGTCCAGGTCCACAGTCACCAAGGCAATAGCTCATTGCCATGGAAACACTTGCCACCTTCTCAAGCGAGAGCATTTGAGCAAGTCCCAATGTTTAGCAAATAATTGCTTGAGATCCACCGTGTATCCCATCCCTTAACACATTTGGAAACTAAGAAATAGAATAATTTGACAGCTTTCACCACGACCTATCCATTTTGGAAACCCATGAGGAGGATTGCCATCAGGGCAGAAAGCTTTGTGAGCTCGGGTACTTTCTCAAGGGCTCACTGGTTACACAGGGATGCTTCAGCTTTGCTTTTTTTAAAGTGGCTAGGCTGGAGATTGTATCTAAATTCTCTCTCCCACCCACTCTCTACAAATAAAACCTTGGTCCGGCTGTTCCACACAAAAACTGACATAGAAGTTTGGAGGATATGGATCAGTTTGGCCTTTTCAGCTGGGGATTGTTGGTCCTGGAGCTGAATCAAAGCTCTGGTGTGGCTGGCATAGCTGTGAGGTCTAGTTAGAGCAGAGGGTTGGAGCAGCCCTTCCTGCATGCTTGTTCCTTGTGGTTCTTGTCGCAGGAGAAGCATCACCTCTGTTAGTCAGAGAAATGGCAGGGATGTGAAGAGCTGCCAGGAGGAAAACTTGAGTGAGGCACAGAATCATTGAGCTTGGAAAGGACCTTTAAGATCATCAAGTCCAATTGTTAACCTAGCACTGTCAAGTCCACCACAAAACCATGTCCCTAAGCACCACATCTACACATCTTTTAAATACTTCCAGGGATGGGGACTCCCCACACTGGGCAGTCTGTTCCAGTTCCTGATAACCCTTTCGGTGAAGAAATTTTTCCTAATATCCAATCTAAAGGAAGGTTGCAAATTAAATCCCAGGTTGTTTGGTTGGGGTTTTTGTCTGTTTGTCTGAGCTCTCACTGTCTGACAGACTTTCCCCAAGTGAATGTGTGATGTGGGCAGCAGGTTAGTAGATTCTGTAGGGCTGTGGAATGGTTGGGTGCTGCCACAGTGCTGACATGGGGGAGTAGGCAGTGCAGGGAGCCAGAGCTCATCTCCTTTGCCTGGGGGGTTTCTCCTGACGCTGTTCCTGCATGTGGCATGAGATAAGGGTGGGGACATTGTGGCAAGGCAGCAGGGAGGATAGCATGGCCTGCACAGAGCCCAGGGGCCGGGCACAGCCTGGTGTCACCTGTGAGAAGGAAGGGAAAGGGCCACCTGGCCCTTCACCCAAAATAGGCATCTTCTGTAGAGGAATTGCTGCAAGATGATAAATCAGGAGGAATGTGCTGCCTCTTTTGCCTTTGCTTTCCCCTGCCTCGCAGCTCCCCTTGAAATGACAGCAGCGCATAATTGCATCGCTTTGGCGTTCATGGCATCAGTGCTGATGATATGAGAGGTGTTATTATTGTTGCCATTAGCAGTGCAATTAGTGTTAGCATAACAGTCTCCTTTGCCCGGCGCACCAAGGCTGAACTAACAACATCCAAAACCAAACACATCCATTCCGCCAGCTTGAGGGGAGAGTCTCTACTCTCAGGTGTTCTGCAGTCCTACATCTTCTGCAGCTTGGCACTGCAGCCTCCTAGTAGTAGTGAATTACAATAATTTCAATTAGCACTGCTGTTATTAGGGCTAATATAATAGGATTTCATTATTTTAGTAGTGATTTTATTTCATTACATAAAATCAGAGAGACTAAACCTTTTCTGAATTGTTTTGTTCCCATACCAATAGAAGCATACTGCAAACCCAGGGTGTGCTTGGGGGTGAGGCATATTTCATGCAAAAGGAATGAGAAAAATGCAATGGCAAGTTACCTCTTTATATCTTAAGTCCTGTTTTCCAGGTTTTTATATTCTTTCCCCAATATTAGAAAGAAATCTTGTAAGAGAAATATATCACAAAGCCAGCACAGTTATTTTCTGTGACTTTGGTTCCTCAGCCATCACTGAATATTGGTGGTGCTTTATATATAATTGCATTTGGTTCTTTTTTTCATTAAGAAGGTGAAAACGTGGAAGCACTGGGCCAGCTCCAAACTCAGTGGTGGTTCCACTGAAATCGAGGAATTCTGCCAGGTGAAAATCCAATAGCTGCCTGTAAGATGCAAACAGCTGCTGTGAGGAGGAGCGACAGTTGTTGAGCTCTCCTGCTGGTTTGTGCTCACATTGAGTAATGCCAAGCTTTCGCTTCCTGCAATGTCCAGGTGATGTGACCATGCTGAAAGCTCTCTTCTAGTTCCTTTCTGACCTCTCGTGTCCTTTCTTGCCTTAGCAAAACGAAATGCTGTTGTTTCAGGGAGCAAGAGGGATGATGGTGATTCTAGTTGTTGTTTTTAAATTTCTGATTTGGAACATTTGTATTGCACACAGGGAAAAGCTAAAATGGGGCAGTGAGTGAGCTCCTGGGAGCAGCTCATTCCCTTCCCTCCAGTAGAAATGGTGGTGATGGTGGTGGTGGTGTATTGCTCACCACTGTCTGCCTGCTCTGATGCAGGCTGTTACCAAAGACACACCTGGAAGATCAGGATCCAAAAGCCACCCTTGTCAGTCGTAACAGCACATGCTGCAGGCTGCTGGCAAAGAGAGACTCGGGTTTTGTACCTTTTTGTCTTTGCTTTTTCTTTCTGATCATTGTGGATGGTTTTAATTGCCACTTTAGTCTGATGCTCGTGGCGAAGGAGAATGTATCAATAATTCACTTGCAAGAACAGCATGGCAGCTCTAAAGTTCCCATCTGCCTGCTTTGGCTGCAGGCTAGAGCACCCTGAGCTGTTCCCAGCATTGTGTTCTCAGGGACAAAAACAAGCTTGTAACGATTGCTTGGGTTGCTAGGTTTGCTGGAGGGGAGGAAAGGTGGATTTCCCTTGAATTTGTTCTGGCTCCTAGTGTATCTGATGCAGAGCAGAGAGGAGTTGCTGCCTGTGTTACAGATGTGGATTTGCAGATAATCATTTCCATGATCATGAAGCTTTTGAATCTTAAGTTCTTTTTAAGTGTTTTTGGAAGCTGCAGAGTAACTATATCCAAACTGAATCTGTACCAAGTACAATCCTGTCTTGGAGGAGAAAGGGGATGGAGATTCCCCCAGCTGCATTGTCCCCAAAGGATGTTCTTGCAGATAGACCTTCATCAGCTGAGGAAAAAAATGGTAAGATGTAGCTACCCACCCCAGTGGCTTGGATCCTAATAATCCATGAGACTATTTCAGTCCTGTTTCCAAAACACCACAGCAGGTAGAGCTCAAATCACCTAGGGGATCCTCTTGTTCTGAGGCAGGGTCAACTCTTCCTGTATCAGGGTCTAAGTGATTTCATATCTTTCATGACAACACCAGAAGGTAAACATCCTTGGTTAATGAAAATCCCAGAGGGAAGCCCCTAAAGGACTGCTTGTGCCTAAACTTCTGATGCATGTTTGGGACCATGTGAGAAACTAGACATTTAGTCTAGGAGTTAGGAAAAGACCTTGGGAGTCCTGACATTTGACTTCTCTGTGTAGACACAACCTGAACCTTCTTGGCTCAAGAAAGAAGACTCAATTAGGCAACATCCTGCTTTTCTGTAAGATGTACCACCAAATTTTCTCAAGATGTCCACCCAATATTTTTTTTCTTCTCCTACCCCAAGGTTCTTCAACCTCTGTGGAAAAGCTCTTCTAATCTTTTTAATCTTTCTTCCACTCAGCACTCAGAGGTCAATTACAGCAGATTGCTCACATTTCTCTGAAGCATTATTGTCTCCTTGAACTTATTTCCTCATCAGGCCACTTTAGCTTCCTCTCCTTAAGCTTATAGGATGACTAAGTCAAGGTCTTTGACAGATATAGACTAAACATGCTGCCCATCTTGTTCTTCCCATGAGCAGACCCTCTATCATGTTTTCTTGACTTGCTTCATCTCCTAATACCAGTACAGTGTCCTCAAATCACCAATGTGCATTTTTCAAAGGGACTCTCCATAAAGGTCTATTAGCAAGGGATGAGTAATGGTTTGACAAAATAGATTTAAGTGGCCCCTTCTGAATCATCCTGGCAGTAATAGAGAGAGTATGTCCATTTTTTGATTAAATATTTCCAGTGCCATTAGCTTGGGTGAAGTAAACAACTTCTATTGAGTTTGCTTGCTAATGACAACCCAAAGGCCTTTGATCTCTCTGTTATCAGAGTAAGCCTGTTGCTTGCATGTGGATAAAGATCGTATAATCATTGCTAAAGGTGCCTCTTGCAGTACAATCAAAGAGTTGGGAAGTGGTTCCTTGTTTTCTTGATGTTCATGCTCCTGCCACCTTTAATGGACATGGTCAGAGCTGCCTGTTGCAGGCATCCTGTAACCTCTGTGCAGAGGCAGAAATCCACAATTGTGGTTTGGCTGCAGGATTTAGCAAACAAAATGAACAATTAACCTTGATTTCTTGTGCAAACTCCTTAAGGCAGGGCCTCTGTGCTGGGTTTTGTCTGAAAGGGGCTGTAGTGCATTTCCATGTGCTTTGCATCTCTCCTTTCATAGGATGTCTCACAGTGCTGTATGCTTTTGCTTAAATTCCCCAGCCCCTGAGATCTTGTGATTCAGTTTACATCTAAAAGGAAAAGGTATACCCTAGTTCTTCCTTTCTAGTTCATGGTATGGAATGCAAGATATTTTCAGCCTAAATATATATAAAAAAGACAAAAATCAGTATGAATTATGTTGTTGTTGTTGTTTTTACCAGTGCATACTTTGTGATGAGCCAGAAAAGCTGATTTCAGGCATCAGGCTTCTGACTTTTCACCATTTGTTGCTGACTTCAGCACAGATAGTGGTCAAGGTTTTGCAGTGGGCAAAGACTGTGTGAATATAATCCTTTGTGTGAGTGTAATTTTTCTATGGTGAGGGATAAGCCAAATATATTGGATGAGAATCAACACCAGCCTTGCTAAGAGATGTCACGCCTCACAGATCTGCTGGTTCTTTGAAGGACTCCACCAGCATATGGATGGGAATGATTCAGTCTGTATAATTTCCTTGGCTTTTTGCCAGAGGCTCTTAAAGGAACTAAGCTGATGTGGGGTGGGGTGGCAGCTTGTGGAAAGAAGCCTGCTCGTGTTTAACAGCTGCTTAAGAGAAGAGGGAAGAAAGGGTACAAGTCACAGGTCCATTTTGAAACACTGGGAAGTTGCCAGAGCCATTGCCTGATGCACTGGGGGACACAGGCTGTCCCGAACGATGCTCCAGTCAGGGCACTGCTGGGAGTGAAGGGGTGATTGTGGCTCTCCTGGGCACCAAGCTCAGTCTGAACGGGCGCTTCCTTGCTTGCACCCAGCACTGGAGGAATGATCAGGCATTCACTGTCCTCAGTTCAGGTGTATTTCTGGTTTTCTCTTTTTCAATGAGGCTAATCAGTGTATTAGTACTGACACAGATGACCAGTTCACAGAGTCCACACTCGAGCATCTCTCCCCAGGTGAGTTATTACAGCGCTCTTGGTGTATTGCTGGAGGCATTCATCCTTGGTTGTTATCTGGAGAGTTGGCTCCTTCCTCCTGAGAGTTCTTATTTGATAACTATACCTGAGCACTTCTGGCTTTGTTTACAGGGTTATTTTATAGGGTTGGATTTTTGGGAGGGGGAGTTGTTGGGATTTTTTTCATTTTAAGGCTTATTTTTTCAGCCATCTGTCAGACTTTGTGGTGCTTCATCAAGATATAATCCAGCTGATTGGCCTACTTTTCAAGAATAGCAGCTTTAGTTTTGTATGCTACTACTGATAGCATTTCAGATTGCCCAGGTCCTTTCCTCCTGAGGGTGCAGAAGACAGCAATTGATCTAATCCAGCTTGGCGTTTATGCCACTTGAAATGAAATTGCATTTTGCTGAATGAAACTGAGAAATGGGAAAGTAATACTGCAAATATGTTGTGCCATGTGGGACCTTCTGCCTGAGAAGCTTCCTAAAAAAGCTACAGTGGAGTTGATTATCCCAGAGAACAAACTCTGTGATCTTGTTGCAAGGGATGGAAGTGTGGCAGTCAAGGCTTCTTCTGTAGAAAACACTCCTAGCCAGGAATCAACACCAAGTGAGTTTAGGATCCACACAAAAATCCCAGAGAGTAAGACCATATGACTGTGGTATATGGTCATTTCTGGATAACATTGTCTCATGGCATTTGTTTTTTAATGCTGGAGTACATTAAGGTGCTGGAACAGGCTGCCCAGAGAGGTGCTGGATGCCCCGTCCCTAGGAGTGTTCAAGGGCAGGTTGGATGAGGCCCTGGGCAACCATGTGTAGCTCCAGGCATGGAGTTGGTGGCCCTGCCTTTGGCAGGGGCATTGGAACTCTGTGATCCTTGGGGTCCCTTCCAACCCAGACCATTCTGTGATACATCACGCGCACATGCAGCTTGCTCCATTCCTCCACTGATGCCCTATTTGCATCTCCAGAAAGGAGGAGTGGATTTTGCATTTGGCTGGCCATATGCAGTTGGGTAGGTAATTATTAGTAGTGACTTTCATGCCACAGAGCAGAGAGGTAGAAGCAATTCCATAGAGCATTAGGAGATCAAGTAGGTCAATTGAAAGGAGGAAAAATTACCATTGGCTATCTTCAATTAAACTGTTATCGCTCCACATGAAGGATCCCATTTAGAGGAAGGCATAAAACCTGAGAGTAGAGGTGACTGAGAGAATAAATTCTCCTTTTTAATTCCAAAGCCAGAGAGTGAACATTCATCAGCAGGCATGAGGAGGAGATGTCTCTTTCCTTCTGTATCCAGCTCTACTTTTAAGTAGAGCCCAGGTTTGGAAATGTCTCAGCAGAACACTTTTTTCATCGAAGCACAAACTCATCGAAGCCACAGCTTTTAGTAGAGACATTAATGACAGTGAAACCCTTCCTGAGAAGGGCTTTTGGTTCTGAGAGGTTGTGGTGTCTGGCTGTCAAACACAGGGCAGAAGGCACCTCAGAATAGCAAACTTCTTGGTGACCAGGGCAGTCTTCTAGGAGCTGGGGCATCCTGGTTCAAGTCCTTGGACCCTTTCCAAGGCCAGAGAGCATAAATAACTTTCAGCTGCACTCATGTGCATGGGAAAGCAATATCCATTCCTTTTTTCCTAGTAAAAGAAGTTATGATTTGAACCATAGTCTAGATTGACTAAACTGGTTTGAAGTTGATGTTTTTGACAGTAAGCCCTATGTTGAAGTAAATAAACTACCACATCAAAGCCGTTTACACAGGAAATATTTTCAAATGCAGAAACTGAAAGGCTCAGTGATTGCATTCTTTTTCTTTTTTCTTTTTTCTTTTTTCTTTTTTTTTTTTAATTTTAAGGGCAGGGAATGCAGAGGAGGAAAGAAGCCATGTCTTAAATTGCTTGGGGATTTTGTTTGGTTGTTTTGGCTGTTTGTTGACTCACCTTAGAAATATCAGAATTATTCCATTTGGTCTTTGACAAGTAAAGAAAGGGGAGAAAAATAAAGGTCAAAATGTAGCCTTCACATTTGCTAGCAGTCTCCTGAGATGTCACTTACGTTCCCTGACAGCTCCCTGCTTCAGCTGTGAGCTTCTGGCTCTCTAAACTCCCTCAAAGACGACCTTTTCCCACAGTGCTTCAGAGGCATTAGCCAACCCTTCATCCTATATTCAGAAGACACACAGGTCCAGGGCTTGCAGACTGATGCTCACTGCCTAGTGCAGTGGGAGTCTCCCTGTAATATTAGTATTACACACACATTCCCTACATGTTCTAGTTTTTTACAAAAAAAAAAAGTTAGAGGAATATTTTGTAATTTTGAGCTCTCTTTAGCAATTTCATTGATTTGCTCCCCTCCTGTGGTGCCAGTACTTCAAACTCATTTAAGCTATTTTCCACAATTTTTGAACAATATTTCTTATCAAAAAAAAAGTCTAATTCCTCCCAAACCATCGCTTTAATCTGTCCCAGAAAACTGGCTTTCATCTTGTGGTTGCTTTCACAGTGGCACATAAACCCTACAAATGTAATATGGAGCCCAGTAATCCATCAGTTAAACAGATTAGTTATGTAGGAGGCTGTATGGCTCAGTGAGTAAAGCAAGCAGGCTTTAAGCTCCTTCCGTGGAGGAAAAGCCAGCTCAAAGGTAGCTCTGTGCTCTGCAGTCATTGTGCACTGGGGGTGCAGAGGGTTTCGTTCTGCTTTGCATGGTAGGGGTGGGCCCTCGAGGGGGTTGGCTGGTTGTGGTGTCTTGGTTCTCCTGGATGAGTGAACACAGATGTCCATCACAAGATGAAAAGGTGAAGAATGGGGATGAGCTGTGGAGGGGCATCACCTCCCCACTCCGCTGTGAGAGTGGGAGGGTTGCACTGCAGTTGGTGTCCTGTTGCATGGTTTTTCTTGGCAGTCACTTTTTTGCAACTGGTGGCATCTTGACTGAGGCTGTAGGTGTCCTGGTATCACTTGTGTATCTGTGCAGCATCCAGAGATGCTACTTGGAAAAGCCTTCAGTGGAAAAGTAGAAGTTTTTGAGTTCCCATCCTGACCCCGCCGGTGGCTCACTGCGTGAAATGGACCTCACAATCCCAATAATTAGATTTCCTTTCAACAGGGTGGACCAGAGCCTTCACACCCTGTTACCATAGATGAGGCAGAGCCACAGCCCACACAACTGTCTGGCCTCTTGCATTTGTAAGGAGGAACAGGCTGTGTGTACAAGTGCTGGAGGGAGCATCATTGAAGCGAGGCCTGTTCCTCCTGATGTTGTTCTGTGCTTGGCTGTTCCTGTGTCTTTGGTAGGAAGCATTGGGCAGTGCTGAACAGTTCCTCCTTCAGCCCTTGGGCACAGCTTGCAACCTTTATCCTTTGCAACCTCTGGACATGCTTTTTGCTTTTTAGAGAAGCTGCTTAGTTCTGGGTGGGTTATCCAGTATTGGACTAATTGCTGTGGTTTGTGTTTATCAATACCAAAAGCTGTTTGTTTTGGGTTTTCCCTCCCTCTTCCATCTCATTGTGATTAGTCTGGATGCCTTCTTGCCTGCTCCCTGCCTCTCTCATGCATTCCCTTTGGTTTTTAATTCCCTGAAATGGGGATGATGTGAAACATGTGAAATCTGTTGCAGTGGAATCGATGGTAATTGGAAGATGACAAAGGCTTGAAAATGGGGTGAAGAGAGAAAATACAGAGTGTCCAGGAGCAAAGTGCAAATTGACAGTTCATCTTGTCTCCTCTTCCTAGTCAGAGTCTCTGCAGACCAAACGTAAAAATATAAAGCAGAAAAGCCAACATAAACAAGTGCTCAAAATCCCATTGACAGCTTTAGGCCCAGGACTAGAGAAAAAAACAACACAAGTGCAAAGGATGTTTATGAGACTAAATGTTCTGGATTTGTTTACCACTCCTCTGCGTCTCTGCCAGCCTCAGCTCTCCCTGTTCAGGAGGAGTCGAACGGCTGCTTTGGGCTCAGGGGGAATTTCTGAAGCAAAGCACATCTTTGACTTGGGAAACTTCCTTCCCTGTTCACTCAGCAGGAAGGGCCAGGTGTCTAACAGCCCTTTTTCTCCAGTGTGATGTAGGCATGATTATTTCTCCTTGGTATCAGAGCAAAAAGCTGCCCCACATAGGGCAAGGTGCCATCCTGCTGGTGATGGAACCTAAACTATGTAAAATAGGTGGTTGTGGATGCAGCAGTCAAGAGAGACAAGGTAGAAGACAGGCAAGAAGAGGAAGAGAGGCACAAAGAGGTAAAGACTTGCTAGAAGAAATGCAATAATTCAGTTGCACAAAGAGAATCACAGGCTGCAAAGTCCTACTCCTGTTCATCCTCTTCTTGTAGTCAACGGTCAGTAATTTGACCACCGTGGGTTTCTCTTTTATTGAATTTCTCCCAGTTCCAGGAAGGCTCTGGGTTTGTGCTGCATCTTGCTAAAACTAGAAGTATCAGATTCTCAGCAAGAGACTAGCCCTCCAAGGTTTGCAGACCCAAACTATTTAGAACAGGATTTTTTGTCTGTTTATCTGAACTCGGAATGAACTGCTGAAACGATTGAGGTTTGTCCCTAATAAAAACACGGGTTTGAATCACTGAAATATTCTGCAGTATAAATGTGGCCTTCAAAGTGAGTAGAGGTGGTTGTGCTTTCCTGGGACGTGTTTTGCCTAGAGTCAAGGCTAACTGTTACTTTAAACTCGTGTTCAAGGATGCTGAAATCTTGCATATTGTTCCCATACAGTTTCTGTCCTTCTAAATGGTGAGAAACTGAACTCCTGCAGCCAGACTCCATTTGAATCTAAAAATCTATAACATTTATACTGAGATTTGATCCTTTCTTGAACGTTGCCTGGGATGTGATGGTAGGACTTGTGGGTTAAAACATTTTCTGTTGTTTTTGCTGACTGTCTCCAGCATGACAGTTCTCATTCCCATCTCTGTATCTGGTTCTCTGTACCCAGTGGGACAGCATAGCCCACCATATCCTGCATCACATCCATTGCAGGGGTTTATGGGTGTTTTGTGGCCTCATGCAATGCCACGTGGTTGCCATTTGGCCATGTGCCATTTCCTGTCCTGTTTTGGAAAACCTGGACCAATGTAAAGGTCGATCAACACAGCAGCAAAAGATCTTGATGGAGATAGCCAAAGCTGATGAAGGGTCATGGTTGCTTGAAAAAGGAACTTTTCCCTGGTCAAGGTTGGAGCTCTATGGTGGGGAATTAGTTTCCTCCTGTTATAGTTGTCAAAATTTACAAAGCACTTTGCAAAAAGCAAAAAAAAGCCACTTTAGCAGTACCCTTCTTTAAGTGCATTGCTTTGATGACAACCTTTGTTTGTTAACCATTCCTTGCTAGGAAGTTGCGTTTTGTGACAACCACAGCTCAAGCATAAAGCCTGAAATTTCCTTTGCTGAGAAGGTCAAAACAAGACATTGCAGCAATTTTAAAGCTTTGTTGCAACTTCATTTTCTTCCAGCCAGGAAGTCTGACAAAAATAATCCTTGCCATGAAAAGTTTTGTTTTCGGCGAATCAACATTTTGTTTTTCCCAGAGAAAAAGGCTCCTGGAAACATTCCTGCTCTGGGGTTGGCCTCCATTAGAGCAAAACAACAGTGTCTCCTAGTGGCTGACTCCAGGGGAATGGCCACATCCATCTTGGCTTTCAAGTGTCTCTTCCTTGACCCTCCTCTTAGATCTTTGCTCATCAGGGAGGGAGAGAAGTGAGAAATGAATTGTGCTTTAAGCAACAAACCATTTCATAACCCATAAAAATATCTATGGCAGGCTGTTTTCTAGGCTCCAGTTGGTGTTGAAAGAAGGTAATTACATTTGAAGGCTGTATCACTGGCTGCTTGGCTCATCTGCTGTTCAGCTTTCACTCTAATAATACAAAAGCTCACATCAGCAGCTCAGCCAGCATGCGGGGCTATCCATCCTTGTCTTTGCCCAGTGGGTCCTGCATCTCATGTTACAGCAGTCCTTGTCATCGAATTAGTTCTGCCTCACTCCAAGTATCATCATAAAGGATAACAAAGATCTCTTGTCTGAAGCACAGCTGGCTTTGCGGTGTCAGCCTGCTGTCCATCAACCTTCCCCAGTCACACACACACACACACCCCCCCATCATCTTGGTCTGCTTGGATCAGCTCCTCATCACAGATATTGATGATCTCATCTGAGCCACCTCCTTGTCCTCTCCTTTCCCTCTTCCTCACCCTCTCTCCCCTCCCCTGAGAGATTGCTGCGGCTTTGCTCCTGCACTCTGTGAACTTGGGTATGAAGCAAAAGTCACGGTGCTGGAGAGTGAGCAATAAAGTCACTGCTTTGTCCAAGGAAACTGGCAAATCAATTTAAGCTGTGATACTGGTCAATTAACTGGCTGCAGTGCTGTGTGTTCAGCAGGCCACAGGCAGGGCTTGGGGTTGGCTTCCACAACACAAGGTTTCAGGGAGTAACAGCTTACAAATTCTTTTGATTTGCTGGAGGGTGTTTTTAAGTTTCTTCAGCTTAAGCTTTTCAGGTGGGGCACTGACTTTTTTGATAATAACTCCTGAGATTGTCTTGTTATATTCCTGTAATTCCAGGATTAGGGATTTTTAAATGATCACCAGCTATCCCAGTTTTCCTGATAAAACTGTGACTCTTGACAGCACATCTGGCAGCAGCAGGGCGAACTTGCAGAGCACTGAGTTAAGCTTCACTTCAGCAGATGAGACTGCTGTTGTGTTGCAGGCCACTGTGGGCTGTATTGGGCAGGTTCTCCGTGTTTCCCAGCAAAAAGTGCTGCAGAACAACTCTGTCCTTTCAAAGCTGCAGCTTCTTTGCTGATGGTTGTGTCATTAATTTCCCAGCCTCAACATGTTAACGAGCCATCCTCAGCCTGCCATGAACACCCTGTCCCAAGGAGCCCTCCAGTCTGCTGCCTGGAGGGCCATAAGAATTTAGCAAGTTATTTTGCTGCTTGTTAAGAATGCCCTTGTATAACCCCAGCTGAGGAGAGACTGAACGTGCCAGCAATGTGCTGCCACTGACAAATAGATCAAGGCTACTGTGAGTATGGTGTCCCATCACCGCTGTGGCTTGCAGCAGGGCAGGCATCTGGAAGCCCATAGGGCCATTTCAGGGTCAGTCTCTGTTGTGGAGCTGGTTAGATGCCATCCTAGAGCAGCCCTTTTCTTCAGCTGTGTTTTCATTGCAAAGGGAAGACCTCTGCTTACGTTGTTTTGGCGTGGTTGTGGAAGGGAATAGCACGGGCGAGCGCTGATTGATGTTAGGGAGGGAACTGCTGTCCCTCCAGCAAGGACGGTTTGAGGAGGGCAGCCCGGTGATCCTGCCGTTCAGCACTGTGCAGCCATCAGGGCCACCCCTTGCTAGAGACTAAAGAACTGAAAATTGCACAGTCCTTCCCCTGGTGTCCCTTAGCAATTAGTGTATATGTATTATAACCATGAGGACTGGGACTCTTAGTGCTCTTTCTCCTGCATAAATGGTTGAGCAAAAGATAGTCTATTGCATAAAGTCATTTAGCCGGTGAATGATGGTTCATTAGCAGCCCACAGACTGTCGCTGCCTATAGTAGGGGATGTGTGGGCTCTTCCTGCATTCAAGTTAACTCCTTCACCCTCTCCAGTTGCCAAGGATTCAGTTTGCAGAGCGTGGCTGTGCCACGGTGTTAAAATCGTCTTCTACCTTCAGAGCCTCAAATAATGCAACAACATCCCCGAGAAACTGCCAACTTCTAACCCAGTGTCTAATGACAGATGGGGAATAAAGGAAACTATTATCAGTCAGGAGATGAGTCAGATATGAAAATAACACCTTTTTCTAGACAATATTATTACGCTGAGGAAATGAAAAAGACTCATTCTCTTTTGTAAAGGAAGAGGCCTTGAGCATTAGAAATGCGTATTGCAGAGCCTGGTGCTGTTTGAGGGAGTAGCTCCAGGAAGAGAGCAAACCCCTTCCCACCTTTTGGCCATTTCCTGCCTGGGTGTTGGGCAAAGATTGCTGTACTTCCCAGGGAAGGAACATCTAAGGGTCTGTCTGAAAAGCAAGATCGTAGCCCGAAATAATTTGGTGCTGGTGATAGAGGAGAGGGGGTGGAAAAATCAGTTCTTGGATTTAAGCTGTGTGCAGTCTTGTATACTCAGGGAAAGCCATACTGATCCTGGAGGGAATCCTCATGCTGAGGGCCATACTGCTGTCATTTTAATAAAATCTGCTCTACATTACTAACAAGAACTTCAGAAGGAAAAATCAACTTCGGGTTTGTTTGGGGACAGTTTCCAAAGAGAGATAAATAAATATCTCAAGGAAGATAAAACTTGATCCTACTGACTTTCACAGGTATTTGTTTTCCTAATTCTCTTAAGAGATGTCTGTAAGAAAAGTGCTTTGTTTGTATGTGAATAGAGCTATGCTGTATTGACAGTGGCCCTGCCTTTGGATGTAGCCATATCCATAAAGTTCTGCTGGGGTCCATGCAATAAAACCTGCCTGACCAATGCGAGTTCCAGCAGAAGCCTTACAAGCCATACTAGCCATTCACCTGGATAACAGTGTCTTGCAACACTGAACAAACCCTCTCCTTTGCATAGCTTTAGTTTTTGGGGCCCATTTATTGGGCAGGTTTTCTGCAACCATTCCAGAAATGGACTGGGATTCTGTGTGTCACAGGGACTGCCCACGAGGCTTGTCTGCTGTTCCCCCCAGACACTTATGGCCCAGACACATGGGAAGATCCAGCATTCGTGCATTATTAGCACAAATCCCAGAGCAGGAGGAACATACCAGCCTTTAGTCATTTCCTCTGTGTATTTCTTTGACCATGTTGCTTTTTTGCCCCATAGCCGGATGAGTTGACCAACGCCTTGGAGATCAGTAACATCGTCTTCACAAGCATGTTTGCCCTGGAGATGCTCCTGAAACTCCTTGCCTTTGGCATCTTTGGCTACATCAAGAACCCATACAACATCTTTGATGGGATCATAGTTGTCATCAGGTCACTGCCAGTTCTTTCTCAACTGTGGGTTTTCTGCCGAGGGTCAGACCAGTTGGGGAGTGGGATAGGGAACAGGAATGACATGGGAGGTGTTAATCCAAGGTTTGCTGGCTATGAGGTGTTATAATTATGCTGACCTTTTAGATTCCTGTCATTAGAAGGATTGTCCAAAGTAAATGGACCTAGCAGATGGAGGACAAAGTCTATTTATGCCACACATCTGGCACTGCGGCCAATTTTCCACTGAAGTGTGGAATAGCTTGTCCTGGGAAAGGAGTACTGTGAGTGTCTGTATCCCAGCAGCATGCCCTCCCTCTGAATTAACACACAGCTGAGGCCAGAACAGAGCAAGCAGGAGGGTAAAAGCGGGCACTGTTCTGCTCCTCTCCCAGGGCAACACTATTGCTGCCTAAACTGGAGGTGTCACAGCACCTCTCTGAGCTGGGATTCTTTCTAGAAGTGCTGTTCACCCTTCAAACAGTAATTTGGAGCAGAGTCAAGGCAAACACAGAAGGTGTAAACCAGGTGTAAACTCTTGGCTTCAGCTGGCCCATCCTTTTCATTCAGAGATGTGAGGATCAATAGAGGCCCCAACCAAAGACCAGTCTGTGGCCTAATCAGATCAACCCACCCCAACAAATGTAAATCCCTCTGGGTATTAAGTTGTACAAAACTGTCATCCACATTTTGTGACTAAGCTTGTGACTGGTTGTACTGATGCCCATTAGCAGGAGACGTGCTGTGTTGTGAAGAGCCACAGAAAGTAAGGGAACTAAAGAACCAAGGATAAAGGTTGTGCATGAGCACGTGTGTCTGCACAACTGGGAGATGAAGGTGTTTTTCAGAAGCAAGAAGGCAGCAGGGAAACAAACTACTCCTTTAGGGCTTTAATGATGTGATATCCTTTAAGAAACCAGCCTGCTCAGGTCTTTCACAGTACAGAACTGCTCTTTACAGTTCTTCTGGTGTTCCTGCAGCGTCTGGGAGATCATTGGCCAGTCGGATGGAGGCCTCTCTGTCCTAAGAACTTTTCGGCTGCTCCGAGTGCTGAAACTGGTGCGTTTCATGCCCGCCCTCCGTCGCCAGCTGGTGGTCCTGATGAAGACAATGGACAACGTAGCCACCTTCTGCATGTTGCTCATGCTCTTCATCTTTATCTTCAGGTACCAGAGTCTGCAGCTCTTCTTTGATTAATTGTTCAGCTTGCTTAAGTAATATGTGGATTAGAATACACTGCGTTTGCTAGGCTGCCTACACAATAGAAGTGCTTGCAGGAGACTGACAAGCAGACACTCAGCAGACTATTTACCTCTTCTCAGTCTCAGTTTTTCATGCAGTACTGTAATACTGTAGACCAGTGAAGTACACAAACAGGCAACAATTGCTCTGGAGCTCCTGGAAGGCTCATTCAGCTGTGTCTCAGGAATTTGTCAGTAACTGGACTCTACCAGTGTTAGTTCTGAGGTAGAGGTTGTACAGACACCAAGACTTCTGTCTGGTTGACCCTGTAATGCTCCTCAGGATCCTCTTCTTGGAAACCAGTTAATTTTGAAAGCTGGTGATATTGTTTGCAATTTTTTTAGACAAAGGAGGTCCCTGATCTGATTTCAAAGTAGACTGTTGTAATGAAACGTGACACAGAAGAACTGAGTGGCAGGGTGATCTTGACAATGGTGGAGCAGAGCCCCTCTTCCTAGGAAATACCACTGGCACACTGCGAGGAGGAAAGTGTCCAAAATATCACTGCAGTTCTTCCTGTAACCATATTTCATGCAATAATGTGTTTCTTCCATCTCCCACTCCAGCATTCTCGGCATGCATCTTTTTGGATGCAAGTTCAGCCTGAAAACTGATACAGGAGACACAGTTCCAGACAGAAAGAATTTTGATTCCTTACTTTGGGCCATTGTGACTGTATTTCAGGTAAGCTCTGGATCCTCTGGGAAGTTTTAATGTAGACCACCTGGACTAGTTATTTCACTTTTTTAGGAAAAGCTATTACAGTCGGTGCCAAACTTGGACTGAAATGGCCCTGTAGTGTTGTTAGGGGAAACTGATTGTGTTTCCCAGTTAGCTGGTCTCTATAAGCCCTGATAGAGAAGGAATCTACTCAAAATCATTGTTGTGTGTATTTATTGTCAGTTAATGTAAGGTCTAAGAAGATCTGGGAATCCACCCTGCTTTTCCTTTCATATAGTTGGTAAGATTAAGTCCCACAGTCTACTGTCCATTCTGCTCCTGTTCTGGGGATCCATCTCCTTACTTGCCTTCGCTGCCCCAAAAATGCACTTTGTAAACAATTTCATTTTACTGGGAGTGACAAATACTGATGCAAATCAGTTACTGTTTCTATATGCTGGGAAAGTCTTTATATAAGTTGTTTCCTCTGTGGACAAGCTCTGCTATGTGCTTAAAATTACTGGCATATTCCACAATGGAGCAACAAGCTGCTATTTCCAGAGCATTCTAAATATAACGATTAGTCTTTTCTGTTTAGAAGCTCAGTCCTTAGAGCCCAAGTGGAGCACAGTGTAAACAATGTTAAGGTATGTTTCTAAATGCAGAGTAGGTGTTCACCACAGTATTATTCAAGATACTAACCAGTCCAGAGTCTTTGCAGTGAAGAATAGGAACTTCTTGCAAAGTTTTCCTCCTTCCAAAGGAGCAATGGCAAATCACCATTGGTCTTACAGGTTCATATTTTTCTTTTGCTAACATAAATACAGATTTCTACATTTATTCTAACAGTCCCTTGGGAAATAGAGTTGGCACAGAGCTCAAGGGCTCAGGCCTACATCCCATGAAGGTTAACGAGCAGCATGCCTCAGTGCAGCTGACTGCATTCCTATTCCCCAAAGCTACCTTGTTTTTAGGAGGGTTAGAGGCCATTTCCATTGCAAGCATGAATTAATGCACAGCATGAATCTGTCATTCATTTTTCATAGGCCCCTGGATTTCTGAGCTCCAGGAAAGGTAGGAGAGTGCAAATCCCAGAGGAAGGTCCCTTGGAGCAAGGCTTTGCAAAGATGTGTATTTTTTTGCCCAGCTTGTTAGTGCTTTTAGCTAATGGAAACTGCTTTGCTTACCTGAGTTTTCTTCTCGTGAAATATCACATCCCCTACCTATTCCTTCAGCTCCAGATGCCTTATAATGAGCAGCCCAAAAGGACACAATAGTTGTGGCCTCTGTTGTCTTCTGATGGTTAGCAAAAGAGGCAATGCCACCACCAAATAATGGGACTTGTACCAGCACATCCTTCATGTTACCATATCTAGGATCTGAACTAGTCGCCTCTGTGTGCAGCAGTGTGCTAGATTTCCTGCAGAGAGGGGGGGGTCTGGCTGGGAGAGAGCTCTCACATGCAAAGATCTAAATAAAAGAATGTTTTGCTGTCTCATTTCATGATACCTGCTAATGATTATGCTCAGAGAAGGTCAAAAGGAGAGGAAAAAATGGATGAGTCAGTATTTGAATGTAGCTGCTGTGCATGAGAGGAGTAATTAGAGAGTCTTCCCCTTCACCTCCCTGCAGATCCTCACTCAGGAGGACTGGAACGTGGTCTTGTACAACGGGATGGCATCTACATCTTCATGGGCAGCGCTCTACTTTGTGGCTCTGATGACATTTGGCAATTATGTGCTCTTCAACCTTCTTGTTGCCATTCTGGTAGAAGGTTTCCAGGCAGAGGTAAGAGATCTGAGCAGAAAGAGGGACAAACCTGAGAAGCACGTGTAGGCGTGAGTCCACATCAGTGCAAACATCTAACCATGCAAGCAGCCCTAAATTTAAATTTAAGGGGTGTAGGTGGGCTGGATTGGGCATGTGAAGTGGCTGTGAATCTGTCCTTACAAATAAGGCCCACTGGTCTTGGCATGGGACTTGGGAGACCAGCACTTCAGTTGATCTGCTGAAGGGTCTGTTCTGTGACCAAGAGGAACTAATTTAGGACTAATTTAGCTCACCAAATCTCCGATGTGCCCTGTGTTTTGTGTTTCTTTATGGTGGGCCTCAGGTCTTCAATCTATCTAACCTGTGCTAGTCATGGGGATGAGGCAGGATGTGAACTGGCTCTCAATCCAGGCCCTTCCTTGGGATTCTGTCCCTTACCATGTTATTTGAGACTAGCAGCACAACTGTTCAAAAGCTGTATTGCAAGGTTGCAACCATTACATTTTGAAATACTGTGGATTATGTAGGTCATATAAATGGGAAAGAGATTTTTTTCCTACCCCAAAAATAATGTCTGTATCAGGTCAGTGAGTAGGGAATTTATGATAAACTGCAGACATCTCATCTCACATGGGAAGGATTAGATAATTTATTTTATTTCTCAGTCAAAAGAGATATGCCATGCCCTGATCTGAACCAGACAGAACCCTAGCAGCTGTGCAGGCAATCCAGAGCTGCCAGCCACACTGGTGTGAGTGGTGTAGGTGGTATAGTACAGGTGTGAGTGGGGGCCACCTGCAGCCTTTTAGGTTTTCCTGCCCACTGGGAAGTCCACTCCAGATCTGCTTTCAGCATCCTGAGAGTGTGAAAGCAGCCATCCCCTGCCCCATCCTGCATCTCCATCTTCCTTTCAGATCACAGCAAGTCCGTTTGGGGGAGATTTTAAGTGAGGATGATCTGTTTAGGTTGTAAATCTAATGATATATGTGCACATATATATTAGTCTGAAAAAACCTACTTTTTTCAAAGTCCCTAGTGCAAATGAAAATGATTTTGAGATTTAGAAAATGTCACCCAGTCCCAGTTCAAGCTATGAATAGTGGCATCGAAAGGGTTTGCGTTGTGCTTTAGGATTTTTTAATTATTACTTTTTTCTATTTCTGCAACTATTAAGAAAGAAAAGTTTGCTTAGTGCTGGATTGGCTTCAGAGACACAAGGCTCAGAAAGAAAATGAGAAAATGGCTTCAGTTTTCACCGCCTTAGCTCCCAAAGGAAAAAGGAGAAAGAAATTATTTCTTTAGGATTTTTTTTTTTGCTTTCCATTTTTTCTCCAGAAATGGCATCACACTCTCATTTGCCATGTTTAGATCACACTTAGACAAACTTCCACTGACCATGGAATACTATTGAAATATTGATGAGCCAAAAAATTCCCTTCTCTCAAGTCAGCACAGCCACATTTATGTCTTTCAAGGATGTCTGCATAGGTTCATTATTAAAACATCCCTCCTAGCTTCTTCACAGTACTAGCAGAGGAAAAATAATTGAAAGAACAGGAGTCAAGCCCCAGTTTGGAAAAAAACCAACCCTGATCTGTGTTGCTCAGGGTTGTTTCATGGATGCTGAGGGTGGTGAGTGCCACCTGCACACACAAAAGGCACAAGCAGTCCAGCTCACCACTTTCAAAATGCTTTGTATTGCATTAGTGGATGTTTTAATGTCTTGCACAGTGTCGCCCATGAAGAGCAAGAAGGTCTTTTTCCAGGAACAATCCTATATTCCATGTGTCACTGACTGCAGCTCACACTGACACAGTTTATTTCCAAATACCTTTTCTCAGTGTCACCCATCTCAGCGTCTCCCAACTTTGCTCTGGACTCTGTAACACCTTAGCCATAGTCCTGTTCTAGTGCAACCTGATGCAGATGGAGGTGGAGTTTTTAGCCACTAACCTAATAAGACCAAAGCAAAGGACTTTGCCAGTATTTCTACAGGCTCTGCAGTAGCTGCTGCCTTCCAGCCCCCAAGGGGGTTTCCTCTTAGGAGAGTAGTAGCAGACTAAAATCTGTGCTAAAGTAACTGGTTTTCCTGAACTGAATGCAGAAGCAACCAAGACCATTGACCATACGGTAGTTCAGAGTTTCCAGTGGGAGGATGTGCCAGATACCCTCAGATTCCATCAACCAGCAAATCTATGTGGAAAAAGAGGACATACTAAGGAAACCCAGCACGTTTGACCCAGCTGACTGGAAGCTGTTCTTGCTCAAGCAATCTTGCATTTAGGCACAGAGAGCCCTTGTATAGCAGTTGGCATCCTTTTTTCCTGATTGCTTTAAAGCAGAAGAAAGTTTTCTCAGCATTCTGGCCATTTGCATGTGTCTTTGTACAGTACAGAACCCATCCCTGTCGGAGGCTGAATCACCTGTTAAAGTGAAGCCAGAAGCAGGCAGCCTCATGTGATACTCTCTGAGTGCACAATTACAGCCTTAGCCCAATGCCTGTCGTTTTCTTGGTCGGTCTTAATGGCTCCTTTTGGAGCTGTTGCAGACCATGATTTAAATGTGTGTAAGGAGTAGTTTTCAAAGCTTGTATTATTCACTCAGTGCTGCCTCAGAAAAGGCCAGCAACCACAGGCATGACATTTGCCAGGCACATATTATTCTCCACTTGCATTTATTATAAATCCTGACATTAAGCCTATGGGCTTGTCAGTTCTCTCATAGCGAGGTACTAGCTGTGTTACAGAAAACCCTTCTCAGGGCTGTGTTTAAGCTACCAGGTCTCAGTGCAAGTCTTGCACTTATAAATGCCTAACTTAGCTCTGGTTGTAAACCAAAGTTGTTTACAGTCTCCTTGGACAACTCCCAGGAAGAAGTATCGATGGAACTGGGTTTTCTTTTGACATCCCTGGTTCCATTGGTATGTTGTGAATATGGAAGAATTTCTTGTTTGGACATTTTTTACTTTGCCCTCTCACAGGTTGATGCTCTTAGCAGCTACAGAGAACACTGAGGTGCACTTCTCCCTTTGCTCAGGTGTTTCTTTTACTTTGATGGAGAAAGACTCCTGGGAGACCTGTGCAGCTCAGAGGGGGTACATTAGAGCCGCTCTAAACTCTGAGCCATCAGCAGCATATCAGCAAGAACACTAGAAGTTGTACTGTGTATCACAGTACACAGGCTCAGCATGATCTCAGGTTCTGATCTGCCTGTGGAGCAAGTTTGGCAGGAGTATCCCCAGGAGAGAATAGGCTTAAATGGCCACAAAACAATTTTTAGTGCATTTGTGCTTAGGACAACAAGCAGCCAGACTTCAAACAGGACCGTAATTGCATATTTGTGCTTGTATTGTTCCCATGTCATTTTGAAATCTACCCCAGAGCTGCTCTGGAAAAGCAGACAAACCTTCCAATATTATGCAAATCTTTCATCTCCTCTGCATTAGTGCTTCTGCTCCAAGACAGAGAAGATGAGTAAGAGAGCTTAATCCTTTCAGTCATCCTGTCTGTTTGGCTGCACCAGTTAGCAATACATCACAGATGAAATCAAGT
Source organism: Gallinula chloropus (assembly GCF_964237585.1). Lineage (NCBI taxonomy): Eukaryota > Metazoa > Chordata > Aves > Gruiformes > Rallidae > Gallinula > Gallinula chloropus. The sequence goes on from NC_140100.1 coordinate 5,061,729, forward strand.
TCACTGCCACTTCAGCACTGTGTCTCTAGAAACCATAGTGATTTGTTCAGGCATCAGTTAAGGAACTGTGCTCCTTTTTCTGGGATCAGCTGCTTTAATCCAGCCATTTGCTATCAATTTGCACAGCTTTTCTGCAGTCTTGATGGATCAAGCCAGAGTCATGCTGACAGCCTCCTGAATCTCTGCTCTCTGCAGACCTGCCCCAACAGAGGAGAACCCAATGGAGCTCTTCCATCAGAGGCTTCTGTATTACTTAAGCTGATCATTTTTAGTAGCAGAGGCAGATATGTCTGAAAGGGAAAAATAACCGGACTTCCAGGAAGAAAGCCAGTCTGAGAGTGGTTGTTCTGGGTCCTGAGATGATGCTGTGCTGCCAGGCAAGCTGGCCTCATTCCCTTCTGCCTCAACTTCAGTGCTGCCAAGAGATTTCCCAATACGACCTCGATTACCAACCAGCATGAAGAAACCAAATCAGGGCTTGGTTTTCAGATCTAAGTCAAATTTCCAGTGCTGTCAAATAAAGAAGAAAACCCCTTTGACATCCTTTGACATTAAAACCTAAGCGCTTTCAGCTGGGATCATGGAGCGTGCAAATACGGAACCCACGATGCCAATTTCCTTAGTCACTCCTCTGATTGCAGCTGCACTTTCATGGTCTCTCCTGGGATGCTCTGTGCAGCGAGGCTGGGAGCAGTGTGGGAAACACAACAGCACTGTAGGAACAGTAGTCACAATCACACCACCATCTTTTCTGCCCCAATAGAAAAATGAATCAAAACAAGGAAGAGGCACTTACCTGGGGTCACTCCCCAGGGTAATGTCAGAGGGAATTTGGCATTCTGCCCTCCTAGGTCCTTTGGCCATGCCTAAACAAACCATGGGGACCTGAGGTATCTCTGAGCTGCTAAGGAATCCAAATGGCCTTTGTGGTAAAGTTTAAATGAATCAGGTCTGTTAATTATCCTTCCCATCTCTGCAGGGTGATGCCAATAGGTCAGACACAGATGAGGACAAGACATCTGCCAACTTTGATGATGATTTTGAGAAGCTAAAAGATCTCCGAGCAACAGGTAGGATTTTGTCTCTACATTTTCCTGGGCATCTGAGAGCTACAGTTCTGTTTCCACACTCATCTTTTCATAGAAACTTCAGGGGGAAAGTAGAAGAATCTATTTTATTTGGCAATTAATCTGATAGCTATATTAACAGAGCAGCTAGGCAGAAAGCTAAATGAGCATTGATATTTCCTTTAAACAGATGTTTTTCTGATTTAAACTGTACTAGAATATTTAGATATGTCTCATCATTTCTTTATCATTACCACAGAATGGCTTGGTGACAGCAATATTCTCACACTACTTCTCAGCAGCTTTTCAAATCAATCATGTTCTCATCTGTTCTTTTTGGTTCCTTGCACAAATGCATTTAGGTGAGGTTTGATGGATGGAAGCGTTGCTGTTCATTTGTGTTACAGGAGGGCTTGGCAATTGATTTGATGTAAGGCCACGATGTACTAGTGTATGATAAGCATGGATTAGTAGGTGACAGCCTTCACTCTGTAGAGTTTGCAACCAGATAGGAGGCAGGAAGGGATCACATATTTTAACAGAGTAAGTGTGATGGTAAACAGGAGCTGGTTTAGTTCCTCTGTACTTTGATTCTCAGCTCAGGCTTTTGTTAGGATGACTTTAGAAGTTTCTAAACCAGGATTCATTTCAGCTATGGAAATTATATTGATTTTGGTGACCAGATGGAATTCTGTCCCTAAGGAAGGGACAGAAGTCATTTGTTGGGGAAGCTGAGAGCTGGATCACAGCAAGGCAATAGAGCTGCTCAGTCTGCAGATGAAACACCAAATTCCAAATACCAAGTGATCAAACGAATGTTCAGTGCAAATAGCTGACAAGGAACCCACAGCACCAACTATGCACCAGCTCTGCAACAACTATTTGCTGAGCAGCTTCAAACAATAAGAGCACTCTAGGGGAAAGAAACATTGTCACCTCTTCTGAGGTAATACAGAAATAGAAAACAGGGCTGAACTTGCCATCAGTCAAAGTCCATGAGTAATTGTCTGTCTCCAAAGCCTCAAAGGTGCCAACTGGTGACTAAACAGCATAAGGGCATTAACAATTCTATCACAATGCCATTGGTCTGTAAACAGATTCACTGGCAAGAGGAACATGTATTGCAGATTAGCACATTTTAAGCTGGATCTTCCATCCTTTAAAGTGAATGACAGTGTTCCCATGGACTTCGTGGTGCAGATCAGGTATTTGTGTACAAGCCAACAAATAAACAGGCAATCCAATGGAAGCACCATTGCAAAAGCAGCTGGTGGCAGAAGAATAGCAGGGGTAATGCACTTGCTTGGGTTTCTCATTGAAGACTTGTACTTCTTTACAGCTGGTCATAGAGCCTCCCATCCTTCCCTCTCCTTAAGACTTGATATTAAACCATAAGCCACTAAGCCCAGTAAAACAGGAGCTAGTTCAACTTTAGTTTTGTGTTTGAAATTAAATTTTTTGAGTGTCGTGGCACTCTGTAGGGCTGGAGGTGTTCTGTCTGGTTTGTCTTCAGTGTGAATACGTTTTTTGCAGTCTGTACTTGCCATAGAGCTAAAATACATGCTTTCTGCAGTTCTCACAGAGATGTGCCATTAGATTCTCTGTTACAGGAGGTTTGCTCTTCTAGATGTGTGGATGTGTAAAAGCAACTTCCTTTCCCTGTCCCCCAAAACTTTAAGTCCACTCTCTAAATCCCAAGAAACAGCAAGCAAAAGAAGTTTCCTTTGGAGGGCAATGGGTTCCAAGTCCAGGCAGGGCTGAAGGCCTCTTAAAAGGTTGTGGGGGTGACCTTGTAGCCCACAACATTTCATCTCCATTTGGCAGAGTTCCTAGAAGACCCAAGGGACAATGTCCGTTTTGAAGAGTGATTTCTGTAGCTGTGGCTGAGCATTCACCCCGTATTTTCTCTCCCCTTCTCTCTAGAGATGAAGATGTACTCACTGGCTGTCACCCCAAATGGACACCTGGAGGGCAGGGGAAGCATGCCACCTCCTATAATCATGCGCACTGCTGCCACACCAATGCCCACACCGAAGTGTTCCCCACACATGGATTCAGTGCACACTTTTGTGGACTCAAGAAGAGGGAGTAACGCTTCATTAGACCCCTTGAGCTATGATCAGAAGTCCTTGGTAAGTTCCTGTTGCTACAACTCTTCCTCGAGTGCCTGCAACCAGCAGGCACACACGAGTGTGTATGTGTGTGTGTCCTCACACCCACTACTGGATAATAAAAAGGAGGGTGATAGAAGTGAGAACTATGTTGAAAGACAGGAGGAGAAGAGAGTCAAGATGGAGAAAGGAATGGGTGTGCTTGGCTGGGGCAGGACAGTGACAACATCGCAGTCAAAGACAGCGAGTATAAGAGAAGGGGAAACAGGGATGTACTGGAATTCAGTGTTTTCTTTCCTTCTATCTGATTGGAAGTCTGTGCCAAGCAACCTCACTGGAGAGACACAACCTGAAATAAGTTGTAAGTTCCTGCAGAGCAAACCCCTCTGAGGAGGAGCAGGCATCTATTGCCAACCACACAGCCGTTTTGTGGTGTCTTGGAGAGAAAGTATCAAGTGTTCTTGTGAGGATGAGGCCTTTTTCCCCCCACAGTGTTTTAGGGTTGCATCTTGAATCCACCTTGTGTCAAGGGAAATGAAGCATTTGCCCTTACCAGCACGGCAGCTGAGCTCCAGTTACCGTACAGCAGCCCAACTGGGGGGGGAAACAGGAAACGAGGTATGAGCTGCCCGATTGCCACCAGGCACAGCTCAGAGAGCAGAGATCTGGCTGGAGCTGACTGCTTTGGCAACTGATAGCATTTTGCCTGCAACAGGGGAGCGGGAGGGTAGCTCTATGAAAACAGAGGGAGCAGAGTTAATAGACAAAGTGGATTTCTGCTGCTGCTGCTTATCTATCCCATTCCTCGGCTCTGTAACTGCAATATCATGTTCAAATCAAGGCAGCGGACCATGAAGGCGCTTCACGCAGAGACAGAGCCACTATCCCCTTTGGTAAGCTGCTTAGTCAAGGTAATGCTTTTGAAAAGAAAATAGAGATGACTGTTGTTTGCCTTGGGGTTTCATGGGATTGTAAGTTGCTGAAGAGGGTTGTTCATCGTTTGAGTCTTTTCTCTGAGAGCACATCAGTGCCATCAGCCAAAGGAAGATGAAGCAATCAGAGGAGAGCTGGCCAACACTGAGAAGGAGGAGGAAGGCAGTTTGCCTCATTTTGTGCCGGGAGGAAGCCATGGAGGGAAAAGGAGTTTTCCTTCTAGTTTTTTCTGTTCTGACCTTAAGTGCTTTCATCCTGGCAACTACCTACCTGCCCAAGTGCACTGTGACACTCTCATCAGTGCCAGAAATTTACTGTAAGAAAAACATTCATTCTACCACCTTATGCAGGAAATTGAAAAGAAAGTCATGCAAATAGGGGCACAATTTACGAGAGACACTTGGGTGGCTCAGGTGCCAGAGCCCCTTTGGAAGCCAGGGAAGTTATGTGCTGAAACCACTTGAACAGGAGGAAGGAAAATGCCAGATCAGCAATAATGTCTTTGGGTTCAGTTTTTGTGCACAGTTCATGTTGCCAGGACAGTAGGAAGTCATGCAGCACAGAGAACTGGGAGCTGTGCTACAGGCATAGTTCAAAGAGTACCTTCAGTGTGGGCTTAGTTGGGTGCTTGGCTCCCACCTTAAAGCACGATGAAATTGGAGCAGTGAGGAAAGCTGGAAGGGGAAAACATGACTTGCAACCAAAGGGGTCTTCTAGTCTGGGCAAAATGCCATATACTTTGGTTTCCTCCTGCAAACGAGCCCTCAAATGTCTGTCTCCTCTCTCAGTCCAGCATCCGCAGTTCCCCTTGTGCCAACTGGGGCACCAGCAGCAACTGGGGAAGCCGACGCTCAAGCTGGAATAGTCTGGGCAGAGCCCCAAGCCTCAAGAAGAAGAACCAGTCAGGAGAAAGAGAGTCCTTGCTCTCTGGGGAGGGGAAAGGCAGCACAGATGATGACTCCGATGATGCCAAGTCCAGCACGGTCAGCAGGCCCTCGTTGCACCGCCGGGCAGAGTCCCTGGACTACCGCAGCTCCCTGGACCTGCCTGAGCTGCTCCAGTTGCCCACCATGCGCCACTCGCTCAGCGTCAGCCCCATGGCTGTTCTGCCGACCGAGTACCAAGACTGCAACGGCAAAATGGTTCACGTCCCCAGCGAGTTCTTCCTGCGTGTTGACAGCCACAAGGAGGATGCCATGGACTATGAGGATGACATGGAGGATGTGAGTTGAGGGGGAAATTGGGTGCTCCAGCATTGAGTGGCTTTTCCATTCCAGCAAAGCTGATAAAAAAACAGATTTTGAAATGTGTTGCTGCCTAATGAGGTTTTAGACAAAATACATCCGGATCCAAGGGAATGGCATCCACTTCCCAAAAGGGGTTTTTTTTAGCTAGTGGGTTGGGCTGTTACCTTGCAGTGGTCCCTAACGAGGTAAAATTACAAGGGGTTGTGCATGCATTTGCTTAGTTTTTGGACTGGTTGAGATTGTTCTCCTTGCTCAGGATGCCTCCCAAAATGAGCTGTAGATACAACAGCTGGCTAATTTCTTTGCTCTCAAGAGCTGTTTGGCATTTCAAAGGCCTGAAAGCCTGGAATGTTCTCTATTTAACTTTTTGGTTGATTGAGGCCTTTTTGTTTTTGACACAACTTTGGATCTCAAAATGATACCTGCCTAGAAAGTCTTGCTTTGTTATGTGCATATTTCACTGTACAGCAGCCCCTTTCTTCCACCTGCTTCCTCCCTGTTTTGTTGTGACAATGCCTGCCACATCTCTGTCCCAAAAGCTGTGACTCCCTATAGGCACTATGAAATGCCACGTACTGCCCCCTTTCACAAAAGGACTGTGAAAGTTGAAGAGGCAGGAAAATAAAAGAGGAAGAAAAGGTGTTTTTTCTTTTCTGTCCAGAGTTATTGCTACCGTATTCGTAAAGTCCTGGAGCCCTACAAACCACAGTGGTGCAAGAGTCATGAAGACTGGTCCCTCTACTTGTTTTCCCCACAGAATCGGTAAGAAAACCCGGTGAAATGTCAGACCAGCAGGCTTTTGTGGTAATGGAATACTGCATTTCTAGCTAGCCTTCCCTTGAGAAAAAAATCCTTCTCTGATGCAGAAGCACTGAGAGTTTTAGAAATCCAGTTCCTGATTTTTAGGTAACTTTTTCTTGTACAAGTGGGCAGAATAGTTGCATGGTTCACTCCATGCCTGTCTATGAGGGAAGGATGGCTTAACCAGCATCAATAATAACTGTTCACTGTATCTGGTTTGCTGCATTGATAATAGTGACTGAAGCTGGTGGAGCAACTAGCTCAGCACCTGATCTGATGCTGGTGGCACAGCTGCTGAAGGCTTTTGAGGATCTGCCATTCGGGTGGGCATATATCGCTGACCCAATGTCTGAAGGATATTTTTCTCCCCACCATTTCTTCAGGTTCCGAGTGATGTGCCAGAAGGTCATTGCCCACAAAATGTTTGATCACGTGGTGCTGGTCTTCATATTTCTCAACTGCATCACTATAGCACTGGAACGACCAGATATAGACCCACACAGCACGGCGAGTACCTGAGTCACAGTCTTTCTTGATGCAACATTGATCATCATCTTGTCAGGGCAAGACCCTACAAGATGTTTGTTTTCTAATGTATTTAAATAACTTGCCTTCCTTCATTGTTTTACAGGAAAGGATATTCCTAAGCGTTTCTAATTACATCTTCACTGCAATCTTTGTGGCTGAAATGATGGTTAAGGTAATTACATCTTCACCCCATGGCCCATAGTGAGGCCTGACAAAGACCAGAACATGACATAGTTATGATCTGGGTGAAGATTTAAATGTGTCTTTTCTCCTGGCTGTAGGTGGTAGCTCTTGGATTTTTCTCTGGGGAGAACACCTATCTACAGAGCAGCTGGAACGTCCTGGATGGAGTCCTGGTCTTTGTCTCTATCATTGATATTATTGTCTCCATGGCTTCGGCAGGCGGAGCGAAGATCCTGGGTGTCCTTCGTGTTTTGAGACTTCTACGGACCTTGAGACCTCTCCGGTACGTTCACTCATAGGGTGGCTGAGTTTGCTTTGTGTTGATAGATCAAGGAGTTTGCAAAAATGAGCACATGATCCATCAAGGTCTCACTTAATAACACAAAAAAGCTGAAACTCAGTATGGGTAGAATCATCTTTGGGTAGCTCTTATCTAGTGAAACTGTTTGGGGGGTGGGGGGAAAGAAGAAATTAGCTCTAATATAATTCATCTTTGCCAGCATGGAAAAGAGCGGATTGAGTTTGGAGTGAGAGGTGTTATCGTACTCTGGCAGTTAGTGCAGCGAATGCCTCCTCCACGCTGCATTTTTATCACCGTTTTACAAATCAGTCTGGCTCCTTGTTAAACTGCACCACCTCACAGTCACTCCCAAGCAAAGAGGTCGCCTTGGCTGGTAAAAAAATTTGCAATTGAACAGGTGCTGACAACAATTTGATAAGCTCCAGCATCTCTACCTACTCTCCTGTGCCTGCATATCTAACGCTACTGCAAAACAATTTAGCTTTCAGCTAGGAGGAGAAGGGGAGACGCTTTCAGTGTTTGAGAAAAGGAATAAAGAGAATTTGTGTTTTGTTTATGATTGTGCAATAACAAAGAGTGTTAATGCTTGGGGGATTTTTATCAGCTCACGGCTCCTGTTCTGTTTCCATCCTGCTTGGCAAGAAACACAAGCCTTTTTTCATGAAATTTCAGGGGAAATAAGATGGGCACCTCCTGAGACCTGTAGACTGTCTGATGAAAAGCTGCTTGCTTATGAGAGTAATAGGAAGAGGCAATCTTGTTTAGGCCCATGACCACAGGAACAAAAGCTATTTGTCTGCTGCTCCATATCTCCTTAGTGACAAGTAACTTTGTGAGTGCTTCTGTCTCCTCTCTTGCTCCCGTGCTCTGTGCTGGTGGCATCAGGATCCCCTTGCATTGCTCGCTCATCAGGAGCCACTCTGGGTCACCCTGGACAAGCCTTGGCCTGGCAGTGCCTCAGGGCATCTGTCTAACACACATAACTGGGAACAGAAATCAGGGCATAGGCCTGATTTTCAGAAATCAGTTCATAAGTAAATGTAAGGGGAAAAAAAGGAGTTGGTCTTGTAGCATAACTAGGCCAGATCCTATTAATAGAGAGGAATTCATCACCTCTAACAATGGCTTCACTTGTCAAAGCCTTTTCTAGAATTACTCCAGGGACCATTCCTAGCACTTTGTAGGTGCAGTTCAGACTGCCACATCATTTGCTGCCAAACAAGATCCCATTGAAATCCTTTGTCACTGTAGCACACAACTCCTCTGTGTTTGGCAGGCATGAAAGCATCATTAGCTGTGCAAGTGTAAGCTACCTGCAAGGACTCATACCCTCTCCCTCTCTGTAGGCCCCTCCAAAAAGAATAAATACCCTTTGATGTTTTTCAGTCAAGACACCCACCTTCCCAGAAAAGCTTACTTGAGGAAGTTACACTTACATGTGCAAACATGTTTTTCACATGCCCATGGGAGAGCCCTTCTCCAGGCACTCATACAGGAAAGGAAAACATTTTTTCTTCATAATACCCAAAAGCTGCTTCAGCCTGTGCTGAGAGCATGGCTGGCCTCTCACAGCAAGCAAGCAAGCTGCTCTTTAATGGGATGACCCTTTGGCTGTCGAGCTGTTGATCACAAGCTCCTGTTAGCTCAGAGTCAGTTCAGGAACTAATTAGGAAACAAATTGAAATGACTTTGTTTGAAAATGACTTTGTTTGTCATGGAGCCTAGGCCAGGAGGGCAGGTGAGCGCTTATGCCTGTCGAAAGAGGAGTTGTGCTCTCTAGTACCACTGTGAAGCTGTTTATACATGTTTTGTTAGGAACAGGCTCCTCTGTGTCCCTCAGCTTGGATCAGAGAGACCTCAGAGGGGATCAGGTCTCTGGACTGAGGTACAAATAGCCCCCATAGTGGGAACTTCTTTAATACTTTACCCAAAGCTAGTATACCCTCCTCACTGTTACTGGTAAGCGATTGCCTGACACCGTGCTGACAGAGTGTCTTACAAAGACATTTTGAATTCCATCTACTGTGACTATGGATGTTCTGGTTGTCCAAGTCAGTCACCAATCGTCTCTGAATGCTGCCTACAGGTAGAGGAGGGTTGTGTTAGCTTTACCGCGGCCTAGGCAGAGGAGGAAAAGCAACTGTATAATAATAGGGCATGCATAAAAAAGAAAAGCTTTATTGTTTTGCCATTTTTTCCAGAGTCATCAGCAGAGCCCCAGGTCTGAAACTGGTGGTGGAAACCTTGATCTCCTCCTTGAGGCCTATTGGGAATATTGTTCTCATCTGCTGTGCTTTCTTCATTATCTTTGGGATTTTGGGTGTCCAGGTAGAGTATTTCCCTCACTTACAGCCATCTGTGACTGCTGCACAAAAGAAGCTGCTTTTCTCACCACCTGGGGTTTAGGTGAAAGTAATGAGCTTAAATCTCTCCAGAGGAAGATTTCAGTTAGGTGTTATGAAAGAAGATCCAGGCCCTAGAAGACATGACATGCTCTGGTGCGGGGTTGGCATCTGGTCAGGGTTAGAAGAGCAAACCTGATGAACAACACAGCACCAGCTAAGCCTGCCTGAGAGTGGGGGAAGGAAAACACAGATTCCCAAGATCCCTCCCAGCTATATGTGCTAGGATGTATATAATATCTCTTCCTCAGAGAGGAGATTGCCATCCACCCAACAAGACAGGGCAGGCCTGCAGAATCACCTTCCTCCTCCTGTGTCTGAGGCAATGCATAACAATGTCTCAGGGCCTGAAGTTTCACCAGAGGCGTTTTCCTGTGTGTGTGTCTGAGCTGGCAGAAAAGGAAAAGAATTTGAATTTGGTGAATAACTCCAGTGGGGGAAGGAAAGGTAAATCAGGAAATGGGCTTTTCAAAGGTGCTTCAGTTTGGTTTTTTTCTTTTTGTGTTGCTTCTCAAATACAGCTTTTTAAAGGCAAGTTCTACTACTGTGATGGACCTGACGTGAAAAACATCACCACGAAGACTGACTGCACTAACGCACGCTACAAGTGGGTTCGGCGGAAGTACAATTTTGACAATTTGGGACAGGTAAAGTCCTTGTTGTAGGGATTTTCTGTTGCATGAGCACTTAAAAATGTCCCTCCGTCATAGGAAATTTCCAAGAATGACATAGACATTCATCTATCAGAAGCAACCCTAACTGGGAAAAAATGGATCAGGTCACCTCTTGATCTCTCACAGCCAGACTTCCTAAGGTTATACAGTTCCTTGTTTGTAGGAGAGTGTGGCCTTAAAGCCACTGCTTTTGCATGCAGTCCCTCATGTATGGACCTCAACTGTCACTTTTAGTCTCTTGACTTCCAGCTGTTACATTTGCAAATGAAAAAAAAAATCAGGTGCTTCATACTGGGTGAAAAGCAAGACAACCCACAGTAGGAGCTGGGATATATTGTTGTTTTCTAAAACCCCATGATGTTGGGCCAGCCTGACGTATTGATTTTCAATCATGCTTTGGTGACCACAAGGTGTCTGAGAAAAAGTCAACTAATATGTGAAGGAAAAAGAACATTAATGACCACAGTTTGCTCACTTTTAAGCCAGATAGGGAAACAGGTAAAAACCATTAACAATATGTTGTATTTCTCTACTAACTCCAGGCCAGATGATGTGTTATGAGCTCTGGTTTTGCTTAGCATCATCTGTTGTTAGTTTTTTGCTGCAGTCTAAAATGAAAGATCAATCTTTTCTGTCTCTTTGTTTGTTTTCTTATAGGCCCTCATGTCCTTGTTTGTCCTTTCTTCCAAAGATGGCTGGGTCAACATCATGTACGATGGTTTGGATGCTGTGGGTATTGACCAACAGGTAAGTGTACTGCAGACTCCAGATATGTTGCTCTCAGAAGTCTGATGCCTGGGTGACTCCAGAAGGAGCAGAGCTATAGTACTCCCTTGAGGCCCTGACTACCCATTGTTTTGGGAAAACCACAAGGTTTTTCATTCTCCACTGAGTAGCTTTTACAGCAGCTGCACCCGATGTAGTACACAAACAAGCACTGATGGGGTTTTTTGTTAGAATGATGGTACTTGAGAAAGGCCACATGTGCCATTGCACTGCGGCATCATGGAAGACATGATGAGCAAGATCAAGCTCACAGGAAAGAGGAAGCAACTAGAATGTCGTGAAAGAGACTTTGTCAAGTTTGTGTGATATGTAGCATTTCCAAAGGAACCTCTGGAGTCTTAGATGAGTAGTACCCCATCGTAGCCACAGTAGCCCTTTGTATGTAATTTTCCCCTGTTTCTGAAGAGCTTCTAGCAACTGAGCAACACTAACCACAAACTAAAATGATCTTGCAGGTGGGATGATGCACATCCACTGAGATCACAGAATCACAGAATCTTAGGGGCTGGAAGGGACCTCAAGAGATCATCGGGTCCAACCCCCCTGCCAAAGCAGGCTCCCTATTGAGATATATATATCCCTATATCTCCCTATTGAGATATATCTCAATTAAATCCTGTAAGCCAACCTAAGGAGGCTAGGATGGGTTTTACAACAAAAGTAAAATTTTAGTCGATGAGAAAGTTAAATGAGAGGAAACATCCTGTCTATGCCACTTCTCTCGTTTTTTAATTCCCCACCTCACCAGCCCATCCAGAACCATAACCCTTGGATGCTTCTCTACTTCATCTCCTTCCTGCTCATCGTCAGCTTCTTCGTGCTCAACATGTTTGTGGGGGTGGTGGTGGAGAACTTTCACAAGTGCCGACAGCACCAGGAGGCGGAAGAGGCCCGGCGTCGGGAGGAGAAGCGGCTGAGACGCTTGGAGAAAAAGCGCAGGAGTAAGGAGATATACCTGTCTGGTCGGTAGACTGCATTACAAACCAAAATCTTTCTGAGCCCTGCCTGCTCCCAAAGCAAGACTTTAGTTTTCCTTTGGTTTTGTTTCCATGGGATTCAAGAGGCTGTTTTGCTTCCTTCCTTCTTTGGCGGTACCTTAAGTCTTGGGTTGTCGACACCCTGGAATTGTCCTCTACAAGCCTGATGTAAAGCATTGCCTGTTTTCTTGGCTGGGGAGAAAATCCTCCAAGCAGAGTCCTCGATCATGCTCTGCAAGGCTGAGGTGTCCCAAGCACCGAGCGGGAGCTTGCGGCGTGACTGAGGGGTGCAGGGAGTAAACAGCTGCAATGTGTGTGTGAAGGCCAGTCCCGAGGGGAGCCCTGTGGCTTAATGTGCCGCTTGCATCTGATCATGGTGGTGGTTTGATTTATGAATTCTTTTCTTAGAGAAAATAATTGCAATGCTTTTTAGAGTCCTAGCGCATGGCCCCGCATGCCACAAACATGCTGCATGAGGACATGAGTAAACTGACAGTCCTGGGGAAGAGGAATGGAGCCCCAAGATGGGGCTGGCCAGAAAATTCTTCTCTGGAAGATGTCCATTACAAGAGATGCTTGCCCCATCACAGGCTGGGGGACCCCTTCACTGCTGAGCAATGTGCTGGGACTCGGTTTGTCCTTACAAAAATACTGGGCCATTAGATGCAGGGCCATTAGGGTGCAACAGAAAGCCTTTAGCTGAAATCTGCTTCTTAGTGGATGTAGTGGGGATGATCAAACCAGATCAGAAGAACACCTGAGCTTGTGCTCCTTTCCTAACCCAAACCAGAGGTTCTCATGTATGTATTCTCATCTCCACTACTCCTTGGCAGGCTCCACCAGGGACACCCTGGTGTCCTGTAGCATCTGGTGGGTATTCCCAGGGAAACTGCTAAGAAAACAGCTGCCCTGACTTCCCATCCAGATTTAGTGAACAGGGATAGCCTGTATTAGATGCTGGGTAGCATTTTTTAGAAGTGAGGGAACATGGCTTAGCCAGTGTGATCAAAGATGAGCTTAGTCAGGATAAGGCTTGAGGGCTTCTGGCCCTAGTTGCCACAGCAGTACTGTGTCTTTTGCCTAGCACTGTGCTGCCTTGGGTAATCTCCTTGGAGGAACTAATATCTCATGGTGACAAATGACTAGGTGTTTCCCAAGCAGCAAGCCATATGGATCTGTTTTCAGCTGGGAAAACTCCAGTTAGATCAAACAGTCTTTTGCCTGGCTCTAAAGACATAGCAGTCAGAGGCTTTGCTAGTAGAAATCCCAGCCAATTTCATCCATGCACACTTGAGTCAGAAGGCTGGCAGCTGTATCCCTTGCAGCTCCTCTCCTGCTCTTGTGGTCCTCTTTATTAGAGCCATGGGAGCCCTCAGCACTAAATGTCTGCATCATGACCTCCTCAGGGCCTTGATGACAGACTGACCTGACACCACAGTGAAAGCCAAGCCTGTATCATTTTAGCTAGTTGTAAGTAGCTGGGTTAAAATGAAATCTAGATCAAACTAGCCAGCTGCAAACAGACGTTGTGTCTCTTCAGAGATTCAGAAGAGTTCAAATGCAATTTCATTTCCCTTTTCAGTTTTTAAGTTTGAGGTTCCAGCTATGATTAGACGTGGACAGCTTGAAGGCAGTGTTTCCAGCACAATAAGAGAAATGAGTTTCAGGCTCTCAAGAGTCCTCCTGCTCCTGCAGTATTTCTCCCCAGTGTACTACCCCAAGAAGACATTCAGATACACTCAGGGTTTATCTGAAAAAACAAAACCAAAGAAAAAAAAAAAGGTTATTTACAAAGAGCATTAAGCATCCTCAGAGAAAATAGACTGGGGCACAGGTAAGGAGGGATAACTTAACCACAGTGAGCTGCTGTTCCTGATTAGTAAGTAAACCTTATTACAAGCCTGTCTTAGACACTAAAAAAGAGCCAGTCCCTGTCAAAGTGATGAACACTGTTACATTGCCCCTCTTTATCCAGCTCTCTTGAAGGATTGAGTCAAGGAGATATTTCAGACCACAAACCCAGGTCTTGCACAGATGTGGGTTGTAACATTTCACTGAGAGCATACAGGGAGGAGGACAGCTTTCTGGAAGGCAATCAAGTCCAATATAGCAACTGAGAGGCTAAACAATTTGGCTATGTGCTGGGCTTCCAGAAGGTTACCTCAGATCATCTGGCTCTGAGGTCTCCTACCAGCCTCTGTTGAGCATGGACAGCTTGGCATCCCAATTTGAGTTAACAAGGTGAAATCAAATATCTGATACACATTTTGCAATATTGCTATTTACATTTTAATAGATATTTTAACTTAAATGGGAGGACTTTTCACCTCCTGGGTAATTTAGAAGATTTGGTGAAAAAATGTGGCAGACTCAGAAAGATGTGAGGTGTGGTTGGTGCTGTGAGTGGCAGAGCCTCTTGGGGGGAGTGTCTGTGTGCACGTGCAGACATGGGGTGCTGCAGAGTGGCGTCGGGCTGACCAGCTTCCCACGTCCCCCAGTGCTGTGTGTCACCCAAACAGAGGAGGGAGGGACCAGTCCTCATGGGGCAGGACAGGCACAGGAGACCCCTGATTCTGCAAAGGAGCAAGTAGCCTACATTGGGAAGCCTAGGAGAGAACCCTGCTTTTACTTCAGTTGCCAGTTCTAGCATTTGGCCTGAAGACCCCATAAAGAGAGGAAGAATTAGGGCTGTTACCAAGAGTAGAATCCCAAATAGCTAACAGATGTACTATCTGAGCAACACCCATCTGCCTGGACTCACCCTGTCTGCCTGGCATCTTGTCTTTGTGTCCTATTGCCTGTCTGTAATGTTCTCTGTGTGTAGCAACCCTGTCTGTGTTCCTGTGCACAGGTCTTTGGGCATCTGTAGGTACCAACACACACTGAAACACACCACTGAGCTGTAGTAGACTTGGGTTTAGGCCTGGAAATGGATTAAGCTTCAGCTTATCAGTGCCTTGATGGTCCCGTCTGGGACAAATCCCAGGCGCCGCAGTCCAGGACCAGGATTTGGATCCTGTGTGCAGGTAGACTCTGTCCTGGCCAGAACCAGGGCAGCCTGGCAGAGGGATTGCTCCATGGAGGGGACAGCTCTTTCATCAAGCCCCATGCAGGCAGGATGGGGAGTCCACACGTATCTGTTTGGGGGTACTTTGCAGGCCTTTGAGGAGCCTGGCAGGAAGGTCCCTCTCAGCCCACGTGTCTGCTGTCAGACACCACTCAGACCTTTGAAAAAAGTCTCTTGTTTCCCATCTCAGGGCCACTTTCATGAAAGGACTGAGACAGGGTGACACCCCACACCCCTTGTCAGTATGCCTTGACGCTCTGCTCTGGTGACAAGCGTCACTCAAGGCACCAGCAACAGAGTTGATGGACCCAACATGTCAGCAAGGCACTGCTGCTGTGACAGCAGCTGCAGGGCCCAGGCTGCAGTAAACTCAGCTGAGGCCTGGTCAGCCCTGAGAGAAGGCACTGCAATTGCCAGTTAACTCTCCTCACGTGAGAAGAGAGGGCAGGGGGTTGAGTATGCTGTAGGAATGCATTTGATGTGGTTTAAAGACAGAACTGCACAGCATACCTTTTTCATATGAAGGTAAAATTTGAAGATAAACTAGACTATTTCTGATGCAGTCACTACCTCTCTCCACTGCATCTACTGTGTACAGAAGTGTAGTGTAATTTAATAATCCCGCAGCTCCTAACCTTTTAATGAGGTTCTCAGAAGACACAGGCTGAAACCAGCCTCCCCAGATGAAAGTTTTTGATTAAAACCACATGGATCAGCTTGATCTCCTCTGCATTCAGGATTCAGGGCCAAACCCAACCTGCCTGTATCTACTGTGAAGCCAGCAGCTGCTGGCCCACTGAGCAGAGCACAGTGTCGGGTCAAACACAGGCAGTACCCTGGGCTTCAGAGGCTGCAGGCAGGGTCTGAGTGGCACTGTGTGCTGAAAGCAGTGCAGGCAATGCTGGAAAAGCTGGAAATGCCTGATACAGCCCAGGAGAGGCCTTAGCTGGTGAGCAGAGAGTGCCTTTCGGTGGTGTCACTGAGTCCCCGGCCCCTGGGATGACCCCAAAAGCTGAGAACTGAGAAAAGGCAAAAGCTTTTTCCTGATTTCCACTCTGTATGAGAGGAGCAGGGGCACAGCTGTGTTTCTTTCTCTGAGGCATTGCCCAACACAGAGCTGAATGTCTGGGCATTGTAGAAGGAAGAGGCCAGTTTTGTTTTAAGACCCAGCAGAGATGCCTTTCAGAGCACTGACTGTAAGCCTTTCTCTCTAGGGGTAGAGCAATCATGGGCAGCACACAGTGGTATTTAAATTAGTCTGTCCTCTCAGTGCTACAACCATCTCTGTATCCAGCAGAAACATTTGAGCTGTAAGTAAAATTTTGGGCACTGTGTATCTGAGTGTTTAGTATTTCCAACTAGGGAATTATCAAACCATCTTGCTTATTTTTCCAGGCAGCTGCAGGTATAGAGCTACTCTGTGCCAAGCATGCATATAAACCCATTAGGGCTTTCTAATGTTTCATGCAGAGGAGAATAATGGAGGAGCTGTAGCTAGCAATTGTAATGCCAACCTAAATGCTTTTAAGCTAGGAGACTGTGCTTCATTAATTTTCATGTCAGCAGAATCACAAGCAAAGAAGTTTAAATACTCTGCAGAGAGGTGAGATTAGCCAACATCTAGAAGTGGGGGTGAGAAAGGACTGTGGTTTTCTTTTTGCATATGTTTGATGGTTTCTCCTTTCTCTCCTGCATTGCCACCAAGTCAAACCATCAGCTGCAGCTGAAGGGATACTTGTCTCTGATATGAGGCTGCTAGTTGGCTGCCTGGAGTCTCATCCCAGAAAACATTTCCCTGGAGAAACCAAGCACAGGTTGCATTTTATATACTGCAATTAATGATACAATAGATTTCCCATTTGCTGTGCCTACCTCCCCGTGGTTCTCCTGCAGAGCCCACATCTCTGATTGAGCTGGCTGTAGCAGTGGGTGTGTGCAGTGAACACTTAACACCCAGACTGGGGAGAATAACGTAGTCTATTCTCACTAAGATGTAAAAATGTGTGTCTGAACTGAAAGGAGACCAGAGCTACTTGCTGTCCTGTTGACTGAATTAAAACTCCTTAAAGAGAGTGGGAATTAACAGTGACCCAGCAGACCTTGGGCACCTTGGAGCTCTGAAACTCAACCTCCCTTCTGCCTGGAGCTGGTCAGAGCTGCAGTGAAGCTGTGTGACTGATCTCTCACTGCTTTCACCCTGCTGCAACCCCTCTGCCTTCACAGGATTGCTCCAGCCTAACACCAGCATCCCCAAGAGCAGAAGGTGTCCTGGCCTTCCTGCACAGCCCTGCTCACTGCCATTAGCCTCGCATGAGCGGTATCTCCTCTAATGGACATTGCATGGGTTACAGCACTGAGCACGCCAGTGTTGTTGCATGTGTTTCACAGCGTTGTCAACTTTATCCAAGACTGTCCTTGTGTGTGTGTATCCCCAGGAGAGGTTTCCTTTTCATCTGTTAACCTGGCTTCAGGGATGCAGTGCATCCTCAATGAGTAAGGCATTTCCTAGAGCTCCTTCCTCCCAGGTCGAGTTAAACCTATCCCAAGTTTTCTGAGCAGCCAGTTGACCAGGCACAGCCAGCACTGAGCACAGGCAGAGTTACAGACACAGACCTCAGACACAATAACCACACAATAACCAGACCCACCTCGTGGCTGGGTGGTTCCTCCTTACTGCTTCTATATGCAGCCCATGTAAAGAGAGAGCTGTGCTGCTGACAGGTAGCTTAGAAGGTTTTCTCCCTAGGACCTTTACAGTGGAAAATGTCTTCTTGTGATTATGCTTTAGAATTATATAAATAGTTTATAGAACTTTAAATAAACACTTGATCTTTTGCTGAATAGTTAATCAGTGGCTACATTTGGTCAGATCAGAGGGTAGTTGCAGTCACCTACAGCCTGTGTTCCTTATGTGCTGCTTGCCATCTGTGCTAATGTTCTTCTGAGATCCATTAATCACCCATTAGTCATTAATAAATTGTCCCTTAATATAAAGTTTGACTATTAGGACTATCCTCAGACCTCCCAGGCAGCTGGGGTTTTTTTTGTATTCCCAAGAAGACATTTCCAAAAACAAAAGAAAAAAATATGTCCTAATCCTGATTACACATGAAAGCACATTGTACAGACTTAAATAAGTATTATATTTCAATGTTTTTATTATTATTTTTTAGGCCACACTGGAAGATTAACTGAGCTTGGTAACAGAGAG
Organism: Gallinula chloropus; assembly: GCF_964237585.1. Taxonomy (NCBI): domain Eukaryota; kingdom Metazoa; phylum Chordata; class Aves; order Gruiformes; family Rallidae; genus Gallinula; species Gallinula chloropus. Next base: position 5,080,017 of record NC_140100.1, read on the forward strand.
AGCCCTACCAGTCCGAGATGACTTGGTAGGACTAAGGAACATCAAAGCAACATCAAAATGTATTCAAAAACAATTGTGTTTCCTTTCATCTTGTTTTTCCACACCCATTAACAGACAAAAATAAGTCTAGATGACCCCAGATAGAAGGATTTTTTTTTTCAAATACTTCCACTCCACTTTTAACTACCAGAAAAAATAGTAGTTGAAAGAGCAGCAGATTCAGTTTCCCTTTATCCGATTTGTTTTAGGCTTTTGGACTCTAATCTGGCATCAATTGCACTAACAAAAACAAAAACAAAAACAAACAAAAAAAAACAAAACCAAAAAAAAAACCAAACCTAACCCACATTTAAAAGAGTCACCAAATCTGAAAGGTATTAGCAAGATGGGTGGAGTGGAATGTGTATCTCAGGATGCACTAAGTACTTTTCAGCTGATTTCCCTTCTTATTTTTAAAGTGAAGCAACTTCTTCTCATCTCCTCATGCATTTAAACCTGAATTTGCTGAAGTATTTTGGGGGGAAAAAAATCCCTCTCTATTAAGAACAATCCTGCTCTGACTTAGTATGAAAAGAATTTGATTCCATCTGCGTGCTCACAGCCATCTTGTGGTCACAGCCTAAGTTAAGAGAGACACACGCAGTAAATAGAACTCAGTGAGTGGCTTTTTAGGTGCAACCATACCAGAGGAGCTTATGCCAACAGTCTTCATTAAGAAAAATGCTGAGCACCCTGCTCCATCGCTGTTGATGCTGTCCTGTGTGCTGCTAACCCTCACGCATGTGTCCTCTGCCACAGGCATTGCTATGTTTCCTGCAGACCAAAAGCCTCTCACAGGAGCTGAGCTCAGATTATGTTCTCTTCTAACTTATGCAGAACATGCCTGGCATCAGTGGCATTAGGAGAGGTGCATATAAGCATCCAGACCTATGGGACCTGCCTTTGGTCCTTACTCTTAACTGCAGTTGAGTCTTTGCTGGGTTTGAAGCTTTTCTCTTGGCTCTGGGTGCCATTTGCTTCTCGCCCTTTGTGGTTTTTGACAAGGGTCCCATTAAGTGAAAAGGTTGTCCTCTAGTCTGAGAGAGAGCAGCAAGAAGAGAGAGCACTTGGGAGAAAGCAGACCTGGTTTACAAAGCTGTGGGGGTCCCTCCTGCAGGCACAAGAGGTTGGCTCAGCCTGATAACCCCACTGTAGTTCTTGAAGGGGCTAGGTAGAACCATTTGGCCTTTTCACGTGGCTCCCTTGAATCAGTTCTCCCACATGCTAAATTTGGGGCCAGAAGCCACACGATGGCTGCCAGCCATGCAGCAGAGCCTGCATTCATTGTGTTGCTTTTCCTTCTCTTTCTGCAGAAGCCCAACGCAGGCCTTACTATGCTGACTACTCCCCCGCGCGCAAGTACATTCACACCCTCTGCACCAGCCACTACCTTGACCTCTTCATCACATTCATCATTGGGGTCAACGTCATCACAATGTCAATGGAGCACTACAACCAGCCAAAGGTAAGAGCCATCCATCACTGTGTTGGCTGTGAGACCGCGGTGTTGGGTAGCAGCACACCTGAGGACTGTACGCTGTTCTCTTAGGATACCATGGACCGGTGAGGTCTCCAGGCAGCCCCACTTCCCTGGGACCATTGCCTGGTGTTTGAAAGGCTCAGCAAGCTCCAGGCTCAGCACTGCAATCCATCTAACCCTAAGACAGCTCTCCCACTCAGGAATCACTTGCCCAGCCAAAAGTTTGATTTCCCTGCTCTTGCAGGGAAGAAGGGTAATGGAGAGTGAGCTAAACCTTTACTGGGAAAGACCAGTCCAAATATTTCCTCTCCTGATCCCAGACATGACTGACCCTCAGACTGTAAAACAGTCCAGAGTTTTAGACTATTCCATTAACAGATATAAACATGGAGTTAACACACTCAGAGCGATCTTTCTTTTCCTCAATGAATTTAGAATAAACCAACTCTTAAGTACATCCCTTCTTTATGTATCATAAAATCTTTCTTTCCCAAGTAACTCTTTGGTATAAATCATATAGCCTGTCCATTTGCTACATATATTAATCTTCCATTGCATTATCATTCCTGGAGCTCTAGGCTCAGTGTTTACTTTTCTAGTATTCCATGGTCTGCTGGGTAACCTGCAAATGCCTCCTGGAAGCTAACCCAGAGGGGCATCAAGCCACAGGATAATGCCTGTGTGTTTTACTGCAGCCGACTGTGTGCAGTTCTGCCCCCATAATTCCTTTGCATAACAGCCATTGTTTTGCATGTAAATGTTATTTATCCAAATTAGGTCTTGTTTATACTTGTTTTATGTTGATGTAAAACACAGTGTTGTAAATCTGAATGCAAACCATCACAAATGATAGGAGACTTCAGGCTCAAGCAGTGTGCTTCAAATGAAATAGTAAATTGTCCCACATTCTTCTAAGTTGCCATTTTATTTTAGGCACTGGAACAAAAATAGGGATAGTAGTGCACTGAGGAATGCCAACATCTGAAGAACTTTCAGCTCTTGTTCCCAAAAAATCAGCACATGGTCATCTCATGTATCTGGGGTCAGCAAAGCAATCCTCACATGAGTGGGGTGAGGAAGGCTTTCCTGTGACCCAAGGCTTCCTCTGCCAACAGAGCAGACATTGCTTTGCAGACTCCCCCCTTGTGTTTTATTTCCAATTATGTCTGTTTTGATTTTCATTGTTGTCATTTTCTTATTATAAGAGACACTACATTTAATTAAATTCCTCTTCCCTCCCTCCTCTCCCCAAACCCCTACCCAACCAAAGAGCCGGTTCACTCTGCAACTATCTATTTTAAGGTCCCAGCAAGATTCTTTTGCTATTGTTGGCTTACAGTTTCAATGAAATCCATTATAAACACTCATCATCTTAAAGTATAAACATTGCAGATTCCTGACTTCCAAGAGCATCTCTATAGAGAGCGTGAACATTGTACCAAATATGGACATACTTTGCCCAGCTCTAGAGATGTAACATTTTTCAAGAAGAGAAGATTTAATCTATCTCCAACATTATTTATTTTCCCAAGTGTTTTAAGCAAAACCATTGTCCTAAGGATTGCCACACTGGACTAAAGAAATGATCCATCAAGTCTTTTATTCTACCCAAGGCTACACAGTTCAGAAGAAGTAAACTTTATTAGGGGGAGAGGTAAAATTTTCTCTCTGTCCTAGACTCTGAACAACTTACACATTGAAGCTGGAGAATTGATACCTCTCATCTTTTTAGCACAACTGGTATTAGTGCTTATGAGGTTTTTGCTTCCATCAGTGCCTAATCCTTGAGTTGAGTTTTGCTGTGTGATGTAGGGGAGCTTTGTAACTGAGCTCTGCAAGCTGTTATGACTTGACTTATTACATCTCTGTGCCTTTACCACCCTTGTGCCTGCCAGTCCCTCTGCAAGGGCTCTAGGAAAGGATAGATTGGGCTGGGCTAACTGGTGTCTCTCTTTTCAGTCCCTGGATGAAGCCCTGAAGTACTGCAACTATGTGTTCACCATAGTTTTTGTGTTTGAGGCAGTTCTGAAGTTGGTGGCGTTTGGTTTTCGAAGGTTCTTTAAGGACAGGTGAGAGTACTTTAAACTCCTGTGTATTTGGGATAGAGCTGTATTGTCCCAGTTTCGAAGCCAGATGCTGGGTAAATGTAGCATCACTATGATAGTACTACATGCTGTGTGCAAGGAAGAGCAAAGGGCTGTCTCTCCATGGGTGCAAACTTTATAGTGTAGGAACTAAAAGTTCAAAGAACTGCTGGTACTACTTTGCAGAGGGAATTAAGGAAATCTTACAAATTTCTAGATACATTCTTTCTCCCCATATCTGCCTCTCCTCTGGGTCTGACCGGCTCAGCTTAAAGGTCAGAAGCAACCTGCTGGCAGAAATCCAGTCCTCAAGAGTAGTTTTTGGCAACCTAAGGTCACAGACTCCCTCAGAACAAGTCTCCTTTGCAGGTCAAACCATCCCTTTGGTAGACTGCTAGCTTTGTAAAGCTTTTGGCAAAGACAGTGGTAGTTGTGTTCAGCCCACTGCCTTCAGATCCCAGCAGCAAAGACCTGTGGATCTTACCCTGCTTCACATTTAACCCAAAGCAAGTATGTGTGAGAGCACATTGTGGTCTGGCAACTTGCTGAGGAGCCGGGTACAATTGGACAGTCACAAAACCAGCTTGTTTGCCTTATTTATCCTGAGTGAGTGGTTGGAAGCTGCTAGGAGCAGTATTACTTATGAGGGAAATTGCATAGGGAAGGCACTCAGTTTCTTCCCATCTGAACGTCTTTCTAGTGCTGCCATAGAAGGCCCTCTACAAGTGTTAGGCTGTAAATCAGGGGAGATACTCAAGAGACAGGTGACATAACATGGCAGCAACTATATTACATCACATCAGAAGTCCCTCTAGCTAGTATCTCACCCCTGAGAGTGGCTCCAAGTGGGTAGCAGTGGGCCCATAGGGATTGGAAAGGAGGCAGGGACATTTCCCAGTCAGTTGATTTTGTACCATGTAGAAGATCATGAGCCCAGATCTGAAAGAGGAGAGGCATTCAGGATTTGCTTGTGCTTGTTATTAACAGACAGTTCTCTACTCTTTGATGTCTGTCCACATATGATTGTTTTTAACTTCTTCTCTTTGTCTGTTAGGTGGAATCAGCTGGATTTGGCCATAGTTCTCCTGTCAATTGTGGGAATCACACTGGAGGAAATTGAGATGAATGCTGCACTGCCCATCAATCCCACAATAATACGCATCATGAGGGTGCTGAGAATAGCAAGAGGTATGGCCTGTTCCATAGGTCTCCATCCATCCCTCCAGACACGTCAGGAAATGGTTTGGCTGTTTGTTCTTCTAGTTCTGAGGTTTCAGTTCAGCTTGAGAACAGTTAGGTGACAAGGCTGCAAAATGTCCATTCAGGGACAAACTAGGTGGGGTTTCATGGGTGTTTTGAGTGACATCTTAGATTGGTCTCTTATTCAAACCTGGGACCACAGACCTTTTATACTGATACCAGACAAGAGCGGGCAGTGGTGGAGAAGGGAGGTTCAGAACATGAGATGATGTTCTTCACTGATGAAGTGTGTCCCCGTCCCTCTCCTATTTTCCTGCTAGACCCACTGGAGTTCTGGCTTTTGGTCTGGTTTACTGATGTCCTTAACATGATATGGTGTGGGAAGTAGTCAGGATGTTCAGATGTTCTATGGTCCTTGCCAGGATGGAGTGAACTTGCCTTCTGTATGAAGAGATGCAAGAGAGATGTAAACCCTCCCTAGATCTGAAACTAGATTTCCTTTGTCGGTTTTACTTGAAATATTTCCCAGCTCTGCTGACCAGGATTTGATTCTCATTGTAGTGCTGAAACTGCTTAAAATGGCCACTGGGATGCGAGCTCTCCTGGACACCGTGGTACAAGCACTCCCCCAGGTAAGCCCCCAGACTTCATCCATGCCCAGTCTCTTCCCCTTGATGGACTTTGCCTTTTGGACCTGGGGACATTTGGTGAGCACTATAGGTCACCTGGGAAGGATATCAGCCTTCTCTTCTTCCACTGGTGCCTTGGTAGCAGTGTTTCTGCATGGCACATCCAGCTCACATAGTGTGTGTTAGATGGGAGAACCAGAATGATGGGAAACAGAGAGCCAGTTGCTGTAGGCAGAGCTCTTAGAAAACATAGATTTTACTGGAAAGTTCAGAAAACACAATGATAAGGCAGAGAAAGCTGTTGGTGAAAGCATTGGAAATAGCTTCCAACTCAGCAGTTTTCTTTGTGAGATGTGAGCCACCGTGTTTATTGACACCTATTGACAGAGGAGCTGAAGACTTTAAAAAGCAAATAGGAGAGATGTTTCTGAGTCTTAGAAGCTTGAAGTGGGGGGTCTCAAATCACTATATTCTCATGAGCTGCAAGAAGAACAATGATGCTGCCATTCTTAATGGTATTTGATAGGATCTGTTAAGTATTTGGTTCCTGGCACCACTTTTTTATGGATCCATTTATTGGAAGAAAAAAAAACCTTTTTGTTGACTGGCACTCCTCCCTCAAAAAGATCTAAAGCACATCAGAAGAGTTCCAAGAAGTTTAGGGTTCCTTTGTTTTTAAAATCTTACTGTACTTAAGCTGTGTTCTGCTCGTTTTTTGGTTTGAAGGTCTGAGTCCTAATCTTTCAGCCTGCAGAGTCATCTCAGCTGCCTACACGTACAATTTCATATGTCACCAGGATCATGCAGCCCACCAGACAGTACTAGAAACCTTTACTTCCATGCTTTACTCATTAGTGAATACCAGGCCATCAAGAAAGAGGTAGGGGAACTCTGCAGCTCTCTTCTCTGAGCTGGCAGTTCAGAAGCAGCACTTTTAAGATGCACAGACATAGAAAGGCAAGTCCTGAGTTTTCAACCCTTCCACAACATCCCACAGCTGAGTCACCGGAACGAGCTTGATGACTGGGATGAACTGGGAGAGTCATGCCTCCCCTCTCCCAGCTCCAGCCGCATAGGCACAGGGAGATGGCAGCACCCCATGGTGGGCATTCACATCTAGATCAGCTCCAGCTGTCTGCAGAGGGATCACATCTCATAGGCAGGATCATAGCACTGCGGTTTGGCCAAAAGCAGACACCGTGTAGACATCTCTTCTGGCACATGAATGAGAATCAGCATGACTAGTACATGTAATTACCCAAATACACCCTATGAGTTAGTTGCTAAGTACAAAGACCACGATCTATTCAAAATGGAAAACAAGGGGAGTTTCTTTTTCTTGGAAAGACCCACTTACTTTTCATCACTGCCATAAAGTTGTTTCTAATCTGAGGCATTTGCCCTTTGGTATTCAGATTTCCTTTTCAGTGAAAGGTTTTGGCTGAGACTAAAGCATGGAATTTACCAACCTGACCCCTGTTTTGGCATTTCAAGAAAATACTTGATTTGTGTGTCGATTTTTTTTTTTCTTTTGAAAGCACTTGTGATTACAGAGCACATTTTCTCTCTTGTTTTCTCCCCCCACCCCAAACAATAGGGTGGCTGTAGGCCAGGCTTTTTGTTTCCTTGGGTTCTTCTTACAGTTTACATTCAAACCAAAATCTCTTTTAAAGGGAAATCCCCAGGGATATTCCAAGCAGATCTTGTGCAGATAAAAAAATACCATTTTTTTTGTCCTCCAGTGAAATTCAGAAAATGAGAAGGGAAGTTTGGGAAGTCCTCTCAGACAACATTCTTCAGAAAGCTACAGCTTTCATTGCAAAGACAGGCAAAGAGTTCCTGCTCCAATTAATTTGGCAGCCTAAAACCACAGCTGGAAAATCCTCATTGAATGTGTCTGCTAATTGACAAGAGAGATGGATTTAATGTTTATCCATAAAGGTTTTGGGGGAAATTCTATGTCTGGTGTGTGTGCAATGTCCATTTATGGGCTTACCATGACAAGCTATTGTCCTTGCAGTACACTTTTTCTCTTTTGGGTGATTTTCATCAGCTTCCTATTTGTTTTTATTCAGCAGCTTCAATAACACAGAGATCCAACTGCCCCCAGACTTGGGTAATGTTAGCATTTTGATCCAAGTTTAAAGCTGTCAGGGTACAGGCTTATTCTCCTCTTCTGGAACTTCAGGCTGACTCTGGGGTGCTGTTTTCACTCTAGGAAGACTTCTTACTGCCCTGCTGTATCCTTCTTGTCTAGTAACCTTGTGTCTGCCGATTCAGAAATCTTCTCCACCATGGCTCTGAAGAAAGGAGTAGAACAGATGAGGAGAGGCAAAGGAGACAGAAAGAAAGATCAGGGAAGGATCTGAAAATGGCACCTTCTTTGCCCACCACCTCCATGCCCTCTTAGTCCCAGCAAACATTTGGGGTAGTGTCAGTCAGTCATCATGTTCCTGCCACAGGCCATCTCTGCTTGTGGAGCATTGGCTCTTCTACCCAGTGCCAGGCAGGATTTCCTTTTCTAACAGGAATCCAAGTTTTCTAGTTTCATGGGTGGTTGACCAAGAAGCTCAACTTGTAGTGGGGCCACAGTCACTCAGAAAGGTACTGCCAGCCTCAGCTCTGCAGGTGTACCCTCATGGCATCCCCATTTGGAGGGTCAAACAAAATCTGTCATGGACTTTAAAGTGTGAAGTGCTAAAATCAGTTATGCTTGTGTAAACTTGAAATAGATCCACTGCTTTAAACTGAGCAGCTAAAAAGAGCTGGGCTAGCGTGTCCAGCACTGACTTCATCATTTAGACATTGCCAGTCCTAATTAAGCCAGTTCAGTGCTGCTGTTCGCAGACCAAAAGCTCCCCCATGGTGTCAGAGCCCTGCTCTTAGCATAGCACAGGCCACACAGCTCTGCACTGAGCTTCAGCATGTCTTTTAAAAGCCACCTGGTCTTGCTTAAAGGATGCAAAGTGTTAGGGAATTGGCCATCCCCTGTTGATGAAATATATTCTTCCAGTAAATTAAAAAAAACCCCAAAACCTGGTGGTTTTAGTCTGAATTAGCTGCATTTCTTTTTTCATTGGAAGTAATTTTGCTTTTTTTCTTCTAGAACTTCTCCTTTTTGGAGCAATAAGAGATAAAATAGTCTCTTGCAGTCTGGCAAACAGAAGAACATTGAACTCTAATCTCTCAGTACGAAGCAGGTTTTCAAGACCTGTTTCAAGTGTTTTCCTCTTCTTTATGGGCTCTGGCCCAATTAAGGCTCTGTAACGAATTATACTGCTCTTAGGCTTCAGCTGAATATTCCTTTGCTTATATGCCTGGTGGCTGCATGGGTTTTGTAAGCAATGCCTGCTCTGTGTGACTCCAGTTTGATGGTAATCCTCTAGCCCTGTTCACATCCCCAGCTTCGCCCTGGGATCGGGGACTTTGCATTTGGCTGGGTTAAAATGCTCCTTGTCTAAGTGAATCCACCACACTGAGCAGCCCAGCTCAGCCTGAGCACCACTTCCAGTACGGATTGCCAGTAAGAAAAACCACAGCCAGTGCTAAGCTGTCAATGTTCCTCCCCACAGAGAGGACAAAGTGGAATCCAGTCCTATTGCCATCCTGGCTCTGCAGGGCCAGCAATAGTAACATGTGGAACTTTCCTATCAAAAGATCTGGGTTCTTTTTTCTTTCTCACTTGGTCTGTGGACAGCACATTAATTAAATGCAGAGCTGTACAGTATACCTCCTCTTTGTCTTCAAAGCTTGGAACTCCCCCCAGATGGACTCTGTGCCAAGTAAAAAGTGAAGAACTCCTCGTTCTGTCAGTGCACTGAAGGACAGAGTCTGTAGTTTGCTCCTGTCCAGAAGTTTAATTCCTTATGGTGTTGTAATTCCTGAGCTTATCTCAACTTCAAGAGGTTGTCTGGCATCATGTAGCAGCAGTTATAGGACATAAAAAATAGCCTGCTTTTGCCAGGCACTGAAGACCCAGTGACTGTGAAGCTCAGAGAGCAAGAGTAGAAAAGTCTTACCTACAAGTGTTGCAGCTGAGACAGATTCTGCAAGACAGGTATGTGTGTGTTGTGCTGCACGCTGGAAAGGAGTGCAGGGATGCCTGAGAGGTTTGAGTAGTGAAGCAGCAGTCATTAGATAAAGAAACCACTGTCCTGCTGGCTGTCAGCACTGGTCTCAGTGGGGCTGAGTGGATACACAGAAAGGGGGGCTCGTTCAGTTCAGCTGGTGGCCTTGTGGTTGTACCAGTGAGATGACTTTAGTCTCCAAGGTTGCCTGCCTGGCCCTCTGCACTAGCCCTGAAATCCACACAGCTGGCCTCTCTTTTCCAAGTAGACAAATGTGTCCGTTCTCTCTTGGGTCTAGTGCATAAATCAGCCTGTGTTGTCCTGCTGCCAGGCTTATTGCTTTGGCTGGAGAGTGCTGGAAGGGAAGATGAGGAGGACTCGTGTCCCTGGAAAGGATTGGCAGGGGCTTAGTTTTATGAGAAATTGCTCTTGACAGGCATCCCACATCCCAGGGAGCTGTGTGCATTGCCTGCACTGACAAGTGACATGCTGAGGTGTGGGCCAGTGATGCAGAAATAATTGATGTCAGAGGAAGAAGAGGCACAAGAGGAACTGTAGTGTGCTTCAGCCAGGCATTGCAGGACAGGGGCAGCAGAAGCCATGCATTTCACCAATGCCTCTCCCAGAGCAAGCAGATTAGAAGCCAGCAGGATCTAGAGGGGTTTGGGTAGGATGACACAGCTGAAAGTACAACAGAGAAGTGATAGTGGCCAGGTAGCCAGTGTCCTCTTGTACATGATCAGTGCAACACATTTGTGTCACAGGATCATAGGGGTTGGAAGGGTCCTCAAGAGCTCACCAGGTCCAACCCCCCTGCCTGTTCCTTAGGACAGGTCACACAGGTCGGTGTCCAGACGGATCTTGAATCTCTCCAGAAGAGATTCCACAACCAGCTTGTCCCAGGGCTCTGTCACCCTCACCATGGAGAAGTTCTGCATATTGGTGTAGGACTTCCCATGTTCCAACTTGAGGCCATCACCCCTTGTCCTGTCCCCACAAACACTGAGAAGAGGCTGCCCATTTCCCCCTGTCTCCCACACTTCAGATATTTATAAACATTGATCAGATCCCCTCTCAGGCTTCTTTTCTCAAGGCTGAACAGCCACACCTCACTCAGCCTTTCCTCACAGGGAGATGCTCCAGGCCTTTAATCATCTTCATAGCCCTTCACTGGGCTCTCTCCAGGAGATCCCTTTCTTCTTTATCCCAGGGAGCCCAGAACTGGACACAATACTCCAGGTGGGGCCTGACCAGGGCAGAGTAGAGGGGTAAAATCAGAGTTTCCACATCTCAAGTTAACACAACTTGGCATAGCTGCTTTGCATCCCAGTGCCTGCAGAGACAGGCTTTTTACTTAGTGGCTTAGGTCAGAGGTTGAACTCTGATGGGACATGTGGTGGAGTTTAGCTACTGCAGTCTTACTTGGGACGAGGCAAAATGCTACCAGCAACATGCACAAGAGCTAAAGTAGAGACAGCCTCCCCAGACCATTAATGGGCAATGGAAGAAGGGTTTTCCTGGGTTTGTGGAGAGGAGGGTCGCTTTCCTTGCTGCTGAGCAGAGTTCTTCCAGGACTTTTGCAATGGTATATCATAGGTCCAGCCGGGGTGCACTGTGGTGAAGGGTGGTAGCTCCTCCCATAGGGCCTCCCTGCTCCTCTGGGGGAAGGTGGGATGGAGGACTCTACCTTTCTCCCCACAGCATCACTGTCCCAGACACACAGACACTTTGCCAGCAGTATGACAGTCAGAACATGCCAGAAAGTGAAGGTCCAGGAAGAATCACAGATACTCACCAGTGTCTCCATCTTCTCTTGTGGCTTCTCTGAGGTACTTTGGGGTATCAAGAACATCTCCAAGATATTCTTCATCTGTGCTTCACTCCCTGCATGCCACGGCCTCCCCTCAACCCTGGAGCCTCAGAAAATGATGAATAGCTGCCGGAGAGAGGGGTTATCTGAAGTTTGCTGTGCCCAGCCAAAGGCACCAACCCAAGTCAGGGGGAGTTTGATGGATAAACAGAGCATGGGCTGACCTGTTCCACTCTGCTAGAGCAGAACCACTTCTCAGAGCCTGACTGGGTGACCAGCTGCCAAAGCTGAGGTTGCTGACCAGAGCTGGATCTCTGTCCCTGATACAGAGTCCAGCACAGGCATCCCAGCCTTTGGCTGCTGGAGAAAAGTGCCTGGATAGGCTCCTGCCCCATCCCATTCCTCCCAGCAGCATGATTCATGCTCAGTCTTTTTCTTGTCTGGTCTCAGTAGATCGCAAAGTGCTTTAGAGACATTAATTACCTATTCACGAGGGTATTACAAAAGGGTACTCTGAGTTAACAGGAGATGGATGACTCACTCAAGGTCACAGACATACATCCAGTTCTGCCTTCTCTGCTGCTCAACAGCCGCTGGCTGACCTCACTGCCTCCACCTCTGTCCATCTCTGAGAGCAGGCCTTGGGCCCTTCTCTGGCCTCAGGCCTTCATGAAGGCCACAGGCTGAAAGAGGACCTTAATTTCTTTTCCTGAGGGACATGTACCAGAGAGCCATGGGTTTGCACTGACAAAATATTGAACCTGGCACTGGCCTGTACAGATCCTGTACAGCCAGAAGCTACACAAATAGAGCAAGCAGTTTTGGTAAAGCACATAAGCAAGAGGTGAGCCATTTGTCATAGCCACAGTCTCATGAGCATCAGGTGTTCAGGGGCTGCTGAGACACTCAAGCACTCTCAAGCTCATGAGCCACCAACTGCCTGCACTTATCCATGTGGATGCTAAATCTGCAGGGGGTGGTCAGGACAGCAAGTTGTTCTTGTGCACATGGGGAGCAAACCTGCTTCTTAGCAGGCAATCCAGAGCAGCTATGGAAGTCTAGATACAGGTTGGGATGGAGTTTTAACAGTAAAGGTTGTACCATCACCCATCCTAGAATCTTTACATGCTGCTGCCTCCCACATATCCCTTTCATGTAGCCACATTTCCACATTAGTCAGACATTCAGTCACTTCCCAAGAGGTCCTGTGCACCAGGTAAGCTTTGCAACTGCCCGTGTGCCTGCTCAGAGCCAAGGGCAAGTGCAACTTGCAACAGTGCAACCTTGGGCATCAGCAGACACCACGTTAGCAAATGTGCTTCTGTGAGCATTTGAGAGCATGCCTGTGGCTGGGATGCTGTCAGCCTGTACAGCAAACCCACAGGTGTGAACTGGTCTTTGAAGGACTAGTTACGAGGCACGTTGCTTCACTAATGTAATTAGTCATGATCTTAGATACGGAGTCTCTCACAAACACACCCTGGAGAGGAGGCAAATTGTTTGTAAGTAAATGTCAGCTCATAACATGCTTTGCATGTTGGGAGGTAGATAATAGTTTTGACTGATAACCTGGTAATAACTTTGATGTTCATCTAAATCCTTTGGAATTTCATCAATGCTGGAAGTTTGCAGACTGATTTAGGGGCATGAAAATAGCAATAAAATATTCTGCTTCTTATCTTGAAAAAATTCCAAGACCCTCTTCTGCTGTGCTACAGCATCAGGCTTTAATTTACACTCAACCAAAAAAAAAACTTGTTTATCACTTTTATTTTCCCTCTTTTTAATTATTTGCTCATTGGCCTCCCTGGTAGCGTGTGTGTGTGTGTGGTTGTGCCTGTGCCTGTTTTCTCATGTTTTCTAATTTGCAGTCATTTTGCAGGCTGCCTTCTAATGCCTTACAAACCATCAGTGGTCTAGCGGACATGAGTTAGGAAATACTGTTCCAGGAGACAGTACATGCAGATGAAATAATCCAGACCAGCCATCCACATCGCTGTATTATCTCTATTATTCCCTGGAGCATGGTAATAATGTTAGTGGAATTGCAAAGCTCGATGTGTAGTAGCCAGTTTAGGCTTTATCTCAATTACAGTCTCTACTGGGTGATTTGACTATTCCCACTTCTTTAATACAAAAAACACACTGCTTCATAAGTGATAGCTGTGTTAATTTTATGATAACAGTTATCATAGCGATAACCTTCCTAAATGAAATTAAACAGCATGGTCAAAATACCCAGCAACATTGATGCTGTGCTGCCTTGGAGGAGCTCTCTCAAGTTGAAGAGTTCACTAGAGTAAACCTTGGAGGTCAGGGAACCCTCGCCCTGACTGCCTGAATCACCACCTAGCTCATTTTTATTTAGAGAGAAAAGGCTGCTCGTGGCACCGTGTCTCACCAGGCATTCGGTCGCTCTGTCTCCATTACGAGCCCATAGGCACGAGGCACTTCACAGTGCTGGGAAGGGTAACTGTGAGCAGAGTTAGTTGCAGGTGAAATGCAGGTGGTTAGCTGGGCAGGTTACTCTGCCATTCATGTTCTCTACCTGAACCACAAAGGATCTGCTCTCTGAGATGTTTTAAAGGCTTTGGCCCCACGACCCTGCTGTAATGCCATTGTTAGTAGGAACCTTTGTGTTCCTTTTAGCATCACTGCACTTCTAGTCCCATCCCCTTCAGCCACCTTGCAGCACGTGTGAGCACCTCCCAGTAGCACGCCGTGCAGCAGCTGCACTGCAAGGTGCCTGCATTGCAGAGACAGTGTATGGAACAAGGCTTTTCTTTTGAGACACTGACAGCTAAAATTCAGGAGGTTGTTGTTGAGGAATTCCTGTAAAGTGGCAAAGCTCAGGGAGCTTTACATCTTGCTGGAGCACATGTTCCTTTTCTGAAAACCGTGCAGGGCAGTGCCAAGAGCTGCTGAGGTTACAGCTATGGGTTGGCCAAACTACAGATGAAGGCAGCATCCCAGGTACGGGGAAGGGTGATAGAAAGAGGCACCAGGCACAGGGACTGCTTTGCACATGGGAGCATCTGCTCCTTCCCCAACACAGGAGACTGGTCTGGGTCTGTTGGACCAGAAGCGTAAAAGGGGAGCAGGGTGTGGGAAGCCAGGGGAGATGATGATTAGCCTCTCAACACCAGTTCCTCTTTTGCTTGTGTTGAAACTGTGATGGAGCAATTCAATGCGTGACTGCAACTTGCCTGACCCATGTTCTGCTTTCTCCTTGTGTAGGTAGGGAACCTTGGCCTACTTTTTATGCTCCTGTTTTTTATCTATGCTGCACTGGGAGTGGAATTGTTTGGCAAACTAGGTGAGTAATGGCCCTGACACAATTTATTTCATCCGGTTGATGTTTATTTGGTACCTAGCTGTTTCCTTTCTTCTCTCTCATTCTTGGGCCTTCCTTAGCTTCACAGCCCGTGGTTGGAAGATTAAAGTTTTCTCTTGATCTCAGGGTCACAGATGACACATGAGGATGTAATGCAGAACCTGTCTAACGTGCACACACACACATTTAGAGATTTGTCCAACACCATCCTTGGCTGTAGAGGAACTATTTACTGTTTAAATATAATTGTCCGGCATGGGTATGTTCACAAAGATGGAAGTTTGCTACTTAAGACAATACATGAGTCTGCAAAGCTGGATGGTGGTCAGATTCATGCTGGAGAGATGCCACCATAAACATTTCCCTCCTCAGAGCAACCACCACACTCCATTAGTTTTCTGCACTTGGCGGACATGGCTCCTCCAGCTGCCCAAATCTTGTCTGTCTGTTGTTCTTCTCAGCATCACCTTCCCCTTTCAACATAAATCAGGAAACATCCACCGGTTCCTGATTGTTCAGCATCATTTATTCCTCCAGCTTAAGGATACCACAGAGCAGGTGGAGTCAGAGAGAAAGCACTGTAGCCCTCCCATGGCCAGCTCAGACAGACCAAAGCAGCCACTGCCTTTAAACATGTGGTTTGAAGGAGGTGTGCCTGCCTGCTCAGTTGTTGCATCCCAATTAGGGCTTCAAGAGCATCAGAAGGGCCCTTCCTCTTCAGTGATTTTATGGCTGTCATTAATCCCCTTAATGAGCCCAGCCCTCTGCCCGGATTACAAATGTGTGAAAGCAGAGTATTTCCTTCAACCAAAGACAAATCACTCATTGGTCTCTTACAAATGGTGCTAAAAAAATTAGTTCTGCCTGCATTGCAGATGAAATACTGCAGGGTTGATACTACGTATCTCAATAAATAGCTGTGTATTTTTTATCCCTGAAGGTGAAAAATGTCTTATGCACAGAGGCACCTTCTGCTGCTCTGAATGCTTTTTTGGTGTTTCCACACACAAACTTTGCCAATCCCAGTCCCTAGGTAACTACAGCACATGGTCAGAGGCTGGGAGAGCCCTGGTCTTGTCTGGGGCAAGCTGCAGGCAGGCAGCACCCTGCTTCCCATCCTGATTAAACTGGTAAATACTTTCACTTCTTTTTCCCACTCTCTGCTGGTGCATGTCAGCCACAAGAACCATCGTTGCTCACTCCTCCAGGAGTGGTCACTTGTCAGGTTTTTTCCTACTTGCTTTCCTGGTTTTCCTTCCTATTTGCCCCTGAAATAAATATCTCATAGTGAAATGCTCTCACAAGAGGCATTGCTGCCTGTCCTGTTGAATATTCAACGAGCCTGTGTTTTATGGAAGGAGGGACATTTCATATGTTCAATTTACATTCATTAGTATATTAATTCTCAGGGGAAAACATGTCAAATCGCTCCACTTCATCTCAGTGAAATATCCCTCATGGTAGATGCACCCTGTGAAAAATAACCAAGACAAAGACATAATCAAGAGGATCATAGACAAAGGACACTGTACAGCAGCATTTGTTGAGACACTGCAGCAAATCTGCTTGTTTCCCCCTTTTAAATCTCCTTGTGTTGGCTCTGCCTGTTGGGGTAAAGTCAAGAGAATCTCTGGAGGCCCCACTCAGCCTCCCACTTGATGCACCATCACTAGCTCATCTACCCAAATCTTGAAAACATCTAGGAGCAGAGCTCCCCTGCCTCTCTGGTGACCTGCCCCAGGTCTGTCAGGCTCTCCAGGTGAAAACAACTTTCATAATGTCCAACTTGGTCCTGAGCCACAGTGTGTTGCTGTATCATCTGTTGTATCATCTGCCTCCCCGAGAAGAGTTCAGCTGCATGATCCCTGCAGCTGCCCTTCAGTAGCTGCAGGTCACCACGAGATCAGTACTTAGCAGTCTTCCCTGATGCCATGTCACATAGCTCAGGGTTTCATTGCTAGGTCTGGGGGACTGTTCAGAATAAGCACTGGCAAACATGGCTTCACTGACCTGCTCCTGCTTCTCTCTCCTGCAGACTGCAGTGAAGAAAACCCTTGTGAAGGTTTGAGCCGGCACGCAACTTTCACCAACTTCGGCATGGCCTTCCTCACCCTCTTCAGGGTGTCAACAGGGGACAACTGGAATGGTATCATGAAGGTGCGTGCAGGCTCTGTTTGGATACTTTCTGTAGCTACACAGACACAGACTTCAAACAAATTCAGGCCCCTCTTGTGTGAAAACAAAAAAGGTTGTCTTTTAAACCATGGAAATTATACTTTCCCATTTAAAAGCCAAGTGTATTTTCAAGGGATAATTTGTCCTAAGTCTTGCTCAACCTGAAACTTCATTCTTTTTGATATATATATATATATATATATATATATAGTGCTTCAGGAAAATTATGCTGGTTCTTGGGGCTGAGAGGAGTAAGTATGTACTCTGTGTCCCGTGCCTTTAGGATGTAACACAATCCTCCTCTTTTTAGATGATGTAATTTGTAGTCTCCTTATTTTCTTCTATCCATTTCAGTTGTACCTACAAGCTGTTGTGTCTGGGATATGTAATTATACAGTTTTCAGTTCTCAGCATGTTACCTTTGATGTTGCTGTCCATGGAGCCCAAGCAGAGCCCCAGCCCTTATTAATCCTGCACCTCTCCCTCTCTGTTGCAGGATACTCTCCGAGAATGCACTCGGGAGGACAAGCACTGCCTCAGTTACCTGCCCGTTATCTCTCCTGTCTACTTCGTCACCTTCGTCCTCATTGCACAGTTCGTCCTAGTCAACGTGGTGGTGGCAGTGCTGATGAAGCACTTGGAGGAGAGTAACAAGGAGGCCAAGGAGGATGCTGAGATGGATGCTGAGATTGAGTTGGAGATGTCCAGAGGAGCAACCGCCTCAGCCACCAGTGGGAGCAGGGGAGGTGCAGTGGCCCCAGAGAGCAGGACATCCTGCAGAAGTCAGGAGACCATGAAGTCGGAGTCAGCAGTGCAGGTGAAACACCAAGCCCTGGTAATGGTTTGCAGAAATCATCTCCTCTTCTTGTGCACATGGTAGGGAGGGAACAGTCCTCACTAGTCACTGCTGTCTGTTCATAAGGCAAATCAGATCCCGAGTGACACAGAGCAAAAGAGCAGGAGACAAGGTTGCATGGGAGGTTTCCTGGGTTCCCCTATGGCAGAGATGTCATCACCACCCCCACATCTTGAGTCACCTCAGGAGAGCTCCCTGAGGTGGAAGGGTGCTTGAAATGCACTTACCAGCACTAATGCTGTCCTGACCATTGATCCAGGGAAGGTGTGGAAGTCTTTTCCAGTTCATTCAAGGGTGGTGGAATTTTAAGTTCAGAAGCATAACAGCCACAGGTCCCTGTCCTGCTCTCCCAGCCAACGCAGCATTCCTGGTCATTTTAGTATGGGCAGCAGCACCAGGGAGCAATCTTGTAAAGCCCTGGGAACGCTGGCATTGTCAACCCAGACACATACAGTAAGGGGTGGCATAAATTCCCTTCCCACAGGCACAGAAATGGTCTTTTAAATCAGGTTCTTTTCAGTCCCACTTGGGGATTTCCTGAGGAGCCTCAGGTAAATCCTAGCACACAGCTCAGGAGGGGCATGTCCAGCGCTGGTGTAAGCTGCCGCTTCCCACTGGCTCATGCTTTGCTTAGGGCATGGCTGACTTGGACCCTGGGACTTGTCAGGGGCCCTCAGGAGGAAGCTGGAGGTTTCTGGGTTGATTTTCTAGATGCTCCTGGCTCTCTGATTTCTATTAGTCTATTGGAGAGATAAGGCAGTCAGGGGGAGAAGGAGGGACACGAGATAATTGTCTCGTCCCATGTCGGCAGCGTATGATTAAGAGTGAATACGAAATTGCTTTGTCACTGTGATCACAAATAAATCTACTGCAAAATCAATGGGGGATTTGAGATTAAATTACATTAAATTAGATTTCTGCAAAATCTATCAGACTCTATTAAGTCAAGTGAAAAGAACTTTAGTTACACAGCAATGGGGAATTCGCTCTTTGAATGTGGCATCTAATAGACATTTCCACGGGAAAATGCACCGTGAACTCCCCAGCTGCTTTTCTCACTGGGGGAAGAAAGAGCACATCCTTTCACCTAGGCTGTGATGGCAAACTGAGTTCACTCTCCTTGGGTTTTTATCATCTTCCAGTACCTCCCAAGCACATCAGAACCTCCTCTTAGCCCTAGAAAATCTGTAGTGAGCAGTGATACCCCTCAGAAAGAGAACCCTGTGAGCTGGCCACAGGCTTTCCCCCATGGATGAGATTGCTCGAATGCAGGTGAGGATTTGCAAGCCAGGAATATCCCCCTCCCCTGTGTGGCAGAGGCACTAAGGTGGGACCAAGGCTGTGGCAGTGGCCTCACATTTCAGACACCCAGGCTGTCCGGAGCAGGTGTGGATGGCTGATAGCTCGGTGCTACGCTCTCTGCTTGCTGCATTGAAGAGGACAAATACATAGAGCTCTTTATGACTAATCCTGCCAGTCATGGTGGCACGGGCACCCTGGAAGGTGTTGCAAGATGCTTTGTATTTTCTTGCCATTTGTGCCAGGTTTCACAGCCCACATTTATTTTTCTTCCTGCTCTGGATGGATGGGGCAACTAGGAAATGCCACGGGGCAAACATGTTTGAGCATTACGACCCAGCTTTGCTCTGCTACTGATCCTTTTTATCTCCCTAATTTGAAGGAGGCGCTGAGCTGTGAGAATGTGTCTTTAGCCATCCCAGACTCAGACACGCTGGAGGGGGCAGAGTCTCCCATGATGGAAACCCCGTCCTTCTGCTCTGTTTCCCACCATGTCCTGGCACCTTCCCACAAATCCCCAAGCCACGAGGCTGAGGTGAATGACGCCGTTGCTTCTGCGTTGTGGCATTGTGCTTTGGTGCTGTGCAGCTAATGGTGGTGTCTGAGTCGTCCTAAACCTGTCGCTTCACAGCCACAACAGTCGTTTCCATCCTCTGTCCTTCACATGGCCTTTGCGTGTGCAGGAGCTGGGCAAAGAACGTGTCCCAGCCAGCTCTGCCAGCAGCCTTGTGTGGGGCACAAATGAAATGCTCTTTCTAGCTGAAAGAAGTCTTACATTTGGTGTGCAATCTCATGTGAGAACAGTTTGGCTTCAAATCAAAGAGCTGGAGGCAGACAGAGTCCTTAGTGGAGAAAAGTTTGGTTTTTCTTACTGTTCCTGATACAGTCCTGAGGAAACACAGGTGTAGGTAGATCAGCACATTAGGCTTTCAGCAAGCACCAGAGCTGTGGGTTCAGGAGATGCTCTGGGGAGGATCCCCCAGCAAACCAGAAGGGTTGTAGGGCCCTCTGCCCAGACCCTCCCACCACGAACTGGTGCTGAGGTCACATCATGTAAAGGTATTGTACAGTTTGCCCTGCTGCAGCACAGTGCCTCCTCAGCCTGAATGAGCCACAGATATCCTCCAACGGAGGAGAGAATGTGTGAGCCACAATCAGTGATGAAGATGCATTTGCTGCAGTGGGAAGCATGCTTCTGTCCTCAGAGACCTTTCAGTGGCCACCCAGAATTAATCTGCTTAAGACTTGGGCCATTTTCCTGTTTATTACCAGTCCTCTATCATGACTATCAAGGCACCTTCTGGTGGCAAGTATCTCACAGCATCTCCAAGCAAATTCTGGGCTCAGATTAAACTCTTCAAGACCAAGATGAATGAAAGAAGGTATAATCCTCTAGGAAGTTCTCCCCTCATAGCTCTGCAGGGTGTCCATTAGCTGAGCCACCTGGAAGCTGCAGAGGCTCAAAGGGAGATCATAAGGAAGGCATCTTTCAGGGACAGGCAAAATCTGGGACTTTGCAAATACAACTGCAAGGGGTCCTGGGTTCCTGCTGGAACAGCTGAGAGCTTGTAACCTCCATGGGGACCAACAGCCCAACAGGTACCACCAGAGTTGGCCTGTCAGGGCCGTCAGCATTGGGAGAGATGGGCAGGGAGTTAACTTCTGCCCTTGTTCTGACTCTGCCTTCCCCACCACAGAGGTGTGGGAAATGGCTAAGCTCACTTGCAGTGCTGGAGACATGCGCTTGCAGAGAGGGATCAGGAGGAGCCCTTCCTCTGGGAATTTTGCCCACAGCTTGTTTGCAGGCTCTTGGCTCCAGGCTTCTGAGAAGTTACAGTGTTCCCTCTTCCAGAGTATCCTGCCAGTCACCTTTGCTTACAGAGTAACTTCTGGCCCTTTAATCACCCAGGAAGGGTCATGTCCTGGGGAGGTATTTGAAGGATTATTTCTTCTGAAGCTTCCCCTGCACCAGAGCAAAATCCAAGCTTCCCAGATGCAAGAGGAGGGAAGGTGCTTAACTGATGCTCTGAGCTGCATCACCATGAGCATCTATGGTCAATTTATTGCCTTTCTCCTTGGCCTGAGGGGTCCCATGGCAAGTAGGGTCCCACCTTGCACATCTCTATCAGGTGCCTGGGATCAAGCTGTTGGGGTGCCTGCAAGCAATATTCACCATATGTAGTCTCAGCTGTACTGGTCCAGGCTTGTCATAGCTTTTGAAGGAGCCACATCGATTTCCAGGGCACGGGATCAGGCTCCTGAGTGTGTTGGTGTTTCCTACCAAAGAGGAGGAGCAGCAGTGCCCATGGTAGTGTGTCCCCAAACCTTCCTAGCTGTCAAGAGCAGCTTGCTGAATGTGAGCCAGCAAGTGTCCTGTCCACGTTTCATATTTCAAGTACTTACTAGGGTGGCTTTGAAGACACTTGAAATGTGCCTACATCCCTCAGTCAACTTGGTCTTGATAGCTGAAACCTTAAAAATTGCAGATGTTTATGTGAAGAGAGGATTTCTGTTCGTTTGTCCCAGCCAGGGAAGATGAATACAAGGACCTGTAAAGACAAACTGAGATTTAATAGACAGATACCGAGATCCTTCTGTTAGACTACTGAGAGAGTGGAGCGAGACCTTTTGTTCTCTGTGTGGCACCGGGGTGTTAACAATCACCCGCCTGCCTTCAGCTCAGGAGTTGGGATGCTGATGGCTTATTAGCTGAAATGGCCAGAGGCCAACTGGCACAGCCACACGCTGGTGCGTTAATACATCAAGCAAGAGACCTGGGCTGCACCCGGAGGGCTGCTGGGCAAGACAGCAGTTCAGCATTGGATGCCAACTACCTCCAAGTAAAACTGCTGCTGATCCCACCCCCCCATCTTCTCAGCTGAGCTCAACAGGGTAAAAGCAAGAGTAATTTGTCTTGGGATGTGCCTCTTTAGAGATCTGAGGAAATAAATTTATATGCCAGAAACATATGGAAAAAACAGATTTAACCAGATCCTCAGTGACCTCAGAACTATCCAGTGAGGGATCTCAGGCCCAGATTTTGCTAGCAGAGAGGGAAAACAGCTCGACAGAGCAAAGCAAAATACATTTAATTTAAGACATGCAGCTGGGAAAATGTTTTCAATCAGTCACCAGGAGCTGACGTTAAAGGAAAACCAGAGCGATTAGTCCTACTTCAGATAACGTGGTAAATTGTGAGGGGAACGTGTCTAGGACCAAAACCTTAGGGCAGGGAGCCAGGCTGCAGGTCCTGTTCCAAGGGCTCCCACTTGCCCAACACTTGGCCAAGTCATGGCACCACCTCTCACAACTGCTCCATTAGCAACACAGGTACATCGTTTGAGTCCCTAAAGCTTCCTTAAGACCCCAGGATACATTTTCTATAAGATCCCTGAAGTGAAGAGGGCCTCAGAGAAGAAGTGAGGGGGGGTCAAGTTTAAGGTTTGTGTCCAGGAACTTCCAACCAGAGCCATTTCACAGCAAGAGCAAACACAGAGAAATGCCTTTGCTACCCCTGAACAGGCTCCGCTCCCACATAAACGCTGTCATGAGGTCTTCTCCTTACCTCTGCCTCCTGCCATGTGGCTGTTTTCCTCTGGGATCAGTGAAGCCCAAAATGCTCTGTGTTGTAGAAGAGAAGCTGCAGGGTTTGCAGTGGTGCTAATGTGTACGTTTCAGTGTCTGCCTGTATGTGTGTTTTGGGGTGCTAGTCCATGAATTGCCAGGAAGACTTGGTACCCTTGGTCAGTGTGGCCAAGGACTGGCCAATTTTGCCCAGCTGCATTACCACCCACCCCGGGCTGAATGAATCCCTGGGAAAATCAGAGAAATGCTGGCTTTCTCCTGTGGTTAGAGGGTGGGCCCCTTTTTCCTGGACCTTATTCTCCTCTGCAGTGTCCCAGACACAGCTTAGTGGCGTGTCACTGATGCCTCATTTTACTCCAGCTGCAACTTGAGCTCTTTACTCAGCTAGCACCGCGTAGCTTTGGTATCCCATTGCAGTCACCAGGGCTGCACAGCCTCTGTAAGGTGCCAAGACCTACATCTGCACAAGGCTTTAAAACAAAAAGCAAACGAGAAGGAGCTTTCTTTAAATTCACCATCCTGGTGCTGAATGACCCCCATCTCCCTGTCTCCTTGCTTTGCAGGGCGGCGCAGCCTCTCTGAGGCCACAGGACTCTCAAAACCTGCTGACGGTCCGCAAGATCTCCGTCTCCCGCATGCACTCCCTGCCCAACGACAGCTACATGTTCCGGCCGGTGATGCCAGCGAAAGCCCCCTACCCCCTCCACGAGGTGGAGATGGAAACGTATCCCTGCAAATCCCAAAGAGGTACTGCTCAGGGAGTATCCCCATCCTCCTCCTAGCCGAAACCATGTGTATGGTGGTTAGATGATGGGCAAGCAGCCCCCACCCGAACTCAGGCTGAGCTGGAGCTTGCTGGGTTCCATCTGATGCTGCTGGCGTGGCTGTGGTTTCCCACATCCTGCACAGTTTTGTGTTGGCATCATGTCACTGCATTTTCTGGGGAGAAAGGTGGTGGCTTGGGTGTTTGACGGGGAAGAAGCGGGGCTCCCGAGCGATGCCGGCGCTGTACAGGATGGGCTGTTAGCTGAGGAGAAGGGGACGAGCTGCACATTTCTTCTGAAGTGATCAGCCCTGACATCATGACTGCAAATCAATAAACTCAACAGGAATAACAGCTCGAGCCAGCATTGCCTCCTGACAGAGCTCCTTTACAGCTATTGTTTCAGGCAGGCTGCAGTCTCAGAGCAGTGTCTTTTTAGCACAGTACATTGAGTTCAGAGATGCAGGAGTTTCTTTGGGAGCATAAAGATTAGAAAGCACTCTCCAGTGCCTCCCTAGCCTGGCCTTATACTCAATCTTGTGGGGAGACCCCACATTCAGGGAATCACAAGCTACACAGAGCCTTTGGGTATACTTTCACCCAACTGCATCCAAATACATTTCCCCTAAAATGCCATTCACTATTGTTGTGCGAGTTGGTTTGGAGGGGAATTCAATAAAGAAGAAAGTATCTGTCCCCCCAAAAAAGCACATGTGCTTCTTGAGGGGGGGTTCCCAGAACTTTCCAGCCCGGTTTCCTTTGATGGAACATTGTTTGAAATGCAAGAACTGCTTGGACAGATGAGTAGTGGGTTTGCAAGCCTTGGTGGGGCTGGCGAGATCTGCTCTGATTTCCTTGTATGAAGTAACTTTGTATTTGTTCAAACTCTCTGGATACCAGTTAATGTTCTCTGCTCAGTATTTATTATTATTTCACCTGCAAATTCTTTGCTAAGCAAAGAAAACAGAGGTTGAATTTCACGGCTGGACTACTGGGAATGGTTTTCATCTCTGTAGTGGGTGTAAATCAGGCTTTATACCAGTATAAAACTGCTGTGATATTGGCAGAGGTGGATAGAACTGACCAAGAATTTGCTCGTTTCCCAAATTTCTCCCTAAGAGCACCTGAGCAATGGATATGACAGGGACTTGCTTTTTACCTGGATGCACCCAGGCAGCATCACCCAGAGCTGAGCTGCTGCTCCAGTTTAAGGCTCAACCCCATTAAGCTACATGCAAGTAAACTTGAGCCCATAGAGAGGCTCACATTAGTGCTTGTGCTTTCATGGACTTCTCCATGTTAGCCAAGGATATCTGTTCTTCTCCAAATATTTTCATGTCTGTTTGGTGAAAACATTGTGAGATGACCAGATCTTCTGTTATTTTGGTCTTAGATGGAGTTTCCTGATTTTCTAGCAAAACAAGGGACAGGTATGCAAATCCAGAGATATTCAGCAGTTTAGTTTCTTGGTTTCCTACACGAGATGGAAAGTTTCCAACAAAAGGAAATTCCAACTAAAGACGGGGAGGAGAACATAGGGTTTTGATTTTATGGCCATGTTTGTGACAGATTTTTATGACATAGGTTTTATGCACCATAAAATAACCATTTTGTAAAGCCTGAATTAACACATGCAGGGCGCAGGCTCAGCCTGATATTCCGGCTGTAGGAGAGCCCAAAAAAGAACTAGGCAGAAGTGGAGTGGGTTGGGGGGGGGTGGGAAGTGCTCTGCTCTGCTCTTTCCGTGGTGTTCTGGAGAAAAGCTCCAAAGAAAAATGATGAAACATTAACTTTTCTTTCTTCCCAACAACAAATCTCTTTCCGAAAGGCAACTGCAATCTGTCTGGATGGCTTTTGTCATAGGTTCAAGTTCCCTGACCTCTGGGCGAGATCTCTTGAGGTGATGGATAGCTGTGTTTTTAACATGGAGCAGCAATGTAGAAACAGACGTTGGGTTTCAAGCTAATGAGGACAATAAATCCTGCAGCCAAATAAAAAAAGGCAAAAGATCTTTCAAACAACACAGACCTGCAGTAAAGCAGCACCACGAAGGAGCTGAGGAGGGGGAACTGCCTTTAGACTCAGCCAGGGAACCAGGAACCTTGTAGGAAGAGAGTCATTCCTGCCCAGCACATGAGCAAGGGGACTGCTGCAGTGTCCCTGCTGCTGATCAGACTGTTCAGGCAAGGCCTGCCCCTCAAACAGGTGGTGGTGGGGGATAGTATTTGGGCTGTGTGAGTGGGTACCCTGCCC
This sequence comes from Gallinula chloropus, assembly GCF_964237585.1. Classification (NCBI taxonomy): domain Eukaryota; kingdom Metazoa; phylum Chordata; class Aves; order Gruiformes; family Rallidae; genus Gallinula; species Gallinula chloropus. The sequence continues at coordinate 5,105,591 of NC_140100.1, forward strand.
TGTGAACGCCCAGGGGTGTCTCCTTTGGAGAAGTGGGTGGCAGGGTGCCGGCTGGCTGCAGGAACTTCCAGGTTGGGCTTGTAAGTGGAGGCTGGAGGCTCCAAGGGAGCGTAGCAGTGCTGCTCTTACCTCAGTATGATGAGCAGTGTAAGGCTGCAAGCTCAGCCCTGGCAGCTCTGCAAAGATAACCCAGGCCCAGGCTTATCTGATCCATGTTCTTTTACAAAGCCACCCACGGGAATGCTACTGGGGAAGTGGGAATGGCAGGGTTTCAAATGCAACCCCACCTCCTGCCCTTCACTTGCTGCCAGGTGGTCCTGGTGCTGCCACCCACCCTGAGTGTTGCAGCAGCTCCAAGGGAAGATTCCTGTTTCCCAGAACAGATAATAGAGACTATGAGCATAAAGTTTGTTACAGGTGACATTGCAGAGCAGGCAGAGCCACATGCAATGCTGCTAAAGTGCAGAGACTTCATCTGTAACCTCCCTGCCATCCCTGGTGAGGTGCCTGGTATTCACAGGAGACAGACAAGGAACATGTGGTTTTTAACCCTGGCACTGCCCAAGGTTTATGCTGAGGCTTGGAATTTCACCCAGGCTAGACAAGCTTTTCCTTTCCCCTCCTGGAATCTGTAGGCACCAGTTCTGCCTCAACCCTTTACAGCCCCAAGGCCGATGATGGCAGTGACTGCTCTTTCTGTTTCCTAGGATCCATCACTTCCATCCGCTCCCAGCCCGTGGGAACATCTTCCTCTCTGAGAGTCCCAACAGAGTCCCTGCAGCTGGCAGTCCGTTCCCCCAGCCACGAAGGCCGCCACCGCTGGAAGGTCCTCCCCCACCACAGTGCACCTCGGTCTCCTACTCTCAGCAAGCTGCTGTGCAGACAGGTGAGAGGCCAAGAGCCTGCAAAGGTAAATTCCTTCGTAGTCACCTGGAGCTCTCCCTTCTTTTCCAGTCCCCTCTTGGGTTTCTTTTCTTGGAGCCAAGAGCAGAATTCCCCTTTTTTGAACAAAATATTTCTGGTGCCATAAATTTTACTATACTCCAGTCTCAGTAAGGGCCTTTTTTTACCTACTTTCATCTCTGTGGATGTACTATTCTATGAAAGAATAGCTAAACCATAGAGAGAAGATGATGTCTGATTCAGTTTTGCCCATGCCTGCAGCCAGCCCTACACCATGTTATTTTAGAGAGGTGGCCCGGATTCAGGATGTGGTCCTAGAGCAAGACCAAGACCGTGCAGGAAGACCCAGTGCATACAAGCCCTGTACACGTCATCTCTGGATCAGCTTGCTAAGCAGAGATGCATCCTTTTGTACCAGGAGGGTCTGACAGGGGCTGGCATGATGGCCAGGATGGGGTGGTGTGGGAGGCATTGGACCCTCCAACCATTCCGCCACGTACCATGTTTCATTATGGGAAGTGCTGCTGGCCCGGCAGATCCCCAGGTTCTCAGCCCACCTCTCTCTCCTCACCTTCCAGGAGGCCATTCGAACAGACTCTGTGGATGGGCAGACTCCAGCCCGCAAGGACAGCCTGCAAGCAGACCCTGGAGAGACTCCACCATCAGCAAAGCAGCCCCAGAGCACCTTCACCCCCAGCCCACTCCATCCCACGGCTGCGTCCCTCCCAGGCACCCCCCCACGTTCTCCCCCGTCCTCCCCGCATCGGCACCCCAGCACACTCACACGGAAGCACACTTGCAGCCAGCACAGCATCCCCAGCCGGCCACCCAGCCCCAGCAGCAGCTCTCCCAACTCCGAGGGCGGCCTCTTCGAGTCCTCCGACCTGGCTGACGAGGAGGTTTGCCACATCAACAGCTCAGCCAAAGACTGGGGAGGGGAGCATTCGGATGCTGGGAGCCGCTCGACTTCACCATTCATCTCCCCAGCCCCGTCTCCAGTGCCCCACAAGAACTGCAGCACAACCAGCCTCTCCGGGGGCACCAGCAAGGAGAAGGACTTGAAGAAGTTTTACAGCATCGATACAAAGGGCTTCCTCAACAAGCCCAGCTGGGCAGACGACCAAAGGCGGCACTCCATCGAGATCTGCCCCTCCATCAGCGATGGGGACTGTAGCTTTGAGGACCCTGCTGAGGAAAAGCAGCGGTCCCCTGCCCACATCCAAACGGAGTCCGAGTACATCCACGGAGCCCGGAGGAAGAAGAAGATGAGCCCACCCTGCATTTCTATAGATCCTCCCATGGAGGACGACGGTGGGGCGGCCTCGCGCACCAAACCCTCCGAGAACAGCATGTTGCGGCGAAGGACCCCGTCCTGCGAGTTCCCGGCTTACAGAGAGTCCCTGGAGCTCGCGGAGAGCCAGCCCGGGGAGCTGGCCTCCAAAGTGGAGCGCCGGGGCCAGCCCCCGTGCCGCGGGGAGCACCTGACCATCCCCAACTTCTCCTTCGAGCAGTCGGACGGCAGCTCCTTGAGCAGCCTCTCAGATCTCCTTCTGGACAGCGGTCAGTCCACGCCGGCCTCTGTGGAGTCCCGGCCAGACGCCGCCGTCTCTGAACTGAAAAAGCCGGATCACTTAAAAACTCAGTGGAGCAACGCTGAGAAAAGCAAAGAGCTCCTGGGCCTTGCAAAGAGCCCCCTCCGGAAGCAGGACTTGGTCCCGGTGACTGTTGCAACAGAAGAAGATATCGATGACCCAGTATAGCTTTCTGGGAGGGGGAGGGGGAGTTGGGGTGGGGGGGGTCTCAAGGGCTTGACACCAATGGGGGAGTTTCCGAAGCGAAGGGACTGAGCGGCCACAGGTAGGGGGGGTGGTTGCTCCTCTGGTTATTTTTCCTTTCTCGCAGTCACTTGTTCTTAAGCGCTGTGGAGGTTTGCAAAAAAAACACACCAAAAAAAGAACAAAAAAACCCAAAAAAACAAAAAAAAAAGGAAGAAAAAAAATCATTAAAAAAGAAAAAGAAACCAAACAAACGGCTGGACGACACGGTGAGGGGCTCTGGGGTGGGGATGGGGGGGGGAAGTCGATTTGCAAAGTGGTTTGGGGGTTTCTTTTCTAAAGGGAAAGTGGAGTCGATTCAGGGGGGGTTGCTTTGTTCCTCCCACTCCCACCCTCATCCGTGGCCTCAATCACATTGATTCGGGTTGGAGGTGGTGGCGGTTGGGAGTTGGGGGATTCTCTTTGGGTTTCGTTGTTTTGTTGGGTTGGTTGGTTAGTTTGTTGGTTTGTTTTTTTTTTTAAAAGATGCTCAACTTTTAACAAGGCACCTTTTAGAGACGTCACGTTACGCGGGAGTGCCCAGGAGATGGGAGCTGTACATTGTCTGTATATCAGCAGTTATATAAATAGAAATAATGTATTTGTGAGATACAAAACAAGGAAAAAAAAAGACAAAAAAAAAAGAAATATACCCACAAACCCCCTCTCTTCATAATGCACATATTTTTATAGAGAAACGATACTGTTTTTTGCATTACATGTGACTCCGCGACTGGGTGGTGTTTCCTCGGTTTTTATGTGGAACTAATTATTGCAGCCATTCGTTATCCCAATGTTTCTCTTCTTTCTTTGCTTTCACTCTTTTCCTCTCCTTCCCACCACCGTCATCCCACCAGCTTCTTTTCACAGCTGATGCTTTAGGTGTGTCTCTCATTTTTCCTTTTGTACTGTAGAGGTTGTCCTAACTACAGAAAGACAAAAAAAAAAACCAACCCAACCAAATCACTACTGAATTGTAGCCAGTGCAATAATAAGTTATTCATTCTTCTTGTCTGTACAACTGTCCCGTTGCTTTTTCTTTTCCTTTTTAACTGAAATTCAGGTTAAATGTCGCAATAATCCAAACTACCCTGCACAAACACGCTTCCTTGTGTTACAAAGCAAAAAAAAAGAGATTAAAAAAAGGAAAAAGTTCAATTTACAGAGAGATTTAAAAAAAAAAAAAAGAAACCAAACCAAATAAATAGTAAATTATTTAAGAAATGTATTTTGTTTACTGCAGTTCCAAGTAAATTATTGACACCGTGTGTAAAGGTATCAAGAGCTGTCTTAGGTGACGTCCTCTGTGAGCAGTGAAGCTAACGATTTGTCCTCCTCGTAGCGGAATGCCTTCGGAACCTCGGTGGTAGCTGTAACCGTCCCACTTGCACTCTTTCTGTCGTCTTCCCTCCGCACCCCTTGCACCCACACGTGGACGCGTTCGCCTCCCAAGGCCCTTCCATCACCAGCTCTGACCGAGAAGCCTCTAGAGGAATTCAGGTCACCCGCTAACACCACTTTTTCCTTTTTTTTCCCCTTTTTTTTGTTGTTGTTGGGGTTTTTTTTGTTTGTTTTTGCCGTTTTTGGGGTTGATTTTTCTTTTTTTTTTAGCCTCCAGTCCCTGTCCCCCCTCCCCACCCCTCCCCCAGACCCTCTCACCGTGGGACAGCTTCGCCATGCAAAACTGACGCTGCCCAAGAGCAGCGCTGAGTCCATCGTGAGCGCCGGGCAGCGGCAGCAGAAAGACAAAGGGAGATTAAAAAAAAACCCCAAGAAATAAAAAGAATCGTTTTTGTTTGGTTCGTTCCATGCCGCCTCATATTTATGCATTCACATATATCTTCTGTTATTTATGCATTCATTACTCAAAAGGAAATGTATCTTGTTTCACATGTATTAAACTGTATAAACTGGAAGCGTGGCCTGACTTTGTGCCGCAGGATGGGGTGGAGCTGGGACACCAAGCCCTGCCCCAGCACATCACGTCCAGCCAGGTCTCCATCCCACTCCCAGAGCTCAGCATCCCCTAAACTCCTCGTTCCTAAATGTGTGTGTCCGGGCTGCCAGCCCCTAGGTACCTGAAACCTCCCCTTCCCTGCTGGCATTCGGAGCTGGTCCCACCACCCGCTCAGCTCCAACGGTGCCGCTCAGCAACTCCCTCACCTCGCACAAGAGGCTCCATATGTCAAGTGGCTTTGTGCTGGCTGCCTCCGAGCACCTGCACCGCTGTAATCAAGAGTCATTTATGTTTATTGTAAATAATTATTCTGCCCTCAGTGGGATAGCGAGGGATTCCCAAAAAGCGCCATAAAAGTAATTATTAATAGTGCTTTGGGGATGATGGCAAACTCCTGTTGTCACAATTCAAGCGGGTGGCTGGAAAGGAGGGGAGGTGAATTCCCCTGCACAGGATGCCCTGGTGTGTCCCTTGTCTGGGGAGGCTGTGCCACACAGCAGCTCATGGTGTTACTGCTGTAATGGATTCACTTCCTGGGAAAGGCAGCATTCTCTGTGCCCAAATCCCCTTCTTGGTGCTCCAGAGCTGGAGGAAAAGCCTCTCTTGCCAAGACTGGGATATTGTCTACATCCCACAACGTCCCTTCTGCACGGTGTGGGGCACCAAGACATCACCCATACCCTAGGCACACGCTTTAGCTGGGAACTGCAGGTCAAGAGCGGCTTCAGCCTAAAGCAGAAGGGGTTTAATGGGCTTTCGTGGCCTACTGCCCCTCAGCCCGACCTGCCCGGCACAGCCACCCTGCCAGGACAGCTCCAGGACAGCTCTGCAGCCACCACGTCTGCACCTGGTGAGATCATCCCCAGGGGCTGGGGACATGGATTGGGCCCTTGCCAGAGTGGGAGGGAAGGACAAGGCAGGACCTGGTGCTGAGAGCAATGAGTGGAGGGCAGGTGCCTTCTGCAGTTTGCTGGATGCAAACCCCTGCTCTGGAAAGAAGATGGTGGGGATGTAACTATCTCTCTGAAGCCTTCACCATGTGTCAGAGCATGGGGAACTTGCTCACCTGCAGCAGGTCTGGTGTTCCCAGCCAAAGGCATCTCAACATGCTGTGTGGCCTCAGGACGCGTCGCTCCTTCCCTGCTGGTCCCGTTCCCGAGGCCAAGGTGCTCATCACAGCTCAGGGGTACCTCTTGTACATGTGGGTGTCCTTGTCTGCAGTCCAGCCAGGCCCCCCCCCCCCCTTCCCACGGCTCTCCAGCCCTCACAGCTCAAGGAAGCCCCTGTCACCTGAGAGGCTGCTGCAAGACTTTGCACGTGGCTGCAGAACAGTGGCCTTGCCTGTCCCCCCCTGACAAATCCTCACTATCCCAAAGCCCATCCAGCTCAGCAGGACCCATAACAACCACGAGCCTGCAGGAACATCCTGGCAGCATGGGGAGAGTCAAGCTCCGACTGAATTATTTAAGACCAGAGAGTGACCATGAATCGCTCCCCTGGATGTTCAGGCACAAAACCCCCGAGCTCATGAGACTTCAGCCCAAACCCAGCCCTGACCAGCCACGCAGAGAGACAGTTTCACATGGCCCAGTGTTCATTTCCCTGCGGATGGCATGTCTGCAGTGTTAAGCCATTTCCACCAGCCTGTCTGCAAGGGTCGTGTAGCTTCAGATCGGAAGTGAAAAGCAGCAGATAAATGCAAGTCATTATTATTTAATTGGATCAATTTCTACTTTGCATTTTTAATGACAATTCAAGTCGTATCCATTTGTCAGCCAGGCTCTGCTCCACCACTCTCAGCTTCAACAAACCCACAGCCCACAGGGACACCAGCGCCCAGACGTCCCAGCTTGCCTGGAGCCCCTTCAGCAGCCTCTGAGGAGCAGGGATCAAACGAGGGTTAAAACCCACCGTGCTGAGATGCCAGAGGAAACCATCACACAGTGACTTGAAGAGCCTTCAGATGGTCTGTGTTTCAAGGTTAAATCTCGGGTGGCATCAATCTGGAATTCTCTTTTGTCAGGCTAGGAAGGAAATAAAAAAAAGCATTAAAAAAACCCCAAACCCAACCAAATCTGACTCCATCCCCAGTGCAGCGAGACACAGCCTTTAATCTGTCAGCGCTGTGATATCATACAGGTTGCATGAATACGAATAATTGTTTGATATTTGTACGAGCTTTCTTAGGATGAATAATTAAATTGACTTTATCCATTAAAGCTTCCCTATTAAGCTTTAAATAGGCAGCTGTGTTTTAATGGCTGTGGCCATCTTGGCTTCTGTTGGGGCAGCTTAATTAGAAATTTTAGTGCAGGCTGCCAGAGCCACAGCATGGTTAGAGGGGCTGGAATCTCTTTCTTTTAAGCAGCTCAACACATTTATCTGCTGCAATCCTGCTGGGGCACTGGAATAACTCGAGCTCATGCCAGGTGGGTGCTCGATCCCAAAGTGGCCTCAACGTAAGCAGCCCCACTTTTCCCGTGGTGGGTTTTAGGCGCTTCACTGGTGCCAGCACCAGCGTGAGCTCACTGCAGAGGGGTCCTCAGGAGTTGCTCCAGGCTGAGGGATGTGCAGTGGCACAGACAAACTCCCTGGCTTGGTACACAGCAACATCACCAGGAGCGTTCTGTACCCAGGCTGGGGCTAGGACCAGGCTGGGCTGCTCCTCGTGCCAGAGCCCTTCACTCGCCTGTCGGTCAGGGCAGCCACGGGAAAAAAGATCAGCTCATGGGGATGGAGAGAAAATGCCAGCAACCCTCTTTATGTCACACCACGGGAAAGAAACCAGATTAATTATTTGAACACTTGATTAAAATCCCCCAGAGCAGCTTATTTTTGACTCCGCTCTGCCCCGCTCGGAGGCACGAGCTGCTGAAGGCTTGTGACGATGTCTCCAGGGTTTGCCAGCAGCTCTCCCACCCCAGTCACCCCTGAAAACACAGCCACTGCTGGGCAGGTGGCTGACAAGCAGGGCTCCAGGTCCAGCTAAGGAAGGAAGGAAGGAGCTCGCTCCCTGTTCTCCTCTCCCTAGAGCCTGATTATTGTTCTTATTCCTTATGGCCTTATCAAATCCAATGGCCCCACCAGGAACCAGCTTCTCCGGTCCTCTTCACCCTCTCCCCCTTCCTGCCTGGAAGTTAATTTATTACAACTGACTCAGACCAGGGCCCTAATTAATTTTCCTCATTAACAACAACAACAAAAGCAAAACAAAAAAAAAAAAAGAGAAAAACCCCACAAACAGTAACGAGCTCCAACACAAATTAATTCTTCCTAGACTACTGGGCATTTCTCAGCTTGCTGCCAGCGACACCTCCTGCTCTGCAGCGCTCTGCCTGGCACAGGGCTGGCAGCCACACAGACCAGGGTGTCTGAGTTGGACCCCAACCTGCTAAATTACCCAGCATAACGAGAGGGAGCAGAACACTGAAATGCCTGCTTTGGCTGTTTGCCCTGCCTTTCTGCTCTGGGGGTGTTGGTAAAACATGCTTGGGCTGAGGATGGAGCAAGTCTCCTTGGGTTCACACTCAGACTGGGTTACAAAGCACAGGGAGTCCCTGTCACAGGGGTTGACAGGAACCCCACACACAGTACAGCCATGACCCCTCAGACCTCATTTCCCATCCAGCTTGCAGCGTACAGACACATTAATGCTAAAGATCACCCAATTACCTTCCAACCAAAACAAATCCCCACGTAAACACACTGAGCAAGAGCTACAAGAAGAATATCCTCCTCCAACACATCGTTTGAGGTTGTGAGAATATCTGCCTTCCACACATCTGATGGAAGCAGCAGGTGGGAAGAGCTTTGCAAGCAGAAGCAAGAGGCTGTTAAGACAAAGGGCAGGGAAGCTCTCCGCAGCCTCCTCGCAGAGATAAAAACGCAGGCAGGGATGAGTCAGGCTGGCAACATTGTGCAAACAGTCTAAAAATAAAGGGAGTTTATTGCAGATTAATGACACCATAAACTGTATTTCACTGGCCATTTAGCAGGTGTTGATCGTAAATATTTGGGATTAAAAATAAACTTTTCTGCTGTGCCACTGTATTGTCATTTCTGTCTCACCCACCTTCCCCGAGCGCCGGTTGGAAGCGATGAATCAGCCCCAGGGCTGGCTTAATCATACTTGAAAATGTAATGGTGACAAACTACCTGCTTCCTGGTATCTCCTCACAGCACAGGATGCCTAAGCGCTCTCTTGCCCAGGCAGCAGCAAGCAGCAGCGCCCAGACCTGTCGCTCACGCCAAGGGCTCTACTATTGCTGTTCCAACTATGCTGAAGGAGCCCAGAGACGGGGTGACGGGCACCAGGCATGGTGTGATACATACCACTGGCAGCATCACCCTGTGCCACAGGGCTGGTGCCTGACAGCTTCTCTCAGGAAGAACAGTCTCCACCTGCTCCCCCCACTCCCCAGGGCTGGCTCAGCCCTCGCCCACACGAGTGCCGTATCAATCCCCGCCGGAACACACGGCGACAGCAAACGTGGTCTCAGCACCACCCAGCAGCCCATCGCCCCGGGAGCCAGGCAGCCCCTTTAGCTCTGCCAAGATACATCGAGACACGTCGGTGTGATTCAGGAGCTCTCGGTGTCAGAGCTCCAAGCCTGGCTCTTTCTGGGTGTGGAAAAAAACCTAATGCCTTTGGCTGCTCAGCAGGCCTTGTGCAAGAGATGCCAGTCAGCGAGCAGGAGGTGAGTGCCCTTCCTCCACACCAGGACAGCTGTGCCCCAAAGGCCCCAGGGAGGAGTCCTGTTAGTCCCTTCAGATATCACAGGATCAGGGCAGGTCCAAGCGAAGGGGTGAATGTTTTACACGGCCAAGAGAAACACCAACATCATGAAACACCAGCCATGGCAATCCACAAATCTTCATTCTGCTTGGAAATGGAACTCTCTGGTGGATCATTAATTAAGATTTTCCAGCAGGGTAAAAATACTTCCTTGCTTGGGATTTTATTCTACTTGCAAAGATTAAAAATGTGGCTAATTAGGACAAGACTGGAATGCAAGGGAGGAAAGAAAAAAAGGTCTCATTACGACTGGGAGGGGACAGAGTCCTTCCATGAGCAGGTACAGATGACTCATAGCTGCTGAATAACCCTGCTGCTGTCTCGCTGTCACAGAGGAGGTCTCCCATGTCTCAGTGCTGACATTAACTCCTCCAGCAGCTGTGTGTCACTTGCCAGGCAAGAAAAGGAAAAAAATAAATTCCTTAAATTGGCTCTTCATTAGCTCTGAGGTAGCTGGTGGCCAAGTACAGTGTTAATTAAATAGCCCTGATCGCTGCATTGGACAGCTGGTTGAGAACTCCCCTCCTGATGATTTTCAGTTCAAATGAATTATTTTCTCTGAAATATTCCTGGGGGGCAGGAGAGAAAGGAGAAACTTTCAGCCATTCCCTCCCATCCCTCCCTGCTTTGCTCCCGTTCTTCTCATGGCCAAATTGTTTGCTGACCATTAAAACAACACCAGCAAACTCAAATGAATCCTGAAAAATTGAGCTGAAGTGGATATTGTCAGAGAATACTTCTAGTGGAACATGGAAGGTGTTTTTCAGGATGAAGCTGGAATAGGAACTTACTTACAGCCCAGTTTAAACCCCACCACCCCCCTCACAAGAAGAGGTGGTATCACAGGCTGTCCTTTGGCCTTACAGAAAGACACCCACAATGAATAGTCCACAGTGTGGCACTGTGGAGAGCTAAAGCAGCGAAGCCATCTCCATCGGGAGATAAAGTGGAGCTAGGACAAGGTCTGAGGTGATGTCCCAACGGTGCCAGTCTGCCTCTCCGCTCAGCCCACGCCTGAAAGGTCTCTGCCTCACTGCAACCGCAGCGTGGGAAACCTAGACAGGTTTCCCAAGGCTTTCTTCCTTCCTTCCATCCTTCCCTAGTGGCTCTGGGGGTGATTAAATCCCCCCCGGCTTGCTACTAACAAGGGGGAGCGCTGTGAAGACGGCAAAGGGACGAAGGGCAGCAGCTGGTGGCTGAGCGCGGTGGCACCGGAGTGCAGAGAGAGGATTCCCAGCACAAGCGGCGGCACGGCCGCAGCCCAGCACCCTTCTGTGGTGGCCTCTCTGCGGGGCAACAGTAAGGCACGGGCAGCAAATTTCAGCTCTGCAGAGCCCCGGCAGCATTCATCTCCCTTGTTTGCAGGCAAAAATCACCCTCTCCTTTTAATCGGAGCAGGCTTAATTAAACCAGCCCCATCCCACTCCTTCCCCGCAGCACCCGCTGCCTCCTCCCACGGTGGCGGGGGTTACGGTCCCCTCGCTGCGGGACAGGACAACCCTGAGTGTGGCTCACAGGATGACAGCTCCGGAGACCTCAGAAAGCACCCCCGTTTCCCATCGACCCCAAAGGCCTCTCTCTCCTCGTGGCTCCGGTCCTCACCCGGCAGCGGGCGGAGCCGCTTCGGCCCGGCCGGCAGCAACATCTAGTGGCCATGTCCAGGGCAGTGCTGCCGGGGGGAAGCCCCGCGCTCCAGGCAGCGCTTCAGGAGGAGCTCCCCGGGGTGATATAGGCTAAGATTAGGAAATAAACACGTCAGACAAATTCAAGATACGAGGCGGCATGAAGAACAGGCGGAGGGAGCGGGCGGCTGGCCGGCCTCCATCGCGGCCCCTCAGGCCTGGCGGGGCGGCCGTGGAGATGCCGGGGGGGGTGACACAGCGCTGCCGGCGGCACCGCCCGCACCGGGAGCGGAGATACGGCCGGTTCCGGAGCGGGGGAGGGACCTGTCGGCGTTTCGGAGCGATTCGCCCGCGTTTGGGAGCTGGGGAAGCCCCTCCGAGCGGGAGCTCCGCGAAGCGCCGCCCGCCGAGGAAGGGTGTCCCCGCCGCGCCGCCGTCCGCTGCCATGGCAACGGCTGGAGCGCGGCCCGGCGGGGCAGGCCGCGCCCGGTGCCATGGCGGCCGCCGGCAGCCCCAGCGTGTTCCTGCTGGCGGTCAACGGGCAGATCGAGAGCGGGCAGGTGAGTCCCGCCGGCACCCCGCCACGGAGCCCGGCCCGGGCCTCAGCAGCGCTGCCCCGGTACCGGTGCCCCGTCTGAGCCGCAGTGGCAGCGGCGCGGGCCGGCCCTCAGCCCCCCCAGCCAGGCCCGGTCTCGGCTTGCCCCAGGCAACGCGGGCCGCCCTCAGCTCCGCTCTCTCCCCCACAGTTCCCGGGCTTTGACGATCTCTACTGCAAGTTCTGCTTCGTCTACGGCCAAGACTGGGTTCCCACAGCGGTACGGCCACAGTGTGCACCCCCGAAGCCCAGCCCACCCCGCTCGCCCCACGTGTGAGGGCGGGGTGCGGGTCCCTGGCTTATGCCCCGCTCTCTCCCCAGGGCCTGGAGGAGGGCATCTCCCAGATCGCCTCCAAGAGTGACGTCGCACCCACTACGCTCGTCTGGAATTTCCCCATCGACATTACCTTCAAGAGCACGAACCCGTCTGGCTGTGAGCACTGGAGGGGGCGGGCAGGGTCCAGGTTGCAGTCCAGGCACTGCTCTCATGCCCACTTCTTTTGCAGGGCCACAGATTGTCGTCAGTGTCTACGGACCTGACTTTTTTGGAAACGACGTGGTCAGAGGTTATGGAGCTGTTCATGTTCCCTTCGTGCCTGGAAGGTGAGGTTACAACCTGCTGCCTTTCGGGACTGAAATGAAGATTTCCTTCCAGGTTGCAATGTTGTTTTAGAAACAAAAGTGTTCCCATATCTCCTCAGCATGTCTTGTCCACTTGGCACAAAGAACACGGATTTTCTAGCAGCAGCCCCTGGTTATCAAGTAATTTTTGGCAATCCTAGAGAAAACAAAAAGTCAAAGCTGGCATTTAGAAAGCCCAGATGCAAAGTGCAGTGTGTTACCTCTCCCCCATCACTCAGCATGTGCTAAAGTCTCATTCCCTGGAAATGGAGAAAACACACTCTTCCTGTGCAAACAAACCATTTCTTTCTGGAAGGGAAAATATAATCTTTGAGACATTTGGTCTGATGTGTCTGAAATGCCACTACCTGTATGGATATGAGAAGTCTTGCCCGTGCTCCAGTGCTCTTTGGTTAATTTCTTAAGCTCTGTGCATCTTATGTTTGTTCTAGGCATACAAGAACCATCGCCATGTTTGTTCCAGAGTCCACATCTAGGCTGCAGAAGTTTACAAGGTAATAACTAAAGACTTGTTTGTTTTTAAGTCCTTCTTGCTCTGAGTCACAAAGGTAGATCCAGCTACTCGCTGGCGCGTACGTGTGAATATCTCATATCATAACCAGGGAGTTTTCAGCTTTATAGGTAAAATCACAGGTTTGGTCTCTAGGTCTTTTGAAAAGAGCATTACTGCAAGCAGGCAGTTAGCCCACTCAGCTTTTTTTATTTTAATCCTCACGTTTGAACACAGCTGGCTTGAAAAAGAACACCTTTCAGCAGAGCAGACTGATACCTGGGTGCTGTACTGAGCGCCGGCTCCATGTTCCCTGGTCTGATTCCAGTTGTCACTGCACTCTGGAGGTGTGCTGCAGTGTGTCCCTCAGCCTTCCTGTAGCCAGGGGCTTTTCTGCAAGGATAGCCATGTTAAGAGCAATCTAAAAAGAGAAGAAAATACATATATATATATGGAAAACCAATTCCCAGTTCTACCTTTTCTTCCATCTAGGATGTACTTGCTGTAACCTTTGTCTTGTTCTCAGACATACATCCCTTCCAAAGCAGCGGTCTGTACACAGCAACTGAGGGCATTAAACAATAGAACGGACAGGAAAGCCTTAAGTACAGTCTGAATGATGGTGTTCGGTTGTAGATTGACTGCATCAACAACAAGCAGAACCAGTCTTGTGGTACTTCAGCACTTTGGGTGTAGTCAGCATGGGAATGCCTGTGTCTCACAGTCAGGAGTCAACTGGTTTACTTTTCTCTTTCTGATACCCTTTGTGTAGAATCTACACTGTAGTTCGTATACTTCTGTATTACATACACCTCTGATGCATGCAGAGTATCCAAAGCTCTCTCTTACTATGGGTGATCAAGAGTTGAAGCAGCTTCCAAAACATCTTTGCCATAGAAAGATTCTGTCTGGCCTGGAGATGACTTGGATTTAACACAATGTGTGTGATATTCAGCAAAAAAATGAAACCCAAGAGCCAAAACTTACCTTTGATCAAAGTAGATCAGCAATAAAGTGAATCAGTCTTCAAAACTCTACTGCAAACAAAACTGGGAGCCTCATTAAGCTTCCCCTTTGTCTTTTTAACATGCATATAATGAATTGTATTAAACACTACCAGATGTATCTAGTTAATTATTTTGTGTTTTCTTCTTTGAGCTGGTTCACAGGGAGACGCCCAGAATTTACTGACCCCAGAGTGGTAGCACAGGGAGAAGGAAGAGAAGGTAAGTCCCCGGCAACTCCTGACTGCAACCCTTCCACAACAGCAGCCCACAGCTTGGCCATCCATCCTCCATTAAAAAACCCCAGCAGCTCCTGCTGAGCCCAGTCCTACCTGATCACAGGAGGAGTTCAACCACGACTCAAAAACCTCTCTTCAGCACCTTCTAGTCACATCTTCTTTCTTCCAGTAACGCGGGTGCGGTCTCAAGGCTTTGTGACCATTTCCTTCAACGTGGTTACCAAAGATATGAAGAAGTTGGGCTACGACGTGAGCCCGAGCGACATGCAGAACCCCTCCCTGCTGCCTGGTCCAGAAGGGATCCCAAAGCATTGAACTCAGGTGTGAGCTGTTCAAAGGCTCACAGAGAAGTCACGCTCTTGGGGGCTTTTTGTGGCAGAGGGAGAGGAGTGTCTGACTAACCTGAGGAGATTTCACTTGAGACTGCTGTTCCAAAAGGAACACAAGCCCATGTCACCTCAGCAAGCCTACGGGATGAAGTATTATGTAAATTAATGTCATTAGATAATATTTAGCATTTTTATGAGTAGTATCAGCCTATCTCAAAATAAGCCCTGAAACTATTTTTTATAATAGCCTTTTGTACACTCTTTGCATACTTAGGAGAGTTGATAGTTGTAGCAGTTGTCCTGTTTTTAAACCATTGTTACAAACTCAGTTCTTTTTACTAATGGGGGTTTTTTTTGGCAATAAAAATTGGAAATTTAAATTATTGCCCCTTCCAAAAAGGAGAGGATACAGAAATGGTCCAGTGAGACTCACGTGCACGTCTTAACCACCATCTGCACCGCGTGCTTCACTCTGCAAAAGCAACAGCATTTTTCTTCATAACCCCACATAGTCCTTTAGAGTTTGTGGAGCTAATTAGTATAGCTCACGTGCTGCAGAAACAAACCTTTCCATGTTTTTTTCTGGTGAAGCAACCTGGGCTTCTGTGGTTAGAACAAGGTGATGACTCTTCCATTTCCTGATTTTCTTTCTGTGTCACACGTCAGGAAGAAAAAGGGGGGTGTGGAAAGGGACAGCAGTTTATTTCGAGGAGTTAGGCCATGGTGTTAAACAAGGCCTTGCATGGTGCACAGATAATGTGCTGGGGCTTTCCTTAGCTGGTTTCCTTATCAAAAGGAAGGCTATAAAGAGGCCTTGTAGCCACGTATAACCTCAGAGGACCCCCCAAAAAATGCTGGTGGTTGCTAACATGACAGGAGCTCCAGCACCAACATGTCCTCAGGTGTCTGCAGCATGAGGGCACAGAGCTGGCCTCAGCCTAAGAGGCTTCTCCTCCCACATCTTAACTACCACCCTTTGCCAGAGGTGGTCTTATTTTAGGCTAAATAAACCCAATTGTCTAAAAAATATGTGTTTGTCTTTGTACTGGTAGGGTTTGTGTGTGTTTGTGCTGGAATGGATGCTTCTAGGGTCTAAATGATCCAGGATCTGCTCTTACAGGTACAAAGAGGCAGCAGCATATGATACACTGCAGTGACTAATTCCTCAGTCATTTTCATAATTAAATTTAGGCACGTAATCTCTTGTGTTTGACTGCAGCTACCACCCTGTAAGTGAACTACCCAGACCTTGAAACTGCAGCAGTACCAGTAATACCAACCAGTGCTGACCCCCAGAGCCTCCAGGACACATATCAAAGTGTCCAGTGAGATGGTTATTACCTTTTTCCTGTCTCACTTCTGTGAAGTTTTACACTTCCAGTAAGCTCCTCCACCAGTTGTTCTGGCAACTGGTGTAATCTCTGAACTGAGTCATGTTGGAATCCAAATTAATAAGTATTTCCTCTTGGCTCAGAGGAGTTGCAAGGAATTTTGTTTCCTTTTCAGAAGTATTTGGGAAGCAGTTAGCTACAGTAGCAGGATAAATATCCGTGTTTGAAATACTTGAAAGGCAAACATTAAACCTACTACCGTTTAAATATCTTTTTCCCCTCAAGCACAGTTACCTGCCCCCATTCCAATTAGAGCAAAACTGCAGAACAGAGATTCTAGTCATGAGAAACCTGCTCAAGCCAGATAAAGCCCAAACTTTGTGCCCACGGGGGCGCAGTGAATTCACCCACAGGCAGCTCTGCAGGGCGGTACCGCGGCCTGGCTCCCGAATCGCTCACGTTTCAAACGAGCAGTTGGATTCTTACCACACTGAGACCCATCAAACCAACACGTGTGTCTGCACAGCTACACCCCTCCCAGCCGAGCTGCAGGGATCCTCGGAAGAAGAGGTTAAAAAAAAACCCCCCACACCCCAAAAAACCCCAAACCAAACCACAATATTTAAGATACGCGACTCGAAAAGCGGATCCCACGCTGCTACCTGCATTATTAAGGCTTTTTACCAGTCGTCTCTGGGTCTGGTTGTGTGGTGGCGGCTCTTCCTTTGCCTCCTTGGTGTCCTGAGCATGTCTGCCAAGAACCTGACATCCCTTCTTCAAGGCCTTACTGCATTTAGCTCGCGAGGCCTTCGCTGCAGGAGCCTTTTGGTCTGGCACAGTTTGCTCCTTACACAAGGGCATGTGTGGGGGTGATGTTGTCAGTGTGTGTTTCCCGAGTTCAGCGCTGTTCCTTTGTTCCAAGAGGCAACTGTTGATCTCTCATAAACACGCTCCTCTCCCAGAGACAGGCTTGCTGCTGCCTTTATAATTTTCTGGAAAATCATCTCTCGTTCAAGCCTTTGGTCCCCAGGCGTAGCAGAGCGTTTGCAGCTGCTTCACCCTGCAGAGTGTCTCAGCTCTCATGACAGAGGAGCAGAGACAGACCTAGCGTCTCGCTGCCGCGAGCGGGTGACATTAATAAGTGAGGGATTTATGACCCGTAAGCGTTCCTTGCAGTTAGTGGTAAAGGTTAAAAGGACCCCAGCTTTAAGAACAGCCAAATCCCAGAAAAAACCCAGCCTTGCTGCAGTGGAGGCTCAAAGTCATTTCCTTTACGCCCACTCTCCGGGCGGCTGTAACCACCCTGCTCGTTTATAGTTAATCATTCTCCCTTCTATTCAAAGCGGGACTGAAATTCCCAACCCCTTGCCACACAGATGGCAGCACGAGGCTGTTGCTGCATCTCTCATTCTGTTAAGTCTCTCCCAGCCAGTGAAACCGGCTGAGATGGGCTGTAAAAACCCTGTATCAGAACGTGTGTCCTGGCACAGGATGAGGCTTCAAGCCCAGCACGACTGAGACCCGCTGGAGGTGAAAGAAGCCTGTGAGACAGTGGAGGACTTGGCAGAAGCCCTCCTCTGCTTGCCGGCTCTGGAGGAGCTTTGGAGAGCTCACTTCATGGGGGGGGGGGGTGGTTCCTGCTGTCACCATGGAAGCCACCCTGGGAAGGAGACAGACAAGGACATGGACAGAGCAGCAGCTGAGGAATCAAACCCTCCAGAAAACCACGTGTATAGACCTTTGGAACTGCTATTTGCAGCCCTTTCTCCCAAAGCTGGAAGCAGCAGCGTCAGCTCCTGCCCTCTCGTGGCAGTTTTCCACCTTTAGGAAGATGTCAGAGGTTGCTAATAACAATTAGCTAATAAGATTACATGAAGGACACCCAAGATTTTCCTGTTCCTGCACGAAAAATTGCTCAATGTGAAGGTGCCCGGCTGCTGCCCCTTGCCCTGAGAGCACAGAGCAAACGTGTCCCAGCATCCTGAGGCACCCGAGCTGCCTCATAGGGAGCAGAACTGAGCCAGAAATCTGGGCATCACTGAGCACTCGAGAAGCTGCCTTTGTCCTGAGGCTAGCAAGGCTATTTTACAACAGCACTATTGCAGCAGCTAGAAGTTATCTCCATCTGAAATCTGGAAAGGAGTCTCGCAGACGGATTAAAGCTGACGGCAGCTGCTCCCCAGTAGCAACAGCGGTGGGTTAGGAGCAGGAGCCTCCTGTGAAATACTCCACATGGAAAACAAAAAAATCCCCCAAAACCCAACCAAAATAAACCACAAAACCACAGACACACAAGAGGGCCTGATCTGAAGGAAACTGAAGTTTCAGTTCCCATTCTACCTGGTCTTGTCACCAGCAGCATTTCAGATGACCCATTTGTGCCACTGTCACCAGAGCATGGGGAGATGGTGGCCCTGGATCCACAGCCCCAGACATGTGTCCGTAGGGTGACAGGAGGACAGCCAGTACAGGAGATGGGGGCTACACAGCACCAGCAGTGACAGCGCAGGCTGTACCCACAGCTTCAGTGCAGAGCCTGTCTGCAGCAGCCAGGCACTGCCGGCACTCAGGAACCATCTTCCTCTGGGTGGTTCCCTTAGTCTGGTAATGCCAGTGGTGGCACTGAGCAGCAGCTGGACAAGCAGGTGGCTGCAGCAGAGCCCACACAGGACATCCCCAAGGTGCCCCATGAGGAACCGAGCCCCCCATGAGAGGGCCATAAACCACCCATCCTGCACCCAGCTGGAGATCCAAGGTCCAGCCTGTGCCAGCTGGTGTGGCCACCAGAAGCAATTCCAAATGTCCTCCGTGCTGCACAGACCCCAAGCAGGAACAAGGCAGAGCACTGAGCAAAGGCCACCCGGCCCACACCCCTACCCCATTAGGGATGCTCAGCACTTCTCCCCTTTGCTCCTCTCACCGCTCACCCACACTGTGCAGCACTGCGAAGGGGATCCCTGCGGCTCTTCCCACAGGCTGGGGAGTCCCCTGGGAAACAAACGTGGGCAAGCTCAAACCCCAAGAGCTGAGGCAGTCATGGGTGGTTGCAAACCCAGAAACAACCTCCCTGTTTAGAGCAAAGGAGGAAAAAAACCCACCCAACCACAAAGCCGCAGGTCCCGCCAGCCTGTGGAGAGCAGCCAGCACCCTCCGCCGCAGTGTGACAGAGGCTGAGGAGCACAAGGACAACAGCTTACAAGGGCTGGGCTCCACACAACAGAATGGCTTCCTGTTAGAAGCCATTCCCTGGCCTCCAAAACCAGACCAAGCCCCCAGGAAGGAGCCTGCAGAGAAGCGAGGATGCAGCAACCCACGTTCACAGGGGGGTGCAAGGGAATCTGTCTCGTCCTTCAGAGGGAAGATCAGCAGAAGCATCTAACTGCTGTAGGCTTCTATTTTTATACTTCTATTCAGGCCAAGATATTTAAGTACCCAAAATCACCTCGGAGAACATCACTGTGTTTAGTGCCAGACTTGCTAATGAAGGCATTAAAAAAAGCAAAGACAAACCCCACTGCTGTCACCCAACACAACCCCAGGCAGCCCAGGGTCTCTACGCCATATGTGCCAAGGCAGAACCAGCTCCCTACGGCTGGCTTAAACCACTGGTTTTCATTTCCTGACCGAAACCCCCTTGAAGGCCACAGACCCCATTCACCTCATTTTCAGAGGTCCCATGTCCTCACCCCGGTGGGCACAAGGAAGGTGCCTGATGATTTTCTGTCTTAGAAATTCCTGGAGGTGGTTCAGCCACAGCACTAAGGAGAATCCTACATGGGTTAGTGATAGCACGGGTGGTGGGATGTGCCCACGCTGAGTCAGCATCCTGCAGAGGCTCTTTGGGCTTGGCCTCCATCCACTCCTACAGCTGGGCATGAAGTTCTCCTCCAGCCCCTGCCTAACTAACTGCACAGCACAATCCCACAGGCTGTCACTGAGGCCAGGACAGCAAGTGGTTTCACAAAGAGTTTCACTAAACAAATCTTTGCTCCAGGAAGGTGCCTGCAGCCAGCAACAGGGCCCTGGCCTAGATCAAGCTCTGATCTATCTACAGCAGCTGCAGTGTACAGGGATTAAAACCACGATGACGTACCTGCTTTGTCAGGCTGCCCCAGAGTGTATTTGAACAATCAAACTGCAAAGCTGGCAGCACGGATGTCCTGGAGAGATTTCATGTCAGGCAGCAAGCAGCAGGCAGGGAGCTGAGAAGACAAACCCCACCTCTACTCCTGCTTTACTCCAGCAGTTTGAAATGCCATCGATTTTCTTTCACCTGAGAACAGAAAGGCAGCTGCTCAACTAGTGGGGCAAGTGGTGAGAACCCATCAGGTAGAAGCAGCCTGGGTGTGTTACAGCCACAGATGATTTTTTAACACCTGCTCCCTCCACCCATGGCATTTCAGCATGCCCAGCGGCACACGCCGCCTTCAGCCCCCCCACACGTGGATGTGTTACAAGCATCCGTGCCCTGCACACAGCAGCTGTCTGGTGGCTGATGTTCAGGTGTTTTAAAAATACTTTGACTTGTACAGTGGTTCTGGTGAGTTTCAACACCCGTCACTGCTAATGACTCTGCTGGTCACTTACCAATGAGGTTTGCAGCACCCTGTCCCACCCATCAAACAGCCACAGGGGAAAGATTCCCCCCCAGTCCCTGGTACACGACATTCAACCAATACCCGAAGGTCCCACTTCTCACTCTGGGTTTGGTAGAGCTCCAGGCTCCCCCTAGCAAAGCCAGAGGACAGTGTCTTCCCCAAGGTATCTCCTTGCTTCCCCGTTCATGATTTACTACATCAGCCTCTGCAAAGTGCTGGGTTTCAATGCACTGGTAGGGTGCCAGCCCCTATTGATCCCCAGACTGCTGCCAATTAACTGCTCTAATGGGGGATCCCACCCACAGCCATGTCTGGAGCACCAAGGGGAACAGGGACAGGGGTTTCCCTGCACTGAAAGCCCCAAGTCTTTGACAGTTGTGCAGCACAACTGATGGACAGTGAAACAGAGAGACAGCATCACTACCACTGTGCAGAACACCCACTCTTTCCTATAACCCTGAGCTCCCAAACACACCTCTGGCTCCACGCAACCCTCACTCACTTGTACCCCAACCCACAAGGTGGGGGGATGATTACCTTGCAGGGGGAGGCAGCAGTTTTTAAACACAAGGGGATCTGTAAATCATGTTGGTTCTCCGAAACCACCGATTGCAGGCAGTTGCAGAAGTCTTGCCAAAGCCTTAAGACGAGCTGGGCCTGGCCATTTTCTCACAGTGTGATGACAGCGAGCGGAAGAGCAGACTTGCACCACTCGGCCCAGCACAAACACGAGGCAACAGCAATGTTCACATTCAGCAAAACCACTTTGGCAACACCGGTGCGGATGAGGGCGAGACTCTAGATAGTACTTATCCAGATAGCCCTCTTCCTCCCCACGAGCAGGGCAATACCTCCTCGCCTCTCAGAACAGGAAGAGGAAGGCCAGGATGGGGGACAGCAGCTTGCCAGAGGTCAGGGGAGGGCTCAGCCGCAGCCAGCTCTCCCACAACAGGCTTTATCAGCTCAGACCATCCCCCCCCAGCACCCCCTCAGTGTGCAGCACCCTGCAGCATTCAGCCCTCTGAAGAACATTATGGAGTCATCACCAAGTTTCCACTCTGAGCCTTTCCTGTGTCCCTCCTGCACTCTCATTTTACAACATGCTATCTCAAGGAGCTGGAGTAAAGCGGTGAAGATTGCACCGAAAAAGAAAGTAGCCAGAGGAGCAATAAACACACACAATGGGAAGAGCCCCCCTGCACAGGAGCAGGAAGCATCCTGCTAAAAAAGGAGAGGTACAAAACCCAGCGGGGACCTGGGCTGCTACCCCTGGCAAAGGGGGTGTCTTTGTTGTCTTTCACATAGGCAAAATAAATCAAGAGACCTGACCAGAGGCAGCCTCACTCTTCAGGGAAACCAGTGTCACTGGGGCAGGAGGGTTGCACGACAGCCAAAACAGATGCTTTTTTCCCCAGGGCTGCCTTGCTGTCAGGTCTCCAGCACTGCTGCAGTTTCAGCATTAAGAAATTAAGTATTTGATTAGCCATCGGTCTGATTGGCAAGCAAACCGTAACGACAGGAAACCTGGATAGGCTCTGGAGAGGCAGCCCTTGAAGCAGCCTGCTAATGAAGTACCCTTCAATTTAACCCAGCCCAAATTAGAAGCTGAAATCACTTCCCAGCTGGAGGCGGGCTCACCGCTACCCCATCTGCAAGGCCATCGATGGAGGGACAGAACCAAGGCTGTGAGAAGGACGAGCCCCAAGCACTGCACAAACAGGAAGCGAGGTCTCCCAAAGTCCCTTCTGCCCCAGTGCCCCAGCCCTCACACTAAGTGAGCGACGGCTCCGGGTCACGCCGCTTCCCCCGACTTCTGCCTTGGCACAAACAGCGATGCCTCCACCGAGACAGCGCCTGAGCATCCCTCCGAAGCCGTGTTTAAAGAAGCAATTCAGCCGCCTGCAACACAAGTCTTCATTTTTATTGAGTTAGTAAGGTCTCAGCTGGTTCCGATTCAAGGGATCTGTAAGAAACCCTCCTTTCTCACAGCCAGAGCTGGCCTGCCCCAGGAAAGCCACGAGCGCGCCCAAGAAATCACATCAACAATGTACAAAAGCAGCATTACTCTGGGTAAGGGTGAGATTTCTCCTAGCACCTCTGGGACCTGTAGCACAAACCTTCATCGTCTCCACCAATCAATCACCTTCCTCAAAGGCTCAACCCAGCGTGGCAGCCACAGCTCGTTTTCAGTGGGATACAAACACTGCGCGGAGTCTTGAAAAAGCAACACGGCTGGAATATAAGCAATACAATTTTAATTCTGACCAGTCCACCTACAAACCCCTTGTCTTTCCACTGTTCTGATGGCATTATTAAATATCACATTTGTGACATCGCTCGGGAAAAATGACACAAAGATACAGACATTATGATACAATAGTACAAATGATAAATTATTTATACAGTAAATAATGTCAATAGTCAGCACAAATTCATAAAAAGCAGCCGGCTCCCAGTATTATGAAAACAGTTTGGTAAATATTTAAATTGTAACACTTGTAAAGGAAGCGAGTCTTGTGAGATTCTGCTGTGAAAAATAAACCATATATTTCTCCACAATTTGTGCAATATTAATACATACAGTACACATTAGAAACTGTAACAGCAAAAGGGAAGATGGATAACAATAGTTGTCTTAGCTACGGGACTTCAAAAAGACTGTAAACACCACAACCCACCATGGTTTTCCTTCCCTGTCCCCTCAGTGTAGTTTAGTTTCTATATAGTATAAAACTGAATAAATAACTGAGCTTATTTTGGGTTTAAAATTATGCCAAGATTTTTTTTTTTTAAATTTTTTTTTTTACAAAATATTTAACACTTTATCTTTGGTCAATTTGACCAGTAAGGCTATTCTGGGATACTAACATTTTAAAAATCAAAAGCACTTTTAATATTTGCAAGTGAGAAAAGGAGGGGAAGAAGGAAATGCATTTGGAGAAATATGCCAGAGCAGATGCGATGGGGTAACGCACACGTCCTCCGTGCAGACAGCAGCGGGAGGGCGAGGAGGGAGGAAGAATCATTCTGGAGAGCAGATAAATTATCGCTAAGAGAGATTTACCACTCTGGACACAACTGAAGCTTCACCTAGGACAGCAGCCGCTCTTCAGTGTCGCTGCTACAGCAGCCTAGGCCTGTGGGATGCCCAGAGACAGGCACGGCTCCGGACCGGGAACTGGGCAGATCTACCAGCCCTGCTGCTCATCCTGTCAACTCAGGTCCTGCCACAAGCCCCAGGTCAGGCTGGGAATCTCGGCAGGGTTAGTCCTCAGCCTGGTGCTTCGCAGCACCTTGGGCTGGGCGCTCTTCAGCGTGCCTTGTCATGGTTTATTGTGCGATATATGTCTATACATACAGATATATAATGTGAAAATAATACAGCTCTTACAGGAGTGGCTGGGTAAAAGCGACAATTTGCCATTCAGCAGTTTCATGAAGCTAGGGCTCCCTACCACACCAACAGCGTGTTACCAATTCACGGCGACAGATCATGACTCCAAACTGTAGTAAGTACTTACTATTAACCCCATCTTGCCTCCAAAAAACAGTTACCTAGTGTTTAACAAGAGGACGTGGTTAGAACTTTTTGGCTGAACAGACAACGCCCCATCTAACTGTTGCAAATGCATTCAGGTGACAGACTAGGGGATAAACATCAAGTGACCTCAACTCCACTGCTGATAAAATTAAACTGGAAAAATAATGAAGGATAAATCTTGCCACAGATCAACTGGAAAGCACTCCCCCCACCCCCCCACCCCCATCCCGCCTGCAAGAATCACACCCTTCCTGGCCTACGCTTTTCAGTAACTTCAACAACAACAAAAAGTAAAGTATTTTTCCTTACTCTGAAAGGCAACATGAATGGTTTGTTTTGTTTTGTTTTTAAAGACATACTGGGTGTGGACAGCCATTCTCTTTCCTCCTATATAAAAACAAGAGCAGATGAATATTCCGAATCCTACTTGCAAATTGAACAGCATTCAAGAGGATAGAACAATCTGCATAGAAACATCCACACACTGAGCATTCCGTATACTAACAGAGCTACACTGACCTACACAGCTAAGATCTGTGATTGTACCCTAGATTGATAGTCTTTCAGTCTCCCCTACTCACCAAACGATACAACCCCAGTCCCTTCCAGCTTAGCCAGCCCCTCCTCCTGCGGCACAGGACCCTCGCCTGGCACAGTCCCCACTCAGCACCGTTACACCAGAACACGCAACTCCGGCAGTTTCTTACAGCTCCCACGGGTTTTTGTTTTGTTTCCCTCCCACCCCCCACCCCCTCTAATTAGGGAAAGGCCACCAAGATGCACCAGTTCATTCAGAGATGCTTTTCAAGGCAGCAGCAAACACTAGGCCATCCCTTTCCACACGGCATGGCTTGGGAAAGCAGCGCTCGGAAGCGTTGCCGTCTCTGAGGTGGCCAGGGACCCACCAGAAACACTGGCTGAAACCCGAGCGTGGTTTAGTGCCGATGAGTCCAGACATGCAGGTTAAAAAACGTATAGTTCAGCTCACAATTAACAGCTGTAAATGGAACCGGTTATTAATATGGAGTGCACCTTTCATTAAGATCAATTAGTCAGTAAGATTAACGAGTCGTGTTTGTACACCAGGATGTTTTAACATCTTGAAGTATTACAAGAAAGAAACGGCCTCTCTTCCCATCGCCACAAAGGCTGAACGAACGTCTGTCCAGCCTGGTAACTCGGAGAACGGGAACAAATCAAGGGAAAGGCGACTTTAGTGTTTTTGCTTTTTAATGTAGTCTTAAATCAGGTTACGCTCAAATTCAATTCATCTAAAAATAATTAGTCACGAGGATTTGTTTCGATTTGCATTATGAATACTTCATTTAAAAGTAAATATTTTAGTGTTAATCTTCCCTTTTAAACTCTCTTTACAGAAACAAAGAGCTAAAACCATAAATAAGAGGGCATTAAAACCATAAAAATGACATTTGCCAATATCTTAATTTTTCAGCCAGACTTGATAAATCTATCAAAACCAGACAGTTAAATAAGAACCACATTATAAAAATTAGCAAAAAAAGGACTATTAGGTAACTCTGCAAACTCAAATATGAAACTGTACTAAACAAAATATGTGCAAAAGTATACAAGAGTAACTGCATATAGCAAGGTTAAGCCTGAATTAGTTTTAAAGCTTGCCCCGGTGAAATTGAATTCAAAGGTGTCCCACTGTATTTCTCTTTTTTTTTTTTTCTTTTTTCTTTTTTTCCTTTCAACTCACATTGTAAGTCAAATAAAAACAAAATACACATGATAACTTCCAAACGAAGCTGGTACTGGACAAGCACAGAGCAGGACACTCACTCAGCACGAGTGCAGCATGCCACTCACAGAGAGTTCCTCAGGAGTCCTTAGAGAGTAGTGTACAAATTCAACACCGCATACAACAGCACACGTTATACTCGACAACTTGAGAATGTTCTTGGGTTTTTCTGTCTGTTTCTTTTGTGGGTTTTGTGTTGGGTTCTCTCTTTTTTTTTGTTTGTTTGTTTTCCTTTTGAGACAAGCTTGCTTTCTTGGTCAAACCTCTGATAGGAAAGCAGTGCGATTTTGCGTTGCAATGTTTTAATGCATAAAAACCAGCCACCTGGGCCCTCCGAATCGTTCTCTTCTAAGAGTAAGGACTATGGGTGAACCAACAGTCTAGAACTGTGTATAGTTATGTGCAAAACATTCACTAGCACTCTGAATCTCAGGTCTATCATATGGGCATAGGAAGTGACAGATGCAGGTAAATAGTAATTTCAGGATCCAGCACATCATCTGACATCTACAAAATAGCCAACAGAGTTTAAAATGGCAGGTTCTCCCTAGAAAGTGTATTGAAATGATTAACAAAGTAACAAAATGGGCAGAATCTAACTTTGGTGAAAAGTCTGAACATTTCACATAATGCTCAACAAGCCAAAGTAAGGTACCATCTGTAGCAAAGACTAGATTTAGATTAACTGGTAAGTAGAGACAACTCTTCAAAGATCATAACTGTAAACTGCAAATCTACTTCCAAGTCTCTTACACACCGTTCAGTCCACACAGGCCACGTTCATTTTGCTGTAAAGACTTCAGCCTGGAAACACTATGAAAAGAAAGTTCCTTTAATTGGGTCTTTATAGGAGAAAAGGGTTAGTTGTATTTGTAGACTGGGATGCTGATGGCGGGATTCCCGTACTGTGAAGAGGTTGGGTCATTGATCCTGCAATGCTCACGTTCAGCCCCTGGCCCATTCTTGTTATAGACGCCACAGTGCCCATCGCTGGTATCGGTGCCATTCCCACAGGCACTGGGGCCATGGAAGACAGAGGTATTGGCTCCATGCTTATTGGTGGCACAGCACTGAAAGAAGGGCTGGTTCCCATCACAGGACTCGCTCTCATCTGATTTAGAGTGAGCGGCTGAGGCTGATTCACTTGGAAGGGGTTGATTGGAGTTGGTGCTGTAGCGGCACCTAGTTTTAAGAAAAAGGGGAAGAAGGAAAGAAATGGCACAGGAGGTTTTGTAGATCGTCTTTTTGGGGAAAAAAATGCACCTTCTGTACATCCCCACATGCTCCCAATGCCCACACACCCTGCCAAGAAACCCACAGGGATGCCGTCCAGCGAATCAGACCTGCACTGGTGCACAAATACAGTCTGTCTCCTTGTACCTCCCAATGCCACAGAACATCCCTTTGCTGGCCAACAGCTTCCACTGCTGATAACAGGCACCGGAGAGACGGGTCCTAAATTTGGTTCTCTCAATCACGTCTAACCATGACATCCTGATCACCAATTACAATTTTTTTTTAATGCTTCTCAAAATGTGCATCACAGCAGAGACCCACAGGCCTTCTGTACTCCCCTACTGCAATCTGGCTCCCACACATTTAAGCGTTTTCCTCAAGATCTCCTCCAGTCAGCTGCCTTTAGAAGCTGTACATGTTCCTGGCACTGAGATTTGACAAGAATTCATAAAGTAAACAAGTTGTTTCCGAATTACAGCAGTGCTAGAAAAAAAGCAGGGAATAACTTTCCCAGCATTTTAGGTTCTTTGGACTGCTGCCAACACTACAAATTCCTTTTACTGTATATGTATAGCATTACTTGGCTGGCCCAGTGACCCCTTATAAACTTTGTGTAGTAACCGGTAACGGCAGATACACAGACTTCCTCTCGCTGAACACTGCCAAGGCTGTTCAGAATGACTGGTTTCTTCCTACCCAAGGAGGTTAATAAACTGTCATTTCTTCCCATTGGAAGAAGGAAGAGAATAAATACTGAAATAACACTTTAAAGTATTAGTATTTCACCATACAAGTGTCACACAGAAATTTCAGTGCACATGAATATATTTTTAAATATATATACACATCTTCCATGTGTTTAGTGTCTGAGCCTGCTACAAGGAACACTTCTAACAGTGGCCAATTTACAGAAGAACTGGACCAGGATGGTTTTTTACACCAGGAGTGTGATTTGATCACAACTGGGCTATCACACTAGCCTAAGGACAGCCTCACAAGCAACACACTAAATTACACTGTAGAGTTTGCTATCTGGAACCCCTGGAGATGCGACTGTGCTTGGTGGAGCACAAGCAGAAGGGTAATTCCTACCTGCTTCCATAAGACCCTACTACTGACTACCCTCCCGAGGGATTCTCTGGTGGCACAAATTCACATCTTACCTGTTCTGACAATCAACCAGCTTTAGCTCAGTCATTTCTAATAAACCAAAGCCACCTTCTAACAGATCACACTGAGAGAGAAAGTACAAAAGCGGAAGAAAAACTGCTTGACCAGGGGCAGACACAAGAGTAGAAGCACTCTGCGCTCTCAAGGTCTGGCAGAATGCCTTGAAACCATGCCACCTCATCCTCCTGCTCTCAGTCATGATCTGTTGGCTGAAGCAATCCAGAAAAACAAGCCCAAACCAGCTGACATTAAAATCAAACAGGACTGAGTTATGCAGAGTTTTCCTACAGGAAGGGAAAGCTAGAACAGAAAACTGAAGGAATGGGCAGAAACAGACCTGGTGCCAAGAATGGATTCAGTGAAGTAACAGGTTGTGGCGGCTTAGACACCAGTGAATCCAGGTTCACCAAAGCAGCATTGGGGCCCAAAAAAGACTCAGGGGTTTTCCGAGCTGCACTTTGTTTGCCAGATGTCACGCTCGAGTGCTGGGAATCAAAGAGATCAGGACTTGTGGTACCGCTATGCTGAGATGGCAGAGTGGAACCTGATTCAGCTGGAACAACACAAAGAGAAAAACAAAACTTAATCTTATTAATCTAAACAGTCAAGCAAAGAAAACCCTGAAGTCTCTTAGCAGAAATATTTTTAAATATGTTTGTATTAGTCAGTTTTAAACGTTTCAGGACGTGTTACACCCTAACAGCATGCAAGCAGATAAATGTTCTTTAGAAGAGCATGAAGCAGCTAAAGTTAGAGTTGCAGTGCTCTACTGAAGGCGCTACCTCATCTGCCCTGGTGAATATTCTCACAGCTATGCTGCAACAGATGGGATGGAGAGTCTCCAAGGCATTCAAAAGGCTTCTGCCCTTGCTCTACACCATGGCTGCACCCTTCCTAGCTAGATTCCACCCAGGTTTCCTCTTTTGTGTTAGAGAAGCCTAGCCCAGCTCTGAATTAGTCACTGTTCTTTCAGGCAGAACCATCCTGACAGTACACAGTATAAAAGCACTTCCATGTTCAGGTCTGGCCGTTTTTATTTTAATGGGTAACAACCAAATGAAAAACAATCTAAAGCCTTCACAGAAGAGCATTTTCTCATCCTCCTTCTGTGGTTGCACACTAGAATTTACACATCTGAGAAAGTCGGTCAACCTTGTTCTGTCTGACACTGAGCATGAGCCAATCTCCAAACACGTTGGGTACTGTAAATTTAGCAGGCAAACAAAATTTCTGGGTCAATGCAGCAAAAGGTTACTGAGTTAAATTCTATGGCTTACAATGCAAAAGGCCCATTCCCCATTAGTTCATGCACAGGCCAAAATGTTAACAAGAAGCTTTTATTGCTGCATTATAACCAGCCTTGATGTTTTCCTCTGTGAAAGTCAATTTTATTCTTCTTTTTTTTACTGTTGCTGAGACTACCAACCAAACTGCCCACATGCTAAGAATTTGATGCATTACCTGGCTTTTTGGAAGTTCGAAGTGTGTCAAATTCAGAAAAATCATCTTTAACTGTACCATTCAAATTACTGAAGAGGTCAAAAGATGTACTTCCTGTTCAAAACAACAAAACAGCCCTGTCATTAACAGATCTTCACTTGCATCTCACACTTCATCCCGAGACCAATTTCTAACCCATTCCTGTTACCAAGGAGCGGCTTCTGTCAAGTCCCAGGGCAGCAGTTGTTATAGATTGAGTGCTCCTACTCTTACCCAGGACCAGGGAGGAGGATAATGTCAGTCCTTTCTTATAGCATCAACCAGCTCATGCAGAGCAATGTGCTTTTACATCACAATGTAAGGCACACCTTAGTACGCTGGGTTTTTATGGAGTGTTTGCACTAGAGACATACAGGCAGGCATATATTGTTGTGGGAGAAGAGAACAGCAATGAATTTACAGCCTGAACTATAAAGTGTGTTAATCAGCCCTCAAGAGACCCTTCTGAATACAGATCCAAGGACAAATGCAGTACTGCTACAACGCAAGTGATGATTTAACCTACGCTTCCTAAGTTAAAAGGAGGAGGAATGCAATAGAAAGGTTATCCACGCCAGGTAGAGATAGTAAAGCCCTGTTAGCTAAAGCAAGAACTTGCCCATAGTTTGCAGCCAACAAAACCATAATGTTTTTTAAAGTGTGGACACACCCTTACCTCAAAACAGGGGAAGAAAAACCACACCTAAAAGATCAGCAAACCCCTAAAAAGCTTTAAAGTTTGGGTTTGTGTTGTGCTTGCTTTTTTTTTCATTAGTTGAAATGTTTTTTCTAAGTTAGTTTTAACCTACAACATATTTCAAGCCAAGGAAGGTACAGACTTCACTCCATGAGCAGGCAAAAAGACAAAAACCCAAGAGAACGAGTGAAAACTGTGTGTAAAACAACACTTCTTATCAGGAACAAAGATCCACCATAGTTAAAGACTCCTCATAATGATCCAGTTATTGCCCTTTGCCCAGAGAAAAGCTGATTAGACAACTTCTGCAGTACTCAGATTCCTTTGTTTATTATTCCTTTGTTTATTAAGTACTGTGATAAATGACTAGCAGAAAATGTATTCAGAATGCATTTAACCACAGTGCCAACATGAAAATACCTGGTATTAGGATTCATCAAGGTTGCATTAGTTAGAGCATGAACAGACAACTACATCAGCACCTTCTGCATCTCGCCACACAAGGGCTTAGGGATAGCTTTCACACCCTCAGTCTGAAGAAACAAGCCTTCATTTGCACCTCAGAGCATGGAGCTGCTCAACCTGTCAATCTACAGCTGCAGAGACATCCATCTGCACAGCTATTTATCATGATGAAAGGTAAAATTATACTATCATTCACTTCCAGAAATTAAGTCCTTGCCTAATTAAAGATAAAACCCATTTAAGAACTCAAGAGCATCAGCAGTCCTAAGTGCTCAGCGTGCATCCACACATACCAATAGACAAATGCAGAAGGGACAGAGCATGAAGAAGCAACACAAATTCAGAGTTCTAAGCAATGATTACATTTTAAGTTCTTTTTGCCACTAGATATTTTACAGACCAGTTCTGCAAACTGCTCAACTTACAGCTTCTTTCAACCAAACAATGCAAGAAAACAATTTGTATTTCACCTTAATTATTCCAATAATATGAATATGGGATGAGACAGTTTCTCACCAGAAGTAGAGAGAGGTTTGTTTGCAGGTGCTGGTCCCCAGGGATCCACAGAAGATTTTGCTGCAGTAGAAGATGGCTGAGCAGGAGCCCAAGGGTCAACATTTTTGGACAGAGGCTGAGCTGTGGATCCTGCTGGTGCTGCCCAAGGGTCAACGGAAGCAGCTGGTTTGGCACCTGTGAAGAGATCCAGAAGGAACAGTCAGTACAGTTCCACTTTGGGAAGCTTTCCTTAGAGGTTAGTATCTCTCATGAGCCATTACTGGCAATTAATACTAAACATAAATAGGTGAAGCAGTTCAACATTAGGAATACTGATGAGTCTCAGCATCTGTCTCACACACACTGAGCAACAAACACAAGTCAATTCTGTACAAGACGTCTGAATAAAACAAATCTCCCACTTGAAATGAATGAAAACAACTGCAGTTCCAACAAGAAAACAAACTTGCTTTTGTTACCAACATTACCACAACAGAGGATATCTGACTGAAGGTGACCTAAATCACAGGATATATTTATGAACTCATGGGAAAAAAGATTTATAAAAAGGCTGTATCTAAAAGGTATGAAATATAGAATGCTGACTTGGGCAAAGAACAGAAATCTGTAAGATTCAAAGGAAACAATTTTCAAACTCTTTTTACATGTTGTTGTTTTATAAAAATAAAATCAGTTTCCTTGAGCTAGTTGTGCTTTTTGATGCCCATTTGTAACCACTGCTCCCAGTACAGAGCTAAGCTGCCCACTGATACACCTTTCTACATCTTTTTAAACCCAATGCTTGTATGGTCAGAATTCTCATTTCTAGTGGAATTCAGATTTCCAAGCTGCTTCAGGTGATGCATAAGGTTAGGGCTTCCTAGTGGAAAGTGACAAATGAAGGCAGAAGGAAAGGGAGAGAAATTTGCCTCACTGCAACTTCCTGACATTTTTTTCTTCTTCCTCCCCAGCTCACCCATTTACTGCTTCTCAGATTGTGTCACCTCTTCCTCCTTCTACTGTTACACAGAACTATTTTGGCTTATCAAACCCTGGGACGACTGAAGCAAACCTCATGTCAGATCTGCAGGGGAGGTCTGCATTGGAATGTATCACTCTTGCTTTGTTCCATCCTGACCTGATCCATCCCTGCTGCCCCTCCTCAGTCAGAGGGCTGGAATGGAAACTAGCACTTTATGCACATCCTGTACCACTCTGCAGTGATCAATTAATTACCTTCAAGTCAGATAGCACATGCAAACACATTTCCTCTTCCCAATGAAGCTTCTCATAGTTTAATTACTAAATGAGAGCAACTGTATAATCCAAAGGCAGGGCAGAATTACCCATGCAGTACATGGCTGTTATCTTTAACCACCACATGGGTTTTATTTTATTATGTTTTGAAATTACATACAAACCTCCTTGGCATCACAATGTTCTTGAAAACCAATTCAACACTATACACAGTGGCATAAATTCCAATTTGCAACGTTGGTCTTTGTTTCATCAACAGACAGCAGAGTCTTGCTACAGCTTTGGACCAGGAAATGCTACAACTCTGCACCTAGATACTCACATTTCCTTTATCTCCCCTCAGGGTTGAGTTACGAGCAATGCCACACAAGAAACACTAATGACAGCACTTCCCATAAACAGAAGCTTTCAAAAATGCCTTTTCTTTCATAAGGAGAGCACACAAAGTAAGAGCACTTGGGAAGGTACCTTCCCGTAGCTTCCATTATCTCTACTGAAGCACCAAAGCACATGCAGGATTTGAGAAATACAATTTAATGAGTCACTCTTCTATTAGCAGTCAAATTCATAAACCTGACATCTTCACGGCTATCCTTGGGAGCCAAGGAACCAGGAGTGGTTTGTGGGGTTTAAATGAAGTTGGGAACCACAGAGGAAACACTACAGCTACAACTGATGCAAGGAAAATCTTGCCAGGGGATGACATCCAGTATGAGATTTGAAGAAGGTGGATTTGCTTTTTTAACCCCAGAAAGATACACTGAACAGCCTTAGGGCACAAAACTTGGACTTTTTCTGATTTCATGCTTTATCACTATAAAAGAACAGATTACACTTAGAACAATGAACTGCAGCTGGCTGAGCAGCTATGTAGGTGGCTTTAACGCCACCAGGAGAAGGAATAAAAAAGAGGAAATGCATTTCATTATTAAACTTCAAAATTTTCATCAGGAATGTGGATGGCAGTGTGCTGAATGCTAATGCAAATGACTTTCAAGCACTTTATAGTACAGGTCATAGTCTTAAAAAGCTTCTAACAGCATGGCTCTGACAGCTTTGCTTCAGACTGGTGATTCTTTTTACACAGAAATCCTCCTCAAAAAAAGAAAAAACCCAAAGCTGACGAACCCCAGATCCAGCTCCAATTCCACAGATGTAGCAAGTTTGACATGCACTGTGAGAAGCCATCAGCTTTTGCAAAGGAGCAACTCCTTGGACAGACTTTGGCTAACCAAAACCAGCATGTGACAGGCAGCACCACACACACACACACATAAGCAAGCATGCAAGCAAGCAGACTTAATTGCTCTTGAAGATGTGAAGCCCTGGATCTTTCACTTCAGAAACAGATTCCATTAATTCAGCACCAAATGTTTATGAAACATTAAATGAATACTTAAAATGGTAGCCTTTTTTTTTTGTATAAAAATCTCCATTTAATCAATTCAATCAATTTGGTTCTGACAGTTTACATGTCACATTTCCCTAGCAGCAATTAAAGACAATGTGATTCATATTTATGCATTTAGGCACCCTAAGTACTATGTTAAAGACTGGGAAGAGTCTAAACCCTTGACACTGGACACAACTAACAGTGAAAGCTGAACATCCCCCTGGTATGAGACAAACTGGTTTCGCTGTACAAAGTCAAGAGGAGCCTCACTCTTTCTTAAGATGCAAAATGCACTGATAAGAACTCAGGAAAAAAAAAAAAAGCTGGAAAAGTTAAAAAGCAGGAAAGTTTAACTTCTTTTTCTGGCTTGAAAACGAGCTAGGGGAACAGTAGTTCTGGAGTACAGGAAACAACCAGACTGGACTAATACACTGTCATTACCAAGTATGACATTGTACACCATCACTGAGAAACTCTGAGAAGCTCAACATTAAAAAGCAAAATCTTTTAAATAAGCATTCCTTCTGGCAGTTTATTCTTACCAAATGATTGCCATGGGTCAGAGGCAGAAGCTGCAGCAACTGTGGATCCTCCCCAGGGATCAGTTTGGTTTGCAACAGCGGGAGGTCCCCAAGGCTCTGTTTTCTGAGGGGCCGGTGCCGATGAGGGCAGGGCATCCATTAGGTCCAACAAAGTGGTATGCTGAGGGCAGGAATAATCTGAGCTTTAATCAAGAGCATTCCCAATCTGAGGTACAAACCCATGAGAGTGAAGAAGCAATTATTATTATTATTTTTTTCCTTTTACACACCTGCATTGACTAGTAGAGTTTGAAATTTAACCCACATGGAAGAAGCTTTAAGCTATACAACAAAGCAATCCCAAAAGCATAAAAGAGCTGAGTATTAAGCTATTTTGTGTTACTGTATTTCAGCTTTTGGCAGCATAACCGGGAATTTCTTAGTCGAAGGCACTACCTCCTTCTTTTTGGGAATTTTAATTGTGTCTCTGCGACTCTCCTCCAGAGCCATCTGTAATCTCAGATCATCTCCGCGTCTGAGGCGCTCCTCCTGCAAAGGAAATCAACACTGTTGATATAGACCATTAGCCTAGACTGTGCTGCTTGCTCCCTCCAGGTGTCTATCTCCCCCTGGGCAGGACACTGCCAGGGAAGGCCTGGGCAGTACTCCCTGCCACCCTAGGAGTGATGTGCACCACAGGCACGCGCAGTGGGATTGCCAGGGTCATTGGCTGTAACTTGTACATAACACATGTAGGGGGGGGGAAAGAAAGAGTTCTTGTGGTTCTTGTCTCAAGAGGTCAGGAGCACCCTGACCCTGCAACACCAGCGTAACAGGGATCATAACTTCCATTTTGCTGACTGCAATTTGCCCTCGTGTTGTCTTACACCTGATGGGAAAGTTATGTAATGAAAATGTCTTTCCAAAAGTTCAGTTACAATGCTAGAAACACCACAGAACTGAAAGACAAAGTAAACATCCCATCTATAAATTATTGCAGTGTTTCTGAATATTCAAATCACCACTGAAGGACACAGCAATTTCAACTTTACTTTTCCTGGCTTTTGTCAGCTTCCCTCCACAGTCAGTGGAAAGAAACCATTAAAAGGAATGGTCAGTGAATTAATCTGGCAAATCCATGCAGATTTTGTAGGTTTTTAACATCTGTAGACTACTGTGTTTGTGGCATATTCAACTACTTTAAATATCTTTGTTTGCATCACATCCTTCAGAAGTTGACTAATCCCCCAGCTGCTATTTCCCTTGGGATTTTTTCAAGCTATTTCAACTGAGAGATCCTGATTTATTTTTTAACTTCATTGCTCAATAATGACAAAGTTTACTGGGTGACAAGTTTCCCTTTCTGGGCACAGAGATCCTAATGCCTGACATACAACAGTAAGGTAAAATTGTCAAAGGAAACTTCTAAACTACTACAGACCCTCAGCAGGCTGACTTGAATTTTCACTCATAGCTGAGATTCAACAACATCATTATACATTAGCAAGCAATATACTTTATCCATAATTACAGCATTTTACTCCAAATTCAGAATGAACCTCTTAAGAAGTACCACAGTAACATAACCCACGTGACAGGTTAGGAGCCAAGCTACTCTAAGCCAGGTTCTTTATAAAATCTAGTACTTTCTATCAGGTCACCCTTCTGTTCCAGACAATCTCTCCCAATAAGCAGATCATTCAAAATTTCATTATAATCAGAATTCACTGACATTTCTTACACTGGCCCAAATAATGCAGGTTTTCAGGACTAATCATGTTTTCAGTTCTTCCTAACTGAAAACATCTTCAGTAATGTGATGATTAACATCCTCCCACACAAAGTCGTCTTGTAAAGTGACTGTCATCTTCCACTAGTCTCAGCAGCTCAGAGGCTGCAGTTATTTTGAGAGATGTTTATTTTTAAAAAAAAAAATAATAATTAAAACACAAAAGACTAACATCTTCCAAAACAGCCTTTCTCTTCCCCTATTCCACCTGGAGGAAAGCCAAGCTGCCATTGACAAAGGAAAAAAAAGAAAAACCAACCCACAACAGGATTGTAGGCTCAACTATCAAAGCACAGTTTGGAAAACCTACACGGGAACTGACCTGCTCCGCCACTTCCCGGCTCATTGCCAGCGCAAGCTGCAGCTGGAGCTCCTCTTCCCCGCTTGTCTGAGGCCGGGCCTGCTCCAGCTCGGAGGAAACTCGAGGGGATGTAGCTGTGGGAGATAAAAAAAACCCCAGTAAGTTTAGCACCAAACCACAAAAGAGATATAATAGGTTTGATTATTCCTGTGAGCGGAGCACCCCACTTTCACAGAGCTGTTCTCGAAGGTCCCCAGTGCAGAAACAGATGCCCGAGTGCCAGGAACCACCGACTCACAGACCACGACGGGCTCCCTGAGATAAAGCTTGTACAGAGGCTGAGGTTAACAAGCCAGAACAATTAAGCAGGGAGAACTCTGCCAGGCAGGAAAACAAAGGCTTTGTGTGTCAATGTAACATCAAGGCACATCACCAACCAATGCTGGATACCCTGCCTGAGCATATCAGAGCCTCAGGGGGCAGGACACTGACTTAAAAAACCCACAGAATTAATCATTCAAGAAAACATTTGTTGATAATTTCTTAAATCTTACAATGTCAGTAAGAACTCGCTGGGAGTTGGCCAATACCAGGGTAAAACTGGATACCACCCACTTTTCTGTAAAATAATACGGTCTTAATAGGACAGATAAAGAACTATTCTTAACAGCAAGGCAGGCTCAGAGACCAACAAGCCAGCTATTCATACCCAAAATTTACCAAAATACTGTATCATTCTCTGTTTAGAATAGAAGTTTCACATATATGTTGGGGGCGGTTTGGTTTTTGTTGCTTCTTGGTCATTCTTTGGACGAAGAGCTCTGTTAGCTAAGCAGCGGCTGACCATCTCCCTCACTCCTCCCCAAGTAACAGCCAAACCTGACAGCTAAAATACACAATTTCTCAATGCACAAATATTCTGTTGATGATGTTTTCCCTAAGGAGCATGCAGAAATTCCCATGCAAATGGGAAGACAGTAATATGTTTATCACTGTACAGTAATTACAGAGTTTTTGTCCTCTCCCTCACTCAGATAACTTTTTAGCATCCAAATCATTTATGCAGAAGTTTGCATAAAATTTTTGGAATGATAATTAGCATAGCAAATATATATATATTAACTTTTCATAAATAGGACCCATGTTTTTAACCTGTGATGTCAAGCTCAAGTCACATTTTTAATAGGTCAGCTAGGCATGTACAAATTAGACTGGGTTTGGGTTTTTTTAATTACTCTTTGGCAAACAAAAAACCCACCATGCTACACCTTTACAATCACTACTTCAACCCCAGCTTGTCCCCCCCAAACATTTAGGCCAAAATGACATTGTAAAATTAAAAGTACAACCTTCTCTCTCATGCAGGCGGCCAGAAACAAGGAATGACCTCTCCTTTGCACCACACACCCAATGTCCCATCGCATTCCACTCTATTTCTAAAGGGACAAAATAATTTAATCGCCCAGAATGAT
The DNA here is from genome assembly GCF_964237585.1 of Gallinula chloropus. Lineage (NCBI taxonomy): Eukaryota > Metazoa > Chordata > Aves > Gruiformes > Rallidae > Gallinula > Gallinula chloropus. The sequence continues at coordinate 5,143,491 of NC_140100.1, forward strand.
TCCTTCCACACTGTGCTGATCCTGAGCTTTCAAGCCAAACAAGCTCCTTTACTGCACATTTATGTTACTCATACCTCAATTCTATTGCTTTTTCAAACTCCTTCTCATATAAAGTATCTAAATTTAGCTTGCCTCACAAGTACTTTTTGCTCTCTCAGTCACAGACAGGCTCCCCAAGATATTATATGGATTATTAGGGGCTTGAAGTAGAAATAAATGGGGCTTCAAAAAACAGGATGTCTGACAGCATGGAAAAACACAACCTTAAAAGTGTTTGTGAAGTTAAAATATGAAAATAAAGAGAATTAAAAAGTAAACAGGATAAAACTCATCATGAGGTTACCAAAAGGTAGCCCATAACAGACAAAGTGAGATCCTTCTCTGGTTTGTCAGTCAAAAAAAAAAGCAGTACAGTTCATTTATGCTGACTCAGCAAAGCATTTTATGTTGAACACGATGGTACTGTTAAACAGTGTGTAGTTTAAGAACTGAAATAGGCAAAGAACCAGCTGAGGAGGAGATTACATCATACTGTTAGTAAGCTTCCTTGTTGGTATGCAGTTTCTCAAGAACTGGCTTTAAGACCAATCTTAAGAAAAACTGTGTCATAAACAAATGCAGGTGGTTATGGGAAAATGCAAATATTACACAAGAAAAATTGGCAAACTAGAGGGAGATACAGGAATATTCAAAACCCCCATTATTAAGAAGGGAAGATTAGAAGCAGGATGATACAGAGAAAGAAAAATTGTTTGATGGTCACCTTCTAACTGGGGCATCAACTGCAACTGTGAGAAATGTAAAGAACTTTCTGTAGTAGGAAAACACATGAAAACTCCCAGCCACTAACTTAATACAGCTCTTATTAACACTAGCACAGCTGCATCAAAGAATTAGTCAGAATTCATCTAATTCTAGTCATTCAAATCCAAGACAGGTCATTTCAAAACAGAACGGATGTGGAGACACTTTCCTTCTCAGCAGAGACTATTTTATATGTTTATCTTTGCAGAAAGAAGATAGAGAACATTACAACTGCTAAATACATCAGGTTGGCAAATACTGTGGAGAAAAACTTTTTAAAATAAGGGGGCAAGAACCGATGGTATATAGTGACCATGAATAAAGCTGAGATACAAATAGATACAGCAGGAATTACAGAGGGGGAAGAAGAGAGTCATAACCAGTTTCATACAAGAGCTGAATAGGCCCACAAACTCACCACCAATAGAGTCACCTCAGAACAGACCAATTTAGTGACCTCGACTACGATCCAGCAGGTACCTTCCAGTTTTGGGTTTCTCCAACTGCAATTGTGGAGGAGAATGGGATATCCTGCATTTTACACACAGGATTTTTTCCAGCTCTACTGACACAACTGTATTCCCCAACAACTAAAAACCTGGTGGTAGAGTGACTGTACAATTATGTGAAATGGGCTAAGTTAACTCCACTGGTTTCCCTCCCATTTCCCCATGAAGGACTACCTACTGCAAGTGCTCACCAGTTTCAGTTTTTCACAGCACCCAGCATTTCTGCACAAAAAAAAGGCTGCAACCTACTACAAGCATCTCCCTCTGCCTCCCATGGTGGGTCCTGGCCTCCCAGCCGTGCAGGGGCACGGCCGGCTTGCTTTGGCAGAGAGCTACATTACCTCACAGCTCCCAACAGAGACCAGCATTCAGCAGCTCTGGGATCTGAACACAGATAATAAGGGGTCTCACAGATATAGCTTATTTCTTTTTGCTTTTAGGCTTTTCAGCAATTCATTCTGCTTGGTTTTATTAACTCTGAAAGGCACTTTAGAGCATCTTTTACCCAAAAAAAAAAAAAAGGAAAAAAACTGAATTGTCAGTTTTAAATTCTTCCCTGGGCTTCATGTTAAAAAACACTGATGAAAATGTTGCTATTTTACATTTAAATTTCTGCAGTGGTTTATAAACCCATCTATATTAAATAGCTGCCAGCATGTGTTCTGAAAAAGGGTTAAGGGAAATTCAAAACGCTGGTTTTGGTACTTATCTGAGTTTATCCAGCAACTTCACTCCTGGATTCCTGCAGTATTGTAACAGCCCTTCTGTCTTGGCCTCATCCTGCATTAACATTTTAGTTGTGAGGATCTAGCATAAAGGTTATTGCCTTAGTAACAGTATCACTGCCACACAAAGAATCTCTTATCCCCCAGCACATGACAGTTAACTCAGATGTTTATGTAAGATGGGACTCAATAGATCGATTCTGACCTGCTAAGCCCCACTCTGATGCTGCTTTGAGAATTTGGAGATCCCAGCTCCCCTGGGCTGCCCAGGAGCAACTGCGTGGGCAACTGCTTCTGCAGGGAGACAAGCCACTGGGCTGTTCACTCAACAAGACTCTAGCTGCAGCACAAGGAAGCAATTTCCAACCTCAGTTAATCACTAAAGCAGGATTCTGCTCCACCATCTGTCTCAAGTACAGGTTATGACGTCTTTCATACGTATTTATTGATAATTTACTATATTTTGGCTATATGAAAAGACCTCTACAAGCATCGATAGGTTTGAGTTAGCAAGTTAAAACATACACAGAGCACAGCTAGAAAGCAGAGTTATTGCCTACAATAATGATAAATCAGACTGAGTATTTTCATTCAGAAGTCTGTGCTGGGTTTTTGGGGTTTGGTTTTTTTTACTGTCACTCCAGACAAAGTGATTGCATAGAGTGCCACAAAAAATGAGCCCCAGCTTTATAATTTGCCCGTGGCATTCTTAAGAACAGAATACAGTTCTCAATCACATTTGCTCAGAAAGAAAAACTGCTACCTTAACCAGTAGGCCTATAAAAGTAGACAAAACCCAAGGCTGACTTGAAAAATTAGAGTAATATCAAGGTAAGAACCTAGAAACTGATAGCAATTCACGTGGGAACCAAGCACAGACCCCATTTGTTAGTCTTCAGATGAAAGACTGTTCAAATAAAGGTGGGATTCTTTCAAAAAGCTAAACTAACCCCTTGAATCATGAAAAGGCAGGTGTAAACTGCTTAATCTAGAAGGAACCATGCAATCCACCTTTCCACTGGGAATTAAAGAGACCTTTCAAATACAAGCAGAAAATTAATGCTACAAGGTGGAGCTGATCAGCCTTACTGCCTGATTTTCAATTGCACTGAAGCAATCGGCACTTTTTAAATTCATTTTATACCAAACAAATCCTCAAGGCTTATTCTGGTTAAAGACCTTTCCCCTACCCCCAACCCAGTGATCCCTGCCCTTATCTTAACAGACAGGTAATTTATTGCAACTACAGAACCCTGACCATACCAACAGCATCTCCCACCTTTACTCAGAGCACCAGAAAAACAAAGTATGCTGAGAGGACTAAATCAAGTTGTCAAGTGACACCTGCCAGATAACACAGGAGCCTACCTAACACCTGCAACACCTCAAACTACAGAAATTATCTATGCACCTCATCCAGATTCAGTGCTGGATGATACACCGTATGTTCCCTGACTAAAATGGAAGGCCAGAGATGTAGTCCAACCTGTAAAGATGTATAACAGATGATAAGAAAACTTTAAAGCATTCTGAATCTCCTATAATGTCAAACCCAAAATAGTAACTCCTCCAAATTATTTTCTGCTCAAACAAGAAGACAAAGCTGAAACAGATGAGTGAACATAAACTTGCTAATGCTTCACGGAACTGCTTTTAAATACCGAGCCAACTTCATGTGAATAGGCACTATAAATGAAATCTCATCTTTACAGCTCAAGAAAACTGCTCCCAAAATCTCTGCAGGTAAGGTTAACAGCCTTGGCATTTCACAAGGTCCATAAAAGCCCTTCCCAGTCTCTATCTTTCACTGATCTTTTATCGAATCAGCTGGATGTATAAGGAATGTGATTTTCTGAGCCAAGCAGCCTACCTGCAGGCAAAGCGCTCCTCTAAAACCAGGTCACACTGTGTGTGTTGCCTCGTTCCTTGCTTGCCAGCGCTGGTGTGAATGAAATCAGGACATTAAAACACACACCAGCCTTGCTCTGCTGCCATTTCTGTGTGCAACCCAAGCACAAGACAGCAGATGGACAAAGAAAAGGACATGCGTACAGCCCAAAACAGCACAGGTAGGTCCTGGTTTAGGCACAGCAGGACAGGACCTCTTTAAAAAGTCAGGCTTCCACAAACTTGGTTTTTAAGACATGAAGGCAGTACAAGAAGAGGACCAGAATTTTCCAGGGATCCTTCAAGGCTGAAATTAATTTGAACACACAACCTTCCAGGGGCATGGGTGCCAAAGAACTGGAATTGTCAGTCACTTCCCACCTGGCAGGGTATTTTTCCATCATGTTTCCGACTCCCGTGACCACCCACACAACAAGGAGCTGCAGCAGCTACCCAGCTCCTGAGCAGTCACAGCTCAGCTGTGGTGATCCAGACAGATCCATTACAGGCAATACAACTAACCTGCTCCCAAGACAGCTGAGAAAGCACAAGGCAATCTGAGTTCCCACACTCCTGCCCTGTCTCCCTAAGAGCTTCTGCAGGCCCGAGGTGCTTGAGCACAGCATTTTGCAGGCACTCTGAACTGCCTGTGGGTTACACTTCTGCCATGCAGATGACTCCAGTGTAGCAAGAGAATGATATTCCTGTGTAGCCTCTGCTGAAAGAATACTTTAGAGAGAGTCAGTACATGAAGGACTTGATCAAGACCAGTAATGCTAACAAAGTCACACCCAGGCTTGAAGCTGCACCACAGCTCAGACTTTGTGGTCTGTACTAAGAACACCCCCTACTTTGCCCTATATACAGCCATAAATCCAGAATCCCACTGAAGTGGTCCCTGGCAACTGCAGGTGAAGAAAGGCCAGGAACAAGAGGCTGAAGTCTTCAGAACTGGGTGACTAACATCTATCATAAAGGCAGTATTTAGCCATAAAGCCAGATTAGGGTTGGGGGACTATTGCTGCAAAAGATTTCAAATACTGCTATTACATTCCTTCCTCTCCTCAGCAGGTTTTTTTCCCAACACCACACAAGAACATTCTCTTAATGTGAAATAAAACCTCATATAAGATTTAATGAAACACCATACAATTTATTCCTTTTCCAAAATAGATAAAAAAAACCTTCTCTATGTATTTCATCTTGGAATATTTAACAGCTCCTAACTTGCACATTAACTGCCTAGGTTTAAGGCTGGAAGATAGCCAATTGTCCCCAGTATGTCAGAAACTGCTGACAAGATGGAGTTTGGAGCAGCTTTATTTTCCCTTTTAGCTGTACAGCATCTCTCTTGGCTTCCATTTACAGATTACAAGTCCAGATAGCAAAAACATCCTAATACCTTTACGAATGTTTGCATCACCAGTCAGTAATATCCACATGCTATAATATACTCCCTAGAATTATGCAAATTTTATAGCACAGAGATCTTCAGGGCCAACAGAGTCATTAAGGCAAAGCTCTGGGGGAAGGGGTTTTATTAAAAACTATCATGTTTCACCATTTCACTTTCCACAGTTTCTAAAGGACTGTTAGAGAGGAGATGAAAATATCTGCAAGGAAATGGGGGGAAAAGTCCTTATTTACCAGTGGGGCTTGCCTGCAGCAGTGAGGGACGATTGTACATCAGTCCAGAGATCCTTTTCAGTCTTGAATCCTCTCACAATATACAGGCTGTATTTTTCCATAAAGGATAAATTTGAGACACAAGGACCAGCAACTCTACAAGAAAAAACTTTCTGACTCAACATCAAATACAAACCCCAATTTTTATATGCCCTGGCAGACAGGAGCCTACACACACACTTAAGAAGCTGTAACTTTTAGTAACTAACAGAAGGGGGAAGAGATACCTCACGCACAGTCCAGACATACTATCCTCTGGAAGTTACCCGTTCCCCTTGCTCTGCCCTGCAGAAACTAAGCTCTTTCAGCCAGCTCAGGCTTTTCTTCTGCAAGAAAGTATTAAAAGTTAGGAGATTTTATAGCCAAACACAACCTTGCCAAGTAACGGGGAAAACATTCAGCTAAGAATTCTCAAAATCTGCAATTCCCACCCATCGTGCCCAGCAAGGAACAACAGTAAAATGTGCTGATACTAAAACACTGAGAGACGAAACATTTCGTTTAGCTATGTTGGTAAAAAGACTGTTACACTCTCCCAAACTTTATTTGTATTTGAATGTTAATAAGACATGCTAAACATCTAGCCAAGAACGAGCATTTTTAATAGGCAACTCTCATGCTACAGATCACAAATCTAAATGTCTCTGATCTCCTCTTCAAAGGCACAGAGGAATGAAAGGCAATTCTACCAGAATATACAGTACAGCAACCACATCTTAAAACTGTTCCAAGGAAAGTATTTCCCAGGAGCTAAGCGTAACTTAACTCATTTTACATCTTTTACCCAATCTGCATTTTCAGAACAAAAGGGTATCACTATAAAAGAAAACACAATGGATACAATCTCTTTCACTTTAAATAGTGAAAAGCATCTTTTTATCACATTTAGAAGGTGCAAGAATAACCCTACATTTATGTAACATATTACATGTCTGGATTTTGATGAAACTTCTTTCTTGTTTCCTAGGATAAAGGGCAAAGCTCTACACAAAGTTTTCCGTTATCAGAAGTACTTAACACAGCTGCTTTGTAAGGTGCTGCACTCAAACTATATAAGAAACCTATTAAAACTTTTAAAAATACAGATTAAAAAAACTAACCACCACTTCATCTCTAGTTTTGCTGATAGTTACATCTAAGAAAGTTTACAACAGAGGAAAAACCTAAAAAAAATTTTAAAAAGCCTGAGATTTCTAAAGCTTCTTAGGTACATGCTGGGGTGGGGGGAGAAGAAATAAAGATTAAGAAATCATCACCTCAAAAGCACTCCTGCAAAGAGACATACTCTCTTTTGCCTGCATGAGACTTTGCTGTACCCAGCAAATCAACCCTGTGTACATACTGAAGGAATAACCAAACTGGCTTCTTGACATTTAGTCCCCCATCAAAATTCTTAGTGTCCAAGGAACAACAACTCAGAAGCACACCTCAAATTGCTCAACCCTTGCTGTGAGGAATAGTTTGAAGCCTCTGGTAACACTTAATATGACAAACAATAGTTATTTGCACTAATTAAAGTTAAGAGCTAGTGAAGAAATAACACTGTGGAACAAACCAAAGCGTGCTCAGCATACCTCAGTGACTATTACTTCAGTCCAACAGCATAAATTAAAATCAACAGTATTGAAGCTGGGCCCTAAATTCAGAATTTTCTTGTTGTCAACAGAGTTCTGAGAACCTCAAAAGAAGAATTATTACTGTATGATAATATACATGTTCATTAAACATTCACACCAAATCAATGTTTGAGTATGGTTATTACAGAAAAACTAATCTGTTATTTCACTGCTAATGAAGAGACAAGATTAAAATTCTCATACCTGGAAACCTTTATGCACTTTTTTTGAACCCTACGTTCCAAAGACATTTCCTTTTAAAAAAAAGCTGTGGATAAGAGCAGGATTTTTTTTTTCTTTAATCAGACAGAGATATTCTTCATCCTGGCTACATTTGTCCTGCTACATCCTCCTGCCTTCCACAGAAAATGTCTGCAGTGTCGAGACACTAACAACATTCACGTATTTATAATTTGAGAAGCGCTCTGGGACACAGGACATGACAGACTTAAGATTCTTAAAACTGGGGCTCAATCGATTCACCACACTGGCTCAGTTACAGTACTCCACACACTATAAGCATTCATTTAAAGAAAAGATTTTCCTTCAGAATTAGACCACAACCGCTGACATTCCAGCCAAAGCAGCTTTCATCAGATCATTACTTATATTAAGAAGGATTTAGTGCCAAATCAGGCCTCTTCCTAACATGACAGGGAGTTCCCCCAAGCTGTGGCATAAAGAATCCATTCTTCCCACATCACTGTATTTTCTTAAAGAATGAAATACAGCATTTAGTACTGATATTTGCACACCAAATGCTGATAGTATAAATATAACACTGACACACCCGAACAGTTATTCCTCTTAAGAACTGCTGAGCAAGCAATAAAGGTAATTAAAGACCAATATTCTTCCTAACATAAAATAGCAGCACCAAAGCAAAATTATCCAGAAAATACTCTGTATTTCTAAGTTTTTCTTGAATTATACCTAACAAAAAAATCCTCAACACAACAAACTTTATTTTTAAAACTAGAAACAAATGCATTCCATTCAAAATCTCCCTACCAAGACTGGAGGTCTATCGCATCAAAGGTTGGAACACCTTAACAAAAGTAGCTTGACAATGCTACCTCTGGGAATTGACAGTAAACAACTTTTTAAATTGATTTAGGCCAACACCCACATCCTCTCCAAAACAAAGGTTTCACCAGTCTAGTCCCTCAGAGCAGACCTGCAAAAAGCCCCTTGCAGTCAGCATATTAATCTGTCTAGCAGGCAGCATTTACTCTCATATCTAACAGCAAATCAGGGTACAAGGTATCTCAAAAGAAGAGAAACTCATTTGATGTGTTTGCTTGTACTTACAGCCATGGTAAGATGCTGGGGATCCTCCAGACTTCCCATATTCTTGCTCCGAGTAGCTAGTGGATAGGTTTGGCTGACTGGAGCCTCGGCCGAAGGTGATCTGATTGCTACCCACTCCAGTGGCCACCTGAGCCATGCGTTCTTTGGTCTTCAGGGCTTGGGCCCTCTCTGTCTTGAGTCGCTCGTCATCCTTCAGAAGAGACACTAGCTGCTTGGATTTCTCCCTCACGTTGATGCCTTGGTCTTTACCATCTCGATCAATATACTGAAAATCTTTCAATGTCTGGATAGCAAAAATATTCTCTTTACACTGCTGTGCCACTCTCTCTGAGCCAGTTTTAATCAGGTAATCTAACAGAGTAAGGGCCTTGTACACATGTCGCCAGTTCTTGCCATGGTCATTCAGTCGTTTCCAGATCATGCTCATAATTTCAGAAAAGGCCACAACATTGTAAGTCAGATCTGCTATTTCAGTCATTAATGAACTGGAGGGACCCCAGGGGTCATTAGAGGTCGCTTCCCGAACTTTTATTTCGGCCTCTGAGTAATTGTTCACAATGTTCTTCATCTGCCGCCTAATAGACGAAGTCGTCATCTTTCTTTCCCTTTGAACAAGACAGACCCCAGAACACAAAGGAGGGAGCTATATCTGCTCTTCTATGAACGTTTCTGAACTGCGAAGGCTCCGGATCAGTGGCTTATTTGCAACACGTTCCACTACAATCATTTCCTCTCTTCAAGAGAATGACACGAGAAAATGAAAACCATGACCTGCGTAAGGGAAGAAAACAAAAGCACATCAGTTGCGTTTTTAATTATTCCTACATGGAGAGCAATCTGCTAGAATTAACTGATGAATTTTCTCCAGACATCTCATTTTGAAAACAACTTGCTCTTCTCACAAGTCTTATTAAACACTGAAGATTAGAAACCCGAACTGCTTAACAGCACAAGAGCAAGAAGATATCCGTGTCGATGCAAATGCAAAACTTGTAAACCAAAAGAGAAACAAAGTCCAAGAAACAACCTATGGATTTAGTTTCCAAAGTAAAAACCTCAAATTTTTAGTTACAGAAATTACAATGCTAGTTAGCAGAGCTGAGATGGATCATCAGGAACTCCGCATTTAGCGGACAGTAGCTTTCCTCTAATGACTGACAACTATGCGGTCTATCACTGCTGTACTGAGAGACTAAGCAAACTGCCTAAAAATTAACCATGTTTCTTCTGAAACCTCAAGCAAGTTTAAAGCACACTCAGTTTCAGGGCAGAGATCTCCAACACTGCTCTGCATTCAAGTTGAGGCCTACAGAAGGTAAATGAGGACCAGAACATCACACTCCAGCTGAAGGTGACCTTTAACGCCAAGCCAATTAGAGGGGGAATTCTTTTTTCCAAATGCATTTACTTTGTACATTTGACAGCACCCATCAGATTCAGTTTCTGCTCCATGTGTCTTTCACACAGCACAGAAGTAGTATTAATTATATGAAAATAGAGTTGTAAAACCAAAATGACTGGCAAGAAAACCCAAAGGACAAGCTCTAGAGCTGGAGAGCCGTTTCAGTTATTTATTTAAGGTCACTGTTTCAAGTAAACAGAGGCTTATGAAGCTTTAGAATACATTACTTGAGTAAACTGGCAGATTTTGCTATTTCATTAACACAGAACAGCCTTTGATATTCGCCAGTTGCATGAACACCAGGTATGGGTGCTGTAAGGGAACCTGCACACTCACGCAGACAGCGCAGTCAAGATGTCCTCTGATAATGTTTCTCCAAACAGTCGCTGAAGAAGCAATTGTATCACTTACCAAAGACACCGGACAGAAGTAAAGCACAGATTCCAAGCCCAACATTGTTATCATTCTTCAAATTACTATGGTGCCATTTAGAATGAAAGCAAAATTGTGAAACCGGACAACACGTAGCTCTGTGACGACTTTCTCAGCGTAAGCGCACACATCCTTTCTAGAAAGGCATATACCCTTCCTAGAAAACCATTCTGGGCAAGTTAAACTGCCACAGAACAGATCCAGTTACTGTATTTTAGCTTGTTCCACTGAAGACAGTTTTTGGCAGAATAAAAACCTCATTATGACATCATGGAAAATGAGCTTTAAATGAGGTTAACACTCAACTTCAGGTAAATGACATCATCCTGGTGTTCTCCCCAGTATTTACAACCAGCTATAGAAGAATGTCCATCTATTGTCAGATGGCTAGTAGCAAGTGGAATAAAACGGGGCATCTCCTCCTGGTGCATTTACATCTACACAAAGGATTTGAAAAGGCTGAGCCTACATAAACGTTCCCAGGTGTTTCTGACTGCTGCTTCACTCCAGCTGTTAACACTGTCCAAACCTGCTGACTCACCTGCCCTTCTGATCACTGACACACCAATAATGGATTAAGACAAATCCATAAAGCTGAAACAAGTTACCCAAGCAGGTGGCAGCAGGTGTAAAGACAGTCACAGAGAGGAAAAGCAGGCTGCAGGCAGTGACTTCTTTAGCTGGTAAAAGCTGAGCGTACAAGCACCTGCCTAATCATGAACACAACTATAGTGATGATGCTGATCCCAGATCAGAATAATGCAAACCCCCAGTAAAGGCTGAGCTTGTCACCCAACCAAAGAGACTGTAAGCATTGTGAAAAATCAAAAACAGAGAACTACAAAGACTCCTAAGCCAGGTAAGTAAAAAGTCCACCAGACCAAACATTCTCAGACACAAATCTTCTTGTAAAGAGTATAAGATAAGAACATATCTATTCCCCTGCCTTACATTATCAGCAGTTTAGGTGCCTTAGACTCAACCTGTGATGGAGGCTTTACCAACCAGCGATGGGTACGCTGCGTCTCTACCACCCCCTTTTTTGAAGTCACTTCTATTTTCCCATTTCACCCTCTCCAAGTACGCACCAGCGCTGCAGTATCCACGCTACACAAACAAGTTCTACCGCATACTTTAAACTTGGACGTTTATTCTCCAAGCAGTAGACAGAGGGCATGCTTTTTACCAAAGAACAAATCATCCTAGTTTCTGTGGCACACATGATTTTACAGAAGTCTGCCTTCTCACGAACCGTGGATCTCCTCCAGAAACTCAATCCCTCTCTCCAATAGCTGCTCTGCATCTCCAGTCATCCCTGATGTCTTTCCATGCATCTATTACACTTTATTTCTTGAGACACACACAGTCCCAAGCAGTCTACATTTCAGACTTGGCAGTGACAGGTTTGTATCACACCAGAGTTATTTACTGCCTAGGATTTCCCATTCTTTATTTTCTAGAAGTCTTTTGGTAGTTGTGCCTCCACTTGCGCACATGAAACCAGCGTCATTTCTTCTCCATATGCAAATGTGCTGAGATGGTTTCATCTGTCACTTTGTCCGTCAGCAGGTCCCAAACTTCCACCTTTCCTTTCAATTCAAGCTTAATTTCAAATTGACTAAATTAGCTCAGTTTGGCCACCTTCTTATTATCTGCAAACGGAGTATTTGCAAGGGGGACACTTCACTGGAATAGCCCTTCACTGCGAGAACCAACCATTCACTCCTAACCCTGTCTCCTGTCCTTCAACTCACTGTAAATCTGCAAGAAACATCCTTGTCTTACAAGAGTTTTATTTCTTTAAAGGTTGGGAATGAGAGGCCTTAACAAAATATTTTTTAAAGTCAAGTACACTATACAAAGAAATGCCTCACCTTTTCATGCCTCCCCAACCAAAGGAGGAAGAAAAAAAGTTTATTACTTGTCACAACTTCTCAAGCATTTGAAAAAAATCACTTTAATGCCACATGTGATATTTAGAAAGGTAAGTTTTACAATACATGGGAACACCTACTACTCCTAAACAGCACCAACTTCAGCCAATGAAATAAACAGCCGAAGAATTAATCATAAGCCCAACAGAAGCAGCCACACAGACAATCAGGGTGCAATTTCACATGGCATGCCAAGCTAACCATAAGCCACCATCAAACCCAGTGAGTGGTATGCCAACCCTCCAGCTGCTTCCCCTTTCTCTCTCACATCAAACCTAGCAACCAGAGCTAGTAAAACTAGCAGCAGAGTAAAACTAATCAACTTAATGTCTCGTAGAAAATTAGTTGTTTAGCACTGGTTTGCCTTCTGGCAAATCAGTAAGGTGACCAGGTTGCACAGCAACGCAAGTGCAGACTGTGAGAAGAGTAAAACCAAACCAACGCTGGCCTTGCGTTTGAAGGAGCTGATTAAACCTCACATGAAGCTGTCAGGCTCCAAAAAACAGTGCTAGAAAGTGGAGAGCCTTCATTCCTGCCCAACTACCCCACATGCAGTAGAAACCCCTGCAGCTGGTTTCAGAGAAGAAACCAAACCACCACAGCCCTGTGTTTGTGAAACACTTGGGTTTACACTTAGGATTTATTTGTGAAATTACCAAAGGTACAGCCAAAAAAGCAAGTGACCTCGGAGTACAAACGTGTGCAGGAGGCCCAGTTTATGGCAGCCACATTCCTCAAACTGGAGGCTTTGATAGGGTGAGACTTCCGAAGGCTACTGGCAGAGAGTAAGTCTGGAGCAGAGCTTTGGAAAAACAAATGGAGAGCAAACTTTTCAAGAAGCTAGCAGATTGGATTAAGTGAAATGAGCATTTTTCAGTCTTCCAGAGAACTAAAGAATTTGCTGGCGTAACTCTCTACCTTGACATCTTTGATTCATGAAAACAAAGGCATTTAACAAGAATCACATTAATGGCTATTTATTTTTTAAAAATTAGAAAGACACGATTTCTAGTCTTATTCTACTTTCAACCCACTAAAGACAACTTACTCTAAACTTTATTTTACTCTACTAAAAACAAAACGGATGACTGGGGTGGAAAAGATGATGGATTTTTTTATTCCCCCTCTAAATCTAGTTGTACCAACATTTGAGTTAACTATTTTGGCAGTAGTAGTAATCCTCAGTGAGAGCTCTGTATGCCTTTCAGTACCTGCTTTACAAACTCTCTGCTGCTACACCACACAACGGATGCATTTTGCCTTATTATTACAGGTAGGGAACACCCTAACAGCCTATGTTATGGTTAAAAAAATCAAGTATCCCTACTGCATGGAAGTGAGAAACTCTTTCTAACACATGATCAGTACACAGAGTGTTTAGATTTTTTTTTCCAGAGACCTCAGTGAATTAACTTCTCTCAACAAGCCACAAGGAAGAGCAATGGACTTGCACCTTCAGCAAAAAACTGAGTTTGCATTTTTAACGGTACAGTTGCAAAGAAAGCAGAAAGTAAAACTCGTTGATTGAAGCTGCTCTTCCTTGCTAACAACAGGAAAGAGGCAATCAGCTGGAACAGATTTCTTTAAAAAGTTAAGCAGAGAGGGGAAGAGGAAGCTGTTATTCTTGTTCAGTTTGTGTGAGCCTCCTCATTCTGTCTTGCCTGGTCCCTGTGCAAGCCTTTTTCTCTGTTTTATAAGTAGCTTGTAAACTTTAAATAGAAAAACAAACATACAACTCTGTAGGCAGAGAGGTGAGACTTACCTGTGCTATGCAGGCAACATCCCATCTCCTTTTTCCTATTCCAGTAGTTTCATTACACAAGTAACACCGATGAACTCTCATGGTGCTTTTCCAGATACGACGTGCAGACAGAAAGGAATTCTCAACTGAACTTCTCAACAGCTCTCCCACAAGAGATTACACTCAGTAAATGAAATCTACATGAGGAAACCCATCTTTAATTTGCTAAGACTAACACAGAAAGGAGGCCAAGCCACAAAGTCCTTAATAAACTTAGTTCAAAGAAACAGCCATACAAATCCACCCCTGTACAGGTTTCAGCAGAACTCGTTCAGATCTCTGGAATGTAAAACTCAAACCAAGGTTTGTCTGCACTGATAAAGTGCCCTTCATATCAAGCCTGAAGGTAAATATATGCATTGTCCAGCTAAGTATGGGCTGGAAATATCTGAAAAGTCTTTAATATCAAGTGGGGAATAAAAAGTGTGAAAATTAATTAAAATTTTACATGAAGTTCTGTTAACAGCATTATAGACAACATATGTTAGATTAGACATTTACTGCAAGTAACTTCCCTAAAAAGTGATGTTTTGAAAACTATTACTCCAGTAGTCATTCTGTGATTGAGGCAGTCTCTACAGACAACTTAACCTACAGAAAAGTATAGCCCCTTTCACGAAATACACAGAAAGCTAACTTAAGTTTTCATGCAAAGACTCACACTGCAATTACACAAGGAGATTTTTGTGGTCATGGCTAGAAAATAACACTCAATACAGCTCAAGAGAGTTCCCTGACTCATTTCACAGGTCAGTCCTCAACAGCTTGGCAACTGAGACCAATCCACAGCAATGCCAGGGCAGAGGTGGGCTGTCTGAAGCCAGGATGCTGATGAGCAGCTCTGTATTATGAAAGCATGTCACCTGGATCAAGGTGTCCCAACCAGCACCATCGGGGTTATCTGCACCCTGCTATACTTTCAAAGGAACTTAAGTGAAATTTAAAGCCTTAAAAGAGCCACCAAGAACCTCCTCCTGCCCAAGACAGGCTGAAGCAATTGCTATGGGAAGGTGTTAACTTTACCTTCACCTCCAAGATGTGAATACACACAGATAGGTAGAGACCTGCTCTCCTCACTATCAGGATGGAATGAGGCAGATGGCCCTTGGCAGCCTGTGTTCCAGCATAAATCGGAGAACCCAGGGCCTGGAGAGCACTCCCTGCCAGCCTGCAAAGAACCAGGCTACAAGGAAAACGGTGCCAGATGCTGAGTAAGGAAGTTCTCCCAGACAGACAGACACCAACACCACACCTGCACAAAGCAAACACAACTCCAATCGCAACAGTAAGGCATCTTCTATTTATGGCAAAGAAAAAGGATTCCCATTGCCTGACACTGTAAATTCACATCCCAGTTCTCTTGTGACTAGCTTAGCTTATTATGTGTACAAATCCAAACCCACTATGCTTTTAGAAAGTCTCGTTTTCCACAAAGTACAGCAGAAATATTTGATTAAAAATAAATTTAAAAGAGCATAAGCCTTTATTTAAAATTTGAGACTGTAACAACACAGGAAAAAATATAGTAAGACTTTTTTTTTAATAAAGGATCCCACACTGCTAGAAAAAATTTCAAACTTAGTTCTTCCATGGTTTTTTCTCCTACTCATAAATAATTCTTACAGAACAACTGGATGACCAGAGGATATCATTATACGGTCTATGGTATAATATCCTACTGTAATACAAACATCGTTCCCAAAACCAAACAGGAAGAGGGGCAACTGTACATTGTGGTCACTTGGAGAAGAGCACTAAGAGAAGCAAGGAAGCTTGGCACTATACATAAAAGCCAACAAGCAGCACACTTATTAGCTCTCTCTTGCTGTTGTACAGCAGAGAAAACAGCAATTCATGTGAATAAAACAGTAAAGTGAAGACACTGAAAGTGCCATCAATGCCCTTCCTCAACCTTCAAAATTATTTAGGAAATGAGTTACAAATACAGATTGGCAAAGGGTTTGAAGAACAGGGTTAGCTCCAGAAGAAAGGTTTGATTTCCATTTTTCACCACTTAAATGCTTGTCTTCAGTGTAATTTCTGAGAAGAGGAAATGGTTCAAAATTAAAAGTTTTGGAAGCTTTCCACTCCCTTTTACAAATGAGAGAACAAGGTCAGCTTTCACAGACAGCAGGTGGCCAAATTATTTCTTTATTTAAAGAGTTAATACTGAAAGATAATTCTCCCTCAAATTTATGCATATTCATGAATCCCAAGGTTACATTCTGCACTGATTTTACAGCCATGCCTCAGACTCACAGAGGAAAAACTAACTCAGCTTGTACAGCTGCTTAGCTCTACAACAGATTTACACAGACTAATTTGCTTTAAGTTTTCTGTGTAACACCTTTTCTTACTATGTCTACTTAAATTACCAGGGCAGCATTTAAGCTCAAGGGAGAGCTCATCAGAGTCTACAAGGGGGGAGGAAAGGAGCAGAAACCCAACTTTCATCTCCCAGCTGAGATCACAGCAGCGCTACCGAGCCAGTTTACTTTGGGACCCACCAAGCCTGAGTTGCCAGTGCTGAGACATTCCCAGCTACGTCTGACTTTGCAGCCCGTAACGCAGCTGGAATTATTGACAGCGTGGGAAGCAGCAGCAAACACGCTCTGCAGTGCTGCAGGAGGGGACAACCTCTGTAAGAGCCAGGCAGATCACTGCAAATGACCCAAATCCGACCTACACTGGAGGTCTAATTTTAGGATTACAAGCTTTGACAACATCTCTTTAAAATTAACACCTTCCTCCTCCTCTGGCTGGGTCAAGTGTCATCAACACTACTACCTGCATTCTACTCAGTGGATCTCAGTTTATCTTTCACTAGTAATAAAGCATGTACCGGGTGTGTGATGTACAGAACACTGCAGAACTGCAAAGCAGCATAAGGTCAAGCGATTACACACTGAACCAGAAACTCTAAATGCAAATTAATCCAGCACAGCAGTGAAAATACCTCCCCAAACTCTCAGAAGGAATTTGTTCTCCGGGGATTACCTACTTGAATGAAAACACTTCATCTTTTATTCTCACAAATAGAGTAAGGGAAAAAAAGCACCCAATATGTGCCTGAATAAAAAGGTAACAATCCAAAATAAATTCAGTTTAACAGCTACATTTGAGTAGCATTTTTGCCTGAATTAAGGACACTGGGAGACATGTCCATATTTTCAGTTTGGAAGGGAAGAAGGTATCTGATATTCTCACAGAGGTGGTATCTTAGAATCTATTACTGATTAGGGTAGTCCAGCCTAGTTACTTAGGCTGCTTACTGGGCGACAGGTACCTGCCAAAGGGAAGCCATTATATCTTCTCTCCCAACAGCTCAAAAGCCTTCACAGATCAGCATGAACACAGGAAGAACTGCAAATAATACAACCTAAAAGCTTGCAAGACCACATGTTAGCCACATTCTTTAAGGCACTGCGTTTTCTTATACAATTGCAATTTTTTTTAATTCAAAGCTGACAAGAACTACTTTATTCATATATATCTATGCTCATGTATCTGACTCGGTATTTTGGGAAAGTATCTGCTACTTACAACTACCCAATGTTTTAATTAACTAAATTCCATTTGTGCTTTATTATTATGAAGCAGACATCACCATGAGCAGTTTCTTCTTTCCACCTACACACCGCAGACATGTAACCACTAATAAATTCAGTGGGCCAAAGGCAAAGGCTCATCATGACAAAGATCAGGGGAAAAAAACAGTTTAGCTCTCCATGTTACTACTGCTAGAAGCCAAGACACAAATACTTTTACTTTACAACATGAGTTTCTAACGGAAAGGATTGTTCAAGATACAGTGCAAGATCTGCAAAGCCCCATCTGTCCATACATCCAAAATAGCAATTCACAGTGAAGGAAACAGTAGTAAGAACCACACACAGAATCACAAGGTTGGAAGGGACCTTTAAGTTCATCGAGTCCAACCGTTAGCATACTGGCTGCTAACGCAAACTACAAGCCTGCAAGGAAACAGGAGACTGATTTAACATCCTACCTATATTCACTGATGCCCACTCACAGCATAAACCTTTCAAGTACAATCCCTCACAGCCACCATTCTTGCACACTCATCTTGAAAAGTCAACAGATGGTCCTAATTCAACTATATTTAATTAGCGTAAGGTTGCTTTAACCCTCAGAAATTAAGTTACATGCAGTTATAGGCTCATGACCAATTAAGTTGCTATAAAATTCTAAAGCAAGAAAACATATATCCTAAAAATCCTCCATGCACACTGCTGGAGGAATGTTTTGGCAAACCCCCAGGGTTTCACACCAGGCTTTACTGTCAGCAGCCAGGCTCAGAGAGGAACTGAGGATGTGGCTTCATGTTACGCTTTACTCTGAGCTAGCCCAGAGCTGCTACTGAGAGCATCATCCTGCTAGTACCTGCTCTGCCATCGCACACCAGATCTTGAGATAGAATCGGTTCAGTGAGCTGATCTGACAAACCAGGGGAGGCAAGAGAGAGAGAGGGACAGCTGGGTTTTCTGACAGATCAGGTCACCAAACCGATTAATCCCAAGGTCACTCTCGTTATTTTGAAGTACACCAGAAATAAGGGAAGTAGCCTTCATTCCAACAGCAATCTACAGTTATATTTCACAGGCAAAACACAGAGCTGCACCTTAAAAGCTCAAGCTGGTACTCAAGTTAAAGATGACGGTTTGGACCTGGGGCTTGTCTTCAGCAGGTAACAGTGCAGGAACTGCAGAAAGAGGGTTTTCTGGGAAATACCCTTTTACTACCTAGCTGCTATTAACAGTAACATGCTCATTTTGTTTCATGTTGAACAAAACCACAGACTAGGTCCTCTACTCTTTCAAAATTGGCCAATATCTTATTAGCCCCACCCTTTTCACACACTGATTTTACTATCTGTCCTGTAACACTCGCTGTCCAGCTTTCCATCTTATTCCTCCATATCTGATCTTTTCATACTATACACACCACACAGTTTCCAAAATCTTTTCCAAGCCACCCTACCTTTTTTCCCCTCTTCCTTACAAAGCTGTCTAATGTACCTAGCATCACCACCTTGGCAGGGAAAGCAACTCCATCCAAAGGAGCGCTGCCAGGGAGAAAATATGCTGCCAGAGGAAAGGGGACAACCCCATCAGCAGCAGTCTGCATTTAGACCAGGTGATGCCCACCATGAAACAGCACTCAAAAATACTGCTAATCACTTTGTTCTACCCCTGTGCTGCCCCAGTTCCTGATTTTGAGCTATAATCCTAAATTCATCTTTGATGGAAGGGAAATCACACAAGATTTTAAAAATCTAACAACCAGGACATTTGATGATAGATTTTTTTTCTTATTAATGCTACTTACCTTCATTCAGTGACTAGTAAGAATCATCCCTACTGGCAAATTCAAAGATCTGTTTTGCTTTATCATTATTTTGTTGATTTTTGTGAAATTAGGAGGAGAAAAAAAAAATCTGGCTGGAAGATACCAGTGAATCCCACATTCTCCCATGCAGATGCACCAAATTTCTCAGCTGTCTTCATAACAATTCCTCAAGTTTTCTGAATCTATCCCTCAGCAGTAATATTCTACCTACTCTCTTATCTATTCTGGATATTTAGACAGAAGATTATTTGAGTGGGAGTTAGCTTGCTCTTCTCAAAGAGGATGACAAAGCCTTGTTACTCAAAAGCATCTGTGTCTGTTGTATTATTAAAGGTCATTTTCTTCCAGTCAGCTCTTGCAGAGAACATGTTATACCCTCTTAGCTTTGATACTCTGCAACCAGCAACACTCTACATGTCCTCTGGGCTCTATACATCCTGTGTAAGGAGTCCACACGTAGAAGACAATACCTACTATGTGTAACTCAAGG
The DNA here is from genome assembly GCF_964237585.1 of Gallinula chloropus. Taxonomy (NCBI): domain Eukaryota; kingdom Metazoa; phylum Chordata; class Aves; order Gruiformes; family Rallidae; genus Gallinula; species Gallinula chloropus. The sequence goes on from NC_140100.1 coordinate 5,163,458, forward strand.
TCCTGGTATTTCTGAAACAGCTGATTATAGCTTGGGACATATTTTAAATAAAAAAGCAGCAAGTCCCTTGTATAGTACTACTACTATCTGTACCTCCCATAGCTGCCTGGTATCACTGCATTGTTGATTATTCATTTAACCACTGTTTTAATGCAAGTCATTAAAAACATTCTCTCTCTTTAGATTTATAGAATAAGAAAGCGACTTAAAAATCTCACCCACTCCATTTTCTCATCTTTTTTCAAGAGCATTCCATCTAGTCCAAATGCACAGAAGAAATTCTAGCCCATTAACATCCATCAGCTAACGGAAGGGTAATGAATTCATCAATATTGCTAAAACGCGTGGGTACAGGATCATGCTGAATCATTTAGTAACTACATTTGCAGCAAGAAGAGCTCAAACAACCTGCCTCACACTGTCAGCAACCATCTTCCTGAAGGAGGAAAAATGAACGTATAAAAATCACCCTCAATTTTGTTATCCCTCTTGATGAGGTTGGCAGTGTCTGTTCGCACCAGTATTTCCATGACAATCGATTCCTGCCTGATGTTGCTCTCTTCTGGACATCACCTTCCTTTGCCAAGCTACCTGCACACTTGCAAAAAGCTTTCATTTCTCCTTTTTCTGCTAAAAACATAAGGATCTGGCTTTCCCTGCTTGGTAACATCCAGGTAAATAGGGTTAATCTTAAATTCAGTTTAAAATTTGCAATGAAGGGGAAAAAGATTAACCCATACATTGTTCCCCCAATACCAGGCTACTGCAACTGACACCCTGCCACAGATCACAGACACTCATTTTTCTTTGTTACCTATTTACAAAGGTATGGAAGGGACCACCTTCTTCCTCCAGCAAGTTTTCCTTGCAGTGGTCAGTTCAGACATAAGAAAAGCTAAAAGCTACCAAAAATCAGCCAGCCTTAAGAGAAAAAGCATTATGAACTGACAGGAAAGTTTAGCTACCAAAAAAAGTCCCACACGTGTCTGGGACACTCAGGAGGCAAAAGTGGAGGGAAGAAACCTTACAATGGAGTACAGCAGTATTTAGTTTGCAAGCTGGAGAGGGACTTTTTACAAGGGCATGTAGTGACAGGACAAAGGGCAATGGGTTTAAAACTAAATGAGAGGAGACTTAGATATGAGGAATAAGTGAACGTGGTGAGGCCCTGAAACTGGGTGCCCAGAGAGACTGTGGCTGCCCCTGGATCCCTGGCAGGGTTCAAGGCCAGACTGGATGGGAGCTTTGGGCACCCTGATCTTGGGCAGGGTGTCCCTGCCCATGGCAGGGAGGTGGAACTAGTTAGCCTCTGATATCCCTTCCAACCCAAACCAGTCTTGTGATTCTAAGTTACTGCTCTCCTAACAGCCAAAGAAAAAGGTTCTTAAAAACAAACAAAAACCTCAGCCTTAGTAATATAGCAAAACAAAATCATCCATAACATGCAGATTAGAAACTACTTTGCTTGTTTTGCCTTGTTCAGGTGTGCCAAGTCTGGTCTTCTCTGCTTCACTGCAGGTTTTAAAACAGACAGTAAGTACACTGCAGTTTTGTTTACACTTTCAGTTATAATGGTATCTTCTCTCATTAAGCCCAGGCATAAAAAGCTTTTTGTTAAGGTAGCCTTTATAAACCAAGTACAATTAATTCAGCTCTCAGTAACTTCCTTAACAGAATGCCTCAGAATACATACACTTACACATGTGTCTACATATCCTTAACTCCCACGGCTTAATTCAATTAATACTATTAAATCTTTAATGCTTAGCTTCAAAGGCGCTTTTTTTTAATTTTTAATAGCTCTCATAGGTTAGCACGAATGTTTTAAGTCTTTCTACTATATTTTAAATAAACTCCTCTTTTCTTTCCACTTTGATGTTTGCCTTGACAACCCTACACTCTGTGAAGCTGCTGGAACTTTGTTTGCTGTGAAACGATGACATTACAAACTCAAAAAGATATGTTAATCACTGAGCTGCAATCAGGGAATTTTTTCCTCTCACTTGCCCTCCGGGCTGGGAGGTGGCAATTGAACCGCTTTAATCAAAACAATGTAGAAACCCACAAGGAGAGAGTGGATGCAACCGGGAGGGAGGGGGACTCTCATTTGCATCTGTTTAGCGTGCAAGCAGCAGGCGGGGCTTAATTCTCTTTTACTCTGGCTTCCCATGGAAAGGCAAAATGCAAAAGTCACCATATTGTATTAAAATAGTAAAAATCAAGAGTTTTGAAAAAAATTAGCCAGGCTCAAGAGAAGCACAACCGGTGGCATTTAACAACTTCCCTGTTTGATAGGCGCTCAATGCGTTTTTAACTGTCAAGCTTTGCCTGTTCCAGCAGCATTACCATTACAGATCAGATCAGCTAAAGCTCCTTTTTATTATCTATACGTGCATCTCCACAGCCATACACACACACACACTCGTCATTTACCAGTTCTGCTACTTGGTAAAAGCTCCACCACGAGCACCTTCTGCTAATGCCAAGGCAACTCACATCAGCGCGTTTCTCCCCCGCTCTTCCTTGCACTACCTCAGGACCCCAGCCCACCTTCCACTACTCAATTTCTAAACTCTGAATTTGTGACACAAAAGAGACAAAGTAGTTTTGATGGCATATTTCAGGCCTTAAACTAGAAAAAAAATAAGAAAAAAAGGAGAACAAGCACAGACTTTCCTCTTCCTTTAAAGTTTATTTTTCTTCTGAGTAAGTACAAGAAATTCCTTCTTAAAATTAAAACTAATAATCAGCATTTCCAGGCACAATTTTTTGCCAGCATGTACATAACAAAAATACTTTTGCATTCAGGATGTTCAAGCATGTTTCTTCATTCACACCTGGAAAGCTGGCCACTAAAAAAAAATGTGCCATGTTTAGCATCGACCACAAGTAAAGATCAACCAGCTGTAGATCAACAGGTCCCTCACACCTTCCAAATGAAGTACAAGCTTAGACACTTTGCCTCATCTACACCAGGAACTGCAGACCAGACAAGCCCTCGTAAGGCATATTAAAGCAATTTAACAAAGAAAACCCACAAAACTATGCTGCTATCAGCAGCCTGCAATGGGAGCAGAGTCCCACCAAGCTGAGCACTCCCCAGCATTACACATCCCCAGTTATATAACACGTTCTGGCTTTTAAAGGCGATGTAAATACTCTCTGGGATGCATCCTATGTTCCTATTATTGTGACATTAAATATACACAGACACATTAGTTGGCACATAGACACCAACATGTCAATTATGCTATTCAGTGTGCTGAAACCAGCAGGCTAGGCAAAAGGAGATTATTCACTAGGTAGTCAAACGTAAAGCCCAACGTTTCAGCCTGTCTCAGTGTTCCACAAAAGGGTCAGCAATTCATCAATTTTAAATGCAACACTTAAGCAGTTTTGCAGACTAAAAAAACCCTCCCATCCTTTGATGATATACTCAGTGCTCTTCTCCAATAAAGCAGTTTAAAACTGATTTTGCTGTCACACAAGCTTTTATATGTCAGCTTCTCTAAAATTTAAGAATTCTATAAGCCACGTAAAATCAATTATGAACATTCCTGTATTTTACTTCCTTAATCAATCTTCCCAAGAGAACCTGTAAACATGTAAACACAGATGTCTTTCAGAGGAGTCACCCAGGTAGAAATCTTTTAAAACCTTCAGAAAACAGTTACTGCTGTGACAGTGTTCCTCCTCTTCTGGGCAGCACATGGAAATTTCTGCTTTAAAACTACATGCAAGTTGTAGAGATTCTCAAAAACTACAATTAAAATATTAAATACTTATTTCTGATCTGCATTTGCATACTTCTAAGAAAAGTACTTGGTGTCACCTATGCTATTTATCTATAAACATTCCAACAGAGTCATTATCTTTGCTTTCTGAGAAACACTCTCCTAAACTGGTAGGCAAAGTTTAACTTAATGAGAACTCTGCTCAACAACAGCAGCAAAAAAATAGTAACATTTCTCATCAGCAGCAACCAGCATTCCAAGCCCTTAAAAAAATAATAATAAAAATCACTGCAAGAAGCACAGTGTCCCAAGAAGCAATCATAAAACCATGCAATAAGTCAGTACAGGCTCAGAAGGCAAATATTTCATTAGATAACAGAGCAGCTGTGAGTCTTCTGCTTTCAAATGGGCATTACAGAAAGAGAGTTTTTTTTCAAATTCTGAAGTACCTGGGCAGATTCACCAGACCTTCCCTGGATCTGAGCGCTGCTAGTAATGCACAATTTGGACCTTTCTCTAAACAGACACTAATAGTCACATTCCAGCAGCATCACAAAATTGTAGGGTGTTTCACTGACAAATTATTACTTGAAAAACAGAAGTTTAATGCTTTTAATTATTCAGTTAGCTAATTAAAGTGCTTTTTTTTACATATAGCACATGACAGAGTACATTCTGTTTGACCATCCATCAGAGAACAGGCTGGCATACTAAAACAGTTCTATTTACAACTCAATGATGAGGATTAATTAATGATCTTAAATTATAGCTGATTTTATAGCGTTAGAGAACAGGTTGGACCAAACATCTGTGCCTTACTGGTGTTGGTCAGGGATGAGGCTTGTGACAAAGAGAGCCAAAAGTTAGTGGAAAGGCAGCTGCAGCAGCAATTGGGCCAATATGTTTGGCTGAAGAAATCCTCACTACTAAAAGAAAAAAATATGAGAATGACAGAAGTAAAATGCTGCTCAGGGCCTGTTCACCCAGTTAGCAACATACAACTAGCCACCTGAGAATAGATTTCCTACCTACAGGGAAAGATGCTTGAGGGAATCTTTCATGCCCGCATCTCAGGGGAGGAAGCTGTCTTCAAAAATACTTTGTTTTGCCTTTCCTTCAGGAGTACTGGCACTGTAAACATCAGTTAATTTGGTGAGTTTTGTCCACGAGGTCCTACAAACAAAGGTCTTACTTATGAACTGTACAATCCTTACACCAGCGAGCAATTACTCAAGTGATTAGTCCCAATGAAGCCAGAAGTGTTTGAGAAAGAAAACGTTCGCCAACCTAAGGGTTGCACAATCAGAATAAAGGAAAACAAAAACACAGAGGGGAATAAATTGCATCTGACAAAAACTGCAATCAAGAAATAGCTGGTGACAGATTGTTATTTAAGTACAAGGAAGTGATTTAAACAGTCAGGAGCAGTTGTAATAAGATTATACGATTCTCTATTAAGATTCTTAAAATGTCTTTGTTCCAGCAAAGCTATGAAAAGACAGTTGCCCTTGTAAAGCTTCAGAAACTACTAAATTGATGTTAAATCTAGAAATTAATATGATCTCAAAGAAAGTAAAGACAACACTATAAAGGAACATCCCTGACATCATCAGCACCTCTGTTGTACTGCTATCATGTCAGCATGGGCAATGTGTACCGCAGCATTTCTTGGTGGCAAAACTCAACTAGAGAGAACAGACCCAACAAACAGAAGTAGAGAGCTCACTCTGCTTGGGTTTCTGCTGTATTTAAATAACCAAAACTATGTTTGATTTTAGAATACATTACACTGAGTGACATCTTCAGAACTGCAGGAAAGTCTCTATAAGGTTATACTGCAGGGAGATTAAATCAACGTCTGGCTGTTGAATCTCTGGAGGAACAGATGTGGCATTTTAGCTATGACCCTCAGACTCCACCATCTCTCTTTAAGTAGTCACTTCTGGCACAACAGACCCAGAACCCAGCCATGAATACAGCTACACTGAAAGAACAAACAAGGCAAGCAAGTCTTCTGATTTCTAACTTGAAGGACAGACATAAAACATCTCTTGGTAAGGTGCCTGACATGTTTTTAAACTAATAATCAGCATTGAACTTGAAAAAAAAATAAGTACTTAATTTGTAAAGATGTCATTCACCGAGTGCTGCACTACAAGCATAAAAAAAGCAAATGACTAGCAGATTAATATTTTACTGGAAGAGATAAGAACAGAAACTTCCACTGAAAAAGAACATCCACCAAAATACTGGGTTTAAAGGTGATCATATCAGAGCCACAGGAAACGTGTATGTGACCTGACCCAGGAGAGGAACCAAGACTGCTATTCAAGTAAGCACTAAATGATTTGTATATGTGTGCAAAGTACAAGGTAATCATGGGGGAAAGAAAATAGGAGGAGGTGGAGAGGAATCTAAACGACAGGTTTGTAGCAAGTCAACAGAAGGAGATTGCATGCAAGCACTCTCCTGCCTGGGTCACCTCCAAAACTATTCTATTTCTCATGCCTTGTATAGTTAGTATTTACTGGACAGTTACATGACAGAAGACACAGCAACTGCAGACCACATCAATAAAACAGCACTCTGAGGAAAGACAGGAGCAGTCAATGAAGTGGAATAAAACTGCAGAAGCATGACTCAAAAATTTCAACTAATTATTTTAGATAGCTCTTAATTTAGGGAGCTATACTCCTAACTGTAGAAGGGCAATTACTACTTGAAAATAAATCATAGGCATCAGGACAACAAAACCATACTGAGTTTGAGATTCCTCAGAACTTTACCCAGCCACCTCCACCATAAAACTTATGCAAGGGGAGCTCTGACATGGAGGTGTACCCAGTTGTGGGCTGGGACTGGTTTTACCCAGTCCTGTGGCTGGAGCCAGCAGCACTGACAGTGCCAGTGGGGACCTGCTCATACCTGAGTTCTCCTCTGAGCTGGCCTTTTCACGTCGGCAGTGTGAATGGAGCCGGTCTGACCTTGAGCACAAGCTCCAAGCACTAGGTAAGAGGCGTTTATGTTAACAGGCCTGGGTGACATGAAAACAGATATACACACTATTAACAATTAACACAGTACAGGGCGTTGGTTCTGAGATCAATTTAAGTGCAATGTTTGTAACAATACCTAAAAAAATTGAGCTAAAAATTATATATCCATTAGAAAAAAGCATTTCACTAAGCACAGTGATTCAGAGTAATATTTCCATATAAAAATGTGTAACAGCGAGTAACAAGCCAAGTTGCTTGTGAGATCACAACTAAAAAACACAAAACACTTTTATACTAGTTTTCTAATTAGTATAATGATTTGTACAAAGTCCACTATCAGATATTTACATGCACTTAACTTCTTGTTGTAACTCTGGACACATCTATTGCAGTTAGAAGGAACTCAATCTCCGTAATTTAAATCACTCCTTAAAAACTGCCTACAACCTCTAGTTACTCACAAAAACAAGCTTACAACTGTTTGATCCAACTATTTTGCCTTTAACCAATCATTTAGAGCATTGTTATGAAATCTAACAAGCCCCAATATTGAAAACCAAAGACAAAACTCTAATTTGCAAAATGATGAACAAGCAATACCAACTTTTCTGTAGTTTTCTACCTCCCGCAGCGCTCACCAAGAGGCTCTACAGCAACAACCACCTAGTTCTAGATTCATCCTGAGCCTTACCATCTCCAAATTCATTTATTATGAGATGCAAGCATTCTACATTACCTCCCCTATCCCCATAGAACAGGAAAGCAATCTCCTAACAGCCAGCTAAACTGATTAATTCTGGGACTTTTTATGGTCTACTCTTCAGCACACACCAGTATGCAACCAAACTAAAGTACACCAACGCAAGCAGACCTACAATTAGACCTAGCAGGTTTTATTCTAGAGGACAGCATCCGTGTTGTTCTCCTCCACGGTGTCTCATGCCTTCTTAATGAGCAGCCAGGCTACTGAAATACACAAAAAAACCCCGCTGTTCTTTGAACCACTTAAGACAGCAGGATACTAGTACCTTTCGATACTTTCCCTGCACAGATCAGAGCAAGGCAAAGTGGAAAAAGAACATTACAGAGGTTCATACAAAGCAGGCACCTTTCATTTTCTATTAGCAAGATCCCAAGAGACTATTTAGCACTCTGCGAATATGGCACTGGAAGACTGGAAAGTTGCTTCCTGTGTACCAGTCATTAAATAGAGATTCTAGAATAACTTACAGTCTCCTAGACCAGGCAAAAGCAATAGCCAGCTGCCCATCCTATGTACAAAACCTAAGAAATGCAAGATCATTAATATCACAATTGCACTCTAATATATTTCTGTAATATATTATAATGATTTCTCTAAAAAAAAAAAGCGCCATGAATTTCTCTATCAAGCCAGACTACCAGCATTTTCATGCAGTAACAAACAAGGCCTTTGGCATTTCACAGCAGTGATCCAAGATTGGAGGCTTCTTAAAAGCTCCAAGTTTTGAAGTAATCAAATGGCTGACAGCTGGAGCAAAATTAGCATGATTAACCAGTTATGTAAATAATGATGCGGTCAGTACAAGCTGAGTTCATTTATGCTCATTGCATTATACACCACTGCTTGCACTGGACATCAGATGTTTGTCAACTATTCATTAAAAATGACTGTAGGAATAATGGACGTGAAAAACAACATGAACACAACCATCCAGGCTGTCCAACAACCAGCTCTCAGGTATCTCTTTTCCTTTTAGGATGGGGCCACCAGGTAACTCACAGACAGGGCTTTTCTTTCCCAAACATTATACTTAGCTCCTACCCAGGGCACAGGTCAAGTGTGTTTCCTAAAGAGGGAGGTCCATCCTGTCCATATCTCATTACATTTCATTTCTTAAAGGCAGATACTAGTTTTCAGTTGTCAGCACATGTAAAAGTCCAGCTAATGCGTAGGAGAACCATCATCACAGCAGGATGTCTGTCACAGAGTTCTGTATGGTATCAAGGAAGTTACAATCAGCACTCTTGAGTCAAACTTCCTCAAGTATAACTTGCAGTCAATTCTGCCTTATCAGAATTCGTCTCCAGGAATGCATACTCATGATTAATTTGTACTTGATATTTTTTGATAACCTAGTTAAATATTTAATACATAGGAGATTATCTTTGCAACTCTATCCAGCTAGTTTACCATTACCTTGAGTTCATAAACAAAAATTTACCAAAAGTTCTGATTCTTCACAATAAAACACTATACACGAGCTTGTTTAAAAATAACATACCTGAGAATCAGCCAAGACAAACATATTTTGAAGTACTTCCTAACCAGGCTGTATTTTGCTAAAGGTATCATTACAGCATTTCTGTATTATAATTCAAAAAATCATTCTAACAGCCCATATTCTACACCCAAAGAATCCCATATTCTATGACCTTGCCTCGCACGAAACACAGCAACACGTTGGAATTATGCAAGAGTTCCATATTGCCATAAAAACATGTGTTTCAATGGAGAGAATGACAAAACTTCATCTTGGGGCCCAGCCTGCATTTTGAACTCTTTTAAAAGTCAGCCTCTACAGTCCATAACACAGTTCAACAATCTGAACAAGCACTTCAGGCCTCCTATTGAAAACATTCATTTAGTATATATATTATATTTATAGAGCAGGATATTTTCTTAGCAAATTAATAAGAAACGCGTCCAATTCATGTAGATTTTAAATATAACTTGGCTTTTCATATCAGCAATGATGCCATCCTTAAGAAAGGGAGATGGAGGTCGCATTGCGTGTCCCCACACCAAATAAAACCGAGACCAAACGTTATCAATGCGCCTTATGGCTTTAAAAGAGGAAACTTCCATTGTGGGTAGCCTGCTTCACTATTCTTTACAACAAGAAGAATGCTTAATATAGCACAGCACACTGGCTACCCAAGACCATTTTGCAGCATCAAAGGTACCGCCTGGTTTAAGAAAAATAAAATACAGTGAAATAAAACCCCATAAATTAAATTTTTAAAAAATATTAAGAGCGCTACTCCGCATCTCCCGCACTGCATTACAGAAAATATCAGTCCACCCCCACCACGCTTCAGGTTAATACCCCGAGGCGAGGTGACAGACCCCCGCGAACCAGACGCCCCCGGCACGGCCCGCTGCCGGCCCCGCCGCGAAGCCCCCCTCCTCCCCCTCCTCGCCTCTGGCGGAGGAACAGGCCGCCGCCATCCCCCGCGGCCCCAGCCCAGGTGGCTCCCGGGGACGCGGCCCGGCCCCATCGGCCGGCACAGGAAAGCAGGCCCAAAGTTTCGGCCGGAGGCGAAAACCCTTCCGGCGGCTGCCGGCCCCGACCGCGGACGCGGCCCCGCACCCCGTGAGGCGAAAGGCCGGGGCGATCGTTCGTGTCCGCGTTCCCTCGCCTCCCCTCCTCCCCCCGCCGGCAGCACCGACCCGGCGGGTCCCAGAGGCGCGCTCCCTGCTCCCGCGGCCCCGCCGCCGGGCTGCCATGATGGGCAGTAACTGTTGCTGCCCACCCTACGGAGACAACAAAGGCCACCCTGGCCCCCCGCCGCCGGGGCTGCCCCGCCGCCCTCCCCCCTCCCCCGGCACCCCCGCCCCGCCCCACCTGCCCCGGCCCCGCGGCCCTCAGCCGCCGCCCTAGCTCCGCAGCAGGCCGGCGGCCCCGCTCCCTTCCTGCGGGCAGGCCCGGAGCCCCGGGGGGCCCTTTCCGCGCCCACCCCGCGCCCTGCTGCTGAGGGGAAGGCGGGGGGAGGCTCTTCCGCCGCCGCCGCCCGTCCGTTCGTCCCCCCCTCCCGGCCCGAGCGCCCCGCGGCTCCCGGACTGACCTGGCGCTGAGTGCGAAGGGTGCGGGAGGAGCGGGGAAGGGGCCGCGGGAGGCGCAGAGGGGGTGTCCCGGTACCCGGCCGCCGCCGCCGCCTCTGGCTGGGTTTGACACCCACACGCACCATCCAACATGGCGGCGGCCGGGGGGAGGCGGCGGAGGAGGCGGAACCGGTGGCTGCGCGCGTCCCCGAGGCGCGGCCCCGGCCCGGGCGCGGCGAGGCGAGAGCGGGGAGGGGGCTGGGGGGGGGAAGAACGGCGGCCTCCGCCCGGGCAGTGCTGCCTGTCCCCGCCGCCACTGCCTGCTGAGGGGACAGCGCGCCGTCCCCGCCCTCCGCACCCGCCGGCCATGGCGGGCTGCCGCCGGGACTCCTCGCAGCCAGGCCCGCCGCTCCTCCGGCCGAGGAGGGTTAGGGGCAGGCGCCAGCGGGGAATGAGGCAGCATCGGCCGCCGGGCAGCGCTCCGGGAGAGCGCCCGGGCCCACTGCCGCATCGTGTGGAAGGAAACGCCCGGCCGGGCCTTGGGAAGCCGGGGGCAACCCCCTCCTCGCCCTCGTCTCCAGGGGGAAACCGGTTTCACGGCAGGGAAGGGGGATTCGCCCCAAACTCCAGGGCCCCGGCGCAGCCGCCGTCACTTCACACGGTGCGGGTACCGCACCCCACACCCCCCTCACCCCGCGTCGCCGAAAGCCGCAGCACAACATAACAGCGTTTATGGACCGGGGCAGGCTCCGGGGCGGCGTGGGGAGCCGGCTGGTCACCGCACCGGGCGCCCAGAAGCCGAGCTGGGTGCCGGCGCTCAGACGGGAGGAGCAGGGCAGGTTGGGTGGGTCGCAGCGCACGTCCTTCCCCTTGGGAGAATGACTAAACCCGTGTCCGGGATGGCAGGGGAGGGGGGGGGGAAGAGGTGAGTGGTCTCATTGTAGTTCTCCCTGTATTTGTTCCCATCGTAAAACCAGGAGACAATTAAAGGAAACGGGACGTCGCTGTGCGGGAGGCGGTCGGGGTTGCCATGGGTCAGCTGGCTCAAAGGACTCTGCTCGTATTACCGCTGGCTCTGGGTAGTGCTACCAGTCATTTAAAACCCACATTCTTGAGGAATCTTGCCTTACTAAAGCATAGCAAACCAAAGCAAGCTGAGAGCGAAACCCAGTTTGGAAAGTATTGCTTTTCAAGCGAAAGGAGGGTCAGGCCAAGCGCTGCAAACTCAGAGCCCAGCCCTTGTCTTCCACGGAGCCAGTAGCAGAATTCCCACTGACCTCCCCAGGAGATGGATTGAGGTTTAAAACACAGAAGAACAGGGACTGCAGTGAAACCCCAAGCTAGCTGCATGAAAAGCAACCCGTTTTGAAATGCTGCAAGCTCAAATGCTTTGAATACCATCTGGTAGCTGGGTAGCCAAGTCTTCCACAGCTAGCTGCGATGCTGGCTTATCTCTTAACCTTGAGCTAGGAGAGCTAGACAGAATTCAGTTCTGGGTGGGGAAAAAAAGGGGATCGAGATGCATCTGTGGTCAGAGCTAGAGTACTTCCCTCTTTTCTTCTCTAGAAGAAAACAGCAATGATGGAAACTTAATGTTTCTGTGCACATTCATTAATCCTGACGATTAGGTGCTGACAGCTCTAAAGGACAAGAAGAAAGCTCTTGTTTAAAGTAAAATGGGAAGAACAAAATTGTTCCTGCTGCCTTCTCTCCTGCCTGTCTTCCTTCCAGGTCTGGGCAGAAGCAGGAGGCAGCTTCCTCTCCCTTCCCAGCTCCATCCCAGGTGCCTGCCTACAGCATAAGCGTATGAATCAACAAACCCAGCAAAGAGCTCCTGCAGCTGGTACGCCTGTATCAACAAAACTGTATTTTCCATCACCCTGATCAAGCCACTTAGTGCAAGCAAAACAAGGAAGCCAAGTAGAATTACACATTTTATTACACCCGTGTTAATGCCTTAAATCACAGCATTCCTGCAACACTGCCCAGGTACCAGACGGATACAGCTGCTTCAGCAGAGATTTCCCCAGGCTGCAGAGGGACAGTCCCTTCTGGCAGTCCCCCAAGTGAGAGGGGACTCAATAGCAGTAAATCTGTGGCCCTTGTTTCACACAAGCAACAGGAGAAGGTCACTACTATTTGTCTTGTGATGTATAAATCCAGGAGCTAATGCAGAAAGCTTTCCACTCCAGCACTGCCCCATCCCTCTTTCCAGCAGGTTGTACCACGCCTTGGATGTTGACCCAAGCCGCCACTCTATCACATCCTTCCCAGCCCACATCATTTCAGCTGTGTTGGCAGAGCCAGAGTTCAAGGCCATTGCTTGCAATGGCTTCGGCATCAGAAGCCGATAGCCGCGGCACCTCCCCGGTAGCTGCGCCGGCAGCAGAGCAGTCCGTGCGGGGAAAGCAGATGGCGGCAGCGAATCCGGTGAGTGGGAGTAGAGGGGCCGTTGCGTGGCAAGGAGCAGGAGGATAACGAGCAGTGCCGCAGTGTGATGTCTGGTATGCAGGAGACTCTCCCAGAGAAGGCGGCAGGCACAGCCTCCCCCAGCCCTTGCCCAGCCACAGCTACCTTCCCAACCAACCTAGCAAAGAACGGCTGCCAGGAAGCCCCAGGAGGGCCTGTACCACAGCCATAACGTGAATATCACCCACACAGCAACTACTGCCACGTGGGGCTGAACACGCCACTAATTAGCTAATGAGTTTGTTCCAAATGTCTGGCCACGGTGTGAGTGACAACAGGAACAGCACTTGAAAAAGCACCGAACAATGACAAGTACATTCGTTCTCTACTCGCTGACCCCAGCCCCGTATTAACAAATAGGTCACAAACAATGGTGCTTTACAGTGATCTAATCCTCCAGCCATATGTCAGCTGGCTGAAAAAAAATACAGGGGGGGTGGGGGGGGTAAAGCTGCACAGAGAATGCCAAAAAGCTCTGCAAAAATTTGAAGGAAAACTTGATAAATATATCCCTGCAGTTTGAAATTTGATTTCCTCATTCTATTGTTCCTCATTTCCTGAGAGCTGGCTTGGTGGATCACATTTTCTGCTTCTGTCTCCAGTGCTTGTAACCGAACAAGACTGAATCTCATTATCCTGATGCATGGCTCTAGCTGTATGCAATCCGACCCCTAAATCACAGTCATTTTTGCTCCATTACCGATTTTCCTTTCCACTCCTAACCTATGGGTCTTTGGAGGAATCAGTTCAAAAGCAGAGTGTAGCATCATCTAATGAAGGTGTGTTTAGTGTTCGGCACTTAAGCCTGTATTATGTACCAGAGTAAGAATCCGCCTCATATCTCAGGAGGTTGGGCACCATCTAGCAGGACCTGGCATTTCTCAGCCTTGTTGGGAAGCCACTTCCTTCCACATAGGGTAAATAGGGATTTAAGACTTTTTGTGCCCAGTTTTAAAAGTCTGCTAATTAAATCAGAATCTGGGCAAAAGCAATCATTATTGTCCTTAGAGCCAAAGAGGCAAAGGCATTTCTCAACAAGCACTGGCCCTCTTCTGAATTTTTTCTGAGCTATCTTCACAATGCTGACAGAATACAGTCAGATTCACACACAGTGATGCTCACCCCAGAATAATCCCTCCTGGATTCATTCATATTTCATTGAAATATGCAAAGTCTGAGTTACTGTTGTTGGCTCTGATTAGCCACATGGATCCACGGGGTCTGCAGCCCTACCACGCAGACAGGATTTGTCTACAAACTGAGGAGAACCAAAATAAGAGTTCAGTTCATATCTTTGATTTCTTCAAACATCCTTAAGTAAGTCATTACAAGGAACAAAATCAGAAAGGTGGTGGATGGGGGAAGAGTACAGCTGGGTAAGGCAGTGCCAGAGTTCAGCTGGAATCAACCCAAATTTAATCAGAGTAGGGCACACTTACAGCCAATGTGAGGGTTTGTGTTTCATTTGCCATGCAGACACCCTTGTAGAACTGTTTCCAATGCAAATGTTCATTTTGAGAAGTTCAAAATTAATACACCTCTAATAAGGGCTTTCAAAGCAGACCTTTTCTGAACACGTTAGCAGGCTCATGAAAAGAAGAGAGTGCAACCTCAGCACATTCTGCTTTTCTCCCAGTGAATACACACTGACAGCGTAAGAGGCAGTGACGTTCAAAATGTGCTTAGTTCTGTAATTACTAAGTGTTGTGTTTCTTTAGAAGTTAGAGCCGTTCTCATCTGTGGGCACCTTCCCTCATTCCTTTCTCCTTACTGCTCTGTAGGTGCAGTTTTTCCCCATGCCACATCCAGAAGCCAAGGCTACTGCACTGCTTACATTAAAATCCCACTAAAGCCTCAGGGTGAAATTCCACATCAGTTTTAATTGACCTAAGTCAGGGTGTTGTGGTTCCTGCCCTTCCTCCACCACCCATTCCCATTCCTTCCCACCAATACCAGTTTATACCATCTGTGGTGAAGACTAATTACTTCTCAGGGGGGGAGGGTTACTTCTCAGCCAGTTTAGCTCCCTGAACCAGCTCACCAGATGAGCACCCACATCAGCAGAAAGGAGGGGACAGGACCACTGCAAGGCTCCCCTGACCCTTGAGGAGGTATTTTTCTTGTTCAAGACAGCACAATCAGCACATCCGACATAAGGAGCTGGGTTTGCTGCTCGTTCCCACACTGGGAGCACTCACCCATGAGGCCTGTCTGCAGTTTTGAGTGGCAGATTTAGGCCCTGGGTATTTATAGTGAAAATGGGCCTCTTGAGTGTTACTATCTGGTTCCCTAAAGCAAGAGGCCAAGTTTGACCTGTGAGCCCATGCTGGAGGACAAGGATTCCCTTGCGGTCGGTACAGTTTGTGCTGTCTTGACTTCCTCCTTGCCATGATGAGACACTTCCTGCCAGGAAGGAGCTGATGGACAATGTCACCCATCAGAGTGCCTCTTCATCATTCCTACAGCCACCCAAAGAATGTCACCCAAAGAGTCAGGCCCTCCCTTTTGCCGCAGGCCCATCTTCAGACTGATAAAGGCCTCTTAATAACAGCCAAGCACAGGGTGACTTGTGTTGTTGCACAAGGATCTCACGTGGCCAGAGATGATCCTCACTCCTCCCAGCTGTTTCTCACCTTGAAGAAAACCACCCTGTGGGGCTCACAATGAAGAAAGTATCCAGAGAACAAGAGGAGCTGGAGCACCATCTGGAAACTGGGTCTCCTCTTCTCCTGGTGGTCTGGGACAGTGATTTGGGCTAATCCTGCCTTACTGGATAGGAAAGCAAAAGACTTAGTACACTAGTAGAAGAGGGAGGGGAAAAGTGAAGCTTACCTACAAGTACATAGCAAACCCATGAGCATGCTGTCAGTGGACATGGTACACTCAAGTACAGAGTTTCACATTTAAGCACAAACTTTCAGGGGCCAGGAGAGCACCACCTTCCCCACAGGAGCTAAGTGCAGCAATTCATCTACCACTTACAGGTAGTTATAGTAGTGAATCAGGGATGCTAAGGCTGAAATCAGCATTACCACAACAGTGTGGTGCTCAAATATGGAGTCTTAGAATATCACCTGGTCAACGGGAACCTCCTTCATGGGTGTTCTGCTCCTAGAGCACCCAACACCACACCATGCCCAGCAGCACAGGCTGTCTGAACACCACATATGTTTATAACCCCAGGACTACAGCCTTTTTTAGCTCCAAAATTTCATACTATTGCTCTTGATCACAGAGCAGGAGCCCTGAAGCATACCAAGTACAGAAGCTGCAGGCATTTTGAGCTCTCTTCTAAACCAAGAGGTGGGTAACACTTGTGCTGCTTGTGCCCCCGGGTTACAGCTGAATGCCCATCATTGATTATCAGAGCTGGAAAGCTGGTAGTTTTTCCCCTTGCCAGATGAAAACCGAGGGCTGGCTGTTTGGTTTGTGTCTGCACAGCACCCAGCCAGTCACTTGATTACTTGGCCCAGTTTCTGGGTTCTGATTCCTACTTCTGCAAGTGACTTCCTCCATTCCCAGGTTCACAAATCCAGTTGCAACTTTCATATCTGCATTCATGGTCACAAAACCAAGCTTGTTGCTGCTGCCTCATAACCAAAAGCATCTCACCCCTAACAGGGCTTTCCACATGTTTTTGTAAGGTAAAAAAACTAAGCAGCACAGAGTCCCTGTGCAATCAACAACTGGATTAAAAAACCCACCAGCTGGGCTGGAAGAGATTCATGACAAGCCATCAGGAGTCCACAAAGCAAACAAACCACACAGCAAGACAGGCAGGAATCTCAGGAACAGGTTCAGTTCTAACACAAGCTGCATCATGGATCAGTCCTGCTGAACTGCTCTGTGAGCTCCTCAAAACCAGAAAGCTTCCCTGGTTTGGGAAAAAGCGTCCATCTTCCAACAACAGCAGGTTTCATTAGCCATTTGAGCATCACAGCTAGTCAAGCTGGTTATAATTGGCTGTAATTAATACTCCTACAAGCTTCCACATTCTTAGGGACTGAATGAGATGGAGAAATACAGGACTGCTCCCTGACCTTGCAAACACTAAAGGAAGTGAAAGGAATCCTCCTGATCTTTAGAAATCAAACATCTCTGATCACAGAAGGGAAGAGGCAAACACCACTGCTGCTGGGAACTGGCTGTGTGCGACCTTGTTTCTTCTGAGGCACCGACCACAACGGCTTCAACCTCAATAAACCCAACTGCAGAGCAAGTTGCTACAGACAGGGGGTTTCCTCTGTCCCTCAAGAAGCATCTTTTTATGCTTATATGTCATTCAGAGCACACGGGGGGGAGGGGGGGGTGTGTGCTAACCATGGCACAGACACAACAGATTTTAGCAATACTGAAAGTGGCCTTCAGCAAGATGCATAAGCTGAATAACCTCATCAAGGGTGAAAGCCAAATAAGCCCCTTGCATTGGAAATCCCACACCTGCCACCAGAAAAACAGTTTGCAACACCTGCAGAGTTGTGCTTAAGAGCACTTTACACTGAGCAGGATCTTAACCACTTGGAAAGGAAGGGCTGTGCAGACGATTTCCCCCACTGAAACCACCAGTCTGACCCTCAAATGAAAACTGACAGATGCTGCTACACAAACACCCTGTGTCTCTTGTGCAGTTACTCTGCTTGCAGTCCACCACAGGCATGATGAAAGGAGTGGGTCTGCATCAGCTTTTTCAGCTTGCACTTGCTTATCCTGAGAAGGAAATGTGAGACCCCCTACTCTGGGCATGGCAAGACCTCCTGTTTTGCTTTGAGATCAGAGCCTGGGGGAGCCAAGAAACTGGAGATGCTGCCATTCACCAGTGCCTCTCTCAAGATGCATTTTAAAGACATAGCTCTGGGTCAAGAGATGTCCAAGCCCTATGCTCCTGAGTCCTAAGAGACCAAAACTAGGAAATCCATCAGCTCACACACCTCTAATGCTCATCTTCCAGCATTCATTATCAACCTCTACTGGTACTGAGATTCTGGACTGGCCAATATTGGGTTTAAGCAGGATGGATGCTCTTATCTTCCCATATGCTGGCTCCCAGCATTGTGCTTCAAACCTGTGTGTACTGGCCTCAGCTTTCACAGATGATATGCATCACTCATGCTGATGCTCAGCTCTCCCAAACACGATGTCAGGTTTCTCCCAAAAGCTCCATCCCTGTATGCCTTTCCCCAGACTCTCCAGTAACTGGCATGTTTTACACCCTCGAGGCTAAAACCTCTACTAAGCCTTGTAGGCAGGTGGCATCCTTTAAGTCTTCAACACCCAGGGGTGCTCTGAGCCTGTCCTACACAGGGAGATTTAAACATATGCTAAAGTGATTTACTGAACCAGCAAATGTCTCTGCCCTGGGGAGCCAAGAACAGTGCAGCTGCAAGTCACTGGAGGCTGCACTGCTGATCCCTGCTGAAGAAGCAACAAGCAGATACCAGCTTGGGCTGCAAACCTCCAGTTGATCCCCTGGTCTCCAGAAGGAGCAAATGCAGGTGCCAGGCTGAAAGGGGGCTGTAGCCCTTCCCCAAGATGGTTTCGAGGGCCTCAAGAGTGACTCCAGCCCTCAATTCTGGCTGTCCCTGCTGCTCCACAGGTTGCCCAAGCTCCTCCAGCCACTTTACGGTGTCCCCAATTCCTTCGCAGCGCTCCTGGCAAAGGGGTAGCAGCCAGCCCCACTCTCCTGCATACTGTCCTCCACTGTGCTTGGAGCTGGAGCTTACCCAAGATCAAACTCTTGCCCTAATTGCTCATCTGAACTCTTACAAGGAATCAGGTGCCCCGTGATTCAAGTCTGGAGAGTCTGAAATCCCAGTCCCTGCAGCAGGGAGGATGAGCAAGGACACTCAGTATGACACATTAAGGAGCCCTATCCCAAACGCCTCTCCAGCACAGCAAGGCACCATCATGAAGCAGTAATATGACAAGACAACACATGGGCATGACACTATTACATCCTACTGTCACCTAATGATTAGCTCTGTGAGCTGGCACAGTGCTTGGACATGCAAAGCTTGTAATGACTGAGGCCATCAGCCAGCCACAGCTCCCTGGCAAAACTCAAAACCCAGTTCCTCTTTCAGCCTGGGAGAGGAAGAGAGGGAAGGAAGGAAGAAGAGAACGAAGCTGCATCTCAGATGCTTGCTGCCTGATGAGTTACATATAAAACATAGACCAGAGTAACTCCCTATATTCCCTTGCTAGAAATTGTGGTGTGTCTGTACGTGTGCATGTGCCATATGGACACAGGAAAGGTTTCATTACCTGTGCTGGTGTTGGTTAGTGCCTCACACCACTCAGTCCAGAGCCCAGAAATGCTGCTCCTTTGCCATCAACTTCATGGGGAGGTGGTGTAGGTCCCCACTTTCCTGAGGATCTCATGAACCCCTCTGCAGAAACAAGCACTGTTGTTCCCAGCACTGCAGGAGTGTTTCTAAAGAAAGCTGTGCCTCAACTTCCCATTTCAAGTGAAGAATTGCCTTGTAGGAGTGCGGCATGTGGCATTTGCTAAAAGAGGCAGAAAGCAAGAACACACATATTGGAGCTATCCCTGGGCAGCTTTTCTTTAAAACAGGTCAGATCCTGGTCTCATTTACACAGGCAGATATCTGGAGAGGCATTGCTGAAATCACCCTGATTTCTACAGCTGATGCATCAGAAATCACCGTCCAACAGACTCCCCGGGGAAGAAACCAACAGTTTTGTTGTGACCTCCCAAAACTTTGCTAAGCCTTTCCTCTTGCCTTGCACAGGCAAACACTCCGCTCAGGAAAGCAAGGTGACAGCATGCTGTACCACCAAAGCAGCAGCTTTGTTTAGCCTGGTGCTCTAAAGGAGGGAAGCAGATGCAGTAGCACGGTATGGGTAGGGACAGGCAAGGCCACGCATGTGGCTTCTGCCTCAACCTTTGAGGCCATTTGCTCATTTCAGACCAAGCAGATGACAGGCTGGGCTGAGCTTCCACAGCTATTTCATTTCTAAACATTTCCTGAAGATGAGCAGCTGGGCAGGGGAAGAGGTTATACTAATGAGGAATGGCTCAACCCTATATCAGGCTTCAGAGAATCCACACCGCCCTGCCACTTCAAAGGCTCAGCTCTGTAGAAAGAAAGGCTGGAGTGGACACCGTGGCAGCAGGAATAAATCAGAATGAAAGCAGAGGCTGGGGTCTGGGAGGGAGGACTCCTGTGTGCATCTCCTCCTGCCCTGCAGTAAAGGGCGGTGTGGAGCCCAGAGCATCTGGGGAATCCACAGCTGCACCTGCATCCGTCTCTGGCCAGACACAGAGGGCTTCAGTGCTCCATCTTCCCTCTGCTTCCTCCCTCTTGTCTTCCCCATCTCTCCCTTGAATAGGCGGTTTCAGGAGGAACACAGTGCCCAGATTCTCTGGGGTTTTACAGCGTATCCGGTGCTCCATGCGTTACCCCGCAGGCCCCGCTCCAGCAGCCTGCCTCCTCCTCCTCCTCCTCCCCTCCAGCCGGCACATGGCCAGCCTGGCTGGGGATGCAGCAACACGCACATCCTCAGCCCAAGGAAGCAGCAGGCAAGCGAGCCTCCTCCCTCTGGCCACTGGCCCGCTGGCCCCGTGGCTGACTCACACCATCTGCCCTGGCACCGACCAAAACCCCACCACACAGGGCTGCTCCTCCTCTGCACACCCGCTCCCCTCAGTGCCACGAGCACAGCTCAAGCCAGCCAAACACACCACAGCAGAGTCCCAGGTCACCTCTGTGCCAGTGCTCCCCCACACCCCTGCCTGGGAAGCATCCCCTGGGCATGTCCCACCCCAGCAGTGATGAGGCACCTGCCCAAATAAGCCCCCACACTCCTCCAGCCAAAGGAGCAGGGTGGGTACGGTGCTGAAGGAGGAACTGTGGGCACTCTTGCCACACTTCCAGAGGAAAGCATGACGTTAGCTGTGGCTTAATTGGTTATTAATAACTTCTTTGTTAACAAGCTAGCCCTATGGAGGAACCGAAATTCGACTGCTTTTCTGGGGGAGAGCACAGCCAGCCCTCCACAAGCCATCATTCACAATTTCTCCCTACATCATTTTTCTTCTTCTCGGAAGCCCCAGCCCTCCCCGGTGAGTCACGGCGGTGACAGCGCGGTCCCCTCACCTACGCACACGTCGCAAGGCTTCTGGGTTGGCTCTTTTTCCTTTTTAAATCCTAGAAAAATAACAGATGCCATCATTGAGGGGGAGGTTCTCAGAATCTGTGCAAGCACCAGGCTGCGTCTGGTTATGACCAAGCTCAGTTCTCTTAAAATGAGCCCTTGGGATCCACAGAGCTCCCCAGCCCATGGGTGGTTACTTGAGCCACCCTGTGCTGCCTGCTCAGGGCGAGGAGCCTTCCTCCACAGGCAAACACTGACAGCAAATAGCCTCCACACCCAAACTCCACTCCTCCCTGTCCCATTTCTTTGGAGCTTCCATTTAAAGGGACCTTTCTGATTTCCCTCCCGTGCCAGTCAAAGCAGCAATGCGACCCTCTCCACATCCATGCTGCTCTCACATGGTGGACTTCCAGCACAAACTGGGGCTATCTCAGGAGATGGCACAGAAATCCCAGGTCCCATGCATACTGCAGCACCAACAGGCCCAGCTTGAGTTAGTACAGAGACCTCACCTTGCCCATAACCAGCCCAACACCAAGGGGGAAGATCAGAGACCAGGCGTCACAGCAATTTCTCACCCCAGAAGCCTCATCAGATACTTCCAGGGCAG
Organism: Gallinula chloropus; assembly: GCF_964237585.1. Taxonomy (NCBI): domain Eukaryota; kingdom Metazoa; phylum Chordata; class Aves; order Gruiformes; family Rallidae; genus Gallinula; species Gallinula chloropus. Next base: position 5,185,187 of record NC_140100.1, read on the forward strand.
CACTCAGCAGAAAACATTGCTGACACAGCTTAGGGCAAAACCAGGGTTGACTCAAATGGGAGCACCCAGCAGGTCCCAGTTACCCCCAGATACACAAGTGACCACAGTAGGGTCTCAGGGCCATACCACAGAGCACAAGAGCTGCTTCCAGCCAGGCACAATCCAAGCAGAGCTGCATGGCTCAGTCCTCTCCAGGTCACACACAGGGAAGCCACAACCAGCTGGAAGGAACACACCTTACAGACACACAGCCCACCTTCCTCTCTTGCAGTGTCCCAGGCTGCCAGGGGACCCATACCAGGGACCAAAAAGAGCCCAGCAACCCCTCCTCACCAGCCCAAACCCAACTAGTGGGCTCCATCTCCTTTTATAGGTCCCAGGGAGATGAGTAGCCTTCAGCTGTTGCTGGCCTTGATGAGTAACTCCATAACAGTTAACAATGATCCTCACCTGAGCCTCCATGGCAGCTGTGTCCCTGAACCAAAACAGATGCAGTCCCTGTCCCCAGAGCCAGGTGCTGGCACTGCTCACATCCACCAGCCCAAAACTGAGTCCCAGGAGCCCTGTGGGAAGCATTTGGTGTGGGTGCCACTAAGGCTGGTGCTCATTGTGTCTGGACTCTCCCTCCTTCACTAAAACAGTGTTTGGCCTGTTCCCAGGAGGCTGGCCCTGGCCACCATCCAAGGCTGCACATCCCCTCGAGGAGGCAGTTTGGCATGACCTGCCTCCTCAGGGACGCTTTCCTGAAGATTTTGGTTGAATTTCACATCCAAGACTTCCAGATTTCCAATCCTTTTCCAGATCTGTCATCAGGAACAGGCACAAGGGTCAAAAGTGAGGTCCCACCACCAACCCCTCACCCTTGGGCTTCCCCGATGGGAGCAGGAGAACATAGTCACACTGCCCATCTCATCTATACCACCTGTACCTCCCCACCAGGGAGACCCAGCCCCATATCTGGAGGCTACCCATGACACAAGGGGCCTCTCATGGCCAAGTTGGACCACGTGTGGCCAACTGGCCCTAGATCTGCTGGTTGACTCTCCTGCAAATGCTTTCCCACTGGTCTGTGGGACGATGAGGGGTTTGGAGGCATCTGATCCTTCCAGCACTGGTAATGCTCTGTACTCAATTACACCAGGGTGTAAATGGTGATGCAAGCTCCTCAGTGTGGGCTGGGCTTTGTAGAGAAGTAGGCTTACACATGGCCCCACAGTCTGTGCCAGGGCAAGGCATTTATTCTGGTGCCCAGGGGCTTACCCAGGGGGCAGCAGTTGGTGACTGGTGTGATGGGTTGCCTGTTCTCCTCCCTTCTTCACCTGCCTCTTCCTCCCCATCACCTCCTATTTCAGGCTCCATCCCCAGCCAAACACAGATCCAGCAGCACTGAGCTGGCAGCACTGGTTCTGCCTTCCCGATGAGGCAAGAGGAGTTACCCCACACCCTGTGCACAGGCTGCCTGCGTGGGTGTGAGGAGAGCGTGGCAACCACCATGGCCAGCCCACAGCACCCAGCAGCCGGCTCACAGCACCCTGCACCACCCCTGGGCCTGGCAGGCAGCTCTCTGCTGCTGGGGACAGAGCGAGCTGGAGGCAAACAGGGTTTCTTGGGAAGGCTGCCCATGGGGGTCACACCAGCCCCTTCTGCAGGTCGCTGGGGTGGTGCCTGGGTCTCCTTTGTGGTGGTGAAGGGGAAGCACAGCACGTGTTGTTGCCAACCTCCAGGCATATCCTTGTGTGAAGGAGCAGGGCCCATCCCTCCCTACACTCTGGGCTCCACGGTGTGAGACAACTCACATAGTCCATCCCTGCTGCCATCTGGATCTGGCTTACACCCCCTCACCTCCTGTCCTCCCCAACCAGCACTGCCATGGCACAGAGAGGAGGCAGGGAGCCCGGGATCACCTCCTTAACAAAGCTCCCCAGACCCACAGCGGAAGAGGAAGAGGTTCCACTCCCTCCCCTTCCTCCCACGTGGGGATTTTGCAGCCAGGTAAACACAGGATGTTGATGAAACAACAAATTTCTGCTGATGGGCTCAGCAGGTTGGGCAACCCAGGAGGCAGCAGGAGCTCCAGGCAGCTCCCAGCACACACTGTGCAGCCCTGGGGGAGCATACAGCATGGAAAGGGCAATGCCAGAGCTGGCTGCACCCCTCTCTGCCTGTCCCTGGGGTCACAAAACTCCCCTGCATGGAGGGAGGAGGCAGCATGGGCAGGTGGTCAAGGCCAGGACAGGGTGGGCTACCTGCTTGGGCTCCCATCCACCCCTGTGCTCCTTTGGGTGAGCCCACTGCACCTTGGGATCTGCTTGCAAGCTGGGCTGATGCCCACAGTGTGCAGCACCTTGCTACAGGCTTTGGCACCCAACCAACAGCAACCACGTGGCACCTTCCTCTGGACACTGGGGATGTGCATGGGGACATGGGGATGGGAGTACAGACCCCCCAGGATCCCACCCTGCTGGGCATCAGCTCAGCACCCACGGCTCATGGCTGGCACTGCAGGGACAGGCTCTTCCCTGCTCTGGTACAGTGTGTGCTGTGCAGAATGTGGCTACTTGGTGAGGCAGGAGAAGGAAGATGGGAGGGGAAAACCCGACTTGTTTTGATGTTTCTTGGATGCCTCAGGCCGGTGGGCAGCCAGCCCTTGGCTCCCAAACTGAGCCTTGCAGGGCTCTGCAGCACAGCCTTGTGGCTGGCAGCCGGGCACCACGGGGGTCGCTGGCTCCTTCTGGGGGTTCTAATGAGCATGAGTAGGTCAGATTTGGGGCTGCTCATGGGCAAGCTGAATGGTTTTCCCAGGGAATGAGACAGGCAGGAGGTGCCAGGCTGTACCTGGATGCCTGTAGCCCTTTCGAGGGCTTCCCAGGAGGCCGTATGATGACGCTTGGGTACCAACCACCACAATGGGCTCTGCTCCCCTCCAAGGACTGGGCATCCTACCCCACTCCATGGCAGTGGGTCAGGATGGGGTACCCAGGGACTGTCTGGACGTTGGATCATTTGAGTCCTGGTTCAGCAATGGGGCTGCAGAGCGCCCTGGTGTCCAGTCCAGCTCAGGTGTGGGTGCTGCAGTCACCCCGCAGTGACCAGCATGCAGCCAGGGACAGGGACTCACGAGTGGGCCACGGGTGAGCCACGAGCGAGCAGAAGGGACCGGGCCCCTGTGCAGGGATCGCGACCAGGGCAGCAGAAAGGAGCCGGGCAAGAGCAGAGGGGATGTGGTGCCGGAGGTGGCCCGACACGAATGCCAGAGGGGCTGCCGGCTTCTCCAGGGAGTCTGAGGAGAGAGATGTGGCGCTGTCACCTGTCCCCAGTGTCCCCAGTGTCCCCCTGGATACTGCTGCCATCTGCTGGCAGGCGCCAATCCTGCTCCGGTCCTGAGTCCAGCCCCCATGCCAAGGCTTGGGGACCCCTCTGTGACCCCACTGGCTTGTGCCCTGCTCCCGGTCACACAGGGCAGCGTGGCACCATGGCATCTCCAGGCCAGACACCCCAAGGTGCCCTCCAAGCCCTCCCTGCTGCAAGCCCAAGGATGCTGAACCCCCAAAACTGCTCCTGGTATCCATCCGAGGCATGGCAGGTGGTCAGCCAGCGTGGACCTGCTCCCTGGGCTGCAGATTTCTCCCATACCAACCTCCTTCCTGCGCTTAAACACCTCCACATCCAGCTCACACCACCCCCAACCCCCCCCCCCCCCCCCCCCCCCCCACTCTATGCCTTTGCAAGCAGATCCCCTGCACAGGGACTAAGTATCATCCAGTTTGTGCTGGTGGATGCAGGGAGAGGATCAGGCCCTTGGCCAGCAGCAGGGTCAGAGCAGCAGCTCAGCTAGGCCTGGTTTCTCCTGGGACCATCCATCTCTGCTCCTTGCCACAGCTGCCAAGTGACAGAGGAAACACACCCTGAGATAGCCGCCTTCCAGCTGCAGCCCCATCCCCTGGGCCTTGCCAGGCCACAGAGATTTGCTGAGTCCTGTCCTGGTGACACATAACGACCCCTTCCCACGCTCTCCCCTGCCCTTCCCAGCCTTCCCAGCTTCCCCTGGGACCAATAGGTCCCAGGGCTGTGCTGGGGATAATCACTGGGGACTAGGTCCTGGCTGGGAGCAGGGACACCCAGGACACACTACACATCCCTCTCCACTTCCCATGGGCACCAACCCCCTGAAAATGGTTTGGCAGGGCTGTTACATGTTGCTTTTTGGATGCACTTGGGAAGTGGAGTTAAGGTTTGGTGGAGGCGAGCTGCCCAGCCACTGTCCCCACAGAAGCCCTTCACCCACTGTGCCTCACCCCTCCCAAGCTGACAGCAGCAGCCTCCTCCCGCTCCTTGCTGGAAAATCCCCAAATCCATGGGCAGGGATTGAGCTGCAGCTGTCCCTGGTTTAATTCCTCACAGCAAAGCAAACCCAGCGTCCAGCAGCTTTTCTGTGTGCTTCATGCCCTGACCCACGCACATGGCAGGAAGACATTCCCCTTGGGAATGATGCCCTGCACGCCATCCCTGCAGACTCAGTGCCCATGAGATGAGAGCTGCAGGAAGTTTGCTTTAGTCTAAAAGAGATATTATTCTTTTTTTTTTTTTTTTTTCCCCCCTAGCGCTGCAAAAGCAAACTGGAAAAAAAATGAACCCCCAAAGGGCCACAACCGAAAACCCAAAGCCCGTCAAACAGTTGTGCTGAAACCTCACTCTTCAGAGCTGGGACTTGCATGTAGTTCTCAGTCTCATTTCCAAAGAAGCTGGGTGTGTGCATCCACCCCATCTCCCTGCACCTCTGCCCATCCCACCCTCCGTGATTTGTTTTTGCCAAAACACCAATTCCCAAGCCACCTTCCAAAGGCTGTGCAGGCAGCTCAGCCCTTACAAACCACCCCAGACTCCCCCATCAGCAGTACCAGCCCGTTGGCCACGCTCTCCAGGCACAAATGCTTCACCCACATCCTCAATCCAGCTGGTTGCCATCCTGATTCTTTCCCAAGCCCTGCCCATGGGCCACCACGGAGGTGATGCCAAATTGTGCTGCCAACCAACGTGACCAGGTCCTTTTCCATCTGGTATCCGGGTGGGCCAACATGGTTCTCCCCCCACACACACCTTTCCAGCACATCTGGGCAGCTGTGCCCGACGGCGGCGTCCCACGTAATGCTCACCGTTTCACCCCAGCAACGCGCTGACATCAGCGCGGCTTCCTGCCTTCCTGCACCGCCGCGCCGTGTGCTCGCCCCGTACCCCCACAGCCCCACGCTGCAGGGTGGCGAGCCCCAGGCACCCCCGTGCCCCTGGCACGGTGAGCCCTCCGGGATCCCTCAAGACTCCCCTGTGCCAGCCAGTGCCATGGAGTCGGTGGCTCTCTACAGCTTCCAGGCGACGGAGAAGGACGAGCTGCCCTTTCACAAAGGAGACACCCTGAAGGTACGTGGGGCAGGGAGGCCACCAGCCATGTCGGGGAGGATTCACCAGCCATGCGGGGTTCAGAGGCTGCTGCTTTGGGGGACAGAGTGGGCACACAGCATGGGGCAATGCTGGTGCTTTCATGGCACCTGGCTTTGTTACTTATTTGGGGCTTTCTGAGGGGTATAAGGAGTATCCTTGAAGTTTTTGGGGCGTGGAGCATCCCCAGCAGTGGTGGGTACCACTCGCCTGTGCCACCAGCCAGATCTCCAGAGAGGACCCAGCTGGGACGAGGTACACGGGGGATGCGGGGACCTGGCAGCAGGGAGCATGTGCCCAATTTCCCCCCGACCCCAGGCACTGGTACAGGCTCTCAAGTGCCACCCTGACATCCCAAAAAGATTCAGGGGGGCTCAAAACATCCCCAGGGGACTATGACCCTGCAATGGGGGTGAGGACATCCACACCCTGCCACAATGCCTGGCCACTTGCCTTGCTCCACGGGGCTGATGCTGAGATGCTGGCTGCTCCTCCCAAACCCCTGACACCCCACAGCTCCCTATGAGTGCGGGCAGCCCTTGGGGAGGGCAAAGGCACGGCCTGGCTGTAACCCAGGGCCCCGAACCCGCCATGCTGTCCCTGCCTCCCCAGCGTGTTTTCCCCATGGCCCCGGCGCCGTGTCCCGGGGTTTCAGATCCTGTTTGCACAGCTGTGCCGGCCCCCGGGCCCCTGCGTGGGAGGCTGAAAAATGGTATCGTGCGGAAGCGGGTGTCAGCAGCCCTGCTCGCACCAGGGAGCGTCCTCCCACAGAGCACCCAGCTGCTTCCAACCTGGGGGGGGGACACGGGGCCCTGGCTGCCACCCCGGATTCTACAGCAATGGATCTTACCATATTCCCTGGGCAGGGGGTTGGGGCAACAACAGGCACCCTTCTGCTGCCAGGACTTGTGGTGAGCGAGCTGGGCTGTGAGCTGAGGAGGGCTGGGGGGAGCAGCCAGCTCTGTGCAGGTGCCCCCAAACACCCCCAAAGCATGTCACCTGTGTCAGAGCCCCCTTTTCCCCAGGTTTTGGTGGGACATGTGGGGCCTGGGGAAGCGATGGGGGTCCCACTTGCCCCCTCTCCAAGCTGACACTTCCCTACTCCCGTCCTCCCCTAGATCCTCAACATGGAAGATGACCAGAACTGGTACAAGGCCGAGCTGTTTGGCTGCGAGGGCTTTGTCCCCAAAAACTACATCAAGGTCAAGCCGCACCCGTAAGTACTGTCCCACCATGCAGGGAAGGGGGGGGCTCAAAGCCCCTCTCTGATAGCACCCAGCAGCACAGCAGCATCCTCTCCCACCACCCAGGCAGAGATCCCAGTGGTGCATCCCAATGCCCAAAGGTCTGCCACGAGCCACCATAGCCCCACACATAGGGAAACCGAGTCAGGGAGCGATGCAGCATCAATGGGGTCAGTCTGCCATTGCCACCCCAGCCAGAGGGGACGGGAGGCAGCAGCCTGCCCACGTGCCCCTGACACGCAGCACTTCAACCTTTGCACCAGGCTGCCCGCTAAATAAATGATAACTGGGGAACAACAAAGTGTTACGGGATTACAACTGCATTAGGCACAATCCTATTACCATGTTATTAAAGCCCAGCGTAATCCATCCCTGTTTTAACCTGTGCTTTCTGTATCATTATCCCCTGGTAAATCACATTTAAATGCCATAGCAAAACCTGCTTGGGGCTGCGGCTGGGGAGCGGGAACGCGTGGGCTCGGGGCAGCCCGGGGCACATCCCGTTGTCTCTCCAGGTTCGGTTAACAAGCTGGGACGGGCAAAATCTCTTCCATGCAGTACCTGGAGCGCTGGCACTGGGAGATGCTCCATGCTAAAGGCTGTGGCTGATGCATCACGGAGCTATTTTAACAGGTAGCAGAAGGGCTCTGAGGGCTGGGACTCCCAAATACACAGACAGGGACAGGAGATGGGGACTCTGCTCCTCCACCTTGTTTCATGCAGCTCCCAGCAATGCAAGCAGGAAGAGTTTCTTCCCAGCACAGCTCCTGGCAGAGCTGTTCCTACGTGGGGGCTTGGGATGCAGTTGGGGGACAGGCAGAGAAGTGAATGACGAGGCAGATGATGCGGCGAGCCGGGTGACAGGATGCGGTCTCGACTGTCAGCAATGCTGCATGGATGAGGCAGTGTATGGGACACACCTGCACCCACAGTGCACCACAGTCCTCCCCTCTGTGTGAAAGCACCGTGAGAAATCAGAGAGGGGGGGCAGGAGGGGAGAGGGAAAGGAGAAACCACTGTGGAAGGTGTTCCCAGCTCTATGGGGAGCCCAACCAGGACCCTGCTCCCACCAGCACCAGGGCTCTTGCTGCCTCCATCCTGCAGGGTGGGGATGTGGCACTGGGGTGCCCTGGGTGTGGAGGAGGTGCACACAACTCACCCCGCTGCCCCTCACAGGTGGTACGCAGGGAGGATCTCTCGGCACCTGGCAGAAGAGCGGCTCCTCAAGTGCAACCACCTGGGAGCCTTCCTGATCCGCGACAGCGAGAGCACGCCGGGGGAGTTCTCCATCTCCGTCAAGTAAGTGGCCGTGGGATGCAGACAGTCCCTGATCAGCATGGGCAGGGAGACCCCACAGCCCTGGCTTTGGGGACTGAGGGCATCAGGCTGCCGCCACGCATGCTCCCCACCGTGGTGCTGGGGAAGGGACAAGCAGCCTGCCCAGGGCACCTCGAAGTGGCTGGGGGCTGCGGAGCTGTAGCACCCCTGCATCCAGACGCAGCTTTGTACGGGGCCTTCCTCTCCTTCCTCCCCTCTGCAACCTCACGCCCCGCCTCCATCCCCTCTGCTTGCTGCTCCCTGCCTGCACGGCCGGGCTGCATCACTCACTCGGGGGTCCCTCGCTGGGCACCCCCTAAGTACAGCCCTGTGGGTGATGGCGAGGCTGGGGCCAGGCTGCAAGCGCAGCCCAGGGGATGTAGCTTGGAGGAACCAGTTGCCCAGAGCATCCTCAGGGATGAAGGAAGGCCTGCATCACCCCAGTGCCACGGGGCTGATGATTCTGGCACCGCCAGCCAGGGCTGTATGAAGGTGGCGTGCCAACAAGCAGAGCCTGTCCCCAGGCCTCTCACCCCATTGCTGCCCCTTCCCTGCCTGGGGCCGGGGTAGCAGGAGCCAGCCCCAGGCCAGCCAGGCACTTTCTCACGCTGCTAATCTCTAATTAAGCATTTAAGGAGGTTCTTGCCCATAATGAAAGGGAGCCGTGTTCCGCTGTGCGTCACCAGCACGGCTGGGTCCCTGCCCCTGCCCAGGGGCCTGGCAGCAGCTGGTCCCCACAGTGTGGGCATCCCAAACTGCCAGCCCCAGGTACATACCGAGGGGGTGCCAGCACACAGGGATGGCAAAGGAAATCTCAGTCTGCACCATCCTCCTGTGGCTTGTGAGTCCACAGGGGTGTGCAGGGGATTTGGGAGCCCAAACCCAGCCTTCACCCACGATGCCAGAAGGGAAGCTGGGTACTGGCAGCATCCTGGAGCCTGGGTAACAACTATCCTCCTTCCACAGCTATGGGCAGCATGTCCAGCACTTCAAGGTTCTCAGGGAGAAGAACGGCAAATATTTCCTCTGGGAGGAAAAGTTCAACTCCCTCAATGAGCTGGTGGATTTCTACAGGACAACCACCATTGCTAAAAAGCAGCAGGTCTTCCTCCGGGATGAGGACCAGACCCAGGAGGTACCATCAGGGGAAGGGGCCATGGGGATGTGCAGGGGTGGGATGTGGGGTGATGGCATGGCTGGCAGCGAGGCCAGGCTGGGAATCAGTGTCTGACCACCTTTGGGATCCCCCAGCTGCTCTCACCTCGATATGATCCATGGGGAAACCGAGGCACAGGACAGGTCTGTGGGTCAGTAGCACTCTCCTGGTTTTGCTTCACCCCAGACTGTGCTCATGGGGAGGTGTCATGGGGCTGCAGCTCCCAGGGGATGGGGATTTCCTCCTGCCTGAGCTTTCTCTGCCCTTCCTGGCTGGCCAGGGGACTCTGACAATGACCAAGAAACATCAGAGAAGGACAAAACTGAGGAAAGCAAATGGTTAGGCACAGACCAGAGACAGAGGCCAGGCCCTGCTGGGTGCAAGCTCCCCACTGCCCTTGAATCAAGCATCCCAGGGATCCAGTCCCCAACCCCTGCACGAGTTCCCCTCAAGTCTCAGCTCCCCTGGCCATGGTGTCCCTGCAGAAGGGGACATCCTGGGACCCTGCAATTCCCAGCTGGAACTTGGCCCCACACTCAGGCTGGGCTCAAGGCAGTGTCGGGCAGAAGGGGTTGGAACATCCCCAGACAGGCAGCGCCATGGGGAAGCTGGCAGGGTGAGGAGAAGCCACCACCACAGCTCAGCAGGGCTGGGCAGAGCAGCTTGCCCTGGGCCCACACTGCTGTCCCTCGGGCTTGGACAGGGTGTAGCCAGCTTCAGGCAAGCTCTGGCAAAGCCCAGCCCTGTGGCAGCAGCTGTGGAGGCAGCGAAACTGGCCCTGGGAGCTGGGCTGGGGTGGCTTCAGCACCTGGAGGGACCCAGGAAGAACCCAGAAAGCAAGGAGTGCCAGCAGCCTCTGAGGGGCAGGGTTCCCCAGAGGAACCCATCTCTCCTCTCTGAAGCAGCAGGAACAAGGAGCCCCATGGCCTGGGATGCTCCCCTGCACCCCAGGGCTGTCTCCAGCACTCCAGCTCTTCCCATGGCAGGATTTCTCTAGCTCCCATTCGAGGGTATCCCAGCACCCTCAAATGCTTTGCCCTCTCCCAGGCTGGCTCCCATTTGGGGGTATCCCAGCACCCTCAAATGCTTTGCCCCCTCCCAGGCTGGCCCTCACAGCGCGGTAGCACCGCATCCCCACCACCAACCTGTGCCTTCAACTTCCCTCCAGGTGAGGAGACCCAAATTCGTGCAAGCCCAGTTTAACTTCTCAGCCACCGACGGCTCCCAGCTGCCCTTCCTCCGCGGGGACATCATCGAGGTCCTGGACTGCCCCGACCCCAACTGGTGGCAGGGGAAGATCTACGGGCGCATTGGCCTCTTCCCCCGCAGCTACGTGCACCCCATCCGCAAGTGAGCTGCCGCCGGCGCTGCGGGCGAGCGGGCAGGACCGCAGCCCCCCGCTGCCCCCCCACTCACCGGAGCTGCTTTGTGCCTGCACATGGACTGTGCCTCCCTTCGTCCCCACAGAGAGTGCCTGTCCCCATGCCAGGCTGCCAGCGCATGAGGTCCCAGTGCCACGTGGGTTGTGCTGGAGGTAGAGGCCAGGCTGGTGATGATCCCAAATCCAGGGGCTCCGGCACCCTGAAACATCAGCCACAGCTCTCCCAGCTCCCCCCAACCCAGGACACCTCCGCTGCCCCCAGTGCTGACATCACCTCTCACTGTGGGCTGGCAGTGGTACTCAGCAGGGAGGGGGCACAGAGCATCGAACCAGGGCCAGCAAAGCTTCCTCAGAGCCACAACCCATCAACGCAGGGAAAGAGCACGTGGGCTCCCAAACCTTTGGTCCTCTCCAGACCCTACAAGCAAAGCCAAGGAGGGCTGCAGGCAGCCAGGATGAGACCAGGCTCGGTAACTCCATGAAGGGGTATCAGGGTGCCAGGGAAGGCTGATCCGGGGGGATTCAGTCCTGTGGGTGCTGTTCACAGCTGCAAATTGTGGCGCTTTCTAATTGTTTTATTTAGAGCTAGTAAAGTGTGTTTGGGTGACGCCCTCGAGTGTGGCCGCTCCTTTTCCGGCTCTGCCACAGTGGTCCTGAGTCTGCCTGTGTTCACACACCTACTGCATCACCATGGTTCTGTTCTCTCCTGCACCCCCCCTTTTGCCCACCCTGATACTTTGCCCTAGAACCCTCCCAGGGACTTGCTGCCCCCAAAATGCTCCCACACTTGGGATACACGTGGGACCCACAGTGCTGAGAACGCCCAGCTCATCACACCAGTAGATTTAAACATCCCATTTCCCAAATGTGACAAATAAAAACTATCACCTAAGCCCCCATTTCTGCCCCCCCTCCCAATAGCTTTCTTCCCCCCAGGGGCTGGAGGGCCCCTAGGCAAAATAAGCATAGCAGAAAATATTGACACACATCAGGACGACGGCGTTGATGCCACAGACGTGGGCCCAGAAATGGGGCTCTGGGGCATCCCTGAGGGACATGGCCTGGGATCCCTTGGCCTTTGATGGCTGCTGAGCACCCAGGGCAGCTGAGCAGGAACCTGGCACAGAAAGACAGTGTGGGGGACAGGGGGCCACAGGTACCCCCACCTCCCCCATGGGTGGCACAGCCCTGGGGAAACTGAGGCACGGGGCCTGCTACAGGCAGGGAGCGGGTGGTGCTGGGGATGCCTCCCCTGCCAGACACTCACCATCGGGGGGGCCCTGGGGTGTGCCGTTCACGGAGGGGTGGGGGGGGTCCCGTGAGAGAGTCCACCAGGTGAGATCCTTTAGCTGGAAAACAAGGAGAGATTTGATGAGAAAACCACCCCCAGCCAGACCCCCACAGGGTGCAACTGGGTGACACCAACATCTCCAGCCAAGGAGGTCTGGTGACTGACTGCAGCCGTGGGGGCCAGGGTGAGGAGTCCCGGGTGTCCTGCTCACCTGGGCTGGGGGTGGTGGGGGGGTCAGCAGGCTGCCCACCACCACCACGGTGCCCGTGGCGGCACACAGCAGCACGGCAAAGTGCAGGTAGTGGATGTCAGCGAGCAGCCAGGGCCGCTGGTCAGGGTCCCCACAGCGGGGCATGGGGTGTGCCAACTCCAGCCCCATCCTGGCCAGCCCCAGCATCAGCCCTGCCATCAGGCCCCAGAAAGCTCCCTGCAAAGCAAAGGTCCATGAGGGGTGGCTGGAAGGGGGACAGCCGCCCCATGGGGGATAACTCCTCCTCCAGCCAGACCCAGGAGGGGGTCGAGTGGCCCCTGTGTGTTGGGACAGCACCCTGCACCCCAACCAGCCAAGCCCTGGCCCAAACCTGCACCCCCTTGGTCAGGGAATGTCCCCTGTAAGACACGTCAGCTGTGTCATGCTTGGTGGCCATGCACAGCAGCACCTTCCTCCTCCTCCTCCTCCTCCTCACACCAGCCACCCACCAGCTCCCTGGGGAAATGCTGACAAGGCCCAGTTCCTCCAGCATCGCCTCTTCCTTTCCTCCTCCTGACCTCCTGAGCCCCACCAGGTTCCAGGAGCAGGGTGGGCAGGGAGGTGTTGGCAGCAATTCGTGTCCCAGGGGCACCCCAGGCATGTACCTGCTCGTTAGCTCGGGGCCAGAAGACAGCCAGGATGAAGACAGCAGTGACAGGAGGAGCCAGGTAGCTGGTGACAGCCTGGATGTAGACATAAAGCTGGCCACCACTGGAGCTCTGCAGGATGGGGATCCAGACCACGCTGAGGGCCACCAGCACCACCGTGACCACCCTGTGAGCGGCAGCAATGTGGTGCAGTGGGATGTTCCTGTCCCACCCACACCTCCTTGTACCCATGGCATCACCATGGCACTCATGTGGGGTGGGACGTCCCTGGGGTCAGGGGTTGGGTCCCAGTGCCAGAGCAGAAGAGCTGGCCGGGGGATGCTGGAGGGTGGGTGGGAGGATGCTCACCTGCACCAGGTGACACTCCTGAGGCCCCAGGAGATGTGAATTGTGTGAATGCCAACCCCATCCCAGGCAAGAGAGCATTCCCTGGGCCCATACCCAGCCCTGGGGTCTGGGGGCTGCTAAGCTGGCCCCCTCCATGGGAAACACTGAGCAATGGGCACTTTTGCTATGAAACTCCCCCGCTGCAGAGGCTGGGTGCTCTGGCCAGACGTGGGGGATGTTCTCAGCACCCCTGCATCTGCCCAACACACCCAGCTGAGACACAGGGACATGGGCTGAGCTGCCCCATGCTCAGTTCCCCCTGGCCAGGCTACAACAGAGGGGTGCATCTGTCCCCAACACCACTCTGTCCCCAGATGCACCCCAGTGGCACCCTCCTCCACAGCAAGAAGGATCGGCCAGACCCTACATTTTTGGGTGCAGTCTGTGCAGGCAGGCTAGGCAGGACACGCCCCAAAAGTCCCCATATTTATAGCTCAGCCAAGTTTATCTATAGCTTCACAGATTTACCTACATCTCCATCTGCTCGTCTCGGAAAGCAGAAGTAGGAAAAAATAAAAGATGCAAAAGCAACGAAAGCACCCCCAGCCCAAGCCCCCCCCTGCCTGACACGCTGGAAAGAGGAAGAAAAACACACACCCCAACCCATGGGGTAGGAGAAAAACCCCACATTCAGCATATCTTTGAGCCACAGATGATGCTGAAAGGTCACGGGGGAAGTGGAGGAGTGTCTGAGCATGCTGGGGAGCTCGGGGGTGCTGGGCGGCTGTCGACCCCCACCACAGGTCAGGATCCAGGCAGGGATGGACAGCAGAGCCCTGGCACAGCCTGCTGCAGGGACCTCAGGGGCTTTTTGGGGAGGATCAAGTGGTCTCAGCACCGTGCCGTGACACAGAGCTCGCACCAAACACCAGTGGGGATTTCCAGCCAGGCAGCGTGGCCACGATGGAGCTCAAATTCCCCAAGAACCAGGAGTTCTCTCTGGTCCACAAGCAAATCCCTTCCCTCCCCTTGCTGAGCCCACCAGGGCATGGGGTGGGGAGGAAGGGGGGTGGGGAGGCTGGGATCCTCCCCATGACCCCTCAGAAGCAACCCTGAGCCACACATCCCCATGCTGGCAGGTAGGAGGACCTCTACCTCACAGCCTGAGCAGCTTTCTATTCCTCTCCAAACCATCCCTCGTTGGCCGTATTCCCGCAGGGCCATTTGGCAGCAGCAGCTCCCTGCTCCCACAGGCTGCCCGATGCTCTAATGAATCCCTTGGGATCAGCTGCAGCAGCGACTCCTGCCCGGGGCAGGCAGAGCTCTTCGCAAACACTCCTTAATCATCCCAGTGAAAGCTCCCCAGCGACATTATGCTCCTTGTCACCAGCACCCAAGCCAGCGGGAGAGGTGAGGCAGGCCCTCAGAAGGGCACCCCAGTTCCTATGGGGGAGCAGAGCGGGACTGTGGTTCCCTGGGATCAACGCCCATCCCCTTTCCCGCCCTCCAGAGACAGAGGATGCCAAGAGGTGTCTGTTCCCAGAGCTGCTGGCCCAGCCAACCCTCCCCGCGGCCCAGCCAAAGCCCTGACCCAGATTTGCTGCTTGTCATTGTCCGCCGGGCGCAGAGGACACTCCCCGCGCTGCCCGGCTCCGCACCGGGGCATTCCCCAGCGCTGAGTCTGCCGCCCCGAGCACAGCACCACGGGCGGGTATCCAGGCACCTCGCTGTAGCCCGGGAGCAGCCAGGGCATGTGCCAGCAGCACTGCCCTTTACCGCCCAGCGAAGCCCCGGTACCCTCTGCTGGGAGCAGCTGTTGGCTTTTCCCTGGGGAGTGGGGCTGGAGGTGATGAGGGAGAAGCTTGGTGCCAGGCACAGTCCTGCCCCTCGGAACACACTGTCTGCCTTCCCAGCACTTTCATACGTAGACTAATCCAAGGGCTTGTTCTCCTTCCAGAAGCTGGGCTGAGCACGGGCATTTTGCAGGCTCCCAGGCACCAAAGGCCTGGGATGGAGTGGCTCCACCAGCCCCCCGAAAGCCCCAGTCCCTACCTGCCCACCAAGAGCAGCTCTCGCTCGCCAGCCCCTGGCCTCAGCTTCTGCCAGATGTCCATAGTGAAGAGCGTGCTGCTGCTGTTGAATACAGAGGTCAGGGATGACATCAGCGCGGCCATCATCACGGCGATCATCAGACCCCGAAGGCCTGGGGGAGAGAGAGAGACCGTCAGGGAGCAGCAGAGCTGGAGGCAAAGGGCCAGGGCAGCCCCAATGCTTGGCCGGAGGATAAAGCTTCACCCTGCCCAGACACACACCAGGATCTCCCCCCCCTCAGGGCAGGGACTGGGTTTGGCGACACCCGGCTGCACCCCAGGATGCTGGACCCTATGCTCCCCTGGGGTCACCTGCATCCCCTGGCCTCGCTGCTGGGGGCACATGTGGAGGTGCTGAAGGAGATGTCCCCTGTGTGAGCCCACCCAGACCAGCTTTGAGGACACCTCAAGGGCTGAGCCCCAGGGTGCAGCAAAGCCTGGCAGGAGATGGAGCCCCCCCAACCTCCCACCTACCCACCTACCACTGGGCATCAGCTCGACCACCAGCTTGGGGTAGGCGATGTTGGAGCAGCCCACGGCGGCCCCACACACATGGGTGCACTCCTCGGGGTCCACACAGGCCACAGCATCTGGGGGACAGAGAGTGGGTGATGTGCCAGGACCCTTCACAGGGTGAGACCTCCCGCTCCCCTGGCACCCTCACCTATCAGGCTGGACATCAGCCCCTCACTATCACCACGGCACCCAGACCTTGCCAGGGGCCCAAGGGAAGAAGCAGGGAGGACATCCCATATGGAGATCTGCCTCCCCCCAGCTTCAATGTCCCCACGCAGGCAGGATCCAGCCCCGCAGCATCACCCTCACCTCCTACATCACACCCAGCCCAGCTCTGCTCCGAGCTCTCCCAACATTAGAGCCAGTGACAGTTGCCCAGGGGGAGGCTCCAAAGCTGGGGAGGGGCCGCACTGGGACCTGGGGGCTACAGCCGAGCCCTTGCAGGCAGGTGCTGCCCATCCCCACACACGGGGCCGAGCGGGTTCGGGCACCGCTGGGGCAATTACCTGTGCGTGGGCAGCGCCCAGCAGCTCTCCGGGACGCACGGGCAGCTCGCCAGGACCGTCAGTGACCAATTACCTCTGTGTCTCACCAGCGCTGAACCCCTTTTTATTGTTATGCTCATAAAGCATTGAAATAGATGGAAATGAATGTCAGGCATAAATATGGATGGGGTGCCTGCCTCGCCGGTCGGCAGCCTGCTGCCAAGGAGCCCTGGGAGCAGCAGGCGATCCCCACACACAGCTGGGAGCATCGCCCTGGGCCTCCTGTATGGTGACCCTTGCTAAAGTGGGGGGCAGCCCTTAGAGCCCCCTCCCAGCAGCAGCAGCTGGGGAAGGCAAACAAAAGCTGGTCACTCTTTGGGGTGTTCATTAGCATGGAGTGCAATGGGTGGGGTGCAATGGGGATGCAGTCGGAGTCCAGCACAGGGTGAAGGCAACAAACAACAGGCAATGTTCAGCACATCCCAAGGATGCTAAAAGAGTCAGGCCACCTTTCCCCAGGGTTCAACTCAGTGTACAGGCTGCAGTGGCTCTGTCCTCCAGCAGCTGTGAGTAAAGCTGCTGTCACTGCCCCATGCCTCAGTTTCCCTCTCCCTCAAACACCACGTTGTGCACGACTCCATGCAAATGGCTGGTGGCCAGCAGGTGGAAGATACTCCAGAGGAAAAAGCAGTGTCTGGGTGTCACACCTGCTCCAGGGCTCAGCTCTGCCACAGAATCCCTCAGAGGGACACAGGAGCATGAGGGCAGTGGGAGCAGAGCCTGGCAGGGAAGCTAGAGACCCCGTGTTGGGATCAAAGCCCAGTGCCATATCCTGCTGCCTCACTTTGTTATTAGGCACTCTCCAATAGATGGGAAATTAATTAGGAACTTGTAATTAATGCTTCCACCTGCAGCCGGGAGGAGCCAGCTCCAGTGCTGGCTTCAGGAGCGGGGCTGTGGCGGTACTGGGTGCTCCCTGTCCAGCTGGACCAGCCCGGGGCAGGCGAGCAGGACCCCTGCCACAGCAGGGACTGACCTGCCCGGCCAGGGGACAGTCTGCCAGCCCACAGGGTATGACAAAGGAGCTGCTGGCTCTTGGGTTGGGTGCCGAACTCAACACGTGGGGCAGACACCTGGTCCTCTGTCCCCAGAGGGGGAACATGGGCATCTCTGCCCCACGCAGGGGTCCGGCGATGCTCCAAGTATGGGGCTCTGCAGTCCCAAACTGCCTCCCTAACCCAGCCATAGAGGCCAGCACATCGCACGACAGACGTGGTGCCACGTTTACACCGTCATGTAATAAATCATACGTACACACCCTGCTAAAGAGACCGTAAATCTCCTCACACAATGAAACCAGAGTCAGGTAGGTACAACTGCAGCACGCTCCGGCCACACCACGCACACCCACACGCCGGCCCTGATCCAGGGCATCTCCCAACCTTCCTGGGGTAGGAAGGGGGGACAACAGCTGAGGAGGAGGTCTCAGAGCTCCCCCATGGGTGCTGGCCAAGTGCTCAGCTCTGTCAAGTTTACTGTCCCAGGTGGAACTCCACCAGCACAAAGGGACACCACTGCTTGCTCAGCGGGAATAGGATTTCAGCCAAAATACCTCCAGTTTTATCTCCAGCACCCTCAGTCTCTGCTGCACCCCTTCCTGCCCAGGTCACAGCGCAGATGATGTAACGTCCTGTCACTGGGAAGTCCCCACGGCATCGCCACAGCCTCTCCACAAAGTCATCGTCTCCATCCAAAACGCCTCCTGAGCCCATATTTGATGAGAGCCAAGCACTTCCTTCCTCCTTGTGTCCTGATCTCAACATGCAGCTGTCACATCCCTCCATCCCCACGTCCCCTGTCACCATTGCTCCCTCCTGCCCACGGCAGAGCAGAGCTGGGCACAACCCAGCACACAATGTCATTGATTTTGCCAGCCCTTTCCAAGCATTCACACAACCCCTTTTCCTCCAGTGCAAGAGGAGAAAAGCCAGCGTTCCCCCTCAGCAGCCCACTGCTTTCACTGAAACCTGGGCAGGTACCAGCTCAGCCTGCCACAGCCCAGCTTTGAGAAAGCCCAGCTGGAGTTTCTCCCCTCTATGCAGATTTCCGACTCCTTTGTCCTCCCAAATCCTCCCCGGGCTCAGCCCTTCGCTGTGACACGCACCCCAGCCAGGGACAGTGCAGCAGGGATGCTGCACGGCCACCGTGCCTGCAGAGAGGAGCCCTTTGATGGCCGAGTGCTGGGGCAGACAGGCAGCTTCGCCCTGGGAGCCTGACTCAAGCTGGGCTCTCATTTACGCGGCTGCGAATCCAGCTGAGCTGCTCCAACGCCAGGCAGCGAGACGCAGCCCCTGGCACTTTCCCTTTTTGCATCGGTGCAAGAATCTGACCCCGATTCCTGAAATTCATCTGTAGCTGAGTTTCCAAGTGTAAAGCTCCGTATTTCTGGTTTGTGACACCCAACTGATGGATCCAGGGTGGGGTTTTGCCCATCTCCCAGTTATTAACGTGATCTGCCACAGCGACATCGAGTGCTGGGACCGCAGGGCTCCTGCAAACCTTGTGACAAAGCAGAAGAGAGTTTAGAAGAGAATATTCTATTTCCTACCCCATCACCCATCCCAACTCCTTGACCACTCCAGGGCTGACCAAGCCCAACCTGTGATTAAGGGCATTGTCCAAATGCCTCTTGAACACTGACAGGCCTGGGGCATCGACCACCTCTCTGGAAGCCTGTTCCAGTGCCTGGCCGCCCTCTCAGTAACGAAATGCTGCCTAAGGTCTAATCCCCAACCCCCAGTGCACCTTTGAACCATTATGGCAGCTGTGACCTGGTGCCACCACACAGGACACGCCTGGGATCCCAGCTCCCACACTAGCACCCAGCTCCTCGTTCCCAGCACAGCAGAGGTTAACCAGGAGGCAAAGCCACTTTCCTGGGAAACACTGACCTCCCAGCCAGCACGCTGGGAGAGGGAAAGATTTCAGGAGACACACGCTGTATTTTTAAAGGCAAACACCCAAATCTCTCCCCAGGCCCCTCCACACCCCTCAACCTCCCACATCCACACGGTCCCAGGGGACTGGAGGGACGCATCAGCCGAAGGAGTTAATGCGCAGGAGGGCTGGGAATTGCGAAGGGAGCATGTGACTGCAGGTGGGGCAGGGCGGAGCGATGATGAATCACTCTCTTTGCTTTTCCTCTTTTCACTTCTTGCTGTTACCTGTCCGGCACACTGGCAGGAGCTCCAAATAATCGACCTGCCAGCCGGGGCGATGCACAAGAGGCTGACGGAGGCGTTGGATGCCACGAAACCCACCGGCTGACCCAGTTCTCCCGGAGCGATAACCACGGACAGCTTTCGGGCTGAGAAATGCCGCTTTTCTCTGCTCTTTAGTAAGCTTGGGGTTTGTTTGTTTTTCCACTTTTATGGTATTATTGCTGCCTTGGAGGATGAGAAGGTTGTGGACCTGGAGATAGAGGACCTTCACGGTGGTCCACGTGCACCTGGGGCCGTCTCTGCCCCTTTGCACAGCCCCAGCTGTGGGAAGCTCCAGGTTTTCCTCACCCAAAGCCCTCTCTCCACGCAGAGCCAGGAGCAAGCAAGGAACCGAATCCTCTTCCTCGGTGAGGAGATCCAGCACAGCAAAAGCCAGTGGAGAAGAGAGCAGCATATTTCCTCAGCTGCACATTGAGCCAGGGAAGGCGAAGTAAAGCAAATTGTGTATTTAAAGACGGGGAAATAATTCCTTGTTTATTGTCAACATCCGGTGCCTGCTGCGGGTACAGAGTTCCCTTTGGAGAGGGTACCCACACGTGCCATCACCATGGCTTTCTCCCAGGTGCAGTGCCTGGATGACAGCCACGTCAACTGGAGGTCCAGTGAGTCCAAGCCCGAGTTCTTCTACAGCGAGGAGCAACGCCTGGCCCTGGAGGCACTGGCCTCCCGTGGCCCCGATGCCTTCTACGAAGTCCTGAAGAAGGAGAACATCAGGGACTTCCTCTCTGAGCTGGAACTAAAGAAGATCCTGGACACGTTGGAAACGTACGACCCCGGCTCCGAGTACATCCCACGCCACGGCAGCAGCGCGGGGGAGAGCGAAGGCGATCACAACAGCCAAGGGGATGAGCAGGATGTGGCCCCCTCCCTGGAGTACTGGCCCCAGAGGTCCGACCGCTCCATCCCCCAGCTGGACCTCGGCTGGCCCGAGACCGTCGCCTACCGTGGGGTCACCCGGGCCACCGTCTACATGCAGCCGCCCATCGAGGGGCAAGCACACATCAAGGAGGTGGTGAGGAAGATGATCTGCCAGGCTCAGAAGGTGAGGTGCGCCGCAGGGATGGGGCAGGATTTGCCCCGGGCTGTCCTGCCGAGGATGGATCCTAAAGTCCTGCTCAGCCAGGCGATGCACATCCCACGGGAAGCTCTGCCCAAGTCAAGGCACTGGGGTCAAGCTTTCGGGTTTTCCCACATTCCTTTGGTGGAATCAATACTGGGGGATCAGATTTTGCTAAAGATGCTGTTAGCTTGGTCCAACGCTCCCTGAGAGGAACGTGACCCTTCCCGTGATCCACAGGGCAGCATCGTTAACCCCAGGGTCCCTCCAGGGCTGTGAGGAGAAGCACCCATGAAAAATGGGTTGAGCTGTTTTCCAGCTGTGAGCCCACGGTGCCAGGCACCCTGAGCAGTACTCCCAGAGCCCCGTGTGAGCGCATGTGGCAACACGCAGGAACCAGGGGAGCCAAACTCAGCCCTGGGGCAAAACAGCCGCAGCCACTGGTCTGGTGCTGATGTGTGCAAGGGTCAAGCTCGGCCTGAGATTGCCACAGGGCTCAGCCTGGCCTTAAGACAAAAACTGTGAGCTGACCTGCAGGACAAGGCTGGGGAGATGCCGAGGGGATTTGGGTTGAGACCTGTCCTCCCCATGGCGTCAAACCAAGGAGGAGGGAATTGGGGTGGATGAGCGATGGGGTCAAGCTGGTGTCATGGGCAGGAGGACCAGGGAAGGAGAGAGATGATGGCATGTGTTGAAGGCCAGTGGTGGTGGGCAGAGGTTACTGGTATTTCCCAGTGACCCAATTCCAGATGGGAAGTACAGGAGGGATCAGTACCTGCTGGTTTCGTGGTGCTGGTGGTTGAAGCGCTTTGAACTCTGTGCGTCCACTCCCTTGAGAAATCTAGCTCCAAGGAAGGAGTGTTCCAAGCCTGGGGATGCTCCAGCAGGAAAACAGGGACATCCTGCCAAGGGAAGACAGGCTGGGATGCATTGGGGCCAGCTGGCTCTGGAGACCCTGTGGTGGTCAGGGATAGTGCTGGGGTCCACAGATTCTGGTAGAAGAGAGGGAAGCGTGGTGGCAAGGAGCTTTCTTAGCCTTTCCAGGACAAGAGGGCCAGGGATCTGAGTACAAAGAGACCTGGCTCAGGCAGGAAAACTGATCTCCCAACACATCCGAGCCAGCAGGTTCACGGGGACAGCTGTTGCAGGGGATCAGAGCCACCCTGCTGCAGATGGAGCCATCTCTGGCTACCACCACCTCACAAAAGTTGAGGTGACTTGTCCTTACCTGCAATGTTTTCCCTGCCAAAGGGCTTTGCAGTGAGGACAAAGGGAAGGGAGGGCTGAAGTCCCACAGGATGGAGGATGGGATAACTCCCCCACTACAAATAATGTCTCAGCTTCAGGTCTTTCCAGCTGCCTCTGACCCAATCCTGCAGCTCCTGCCTGGCTATGCCTACTCACAGCTTCCTGCCTGCCCCCCTGCCCCCCTCCCCAAACATCATCTCCTGAGTCATCCCACCACCCTCCTTTGGCTCAGAAGAGCCAGGCAGTTGAGTCAGGCAGCTGCCAGGCCCTGTTGCCTGTACCATCCCCACCTCTTCTTGGAGCATCTCCAAGCTGCAGGGATGTGGCTGGTGCAGCCATGTTTGTCACCAGTCCCTTGATGCCCTATAAACAGGGCTGGGCTCTGTCTCCTGGTCCAGACAGTCCCTGTGAGTGTGATGAAATTTGGTGACACTGCTGGTGACATGCAGGATCCTGTTTGGAGCTTAAGGCACCCCAGGAAATGTAGAGATGGGTGCATGCTTCAAACCCATGCAGTCTGCAGGGTCTGTGGGTGGCAGGAGTTACAGGGGCTGACAAGTGAGATTGTCTCCCCACTGCACCCAGAGATTTCATTGGAGAATGAAGATCTTCAGGGCAGCTCGGCAGTGAAGGGGTTTACCTGAGGAAGCAGAGAGTGGACAGAAGGATGGTCTGGCTCCCACTCCATCTGATGTCATGCAGGCTGGCCACATGCCCCATCCTTCCTGCAGTGTCCCTTGGCCCACCCTGCAGAGATCCCTGCTGGACTGTCCCATCCCACTGGGCAGCAGCAGCGCTTCTCATCCTCCTGTGAAGGAGCACGGGCTTAGGAGAGCTTCAGTAGTGCATCCCAGGGGATGACCCTTGTGCCTGCTGCTGTTGAAGACACTCAGTCTGAAGTGATCCCAGGTGCCACACACCAAACACCACCACGTGGGTGCTGTCTCAGACACAGAGGAGCAAAGTCCACCCAAGCAGACAGCCTGGCTGAGGAAAGTTCACAGCCCATGGGAGCAGGGCTGACACTGGGTAGGTTCGCAGGAGCTCAGAGCTGGAGACAAGGGAGCCAAAAGCTGAGACATGAGGCAGCTTTGATGGTGCAGATGAACCTACTTGCCTTCAGGAAGGGGGCCAAACGCTGCTGAGTTCAGAGCTTCTGCTTTGCTCTGCAGAGGCGCAAACCGAGGTGAGCTGGAGCAGGGGATGCAGCTATCCCCTTTCTGGGAATAGATGGGAAAGAAAAGCAGCAGGATCGTGCAGCTGTGTCCCTGCTCTCCCAGAATATTGCCATCCTTGCAGCCAACGAACGGAGATGGTCAGGGACATGGTACACCATCAGGCTTCACCCTGGAGAACTTCACCAGGTCTGGCCACGGCACAGCCATCTCTCCCTTGATGCAGATCCCCTCGGGCTGCAAAGCTCACAGGATGGGTGGGGAGGAAGATGTCCCTCTTCTCCTCTTCTCTACATTTTGATTCTCTCTGACCAGAAACCAGAGCAGGCTGAAAACACTGACTGGCCAAAAGCCACCAGAGACAGCAGTGAGTTTGACCTCCTCTCTGCACTTGAGGTTCCACACTGAGATTGTGGTGATATAATTACCCTGAGCAACTTCCAGCAAAGGTTGGGAGGCCCTATTAATTACTGTTTACAAAACCTTCTGCCATTCCTGGATGAAAGGGTCGACAGGGGAGAGCAAGTATTAATGTTACTTGTCCCACCTCACCCTCATCCCAACACGCTTCCTCTAATTGTGCCTTGGTGCCTGCCTAATTTATTAAAGGCCCACGTGGTGTGCCCCAAAAGTCATTATCTGATGATTCAGAGTGAGCTAATAAAGAGCTGTCATTTCCTCTATAAAACCTGATCCTGCAGTTTATGCCCTCATCAGAACCATTCAGGAGGATCCTAACACCCCGTGTCCGAGGGGATGCAATGGAGATGCCCACAGCAGGGGTTTGGAACTAGACTGGGATCCGGCACTTGTGCACCCGCTGCATCCGATGGATCTTGGCAGCTCCTGGGAAGAAAAGTGTCACTCACTTGGGCACTGGGAGGATCTGATTGTAGATTTGGGGCTGGTCTTCTCTGCACCCTCCAGATGAATGACAAAGAGATGAGGAAGGTTCCCGGGATGTCGCAGTGGCAAAGGAGCCACTGTGGAAGAGATGCCTCTGCCCTGCTGCCAGGGACCTCCCTGGCACTGAGCATTCAGGTGCCAAGCACTGCCCTGGAAGGGGTGACAGGGACAAGGGTGCCAAGCTTACTTGCTGGAGCACAGGGTGCTCCTGACGCTCCCATTCCCTGGGCTGGGAAGTAAATAGCACAGAGGATTTTGCTCCTCTGGAGCAGACAAACCTCCATTCTTTGCAGATTAAAGCCTGCACCTGAGTTTGGCACCAACCCATCCAGTCCCAGCTAAAGTTCCAGCTCAAGCAGCCCCACAGCACATTTCACCACTGCGGTCCCTGGACAGTCACCGCATCGGGGAACGCTGCCAGCACCATCCTCACAGTCCATTCCATGCCAGGGCAGCGCGTTGGCACGCTGGCATGAGATCCCAGTGACAAACCAAGGCCAAGCCTGTCCTGCAGGCAAGACGCGGCGGGGAGGGAAGCAGAAGCGCTGAGTGGCGACAGGATGCACCAGCCGAGCAGGAGGGATGGGATTGAAAATGTGGGCAAGCGGGTGAAAGCCAGGCTGCCTCCCCACTGCCCCAGCCAGCTGCCCTGGGCAACTGCCTGCAGCACGCTGCCTGCTTGCCATCCCAGAGCGAGCGATGCTTGGGATGGGGGATGTCACTGTGCCCTGCCTGCGTCCCTGCAAAGTGCCTGCCCATCTTCAGAGCCATAGCAGCGAGCTACAGCCTTGGGAATGCCAGGACCACAGTGGGACAGTGCCCTTCTCCTCCCAAAATGAAAGCAAACACTATTATCAGCCCCATTTCATAAGCCCTCAACCCCCTCCCAGAGAAAATCCAGTGCAGGGGCAGAGAGACCTGGCCACAGCCACGTGGAGCATCGGTGTCAGAGACAGGAGCGAAGCATCCGCAGCCGAACTCACATGCTCAAGTGGGGGGACACACCGTCCCAGCTCAGGTGTCCCTCATGGCAGGCAGCACAGCTCCTCCCCAATTATTCACTGCAGATGGAGAAGCCAAGCCCTGAGCTTTACGAGTGGCTTTGAACCTGTCCCACTTCACATCGCTGGCGAGACAAGTGCAGTCCTCGCTGGGCTGCCAATGAAAAGTGGCACCCGGGTTCCTGCCTCAGTTTCCCCACCAGGACAATGAGGACACACAAAAAACATGAAAGGGTGTGCAAGGGAGTGAGGATTTCTCCTCTCAATGGCAAAGCCTATCGAGATGCTCTCAGGTGAGGATAAACGGGAATTCAGTTACAATCGAGTGGTAGAGCTGTAAAGTCCCCTCTTGCCTGGATCACCAGCAACCTCCCAGAATGTTCACATGTGGCCAGGGTTGGGAAGGTCAGGGTAGCATGGGAGACAGCACAGGCTGGAGCTCCCCATGCAGCCTCACTCCTCACCCCATTGCCTGCAGTAAAGGAAGGGAAGAGCCAGCAGTGTCATAACACACGATCTTCTCCCTAATTAGAGCTTTCCACCTTCTGTGGCATGAAACTAATTAAAAGGCAGCTCGGTGCTTTGAGAGCCTGGACTGGACGTGCCAGAGTGTGCAAGCAGCCAGCACCATCCCAATTCCCTTCCCTCCTTAGGGAGGAGCATCCCAGGGTCTCCCTGTGGCACCCACTGGCTCCCACACCGGTGTCCTCCACGGCTCAGCCCCGTGCTGTGGGCAGTGGAGACCCTCAGCCCCGAGCCAGGGCACTTTCCAGGACCAGCCAGAGATGGGAGCACCAACTGGCTTCCAAGCACAGGATAACGCCAGGCCAGTGCCCCAGTGACAAGCTGTTTCCCGTGTGGCTGCCACCACTCTGTGGGGTGAGGGGAGGCAGAGGTGGCTGTGGGGCTCGGCTGCCCTACTGCAACCCCAGGGACTGCAGCGAGAGGCTCCCCTGTGCTGCGGGCAGCTCTGCTGGCACATGGCTCATGCCCACGTCACAGGCGATGCCATCTCCAGGAAGGCAAAATCCACAGGTGTGGAATGAACTTTGGTGCTCAGGCAACAGCTCCAGCAAGATCCCAGCGCAGCTGGACATGGCGCGGATGCACCTTCCTATCACACATGGGGCTCGCCCCGGCCCCACCAAAGCAGCAGACGCCCTGGGTACAAAGGCAGCTCCACCTTGCTGGAGACAGTGATGCTGCCATGTGCCAAGCCCTGCTGTCACTGCATGGGGACCATTGTCCCAGCTCTGCTCTGGTACAGCCAGGAAGGAAGGAAGGAGGGAGTGATGCTGTGCCACAGGAGCAGCACCTGGGGGACCTGGCAGTGTCCTGGCCATGAAAGGGCTGGACAGCAAGACCTGGAGAGACAGCAGCAGCCCCAGTGACAGAAGCACTGCCTGGCCAGTGTGCTGGTTTGGCTTCACAGAGGAGAGCTGGCTTTGAACCCAACCTCATCACTGCTAGGAGCAGCCTGGCCTTAGGACATCAGCCCATCGCAGGTGCTGGGAGCTCCAAACTGCCGCCTGTTTTCCAGCCACCCTGTCAGCTTGCACACAGGCCTGGCTTTATAAAAGACACTAAAAGCTTTTTCAGCATTTTTAGCAGGAGATTTCAGCTCCTGAATGCACTTCAGGGGTGTCCTGATACTTTCTACCAAACTTAGAGTCACTTCTAGCTGCTTTTTTACACTCTTTCTCTCAGCACAAGCGTGCAGGGCAACCCCAGAGACACCAACCCCCTCACACATGCCCTCAGACAGACACATCAGCGCATCACAGGTTTCCCCTTCTGGTGCTCCCTATCACAGGCAGTGCCAATAGCAAAACTTCTCAGACAGAAGCCCTGCTTCTTAAAGGCAAGGAACTCAGATTAACCCTCAGATACCAATTTTTCCACAAGCATGTTATGCTACAGGCCACCACTGGAGACCAAACCTCCTGTAGGGATCAGCAGAGGAATGGGACTGAGAGCACACGTGGTTTCAGTTCTCATCCAAGCACATCCTACATCTCAGGGTTGCCACCCAGCCAAGCTACCCAGACTCACCTCTCTTATCCCTTCCCCAGGTCATTGCAGTCGTCATGGACATGTTCACTGATGTAGACATCTTCAAGGACCTCCTGGACGCAGGCTTCAAGAGGAAAGTGGGAGTCTACATCATTTTGGATGAGACCAATGTGAAGCACTTCCTGCAGATGTGTGAGCGAGCCCAGATGCATGCCGGACACTTGAAGGTAAGGAAGGGTAAGGGCTGCGTGACCTCCTCCAATGCAAGGAGAGAATCAGAGCTATCAATCAGCCCTGCTCGCTCCTGTCTTGGGGAGATCACAGCCTCCAAACTTTGGGCAGTGCTGCATGAGCATAGTCCATTTTTCCTGTAGCCAAAGCTGAAGGTGATTCCCAAATCCAGGAGCAGTAGGATGGAGGGGAACAGATGAGAGATGGGGGCATGGATTTCCGCACAGCAAAGCTGGGTGCAGAAAGCCCAGGGAGCTGCTGGTACCCCTTAAAGCTGGCTTTGGGGCAGAGGGGTGTTCAGGGAGCTGTGGTCCCACAAGAGTGGGCACGGCAAAGCTGAGGGCAAACCTGCAAGCTCATCTCCTGGTGAATAATCCAGCAAGAAGGAAGGCACAAGAGGCAGGATGCTCTGCCAGGGCTGGATCCGTGTTCTCATCAGCCCCATGGTTGCTCCTGCCCCAGGGCCAGGACCAGCAGGAGCAACCACCGCCGGTTCTCTGGCTTTCGGGCTCTCCCGCAAGTCAGAGGCTGGAATTAAAAAACTTGATTTTCCCCTTTTCCGGGGCCTCCGCCCCAGCACCAGGCCAGGAGCAGAGCAGGAAGGCAACAGGCTGCCTGTGGTGCTGCCAAGGATGCCCTCACCACTCTCACCCACGCCGGGCAGTACCCTGGTGGGACCCATCTTCCTGCACACGACACATTCATCCACGCACATCGCTCCTGTGCACGGATCTGATTTGAGTGAGGGAAGAGGCAGCAGTAGAGGGATGCCTGGCAGTGCAAGGGCTCAGTCCCCAACCCAAAACGCCCCAAACCCCTGACACACCCCCGTGTGTAGATAAAAAAATCACCTTGCACAGTGCTTGTGCAAAAGCAGAGCAAGATAAAGAGGCAGAGGAGAGGGCAGGGTTACATCAGCCTCAGGAGCAGCAGCAGCAGGAACCCTTGCTCCAGCCACAAGGTTCCAAGCTCTCTGCCTGGTCTCCACATCAGATGCAAACACGCTGGAGCAGCCCAGCAGTTTCACTTCAGGCTTCACAGACACCCAGCTCCTGGCTGCATTTCACCCGCCAGCTGCGAGCGAGTCACCGGGCCTCGCCTGTTGCTTGGCAGAAGGGTGATGTCTCCGCGCCTGACGTCACCCAGCCGTGCACGCTGCCTGCCAAATGGCTGGCGGGGAGGCCCATGCCCAGGCAAGCTCACCAAATTTGCTTACAGTGAGGGTGAACTCCTGGCTGAGCAGGAACACGTCGGAGCCACAACGCCCTCACACCAGGCTGGAGCAGGGCTGGGACATGGGGCGGGAGGCTCAGGGACCCCCAGCCTGCCAGGCTTAGGCCTTCCCCTGCCGCCAAGCCTGCCAGCCCTGCTTAATTGCTGCTCACAACAATTAAAGCAGACTCAGCTAAGCTTTTACCCGCGTCCAAACTCCCTGGAGAGTCTGGTATCCTGCAGACTGCTTCCTCTCCGAGACCAGAAAAGCCAGCGCCGATGCACCCCGGTGTTTTCATGCATTAGCAATCCGGTGGCAGGACTGGAAAAGCAGGAGAACATCTGCAGAGCTCGGCAAATGTCTAGAAGTTTGGGATTTGCCACGCATTGCAGTCAGTTTGCTGGCATGGGACGCAGCAGGGCAGGAGGCGGTGAGGAAACTAGGGCAGTGTCTGGGAGCTGCTTCTCAAGCCAGGAGATGCTAACGAAACGCGGTTATCTCAGCGCCTTCCACGCTTAGCAATTAGCGAGCCACCTTGGGCAAGGCTCTCTCGCTGGGTTGAGCAACTGGGCGAGTGCTTGGGGAGTGATTCACCCGTCCCAGGCGTCCCGTCACGCTGGGCGCTCGCTCGCCGTGGCAGATTGAATAAACAGATCTTATTTAACAGCAGCGATAGGCCAGGAGTGAGGAGGAAGGGAAAGGTAACCGGCACCTGGCTTTGGGGAGCTTTGTTCCCCTGGGTGTTACCTGAGAAGAATCCCATGGCTGCTTTGCGCCTTTGTGCAGGGGGTTGGCCCTGAGTGTGCTGGGAGAGCTGGGAGAAGAGAGGGTGGGCAGAGGGCTCAAGCCTTGGGTGCAAGCGTTAGCCAGCAGCTGACCAACCTGGGCTCTACCATGTAGGGACAACATGGGATGGGGATGGGAAGCACCACCCCAACCTGCTTGCCAGCCAGCCCCTAGCACCCCTGGTACTGCCCACCGCTGGACACACTCAGCACTGCTCCTGCCCTCAGACATTCCAGGAAAAAGGTGGATCACAGGATAAAAAAACCTAAATGTGCTATAAAACCCCCAAACTTCACTCAGCATGTAACATTTCCCTGGAAATCCAGCCAGGAAAGCCTTTGCATCACATCAAAACCAGCTTCCAATCACCATCCATCCTCCCAGGCACATGGGAGTGGGGACCAGGGGTGCCTGAGCTTGGCTCATACCCAGGGTCAGGGCTGTGCCAGGTCATGGTCTGCGGGGAGAGAGGAGACCCCAGAGAAGCAGATGAGGAAGGCTGGAGGTGAGGAGGACAAATGCCACAGAGGCCACGACCTAGTGATGACACAGTGCCTTCAGCAATGGCATTACCCACATCCCAGCAGGAACAGGAGGAATGTAGGTGCTTTCATAAGAAAAATATTTTCTCCCCACCCCAGGGAGACTATTTGCAGTGAAAGATGCTATCTGCTCAGCTGCAAAAATATGCTGGTGCCCTCCAGAGAAAAGCACAGAGGCAGGAGCCAGACTGAGGGTAAAAGCATTTTTTTTTCAGAGTCAGAGCT
Organism: Gallinula chloropus; assembly: GCF_964237585.1. Lineage (NCBI taxonomy): Eukaryota > Metazoa > Chordata > Aves > Gruiformes > Rallidae > Gallinula > Gallinula chloropus. The sequence goes on from NC_140100.1 coordinate 5,214,963, forward strand.
GCCCCTCCCTGCCTGGGCTCCCTGGGGGAAGGACACCCCACTCACTGGCCACTGCCACTGTGGGACGTGCCCTGTCGGCCCACGTGCCTGGGTTTCGTTTCCTGAGGGTGAAAAGATGTTTCCCCCACCCACCCTTAAAACCATGGTTAGATGCTCAGCTATAGGAACACAGGGGAAACCCAGAACAAAGCCCCTGCTATCGGGTCACCTTCCACTGTCCTGGGGTCCCCACCTTCCCCTAAAACCCCTTGTATATGTCCCGCTGGGGAGCAGGTGAAGAATCACCTCTCCCATCATGGGATTTGCATAAATCACGGGAGGTGGGAAGCGCCTGGGAGGTTATCACACGCTGCTCACCCACGGACACGGCAGCGCCGAGTTCAAGAGGTAGAAAGCACTGCCCCACACATGGGCAAAGCTGGAAATTCCTGAAGCCAAGTCCTTGGTTCACTGTGTGGCCCTGAGCAAGTTATTTTATCTTCCCATCGCCACGGCCTCCCCTGAGCCTGCCATGGGGAGCAGTTCCCCATCCTCAGAGGGGTGATGCTCAGAGGGCAGACCAGCCCTTTGCTCCTGCTCACACTCCTGCCTTTGCTTTGCAGAACCTGCGAGTCCGGAGTACAGGGGGGACAGAGTTTTTCACCCGTTCAGCCACCAAGTTCAAAGGGGCTTTGGCCCAGAAGTTCATGTTTGTGGATGGGGACCGGGCCATGTGTGGATCCTACAGGTAATCAGTGGTGTCTCCTCTTGCCCACCCCACGGAAGCGGTGGTCAAAGGGCTGGTGTAGACTAAGACCTGGCCCCTGCCCAGCCTGGCCCCAGGATCTTGTCCCAGACTTGCTCCCCCTCCTCCTAAACTGGGACATGATTTTTGCAAAGCCAGCCTCAGATTTGGAGTGGGACCCAAGGGGTCCCCACCACCCCACAGCCAGGTCAGGGTGCCCCTCCTTCTCAGAGGTGGTGGGACACACCAAGTGCTCCTACCACTGGTTGTGGTAAGCACAAGGATGGACAAAACCACTGAACTCCAGTCCCAACTCTCCTGCTGACCTCAGGTTTTCCAGTTAAACATTTCCTACACAAAGCCTATTTGTCCAAATGAAAACTTGTCTTGGTGGAAACAGACCCATCTCAATGAGCTTTTCAGTTTCAGACAAGTTTCACAGGCATGGAACCGAAACATTTCCTACTTCCAGGCCACAACAGAACCCACACCCTTTTACAAGTTGCTTTTCTTAACTAACCCAAATGGAGAAAGGAAAAGCAGCCAAAAACAAAGGGAAAAACTGGCTCACATCAAACACGTTTTCTTTTGACTTCAAGTTCAAGGGTGCTCAAGACTTCAGCCCTTCATTCTAATTTGGGATGAGAGCTATTTCTTCAATCTCATTATTATTAATGTTTACAGCGAGATCATGTCCCTGCTAGCACCATCAATCCCTCAGGGGAAGCCAGGGCTGGGGAGAGGCGTGTTATTTACCAGCAAGCACTCAGAGAGTTTCCAATGTGTTTCTGTTCCAGCTTCACCTGGTCCGCAGCAAGGACAGACCGAAACGTCATCACAGTCCTCTCGGGCCAAGTGGTGGAGGCCTTTGACAAGCAGTTCCAGGAGCTCTACCTCATGTCCAAGGGGGTGAGCCTCAAGTCCATCTCCATGGGTGAAGAGCCAGAACCTGAGCCGGTAACACTGCCCTCCATCGTGCCGGTGACCCCTGCCAACGCTGTGGTGAAGAAGCTGATAAACCCTAAATACGCCCTGGTGAAGGCAAAGAGCGCCGACCAGATCAGCAAGACTTCATCAGAGAATCAGGACAAAAACCAGAAAGCAGACAACAAAGGCAAAGCCCTGCCTGAGGGCCAGGCAGGCGACAGGCACGGAGACATGGCAGATCTCTCCCTGCTCATCCACCCTGGCCTCCTGAATCTGGAGAAAGCCAACATGTTTGACTATCTGCCCACATGGGTTGAGCCTGACCCCGAGCCCGGGAGCGAAGTCTTGGGCTACATCAACATTATTGACCCCAAGATAAAGAACGTGAAGCTCTCACAGATGAACCGCATCAAAGTCTGCGACGTCTCCCAGGCCAGCGCCCAGCACCGGCAGATGCTGAAGAACAGGGAGATGGAGGCCAAGAAAAACTCAGACCAAGAGCAACCTTTGGTGTCCCCCTGCCAAAGACAGATCCCACAGACCCCCATGGAAGCTCCTGCAGCCCCTGCTACCAGCCCCATCGAAGGCGCCAGCTGGACGACGAAGCAAACGGGAACGTTTACCACGTCACCGTTGGAACACTGCTTGAAGCCACCAGAGGAGATGCCAGAGGACATCAAGCCCCCAGTTCCAAAGCCAAGGACCATCCCCGTTGGTGTCCTCATGACCAAAGTCATTACACCCTGTGACAGCAGCACTGCCATGGAGGGTGACACACAACCCCTGCCAGACAGCCACAAGGGTTCAAAGCAGGAGCCAGAGGAGAAGCCCAGTGGAGCTTCATTAGAAACCTGCCATCTCCAGCCAGACCGGCCAGTGACGGTGCCACAGGAGGACAAAGGGCCTCCCTGCGCCCACAACGGGCTGGGAGAAGGGGAGGAGGAAGAGGAAGAGGAGTACATCACTCTCAGTGACCAGGAGAGCTACTCCAGCAGCTCTGCTGACCACAGCTACCGCCGCTCCAATGCCTCCTCCATCTCCGATGAGTACTTCGAGGTGCGGGATCGCTATGGGCCCCTCCGGCGAACCAACTCGGACGTCACCCACAACGGGGAGATCCTTCCCGTGCAGAGGAAGCTCAGTGACCCTCACATCAGCCGGGGCACCTTCCTCAGCCCCCTGGGGAGCCTTCCGTCCCTGAAGCACGTCCACATGGAGGATGGAACAAAGAGGAGGAGCAACGCCGTGGAGATTAGGTGTGTGCTGCCCCGCACCATCCTGGATGGCAACAGCTCCTACCCCAGCAGTGCTGCACAGGTAGGACTTTTTGCTATAACCTTCCCTATATTTCCCCACCCTACAAAGGCTGCAAACCTGGAGGTGACCCAGCCAGCTCATCCGAGGCGTGGTATCATCCCTAGCTTTGGTGTCGCGTCCTAGATGCTGAGATCAGACTACCCATACAGGGGAATAACGCCCTACACGCAGCGGTGGTAGGAGTCACCCAAGAGGTGCTCTCTGGTCAGGAAGGCTTGTGGCTTTGCCACAGCTCTTGGTGTCTGGGGGTGCAATTGGAACAGCTGGCAAAGGGGAGGTTTTTGGGAATTAAAGATTATCCCATGGCACTGGGCTGTGGGATGGAGCCCAGTGGCTCCGTACGGCTGCGCCTGGAGCTGCTGGGCTTTGTCCCACAGCCCATCAGCAGTGGCATCATGCCCAGCCAGGGACAGACTGTGCGTGCAGGCGTGTCCTTCTCAGGCTTGTTTTCTAGCTCCTTGCAATGATGATTAGCATCAAAGTAAAAGCACTCGGACACATAATTAGGCAGAGCAAGGCAGCAGAGAAACAGGGACAGCAACCTCTGTGGGCGAGCGTTGTAGTCAGCAGCTTTGTGGCTGATCCATGAGTGACACCAGACCTTGTCACCCCACAGGGTGCGTGCCAGCACCCCATGCAAGACCACGGGGTGCACACCTGCACCCCCACTGCTGAAGCACAGGGCACCATGCTCGCATCCCCACCGCAGCGGGAGCATCACCCCATCCAGGCAGGTGGATCGCAGGGTCATTCCCCTATTTCTACCCAAGTGCTGCAGTTCTTGCACCACAACCAAGTCTCAAGGCTCCCCACCGGCTGGTTTCGGGGCATTCAAACCCCCACAGGGCTAAATCAGCAGCTGAAGCCACCTGAGGTTACCCCAGCTGAGCATCTAATCTGTATTTACAGGGAATTAAATTTTCTAGCCCAGAGTCCTCTTGCTTCTCCCTTCCCAGCCAGCGACACAGAGCTCAGAGCAGGGTTTTAATCCTCATTCATCAAACATCCTCTCATGCCCCACGGAGCCATGCAGGGTGAGGAGCAGTGAGCCCTTTGATGCTCTGTGACCCAGGGCCCAGGTGCCACTGTGCTCAGGGTGGCCAGGTACATCAGTGTTCCTGCAATAACTCATTCCAGCCCTTTGATAAAAGGGTGTCACCACTGACACACCATCAGGGTGAGGGAAGCCAGCACTCAGCTGCTTGAAACATGCAGAAAATAGTTTCTCCCATGTGTAAAAAGAACAGCCCAAAGCAATCCTTGATTAACTCTTGAGAAACCTCGAATCCAACAGGAATAGCTCCATCAACCCCCACCAAACATTTCTATTTTGAGCCCACATTTCCGATGTGCTGGCCCAGGGTAGCCCAAAACGCAGGTGGAGGCTCACTCAGGGCAAACATCAGGTTTTCCATCACACTGAGAACACAGGATCCTGGAACAGGGTCCAGGGAACAGTCTGCTCAGGGTTGCCCCATCCCTGGAGGTGTTCAAGGCCAGGTTGGATGGGGCCCTGAGCAACCTTGTGTAGCTCCAGGCCTGGAGGTTGGTGTCCCTGCCTGTGGCAAGGGGGTTGGAGATCTGTGATCCTTGGGGTCCCTTCCAACCCAGACCAGTCTGGGATTCTATGGTTCTATGACCCAACTCAGGCCCAGAGCGTTGCCTTGCCAAAACACACACAGCCCTGTTGGCACCCAGCTGCACAGTTCATGGGGTATGGCAGCATTGGCTGACACACGGCCAGCACAAGGAGAGAGTTGGGGACACTCAAGTCCTGTCCTCTCCACCCTGCAGAGACCCCTGGTCTGTGCAGAGCAGAGGTTTCCAGACAAGTCATGTCATGTCCACCCCATTCATACTGAGTGACAACAAAATAGCCACCCCACCAGGTCCATGCCCACATAGCTGAGCCCTTACCTGGGTACAGGACCCTGCTGATCATCCCTGGCATGATGATAATGAACAAGGGCAGCATCTTCAGGTAGCTGGCCAAGATGGAACCGGCCTTGGCATGACTCAGGCTCTTAGCAGAGAGTGACCGCTGGACGATGACCTGTGGGAGAGGCAGGAAGAACCACTGAGCAGCCACCAACATCTCCTATTCCATCAGCCTCTTCCTTGCCAAACTGCACCCCAGACATCTCCAAACACTGGAGCCTCTGGGAATTGGGCCCAAACACAAGATTCCAAATGCATCGTAGATGTGTACCCAACCCACCAGCTTGGTTTCTCTCCAGACCAGCAACAGGTTGGTGTTATAGCACCACAAAAGCCCAGTGCAACCACAGCAGGGTGTCCTCCTGGCAGTATCAACTATTCCTCACCACCATCCTCTCTCCTCTTGCCCCTTCTATTCAATATCTTCCCCAAAGAGGGCCCACAATGAAAGGGGACACCAAGTCCAGCCTCCACCTACCACAACCCCAGCACCCACACTGCTCAAACCATCATACCTCACAGCTCTGGCTGAGCTGTGTCCATCCACAACACGGCCAGCCCTTGGGCTTTGAGGCAGTCTCTGTTAAACAGGCAACATCCATAGGAAACACTGACTTCAAAAGAGCTCACACTCTCCCCAAGGCTTAGAGAGAAGTGCCCAGCACCCAGCAGGACTCAGCTGCTCCTGAGCAAGCACTGGCTCCTGCCACTGGTGGGTGGGATGTATGCCAGTTCCTGGGGTGGGATGCTCAGGGAAGCTGTGGTTTAACTTCTGCACCAGAACCAGAGCCTATCAGGAGCCACAGGACCCACCACCCAGCTCAGGCTCCATCTGCACCACATCAGGCACATAATGACCTCAAAGGGAGAGGAGCTAAATCACCGTTAGTCCTTCCCACCTGAAGAGGCCTCAGACCTTACCACTGAGTTTCAGTGATCTAGTTAAATCAATCTAGCATCACCTAAAAGCTAAACTGCTTTAGCACAGCCCTCCTGGCCAAAGCAGGAGGTGCCTGCTGGAGGGTGAGAGAGGATACTGGGATGTCAGGATTAAATAACTGAGCAGCGAGAAGATGCCAGTGGCACGGTGGGGATGCAGCACTCATGGCACAGTGGGGGTTGCAGCAGGGCAGGTCAGCAAGCCTGCTCTGCAGCCTCCCAGCCCCAGCTCCTCCTGCCATCAGCACCTGCGCTCCCCAGATCCAATCTCACCCGGGACGTCTGCACGGGCTGCAATCACACCTCCAGATTGCGGCACAGACACGCCCAAAGAGGAAGATAAATATCTGGTGACCACAGCCACGCATGAAGGCCTTACCCAGTCCAGAATTGAGATTAACGATGCTCAGACCCAATCCAAACACATCTCTCAACCCAGCTAATCAGAGCCACCCCCGCAGCAGCATTGCAGCTCGCTGTTTTCTCCTGATCCCACCTCTTCTCCCACCCCTCTATCCTTTCATCTAATCTTGGTAGCCACCTAACCCCACAGGTTGGGTCTGGGTGACTGAATGCTCTTTGGGCCCTGAAATGAGCACTCAGATGATTAAGGCAGGTGTTCAGGCTGCTGCTAGAAAGACAAAGTTGAGATGCTGCTGGCATCCTTGGTCTTGGATCTCCAGGCAGCCATGAAGTGGCTGTTGAGATGCTGCTGTGTGGCAGACGGTGCTTTGCCAGAGCAAGGGGTCAGAGGAGCTGCAGTGGTTAAAGCCCAAGGTAGTTTTGAGGCAACGCTGCTCTCAGAAGAGTTTGGGCAAGGGAGTACACCAAGTGGCTGAGGGATTTGTCCATGAGGACCAAGTCCACAGCACAGATGTGTGAAGGGGGTGTCCTTGCAGGGAAACAGCATCCTCACAACAGCAGTGGCTCACCGCTTTCTCTGCTCTTTAACAGGGGATGCACATCTACCGCTACCGAGCCAGGAACCCCGCAGGCAGAGAGCAAGGCAAGGAGGTCTCCTGCTCCCCAACACATGAGAAACCCCTCGGGGCCACCAAGTACAGAGGGGATGGAGCCGAACCCAAAAAGACCATCGCAGGCAGCCAGCACTTCTGGCAGACCAAAGTCTTCAGCCCCAGCAAGTCCCCTCAGCCCAGCCACCTCTCACCAAGCAACCCCAGAGCATCAAGCAAGCGCTTAACCTCCCTTCCAGAAAGCCAGAAGACAGCCGAGGAGATGAGGACACCCCTTGGCATCCCGCTCTCCAAACTGTCCCAGTCCAAGCACCTCAAGAGCAGGGTTGCAGGAGCCCCAGGTGCTTCTATTGACTCCAAAAAGAAGCCCGCTGAGACCACCAGCCAGAAGGACCACTAAGTGCTGATGCAGGTGGACTTCCAGGGCGAGAGTGGTAGTAGAGTGTGCCTGGACCCCAGGCAACACCGTGTTACATGGGACAGGGGAACCTTGTTTACATTTACCTGGTCAGTGCACCAGTACCACGTGGCCATGACAGACAGCCCAAAAGTCATCCCAGTCCAGGGCAGGTCTCCAGAGACTGGGTCTCGGAAGAGGTGCATTGCATCCGCTCTGGGCAGGTGGCAGGTAGTGTTGGGAACAATCTTGGATGGCACAGATTTTAAATAGGCTTCTTCCAGGTTGGGATAACCTCCGATCTCATTAAAAGCTGGAAAGCATCATTGGGAGAGGTTGATCAGAGTTGAGAAAAACCTGGCGGTCTGTGAGATCAGCTGGCAATTTAACCCAGAAGTGCTGCCTGGAGAGGGAGGGCTGGTTTGCAGCCATGTCTTCCTCTAGTGATTTAAGAGACTCTTCTAGTAACATTTTGCACAGCAGGTCCCATTACAGTTTGCCCTCACTTTGGAGGGTGACCCATGTCCTGGGACAAAGGCTCCTCGAGAGACTCACCACTTTTGACCTTGTACTGTTAAAGCAACCTGTTTATTAAAGATCCCTGGTCCCAGACCAGGGGAAACTCACCCAGGACCGTGAAAATGCAGGATTAGGTAGTCTTTGACTTGATATACTACAGGTCAAGGTACCTTAGCACACGTGCAGCCAAACATTTTCCACTCCTCAGAGCATTTCCCCAGCACCCCCCACATTGCTCCATCCCCAAACCTCCAGCCAGTGAGGGGGTGGGGGGAAGAGTTTCTTCACTACATTTTTCCTAGGAAGTGGGATCCAAGATCTGGGTCTTCATCTGAGCCCTGCTGAGGAGCGTGTGCCATGAACAAGCCCTAGCAAGCAAGCCCCTGCGCCTTTGGCAGCTGCCATGGTGCTGCTTCCACTTGTGCCACAGCCACCAGCCCCTGGCAGCAGCTGCCAGCCAGCCCCAGGCTCTGCTCTGGCCCCCCCACCGCCTCCCCACCCCAGGGAGCATGGGCTGAGCACTCCTTGCAGCTCCTCCAGTACCTCCAGCAGGAGAATTCTGCAGCCAGAGGCATCACTTTTTTGGAGAAGGGAGAGGAGGGAGGCACCACCCTGTTCCCCTCCGTGTGCCACGGCCACCCATGCAGCAGCCATGGAAGACATAAGCAGGAAGGTGTGTTGGCACCCCCTGTACCCATGGCAGCTGCTGACGCTCAGGAGAAGAGGCTCCAGGGCCTCCCTGTCTCATGGCAGGAGACTCAAAGCAAGACACATAAGCATCCCTTGGTGGATTTCCCCTGACTGGCCCACCTGTCCCATCTTGCATCCCTTTTGCTCTGCCCACCCCCACGGGCTTTTGTCCAGGCACCCAGCTCAGCCCCCTCCAACACAGCAGCATTCCAACAGGTTGGAAACATGGTCCTGAGAAGTTTCCCTCCTGCAGGACCATGTCCACATGCTGCCTTGCATGGAGAGCAAATTCCTCCAGCATCAGGTGCTAGATACTGGGATCACCATCAAATCCCAGTTTGAGCAAATCCCAATTCCCAAGACACCCATCCTGCTCCACTGTGCCCTCCTGGCCCAGGCCAGCCCCCTCCCTGCAGCCCAGCCATTTACACCACTGACCTGCACACCAGTTCCCAGCCCAGGGCATCCCTGGCCTGAGCCTTTTTGGGGAGTTTGCGAAGGGGCATCATCACCACCCTTCACGCTGGACCCCTGCATTTCACAGGGAGTCAGCATTCATCAACTCCTCCTGCTCTTGTGCAAGCAGCTCTGGCCACCCTCCAGCATTTGGTTTATCCAGGCACAGGCTACTCCCAAGCTTTGCATGGGCGTTGGGCACCAACAAAAGCTCTCCAGAGGCAGAGGGTGAACACTGAAAGCAGAGATTTGTGCCCGGGGGTGTGGGCCTGCTCCCTTCCCAAAAGTGTATGCTGGCAAGTCACGACACCTACACTTGCTGGGACAGAAGAGCAGGCGAAACCCTTCGGGGCAGCAGCAGGAGCTCAGCCTGCAGATGCCAGCCTGCAGCCCACAGGCCCCACTAGGACTGACATCCTGAGCACTGAGCGGGTGCAGGGTGGCATGGCCACTCCTACCTGCGATGCCGGAGCCGAGCAGAGCCACCAGCACCTGCTGAAACAACCCCTGGGCTCTCTGTTAAGTGAAATGGATTGGTAATTCCCCCTCCATCTGCACCCTCTTGTTGTCCAACTGGAGAATGCTCTGCCCAGCATCACACCCACAAGGATTTGCACAACCCTTCTCAGGAGATGCAATGTGCCTTTTTGTCCCTTCAGTGGCAGCAGAGGAGGTGATGGCCTGGGCAGAACAGACCCCAGGCACTCACAGCTCAGCAGATGAGCATCAGCATCACTGCTGCAGCTGTCATGGTATGAACAAGGTGAAACATGGAGTGTCCTTGATTACGATGAGCTTGACAAGAGCTGGAGATAACTGAGCTCTCATACCAGCCTCCAGATCCTGAGGTCTCCCAAGACCCAAGTTAAAAAACTTTTGGCCCAGCAGCTTGTCTTCTGGCTCCTCTGGATCCATCCCCCTGCCTCGCCTCCCTGCACATGCTTACAGGTTGGCAGAGCCCAGGGAAGCCGGGCTCTGCAGTCACCAGAGGGGATTTCCAGGCCTTGCTTCTCTGCCCTCCTACTCCAGGACCTGTATTGCTGCACCTGGCCAAGCCTGCCAGAGACACACTCCAGAGATTCCCGTGGGCAGATTCAGCTTCAACAATCAGAGACATGGAAGCACCTCACCTAACACAGAGGCTGTGGTCACCACTTAGATCTGCTTGGACAGGGAACGCTCCTCTGCCTGGCACAGCTCCTCATTTTGGCTGGGTCGCTGGGAATACTGTCACTCCTCCAGGAAGTGTCTGCCCTTTCATTTGGCTTTTGTAAATATACCTTGCTGCGTACAGGGCTCACCCAGGAGCCAGCTCTGCTTTTGCACAGGGAAGCAGCTGTGAGACTGGGCTCGCTGCAGGTCTGGAGCTGCTCCCACCTCCACAGCAGAGCTCCTGTGCTGCTTCAGGTCAAAGCCTTTCCTACCTGCCTGCCTAAGCAGACTTCTCCAGATGGTGGGAATCATCTCAAGAACACCTTTGGAAATCATCCTCTGCAGTTAAACTCTTGCCTTTGAAGCCAGGACCTGACTTTTTGCCTCCTACTCCCGAGGGCCAAGAGCTCTGGTGGCAGAACAAGGCAGACAACAGCTCCCAGCCTCGCAAGGGTGCTCTGTGGCCAAGTGCACAGAGACACAACAGTGCTGAGTGTTCAGAAAAGGCTGGGGATGAGCCACGCTTGCTCCAACCAGGAGGAAGTCGCAGCACTGTGCTCTGCAGCTCCAGGAAATCCCCTGCTGCAGCGTCTCGTACCGGCACCACCTTCTGCCACGTCCTCATGCAGCAGGATCCCATCTGAAGATCCCACCCTAACACCACTGCAAGTGTCCTGGAGCGAAACTGGAAATGCTGCTGTGCTGCCAAACACCCAGTAAGGGGCTCAGAGTGCACGGACTAGAGGGCAAACATACAGAGCCTGACGACCATGGGAAGGTGACCAGTGCTGGGGGTCCAGGGGGAGACTCTGTGGCATCTTCACCCAGAGGAAGGCACATATGGGGAAGCACAGTGTCAGTGAAGACACAGGCAGACCACAGACTTTCTTTAGGTGATTGCTATGGGCCAAAGTCCTGCTGGGCATCTTGGCCACAAAATTGCTCAGAATGAGTCTTTATTTATTTCCAAAACCGCCCGAGTGGGGGAGAGAAGGTCCCCCTGGAAGGAGGATCTGTGCTCTCCTAGCTCTCACCTTTCACTGCCAGCACGACGGCTCCCAGGACCATGATGAGCGTCTGCAGTGCATCAGTATAGATGACAGCTGCCAGCCCCCCTGCACGAGAGGAAGCACAAGGTCAGCAGCACCACCGGCTTCGGGCTCGGCGCGGTTGTGAAGCCCCAATAAAGCTGCCCGTGTTCGCGGGGACACGCCTGGCACCCGCCTCAGACTGTTGGCACTGCGGCTGGGGGGTGGGTGCAGTGGGGTCAGGCAGGGGGAACAGCTCCCCAGCAGGTCTGGTGTCAAGGGGCAACAGCATCCCCACAGATGGGGTGGGGGGAGCAGCTGAGAGCCGCAGGGGCTGCAGTCTCACCCAGGGTGGGGAAGGGGAGCCGAGGGATGGCAGGAGAGGGAGGGAGAAGCAGCACACAGTTGGGAGGACACCATCCAGCTCCATCCCTGGCCCTTTGGGTGCTCCGGCAAGCAGACCACATTCAAGATGTTGATCTCATCATTATCCCCACCTCTCCCTAAGCCACATTGTCCCTTGGTACACCCCTCAGTTCTCCTCCCTCCCAACCTGGTGCTCAGCAGGGTCCCCCTTGGCCACCCAGCCAACATTTCTCCCTTCCCATTCTAGACTCTCCCTTCCCATTCCAAGCTCTCCCTCCGGACCTGTTGCAAACCCAGGACCTGTTCACCTAGTCAGAAAGCAATTACTCAGCACCTGAACAAAAGCATTAATAAATAGCAGAGCTAGAGAAAACGGGTCAAAAATTGAACCAGTTTCAACCCCAGTCACCAACTCACATCCTGGGAATTCAGGGCTGCACCATCCCTGGCCATGCCTGGGATCTGGAAGGCTGTTCTCAGGTTTGGGGTGACGCAAGGACCACACCGTTGCCTGAGCTCACAGAAATGCTTCACTTCACAACAAGCCTCGTGGGCAGGAAAAAACCCGAGATGGGATTTGCTTAAAACCAAAGTCTTGCAAAATCCACCCTGTTTTGGATCTACCTAAACCTGTTTCCCGTTTTAATGACTGGGGTGAGATAGCTAAGGAGAATTTACTGCTGGGTGTCTCCACTGGCACTACCAGGGGATGGGGAAGTACCAGCCAAAATGATAACCCAAAGGGCTGCCAAGGATACACAGTCCCACAGTCTGAGAGTGGGATGGCAAGGCAGGAACCCACAATTTCCAAATCCAGCTCCAAACCCTCATCACCTCCGGATCACAAATGAAACTTAAGGATTGACACTGCACATAAATAGCCTGTGCCACGATGGGGGGGAGCATGGGCAAGAAATAGTCCCAAAAAGCTTTGGAGAGGGAGGGCAGCAGGTTGCGTTGCAGGCAGGGCAAGCGGGAGGGAAAGGAGCTGGGCAGAGGGGTAACCAGGTTGTAGATTCCATAGTAACAGTTGTGCAAGAGGAGAAGCCCTGAGTGTTGCTGTTACTAATAGGTAGACATACAAAAAGCAGCTTACTGCATGGGGGAGGAGGAGTTATCACAAGTGAAAAGCAGTAATGACAAAGGAGAGGTTGGGCATTGAGTCACTGCCTGAGCTGATGCTTGGGAAGGATGTTTGGATACTGGCTGGTAGGGCAGGGAATATCAACCCTCCCAAGTCCCCAGAGACCTTCCAGGAGAAAAATTATATATAAAAATAATCAAAGCAGGGGTGTAAGTGGTGTGGTTCAACCGGAGAGGAAAGAGCAACCTACCTGCAATGGTGTAGAGTCCCGTGACCACCAGCATCAGGATGGTGGAAAGGTAAAGGTCCCAGCCCAGGCAGACTTGGACGAAGAGGGCCCCAGAGTACAGGTCTGTCTGTGCATGGAAGAAGAAACACAGGGGCTGGGACAGGTGGCATCCAGTTGGCCAAACAGCACCCAGGGGCTGCTGCAAGTGTGGCACAGCAGGGAAATAGTCAGCGCTGTGGGTACAGCGAGGACGTGGCACTGTACGTGCCAGGAGGACACCTCCCAAAGCCAGCGCTGAAGCCTGGGGTCCCACGTGTGTGTGGCTGTGTCACCACTGCAGGTGAGTGTCACAGGCCACCTTCCCTCAGCCCCCAAAGAGCAGAGCGTGCAGCGTCAGCCTTTGCAGCTGGGCTCAGCAGCAGGATGCCTTGGGGCGCCAGCACTGCCACAGCCTTTGAGAGCAAAGCAGGGAGCTAGAGATCCTCAGCCCTTTGCAAGATCAGGCCCTGAGCTACCTCCAAACTGCCCCCAGTACCTCTAGGTCCCCCCACCAATGGCAGTGCCCTGCTCTCCCAGTAGCATCTCACAGTGCTTTTTCCAGAGCCCTGGAGATGGGGCACCTGTTACCAAATGAGACCAGTACTCCCTCAGAGCACATCATCACCCTTGGGTGCTCTCTGGAGGCAGCCCAAGACACCTCCCCAGCCCAGCACACCCCAGCAGCCCACACAGGGACCTCGGTAGCTGGTACCTGATGTTCTGCTTGGCAGGATCCACCCTCCTGGCACCCATGCAACGATGCTGCCAAGGACCAGTTCCCCCCACCCCAGCTGCAGCTACATGGTCGGGGCTGTCAGACCAGTCAGGAGGGCGGCAGCGAGTCCAAAAAGCTGCTGGGGCAGGAGGGGATCTCCTCCCACCTGCAGGGACTTTTCAGGGTGCTTGCTGGTACCTGCGATGCCTTTAGCGATGGATGGGGCAGCTCCGTGCCGTGTCACAGGAGACATTCAGCTGGGCTCAGGTGGGTGCTGGTGGGGCAGTGCAAGGGGCTGTCCTGCTCCCCAGGGCCTGTAGCAGCATTTCAACCCCTGCAGCCTCTCCATGGTGAGGAGCAGACAGGGGCAGTGCCAGAGCAGAGCGCAGACCCCCAGGACTGCCACTCCTGGGTCTTGCCCCAGCAAGCCCCTTCCTTGCTGAGCATCTCTGGGGAAGTATCTCCTCCTGGTCTTACCCAGCTGGGGAAACCAAGGTGTGGGCAAGTGGCAGAGGTTGATTTTCGTCTTGAGGGAGAAGTGGCAGCCCAAGCATCCTGCATCCCAGCATGGACCAGCACAAATGTATCCTCCAACATACCCTGTTCCCTGTTCCCCACCCCCCATGTTTGCAGCTGTCCTTGCCAAGCCCCTGGAAGAGGCTTGGCATTTCTGCTCAGCCACAGAAGGACAGACTGACTCCACATCCAACAGGTGCCTCTACCAGTCCCAGCGTTGCCTGTGGCACGTCCCACGGGGGTGTCAGGAGCATGGCTCTGCCTGGAGAAGCGTGTGCAGGCCTGGAGATCACTCAGCTGCCAAAGACAACTGACACCCAAAAGTGACCATGGTTTCCCACCTGCAGAGGGGTTGGACCCACACAGAGAGGTCTGGTCGTGGTCTTATGGGAATGAGATGTAAAACAGAGACTCAGAAAGAGCCAGGGTACCTCCTCCAGCAAAAGCAGTGATGCTTTGGGAAGAAAAGACCAGGCACAGCAAGTAGTGGCCATGCCACCACTGTGTCCCCACCCACAGCTGAGACCCAGCCATCCCCAGCGCTCAGCCAAGGCATCTTCACAAAAACCTTGTTTGGAGAAGGAAACAAGGCCAGAAGGGGCAGGAAGAGGCAAGAAAAGTCAACTCCACACCCTTGCCTGGAGCTGTGACAGCTTCCCACAGCCAACGTATCAGTTCCAATTTGACGTCTTTCTTTACACACCCCCTAGAAACCATCCCCTAAACAGCAGAGCTTTCTTGCCTGGTCATGTGGGAGCAGCCACTTGGGATTAGTGATGTGAAGGACTGGTGCTATTTCCCATATCACACCTCCTTCCCTTCCCCTGCTCAGCGCTGCTGCGGTAAGTTTGCCATCCAGGAGCTAAGAACCATCACCTGGTGATGGAAAGGGGACGTGTGGGATCATGCAATGGAAGCACTGAGGGGTGTGCCACCTTAGCAGGGCTCCATCAGCCATGAAACCCAGTAGATGAGCATACATCCAGCTCTGGCACAACATGGGAGCCTGTTCCCCAGCAGAGGAGCACAGACTGTTAGGTGTAATGTGATTAAACCACGAAGCAAATCGACCAGAAGAGCACTTACACCATGATATTGAGGGTTCTGATTCAGGGCCTATTCCATGACATCTGGACCAGGTTTTACACCACAGTCACCCCTTGCATTCCCAAGGGAGGTAATATATGTCCTTAGCTGTACTTGGGCTTGGCCGTGTCTCTGGGAGGGCCCTCGCCAGCATCAAGAGGCAATTCAGCCCTGGAATGTCCTGCTGAAGAGGAACCAAGGGAAACCATGACAAAACCTCTACACTGGTGGCTCCTCTGATGTCTTTCCACCACAAATGCAATCCAACCACAGCTCAATACCACAGAGACTACCAAGGAGCCCTACAAGAGGACAACTAAGCCATTCATGCAACGAAAGCTTCAGCTACAAGTCAGAAAAGCCCCAGCCAAGGACCTTCATCCATCTCCTCCCAAGGCAACCTGAAGTGGAACCCCAAAATATTTTGAGCCTTCCTAGTACGGTGCCAGCCAAGCATCCTCAGTGTCTTCTGGAACTCCTAGTGTCCTTTGGAGGGGTCAATCACTTGTCACCTCAGCACCACCCAGAAAGTCATGCACCCTGGTAACTGCCCAGTTCTTCAGCAACCCTTCCCCAGAGCCCAGCTGTGAAGACAAGATATTTCATAACTGCTTCTCCTGGCTTTCTCAATGCTTAATCATTTTTTGCAGTCGTCTGCAAATGAGTCTGAGCCTTTGCTATGAGGAAGTAGAGGTATCTCCACCTCCCTTCCTGGTAATTCTGCTAGGGTGGGAAAAAAATAAAAGCTCATGTGACTGAGTCGTTAATAAGACACCCCAAATACAAAAACAAGCTAATTAAAACCAGGCATGACCTATTCATAAAACAAGTCCTTTCAACTGTAAAAGGAGAGGAGAAGTCTTTGATGTCAGGCCTCATAATCCAGCAAGATCCCTGCCTCCACTGGTGACCTCACTTGGAAACTCATTCTTACCCAACATTGTTAATGCTGTCCCAATGAAAGCTGGCTCTAGAGACAACTTGGATTAGCAACTGGTGAAGCCAAAGCCTCAGTAGAACAAGTTACCCAGGGTATGGAGGAGTCTGCAGGGACTCTTCACCAAGGCTATGATGCCTGAGCAGCTCCTCATGCATTCCTAGCCAGGGGGTAACTCCTCTCAGCAGGACTTTGCGCTGCCATGCTGGACCCTGCCACAAAATGGGGAGGGTTTGGGTCCAAAATAGGGTAAATTCCAGGAGAGGAGGGACTGTCATTTCCAAAATGCCCCAAAAGAAGAGCCAAGGGAAGCAGCAGTGATGCTGTGTCTCAGCTCAGGAGAACGTGGGGTGGAGATCCATCCATAAACCCAATGCCTGCCAGGACAGGAGGCAGGAACAGCCCAGCTTGTGCCAGGCTTGGAAGCAGCCCCAGTTAGGAGCAGAGGAAACCCTGGCTGCCCAATTGCTCCAGGTTTTGCACCCTCCCCCTCCACTCCCTGCTGTGGTCACCACCAGGGACAGGACATTAGGCCAGTCTGGCAACACCCTGGTGTCCACAGACATCCCAACCCATCCCTGGAAACAGCCATTGTGTGTGAGATTTCCCATGAATGGAGTCAGATGCCAAGATAATCCCCTCATTATGCTGATTCCTCTTCTGCTGCATCCTGCATGACTCAGCTCAGAGAAAACTCAGCAGACCAAAGAAACTGTAGGGCTGGCTGAGAAGAGGCACAGGAAGAGGCTTTTGGGAGTGTCCCCCAGGCTCCAAACACATGGTTGTGCAGAGAAGGAGCAGGAGAACCGCAGAGGTTCCGGTTGGTGCAGGCACCACACAGAGGTCACCCTCAGGTTCATCTGGTGTTTGGCAAGGGGTGACACCACAGCTGTGTCCCAAGCTAAGAGCCAACTCGCAGGACATCCATCCCTTCTGGACAAAGCCATGAAGAGACTGGAAACCAAAGGGACCAAGAACATCCCCACGGCTCAGTAAGGTGCCGTTTTGTAAGAGAAGAGGGGACACCTGTGAGCATCTGGAAGAGGACTCAAAGACAACAGGCATCCTAACTACCAGGGATGGATTTCTTCAAATTTAGACCAGCAAGAACATACTACCCCACCAGAAATCCTATCCCAGCTCCCAAGCTTTCCTTTTAAATAGCAGCAGGGATTCACACAGATCCCAGGGACCAACACTACAGTGACAGATGCTCCAGCATCTCCCTCAAGCTCCTCTCAGATCTTTGTCAGGAGTAGGGAAGAGATGTCTACAAGCAGGACACAGGAGGAGAATGCAACATTTTACTGGGCACTGGGACAATCAAGGAACAAAGTGTAACTGCCCAAACTTGCAAACTCAACTGGTGCTCCAGAACCTACCAGGCTGATTTCAGGCTGAATGCCACAGGATTTTCAACACCATAAATTACAAGAATCTTGTTTTTATGGGAAGAACACCCTTCAGCAGGATGAGACAGGGTTTTGCAGTGGGAAACACGGGCTGCAGCTGCACCAACAGATTCCCCAGCATCACCTCTGCCCTGCTGAAAGCCCCGCGTCAGCAGCAGCATGGGAAGAGCTCCTCCAAAGCACACTGCCTTGCCCAAGGTCAAAAAGCAGCTCATGAGGAGGAGATGGGAGGGTCTCCTGAAGCTGGGGACATCACATCACACAGCGCTGGGGTCTGTCCGAGGCGGGAGCAGCCTCTCCCTTCACATGAAGCCCTGATGGATGAGTGGGGCGAGCCCTGCTTGAAGGCTGCTCCATCCTCTGCATCCCTCAGAGGGAGACCCAGAGGATGCCCCAGCTCAACCCCAGGCCTGGGGCTTCAAAGCCGCCAGAAAAGAGGCGGAAAAGCTGCAGAGGGAGCGATGCCGCTTCCAGCCAAGCTGGCGTCTGTGAAGCCCGGAGTGCAGCGTGGAGCCCTGGAGTGCAGAGGCAGCCCCTGAGCGCCTCGACGTGGGGAAACACGCTCGGGCACCAGCTCTCCCTCCCGCTCTGCGCACAGACACGGCTCCCAGCACGTTCCTGCAGCCGGTCATCACGCTCCTTTCAGCTGAAGAAACGCAGAAGCCCCAGCAGAGCCCAGGTCTACCAGAGGGGTGGTGCTGGATTGCTCCCTCCGGCAGGTTTTCTGCTCCAGATCGTCTCTGAGCCGTTTGCTCTTGATCTCTCCAGCCCCCCCTCAGGGCTGTCTGTGCCTGGCTCCCCCCTGCTTGCCCTAGGCCAGGTGTCACAGGCTCTTCTGTAGTTTTACCTTGAATAAACTCTTCCCCCAGTTCCCAAGCAGGCAGCCCAAGCAGTGACAGCACACAGGGAACGGTGAATGAGGCCAAAGCAGGGGGAAAACACCCCTGCAGAAAAGTACCCAAAAATCAGGCACTTTCTGTACAGGCTCTGGCACCTTGTAGGCACAGCAAGGCTTCCTTTCCCCAGAAACCCTGGTGCCCCAAAGCGCTGAGTTCCTTCCCAGTTCAGCCCCCAGCTCTGCTGGGTTCCTTAGGGGTGCTGGAAAGCATCACTGCTGGAGCATAGAGGAAAAACCCAGACCAGACAGGCTTCATCAGCAGCCTGTCCCACCAGGAGAGTGCATGGTGAGTTTGGGAATCCTGACACCCAGGCAGACACCTGGATCTACCTACACATGGGCTGCTGCAGGTGGTATCTGCCAGTGAATTCCCACCTCCTGTCCTGGGAATCAGACATGGATTTATCAGCGAGTCGAGCAGGAGCTACTCACAGAGATCTTGGTAAAGATGGAGAGCAGGAGTGACAGGCTGGAGAGGTACATTCGGATCCTCTCCCCTCCAAACCTTCGCTGAAGGTACTCAGGCATCGTGACAATCTGCCAGGGGAAAGAGAGCAATTGATGCCCTGTCCAGCCCCCCCTCCTCTGGGGACGGTCTCAGGGAAGGCAGGGGGACAGCTGTGTTCCCAGAGCAGGGCTTAGAGGTTTCAAAGGACAGTGGTGACAGCCCTGCAGGGAGCAGGGGACCTGGCTGGGGTCACTCTCCCCACAGCAGGCTCAGCACAGCTCTACATACCCCAGATGAGACATAGACTGGCACGAACACCCAGGCCAGCGCCAGAAGAGCATAAGTCGCCTGTTGGGAAGGAAGAACGTGGCACAGCCAGAAAAAACACTGGTCCTGCTGCAGCTCAGCAGTAATTGTGATGCTAGACCCCCATCCAATGCTCCTGTCCTGGCCCTGGCTCACTCTCAAGTGCACATTTACACACCCAAATAGCTACAGAACAGGTGCAGGGGCAGAAAGCCATGGTGGAAACCCACCCAGTAGCCCTGTCAGCAAGAGCCCACTCCCCTCAGCCCTTCAGCTCCAGACTTAAATGATTCCCCACCAACTCCTTGAGTACCAAGCAAGACAAATGCCATCTTTTTGCTGCAGAACCCAAGGACTTTGGAAGCAGTGGGTCAGGAAGCAGAGAATGGGTGACTTATTCAGCCACCTTCCTTTCAGGGTCACGCAGGGGCTGGACTAGGAAGCTCTGCTCTGAAGTGTCCTTTTCCCCAAGCACATGGGCTTGAGTTGACTCCAAACTCACTGCACACGCACTAGAGGTGAGCCAGAGAAGCTGAGTTTGCAGGACTGTGTTAATTACCCCCTGCACGACTCCTGCCCAGCCTTTTGAGACACTGCATGAAGCTGCCATGAAATTGGCCACCTGCTTCCACCCAGCTCCAGAAACTCATTTTCTTAGTAACGTGCCGTGTTCCTTACGTTCCACTCGAAGCCGGTGACAGCGATTCCCCCGGCAGCACCGGTCCCAGCCAGCCCGATGAAGAGCCCTGAGCCCTCGCTGCTGGCGAAGAGAGAAGCACCGATCTGCAGAGGAGCAGAGGAGGTGCTGTGGGTGCTCACAGCTGGGGTGCCCAGCTCCCCACAGCTTGGCACAGCAGTTGTGCCAGCTGGACAGATCAGCTTCGGTGCTTCCCCAGCGTCGCAGCCCGGAGCGGGTAACCCCCTAAGAGAAGGGCAGCAAATGTAACATCTGAGCAGGAGCAGCAAAGCACAGACCACTTCTAAGAACCAAACATGGCCAGAGATACACCATGTGTGATGAGGGGTGTGTGTGTGTTGTGCATAACAAATCCTTAACAGACTCCAATGCAGGTAGATGTGAGCCCCAGCAGCCAGCACTCCTATGCATTCAGCTCATCTGGGCATCCCCGGTGGGTTTGGATGGACTTTCCTTGTCTTCAGGAGGATGTTGCTGCATTTGCCACAGTGGCCCCACAGCCTCCTTGGCAGTGGCCCTGTGCAAGCAGCCAGGGGAAAGACCCACAACCAGTTTGTCAAGGTCAAACCAATACAAGAGGGGCAAAAAAGACACTGGGGACACCTGTGTCTTGTTGGAGCCCGCAGGCCAGTAGATAGAGGTTGGACTCAAAGATCCACCCCTCCCCAAGCTCAGAGCAGACTACAGGGAGGTCTGGCTTGGGTTCCAGCACTCTTTGTGCAACAAGAAGGGAAACACAGCTCAGAAGACATGAATCCTGACTGGGGGAGGTGTGCAGGCTGGGGGAAAGCATGGGCAGGCAGTGGAGAAAGCAGGGGTGCGAAAGATGGAATTCGGGGGGAAGTGGAATGGTGCTGGATGTCCCTGCTGCCCACAGTGTCACAATAGGGACAGAGGTCTCTACTTACTGGCCACCATGCCATGTCTCTGCCAGCAAGGAAATAGCCACTGACGGTATTCCTGTTCACCCTGCATGAAGACTGGGAGGAGAAAAGATCAGCACAGAGCACCCTTTCCCTGCAGAGCCAGACAAGAAACCAAGAACCCAGTCTCCCAGACAAGGAGCCGAGAGACAGGAGACTGGCTAATTAATGGGAGCTCTGCAACTGGAGCTTAATTACACGAAACGGTGGCTGCACCCCGAGTACCTGGAGCCATGAATAGCAAAGGAGGCACCCCGAGAGAGGGAAGCACGGAGGATGTGCCCGTCCGACCTCCGTCCCGCGCAGACAGGTTGGCTAATAGGGCTCAGTTTTGGCTACGGTTTTTCTGCAAGGCAGAATAAAGGCTGTGGAGAGCCTTTGTCTGAAACAGCAGTAGCTGAGGGCTGGTCACATTAAGCAGGGCATTTGTCTCAGCACCCTTTAATAGGCAAGCAGGAGAACTGCTTACGCCCAAGCAGACCGGAGACCAGGAGAGAGGTTTGTGCCATGGTTAATTCCACCTCATTTTCAGGCTGTAGGAGCCTTTCCACAGGGGGTGAACAGGGCAGAGGGTTTGTACAGCAGAACAGAGCAAATGCAGCACAACACGAAATATGTAACAAGTGCAAAGTACAAGAGGAAAATAATAGAGGCTTTCAAAAATATTCCATGCAGAAAAGCCAGCCCTTGAAAAAAAAAACAACCACCTATTCAAAAGGGATGCAGAAAGTGAACAAGAAAAAACACTCTTACCCATATTCCCACTGCAACATTTAAGGAAAAATAAACCACTACGACAACAAGGTCAGCAACACTGAACTGCTGCATGGGGGTAAAGGATCCCACAGTGGAATTGGCCTCCATCATTCCTCTGCCACCTCCTCCATCCTCAGCAAACCCCCCTCCCACAGTCACGGAATGAGTAACTTGTTAGCAGCTGCGGGACATTTATCATTAAACAAGCCAGCAGTAGGAGCTGGGATCCCAAAGGCACCTGGGTGGGCAGCCCAGCTGGCTGCTGCCTCCCTCCCCTTTGGTTTCCCCACTGCCCTTCCTGCTGGTGCTGAGGGAGCACAGTGCAGGGCAGCACCTCTCCCTTTGGGTGTCTCAAACAGCTGCTGAATCCCCACTTTCTCCAGGGTTTCTGCTGCTTCTACATTGACCTCAAAGAAGCTAGAGAAGTCACACATGCATTGCTCCCTTCCAACCACTCCAGTACTCCAAAGAGCCAAAGGGCCAGCACTGCAGCCTTAGGACCACTACTGTTCCCAAATTCTTGAGTCCAACTCATACAGTAGTTGCACTGAATTAAGCTGGGCAAAGTTGTGGGGCTTGTATGTGCTAAAGCAATGACCAAACACAGGAGCTCAGGGAACATCCGAGGTGAAGCCTCAGCACAGCAACAAGGGCCAACTGGCAGAAACACTCACAGAAACAAAGTGGTTCCCCCAAAGGCCGACACAAAACAAGCAGCAGGAAACCACCTTTGAATTTGCTGTTTGGGTATTCAGTAATCATACTCTTGCTGCACTGGACGCTTGGCTGGCTTTACACTGGCAGCACACTTTCCAACCAGAGTGAGACCTTGTGGTCTCACTAATAAAATAGACACACCACAACTACAACGCCCGTCACCGAGGTCAGCGTATTTCTCCGCTTTGAAAGGAGCAGGTCTGGCACCCAGGAGAGGAGCTGAAGCTCTCCCTCACAGCTCAGCTGGAATTTCACCTGTATTAGCACATTCTAAGTACATCTGAACCTTAATACATCAGCTTGGTGTGTCTATTAACATCACTGAGGTGTTTAATGACCAACTGTCGTTAAAGTACAACCAGGTACAGCCTGGTGTTCTGTCATTTCAGAGACACAGAGTACCTCTCTGGGTAGGACTGCAAAAAAATCAAACAGAATCATCTTACACAAAATAAGCCCACAGAATGCAGAGCAGCACTATCTGAAATGTGTGGTTGTTTAAGTAAAATACCCATCTCACCTGCGGAATGTACCCTGATCAAGGACTGCAGACCTTTTAGCAACAGCCCAGACCTCATCGTGCTCAGTGCTATGCCAAGGCAGACAAGGGAAGAAAACACCCGGGTTTTACCCATAAAAGCAAAGCCCTTGGCAGTTTGTCTCAAGCAGAGTGGCATCAACAAAGGTTAACTCACTTCTGGCTCTTGATGTGCCACTCGTTTACAGGCCACTCTGATAGAGATTAGACCAACAGTACCTTACCACTCACCTAACCCCCTTTGCGACAGCACCTGCACCCGGACAGTGAGAGGTGTCTTACAAGACCACTCAGCAAAGGCAGGTTGGGAAATGCACTGGGGAGAAGCAGCCTCTCCTCATCTGCAGGTGTTTCACCGTCACAAGCAGCAAACCGCCTGCTGCTCCTTCCCACAAGCAGCCCAATGCCTGTTCATACTCCAAAGTGACACATTAGCCTAGAAGAATCAATTCACCTCTTGATTTCTTTCAGCAACACACTCCCTGCAAATCATTCTGAAGGGGACACACTGTAGAAGACAAGTGAACTACAACATTAACATTTTTAGAAAGCTCACACAAAACAAATCTTTATTCTTTGTCGCAGAAAATAAATACAGGTGCATATTTCATATGCTTTTCTATAAAAGCACTCCTACAAAATCACTGAACTGCATACAACAGTACAACCTTTTTGGCTTTTAAAATGCAAATATTATACAGTCACTTCATTTTATTATCTTTTAAAGCACTTGTAGCAAGCAGCTTTGGAAAAGGAATGCTTAATTTAGAAGCCAAATTCTTGCCTCAAGTGTTTTGTGGGTTTTTTCCATCATGTATATAGTGCAACTAACCTAAAAGCAACTAGAACAGGTTTTTGTAAAACGTTTATTCCCCACCCACCCCTTCCCCCCCACAAAAAAAACCAACCCCTGCAAAGAAAAAAGAAAAAGCTTTTAAAAAAACTGTTCTACCTTGATACTTAAACCAAGAGAAAACAAAAAAATTGGCTCAATAAAAATATTAAGGTAAGCATGATGCTTCACAGCTCATTCTCTGTTTGCTTCCAGTTTGGCCCGGGGTGTTTCTTCACAATAAGAAGCACTAATCATCCAGTCCTATATTTCTGAAGAGGTATGACATCGACTCTCCGTTATGGATTCTGCGAATGGCTTCTGAGAGGATCATGCTGATATCCACAGTCTTGATTTTAGGGCACTGGAGTTTTTGTATTTCATGGGGAATTGTGTTTGTAACAACCACCTACAGGAAGAAAAATGAATTATCAGAACAACACAAGTCCATTATGTTTTCTACCTCCCATGTTAGAGCTGCTAAAGGGAATGTCCACGTATCCATGGATACTAATGGCACTGTCCTTCCTCTCCCCCTCACTCTGCTATGCAGGTCCAAAGGAAGATACTGATGGGAAAAGGCTGCTAATACCATCACCCCACTCCTCTCCTAGTTTCCCACTGCTGTAGTTTAAGGACACACAGATGCTAATATTCTAGTGTGCAATTCCACGGTAAGAAAGCCTCAGCGCAGGAACTTCCCAGCTAAATTCTGAATGCCAGTGTATCTGAATAATTGAGTCAGCTGAAAATCACTTGCTTGAAAAACCCAAACCCATTTGATCAGCAATTCAGAATCCATCCTTACTTCATCGATGGCAGATTCCTCTATCAGCCTGGGAGCATCTGAAGATAACAGGCCGTGCGTGGCCATTACGAAGATCTTGTAAGCCCCCCTTTCCTTCAGGGTCTCGGCAGCAGCAAGAAAGCTGTCAACATCATCTATAATGTCATCCTGTCAAAGGAAGATCAGGTCTGTGAAGATCCACCACGTCCTCAGACAGGTCAAAGCACACCCAGATTGGCACAACAACTTTTTCAGGACTAACAGTTCACAGCCAAAGCAAAGCAGACAGTTTTACTGCTCTTCAGACACCTGATGGTAAGTGTGAAAGAGCAGACAAGCAGAGTGCCCAGAACTACTGTCCCATCAAGGGGTGGAGGGATTGCTGCCTGAGTACAAGTACTGTACTCAAAGTTCCCCCACCAAAGTTTAGTTGCTGATACAGCAGAAAATCCACTTGATTTCTGGAAGTTTAATGTATTTCATATAATTCATAAAAAGCTGTGGCATCTTACTTACCACAATGATAGCTATTCTTCCTCCTACATCTCCAACAACTGTGATGGGGGGTTTTTCCTTGGGAATCAGCACTGATGAACAGCAATTTTTTTAGAAGGATAGAAAGGAGAAAGAGAGAGAAAGTTTATACAACTTACTTCAAGTGTGGAAATGTCTGTTTTGCTGGGTCACCACTGTTATAGAGAAGTGAACCAACAACTACTTCAACCATCACAGCATTACTGGGAAAAACACAGCAGGATTTTAATACATATATTATTTTTTTAAGCTTAGGCAAAATATTAACTACTTTCATTTACATCCAAATTCTTAACCAATTAATTCTTAATTTTAGTACAGAGGATTGAGTGGCTTGCAGACACAACCGGTTCCATCACCTACTGGGATCCAAGCTAGGTTTGTACCATGAAGTGTGGCTATAGATCACATCCACGTTCAGCAAGGTGACTCTGTCAGGGCCTGTGACAGAGCACTACACTCAAAGCCACATCACTTCAATGTGTTGGTGCTGTCCCACAGAAGAATTCCCACAGAAAAAGTAAAAAAAAAGTAAACAGCAAAAAAGCAGGGCCTCTCTGCCAGGGGCTCCTCTGGCTGCCTGTAATGACACAGCCAGACACAGGGGACAGACCTCACACACGGCCTGGCACCAAAACCATAGACAAAAAGCATCAAAACCATGTATGATGCAGTCAGCAGGCTGGAGGGAAGGGATGCCATCCAGATTTAGAATAGGTATTAGGAAGAAATTCTTCCCTGTGAGCGTGGCGAGGCCCTGGAGCAGGGTGCCCAGAGCAGCAATGGGTGCTCCCTCCCTAGCAAGGTTCAAGGCCAGGTTGGATGGGGCTTTGGGCACCCTGGATTAGGGGAAGGTGTAGAGCTAAATGGGTCCTGAGGTCCCTACCAACCCAGACCTATGACTATGAAAAGGAATCTTTCCCTGCTCTGCTGGTTTTATAAAAACACTCCTTTTTGATGGTCCACTGCTGCCAGCCCTGTTCCCCAAACCAACACCACCTGATGAATGCACACTCCCACACCCAAGCTTACTTACTGGGTATCTCCAAACTGGGATGAATAGCAGCTACATTTTTGGCTGTAGGTGGTGAGTGTCGACCATCTACCATGTCAGACTCGGCATCTTGAGCTTCCCCATGAATCACAGCAATTCCCAACCGTAAGCGCTCAGCAAATGACTGTGCCCTGTAGGGAAAGAGGGGGAAAAAAAAGAAAAGAAAACAAAAAATCCAAACAGAAATACATTAAATGTATTCTAATTCAGACATACAATCCTATTCTGTTTCCATTTTGCTTCTAACATTTCAGAGCAAAGAAGGAATAACCCTAGAATTTCAGTAAAACACATACATAGAAGACACCACTTGCCCCTTCATATCTTGTTTTCACCAGGCTTGTAAGGAGTCACAATAACCTTCAAAGTACCTGCACTGGCCTCAAAGCCATGGGATAAATGCTGCAAGTCACGTAATTCTGACTACTCCCTTCTGTTTTGTCCAACAGCAAAGTAAAAAAAATTTCCTAGCTTTCAGCATTCTTGAGATCCCATACTTTAGCAAGTTCTTCTCTAACAGCAATCAGGAATAGCCTAGATGTCTGCATTGTCTACATTTAATAGGAAAAAAATTTTCACATGGAAATGGAAAAGAAGTGTTCATCTATTTATTTTTAGCAAGATGGGCACCAAATAAAGACAATATCCCTGACCTGTGGATGTATAACCTTAGATGTCCTTCAGAAGAGAGAAACAAGATGATAACTTTGTTTAACAAACCACACTTCAAATTTAAACAGCCTGGATTTTTACAGGCTGATAAAGTTGCTTCACCACACAGTATCTCTTCAACTAAAGTCAGAAATTCACGTAACAAAGCTGGGGGAGTGGGGAAGGCAGAGAGTCAGGAAAATAGCAATGTCACAGACAGTGCTTGTATCCCAGACACTGGAAGCAGCACGTAAAAATTAGCAGATTCATCCTGTCTTACCTGGCACACTCAAGGGTTCGTTATCTAGCCTAAGCCAGTCATCTAGTCTCCTTCTGGTCAACATAAGCCTGGCATGTCCAGAATGAGTCACTTCGTTCTAACATTAGCATCTAAGATCTGTGGCCTGAATCACGTCCTTTATATTTAAGCCTCATTTCACTATCCAAACAACTCCGTGTTCAGCGAATAATTTGCCCATTGTGATGCTCAGTTAATTAAAAATGAAGAATCTCCTGCCCTGTGGTTATCATACAGTTAGGACATTTTTTTTCAAGTAGTTAATTACAGATAAATTAAGATTCCAAACATTAAGAGTTATGACTTCCAAGGCATAATCCTATCAATGTAACCATAATAATTACTTTAAAATGCAATATTAAATTGAATAAAGTTCAAAGTAACAGTAAAATGATTTATTCATTTTCCAGTGATCTCAGAAACCACAAAAACATTCCAAACTCCATCAGGCAAAGGTTCTCTTTCACAAGAAGGCATTCATGGGAGAAGTGTCTTCCTTGATCAGGCTCAATCATCATTTTCCAAATACAATGTACCTCCTCAAATAACACTCACACATACACATGAAGCAGCAAAACAATACAGCTCTGGGATCCTCTCCTACCCAAATCAGTTACGGGTGCAATTTATCTGCCTGATCAGTTAAAGGTCTGTGCAGAGGATTCGCTGGCATGCACTGAAACACTGCAACAAACACATACCTACACACAAGGGGCAGGACTGACACAAAGCAAAAGAAACAAAGACAAGCAAATGTAAAATAACTGGCCAAAACAAAAGCAAGCACATTGAAAGTACTGCTGGAAAACAAAGATGACAAAAGTTGCTGACCTCACTACACTTCTGCAAATTAAAGCATTTCTGATCTGCTATATAAAACAACAAAAAGCTGTCTTACAAAAAGCATCATGACTCCTTGGCATGAAAATCTAGGTAACTTTTCAACAAACTTAGTTTGTCACCACAGCAACAACTACAGTATCTCATGGAAGCATCATCCAACACTTAACACCACCTGCAAAGAGCAGGGTGATTCCAGAGAATTTAGGAACAGCCAGCCAAAAAGCTTCAGGAATTAAGAACTTGTCATTCAGCCAACAAAGACTTCACAACCAAAATCATGTCAACCATCAAATTCTGTTTCACCATTCTAGATAGTAAGTCATCTGTATTCAGGATCTGATCAACCATGTTCTAAGTTGTCACCACATTAAGCAATTACTTTGGATTAATGGCATTCCCAGCCATTTTTTTTCTTTATTTACAGCAGGAAATTTATAAGGTAAATGCAAAAAATACAGTATGATGAAATATCTTCTTTATCCTCAGCACTGTATTGATTTACCTCATCTTTTTGTTTGTTTGGGGTTTTTTTAACTCTTGAGATTGATTATGATTTTAGCAATCATGTAAAAACTACACATCTGAGAAAGAACTGGGAGGGGTTTGAAGGCAGCTGCTTCTAGTTATCAAATATCTTTCCTTCACTTGATCCCAAGAACAAAATCATGATAGATATTTCCTGCTCTAACACAAGAGAGCAGATCTTACCCACCTCTTTGCAGACGCAGGTGATTTGGCCACAATTACAGCATTCCTGTAGTCTGGTATCTGTAGTAAATAACAGATAGCAATGTCTACTTCATATCTTCAGACAAGCTTAAACTCAGTAAGAATCAGAGAACTTTATTTTGCCAGAAGAATTTTAAGCATCGAACACTTTACCTATCGTAAGCAAGCAACCTCAAGAATCCATGGTACGTGATCAGAGTTCACAGTTCAGTAAAAACAAGTATTTAGGAAAAATTAAGATTTTTAACTTAAAACTGTATTTTTCTAAAGTGCCATGTTGTATTACAGGTTACACAAATGGAACTAATCTGGAAGAGCATGAAGGCTGTAGGGACAAGTGTGGAAAGAAACAGGAAACCATCAAAATTGAAGTTTCCCGTTCAACTTAAGTGGTCTTGTGTGTGCACACAGCAGCCTTTAATCACTGAACATAATTCACCTATTTCCTAGTTTTAGGCTTATTTTTCAGAGTACACCAAAAAAAGGCAATGCCTCTCCATCACATCATGCTGACTCTTTATATGGGCCATCAGAAGTGATGGAAATTCCACGCTGTCTGCACTGGTCCCACAGTCACAGTCTCACTCTGCTGCAAACTGTCCCCTGTGCGGATCAGCACGAGAGGCTGCAGCACATGCCCAAAGCAGTGACACAGTAAGGCCAAGCTGCCTGAGTTCTCTTTCAAGGCCTGATGGGCACAGCAGCTGGTACTGCTGGGTACTGCTTTTCATCCCAGACTCCCTCTCTCCATTTAGCCAGCATTTTAGTCCCCACCACTCAGAGTTTATGCCACTCCTTGCTTTCCCTGCAAACACTGACTCTGCATCAGAACTGACTGTCCTTGTCTAGGATTTTTTTTTTTTGAGCCATTTGTACTTCCAACCCCCCTTTCCAACAGTGATCTATGCTCCCTCTAAGACCTCATTTTACCCCTTTCCCTCACTGTGCTGCCCCGTAATTCTGCAACAGCAACCAATGTCCTACAGAGCCAATCCAACCCTCAGGCTCTCAGTGTTAAGCGACAGAAGACACTTTCTTAAATGCCTGAAAATTGATCTGTTACAGCTGTAATTTCACAAATATAAGGGGATGATACCCTGACATCCACTTCATTGCCTTGTTGTCAGATGTCTAACACCAGTTTCAGAACACAGAAATACTTGGGTGTTCTGGTTTTTTTTTTTTTTTTCAAGCAGAGCAAGGTAAGTTCTTTCAGTTTTATCCTCAAACATACAAACCACACTAGCTGGATATTTCCAGAAGCACTCTACATGAAATAGATATGGGAAAGGAAAAATTAAGTTCTGAATTTGGGCAAGGGCCTAACCCAGTGAAAACAAGAGCTTTTCTGAGGACATGTCAGGCAACATTAATAACCCATAATGCTACTAACTCCACCTATAATACTGGGAATTCAGCATGTTCTGTCCTTTGCAAACATTAAGTTATACAACAGGCTACAAAGATTAACATGATGGAAGGTATGGACAAGGCAGGGCCTGTCACTTGACATAATAAAGGCTTTGATCTTGTTCAGACATCATTGCCTCATTTTTCCCCCTGCCAAATTATCAAATTTGTTCTCAGCTCTTTGAGAATGAAGTCAGAAAGCCAGAAACGTCATCCAAAAGGCAGTAAGACAACAAGAACTCCTTGTAACAAAGAGCTACATCACTCTCAAATTACCATGTACACATAGGAAAGAAAGAAGACACTATGTATTGAACACCTGCTAAACATACAAAGGAAAATCACCAAATTATTTTTATCCCACGTTAGTTTCACTGGCTGGACTGTTTTCATCCCAGAACAGCAAGTAATTCCCCTTACATCTATGCATAGATTCCTGACAGGGAACAACTACAAGCCCTCATCCTCCTCATGTTCAATTCAATGCTTTTTAAGTCACCTCTGTTCATACCAAGCTGGACCCTATTTCATGCTGCTTGATATACCCCAACACAGCACCCATCTGAAACACTTTTCATACTTTGCCATCCACAACACAAGACAGGCAGCAAGCTGCTGCCACCGTGACCTTGAGTCGAACAGTAACTTCTTCCTGAGCAGCATGGGGTGAAATTTTAAGAAAAGCCTCTATAAATGACCTGATTGGTAAAGGTACTCACCAACACAGATCCCATGTAATCAAACACACTGTCAACTTTAGTTTTAGGAAGTCGTCTCATGGACAAGCAAGGGAATGAAGTAGTGAGAAGTATTTTTAAGACCTCCCCAAACATACTTTAGCAGAACTCTACAAAGGTTCCTTTGGTAGGTTGCACAGCAGTACCACTCTCCCAGCTTGCAATGATTCTTGGTAAACCATTAAAAGCTCCTGTACCAAAGTGGCTTCAAGACTAAACCATGAGCACGTTATTGGCCATAATCCATACGTCCAGGCAACGTATAAAGGCACAACTTGCATATTTGTTTTTACACTTTAAGTGCATATACGTGCAATGCTTCTCTCCTAGTATACAAGATAAACAAGTGGCAAAGCCAGAGCCTGGAATTTTCTTTTATCATCCTTTTTAACACTTTTACCAAATGAAAAGGTGACACATTCAAGTGGTAACTGACTCCCCAAGCAAATTTTAACACTGTCATAATAAAAATCACATTAATTTGGTGTTTTGGGGGGTGTTTTTTGGTAGGATTTTTTGTTTGGATTTGAGGTATTCATATCTCTATGAAAAGAAATACCTTGGATTCAAAAGTAAGAGTGAGCTACACCTTTTCTCTCACCAGGAAGAAAGCATTTGCTTTATTCCAAATTATCATTAGTCAGAGACATAATAGGCACCTTACACCTGCAATTATAATCTGCACAATTTGTATACACAAACCTACCAGCAGCACTTCTCAAAACACTTATAAGAACAAGATGGAGAAATGGACGCATAGAAAATCAGAAGCTAAGCTCCTCAAGTCAAGACATGCTGAACAAGCAGCAGGTGAGGTTTTCCACACAAGAATTCATCTGTTCTTATTTTCAGAGTATGATCAATAGGCTCTGTTTACAACTTAACTTCCAAAGTGTTTTCATAATGCCATCTAAATTACACCTACACAAGCGGTCCATGCTATAAATGTCAAGGAAGTTGGAAATAGAAAAGGAAGAGGATATTAAGAACAAGAAAATCCTCCTTTGTTTTTTTTAAATACTAGTCAGGGCAATATATCAAAGAAAACTAAATCACTGCATGGGTAAGAAAACACCAGCTTTTCATGAAATGAAGCCTGTGGAGAAGAACCAACTGCCTCAAAACCACACCTTGCCCCAACATGACCTTTAAAATTCTGTTTGAAGAGCTAGTCTTTTCATAGGAATTTGTTTCAGGAGCCTTGAGACATGACAATAATAATTAAAAAAGCCCCAACTGTAATAGCAGGTCTTCCTCACCTCTTCTTGGATGTACTGGAGTAAAAATGGAGATGCTCTCAAGTTATCCACTGGAATATTGAAGAAGCCTTGTATTTCTTTCTGATGTAAATCCATGGTAATAAGATGTGTTAGTCCTTTTAAAAAGAGACATGTGGAGACGAGTACATTAAGAAAAGTAAGAGAACAGACACACTCTTTACTTTGCTAGTAAGTTGAACTGAAGTTTGTCCAGAACAGAATCTCTTAGCTGCCTTAGAAGAATACTATACTTAATCAAAGTATGTATCATATTAACTATGGTGCTCTTGAAGACAGCAGTATTACCTCATTTTACAGCATCCTTTTAAAAAGGACCTCAGAATGCACTACATAATTGACTCAGTAGTGCCACACTGAGGCAGGTTAAGAACTTTCTTCATGTGATAAAACAGAAACACTAATATGATAAATGGTCCTATGCCACGTAGCAATACCCTGACACTAGCAAGAGCTAACACAAGAGTCCCAAATTTTCTTCATCAAAACACTTCTCTCAGCACAGGAACACAGATCCCACTTCATTCACTGTAACTGCCATTTTTTCCTCAGGGATATGAGCAAAAGGAAAGAAGCAGAAAAGAAAACACGTTGAAGGCTGTCAAAACAAATAACCTCATTCTCCCACATCATCTCAAAATGTAAAGGACATACAAAGCACATTCATTCAACAGGTAAAAAACAGGCTAGAAATGAAAAAACAACTGTTTGGGAGTGTGAGGCAGAGAGTGGCATTACTAGATACAGATACCATAGCCCAGAGCAGCAGAGTCCAGCAGACTCATATTGCCAGCTAAGCAGGACACGATGTAAAAGGGCTGTTAAAAGTCTGGGGGTTTTATTAACTCACCATTTGGAAACATTTCTGATCACATACTCCTATCTGGGTTTTAAGCTCACAAAAAACTTGGCAGCTATTTTTAAAGAGTCCTAACTTCTGCAGAGGCAGCTCTGAACCTGAAAGCTAACAGCAGGAGTCCCCGTTGCCCTGATTATTTCATAACAGTCTGCATTCTTACCAGCTTTGCACATCATTGAAGCCAGTAATTTGGAGACAATGGAGCCCCTTTTCCTCATCTTGCACTGTTTGCTGTAGGGAAAGTAGGGAATCACTCCAATAATGCTTTTGGCACAGGAGGTTTTACAAGCATACACCATGATCAGGAGTTCCATGATTGTAGTATTCACATCCCTGGAACGAGAAGCATCTAGTTCTGTATCTCACACAAAAATCCTGTATTCCACACAGTACCTAAACCCACCCAGGAATTCCACTCCAGGGAAGTAAGAAGTACGGTGACTGAGTGATCTTTGTTAAGAATCCAGCTGTGCACTTCAGGACAGCAAGTGCATTTTACTTCTTCATTAGAATTACACTTCATTTTGGGTCATTTGGCTATTTTGGGCAATTCAACAGATTTTGCTACACCATTTTCATGCTTTTAGTAACAGAGCATGTTGCTGTAACAAAGTAGTCCATAACATATCTTTTGTGCATAACAGAAATATGTGTTGGAGATATTTTTTATATCTATAGTTAAATTGGATTTTTTTTTAAGTTTCAGACTTTACAACATATTCTTCTGCTGTTCAGGCCATCACCAGGCTAAATACTTAACAATTACAATCTATTTTCTGCCATAAATTAAAAGACTGTGAGGTTGTTTTTTTAGATGAGAACTGGTCATGAACTAAGAGACCTTCTATTTGTGTTGCCACTAGAAAAAGACATCCTAGCATTTGTGAAGTTCTTTCCACATTAAAAAAAAAAAGAGTTTGTTTTCTGAAACACAAGATATTGCCTAGAAAATGCTTCTCCTACATTTAAGAGCTTCATAATGGTGCTGGAGATGGGGTAGCTGAAAAGGGAAGAGTTTTAAAAGAATGACATAAGCAAAAGAAAGCACTTAGCAAAAGAATGCAGAGACCTGGGTAAGGTTTCATAGACATATTCACTGAAAATTAAAATAACAGAGGTTAACATGTACTGAAGCTATCTCCATGCACATATTAAAAAGAAAAAACACCACCAAGAACAAAAAAAACCCATAAAGAGTGGCCTCTTACCTAGTTATCTACTCTTATTATACCATACCACATATAAAAAGTGAGGAGAAACATTAAAACAGAGTAATTCCTATGGACATTTCATGTCAAAATGCTAGCAGCATCTTTAAACAATTACTCACTTTGAAACTGTTTGGATGATAAATACATCCTTTCCTCTCACTGACTCCTGAATCTGCACTCTTGTTTCTGCCAAGAAGAGAAACATGTAACATTTGCAAAAGCAAAACTCAATAGTCTAAGAAAAGGGTAGCCAATACACGTACATCATAGGTAAGTTTCCAGTTTTACCAATTAAATGCTCACCTCTGTTTGGCTCTTGATAAACCTGAACCTTCCCCATCTCAACTCCCAAACGTCTGCAGGCAAAGAAAAAAGAAAAATGTAGATGTCAATGTGAGAAAATCAAGGCCAAAACCAGTGCAAAGCCCATAGTCACAGTTACTGAGAAGGCTGCATTTCACAGAACCAAGAAAAGGAAACCCCAAACCCTAAAACCACTCATTACAGTGGGAATTTCTTAAGAAAGCATCTACTATTTCCAAAAGCTGCACTGCAGGCTGAGATGAACTGATTTTCAAGTCATAAACAAGAGGAAAAAAATAACCCTTGATTACAAAATTATATAATAATTTCAGTTTAATATGTACTTATGTTATATATGTTGCCATATACATGTATATACATGGCAACATACACACACACAGTGCTTAAAAGACCACTTTTCTCTATAGAAAAGATGTCAATGTAGAGTGAATAGGAAACACTAGTGGGCTCTGTCTGATGAATATGGGAAGACAAATGTCTGCTATGCTTCTTTCACTTCAGTATCAGCACAGAGCCCCATCACTAAAAAGCAGATAACCAAGTATGTGATGCATTTATGTCCAGGTCCTTAATGTGCAGCTTTGGCTCATTTGCCTCCTCCTTTCCCATCTTATCTACAACCTACCTTTGGGTACATAAGCCTCAGGAAGAAACCCATCATGTCTAATACTCCCAGTAATGTTATGAATAGTAGTACAGTAAAAATTTCCTGAAGTCATAAAAGTTCTGCCACAGCTATTAATGCATTTAAAGCTAAAAAAGTCCACATGTAAAATACACACTGAGCAGCAGTTTTGCCTTCTAAGAAGAAAATTAAGAACTTCTGCCATGATTATTTATCACTATCCAAGCATTATTTTTCCCAAGTGTTCTCTACAGTCAATCACAACCTGCCACAGATCAGTTTCAACAAGTTCCTTTGTTAGTGATCTACTGAAATGCACTGTGCAAGACAGTACACTAGACTTTCCTGCACACCATGGTGGTTTTCCTAGGTGATTTCCCTTCAACAGAGCAATCAGTCTTTAGGAAAGTTAAGTCCCATTATAACACCCAGACACTGAACTGCCCAGCTGATTGTACTTACTCAGCAATCCTCTTTGATAGCTCCATGCATGACGAATTTGAATTAGCTGAGAACAGCACCAGTCCACCCTTGGTTATATTCATGATGGCCCCAGTTTCAGTTGATGGCACACAAAACATCAAACCTAAGTTGTTTTTCCGCTTCTACAAGGCTGCAAGAGATCAAAGGTCTGATAAAGTCACGACATTAAAAACAGGAAAGAAATACATTTTCTCTGTTTAGAAAGTAAAGAGTCTCCCACAAGCCTGTACTTTCCAGCATCCTTAATATTTGTTATCATCACTTTAGTAGTAGCAGGAATATCTCCTCACAGGACGCTGTGACACACAAGCCGTACTGTCACTGGCCTAGCTCAGCATACCTAATGGGATGGCACAAGAGGAGGGACTTCAGGCTGCCTTGCCTTCCTTCTGCCCCCAAGCTTTACATACCCTCCAGAAGAATGCTTCCCTAGAGGCCTCAGGAGATCCTCCCTAGCAACCTCCAAACTTTTTTCTTGGTTTGGTTTTGTGGATTTTGTCTTCTTTTAAAACCTTTTCCTCAGGCTATGATCTAGTAACCCACATTCTCTTTTTCATCAGTTTGTCCAGTCCATTTTCCAGAACTGAGAAACATTTGACTTTTCCAAGACCACAAAGCCAGTCAGAGGTAGAACTGAGCTAAAACAGAGCTCCTGTGTTCTGTCTCCCTGCTAAACTGGCTAGAAGAGTCTACTTCCACAGCTGTGTGTATCTTTCCATCGCTTTGCAATAAATTGTAAACTTACAAAGAAGGATGAAAGGTAAGGAAGAGTTCAATAAAGCTGGTAGCTGTAAATAATGACCTCTTGCACAATGCATCCACTTGGTCAAGCAGTTGTCATTCTTTGATACTAATAATTCTCCTGTGAAAACAGGAGAAAAATATCAAGAGGGAATCTGTACAATTTTGTTTTCCAAGTAAAGGTACAAACCACTAGTCCTGCTAAGGACTTGATGGGATTCCATTTTGACACTTTTTACTCTAACATAACATTTTCATTATTTTTTTCCTCATAAAACATTTTGTTCAAGTAAAAAAGGAAAATCACATTGACCAGCAGCCACTGATAAACCAAAGTAGCATTGAACCCAAAACCTGTGGCTACAGCACTTCTGCTGTATCAATAGTCCTGTCCTCCTACATCTTAGCACTACGTAGGGGACTGAAAATGTCATATACAAGTGGCATAAGTCAAAACAAAGTAAACAGAAGTTTGGATAAATCAATAGCTCCTTTCCTGGCAAACATCTGGCTGAGCTATGTAAATATCCAAGTCACATGTAATCTGTTATAAAAAATGGTGGTATATCAAGTACTCCAAAACAGCATCTGAAAGATCCAGTAGTTATCATCCTTAGAGAAACAGCTGGCTACGTCTAGAGAAACTCATTCAGCTCACCTCTGCAACTAGACACACTCTTGCTCAGTTTGACCTCTTCACAGAAACTGAGCCAAAGTAAATTCAGGAACTTCCTAACAACAAATCTCTTCATGAAGAGGCTATGCAAATTGCCATGAATGAAAACCTATACCACCAAAGCACGACCCTGGACCTCTTTCACCCTTTGCTTTCAGACAGTAAGACAAAAAGGAAAACAAGAAAAAAATCCCAGAAGGCAGTGTAGTTACAGCTCAACCATATCCCATTCAAACCAAGTACCCAAAAATTTAAGAATTAAAAAGCTATTTCGTAGCTAGTGTTTCTTCCTTTGTTCTACCACACACACCTCTCTAACTCCCAACTGCTAACTAATGGCCATCATCCATTCACAGGGATGTGAGTTACTTCTTAAATCCAGCAAAGTGAGCATGTACTGGAAGTGCTTTTACTTCTCAGAACCCCTAAAAGCACCCTGCTTCTCAGGTTAGATGAGAACAATGCAGAGACAAATTTCAGTGTTACTAAAAACATCCACACGGTGCACTGAAGGCACAGCTGGCTTTTTTACCACCCACCCCCCACCTCCAGTTGTGTTACCTTCATTACTCCATGTATTAGGGAAATGAGGAGTTAAGAGATCTGCTGAAAGACAAGAGATGTTGGTACCAAATCATTGTTCAGGATGCATTTTACACAATAAATTATATATTCACAAGCAACACTGAACATAGCTCCTCACCTAACCCTTGGTCAATGACTTTCCCATGGATGTACTTCAGCAGCAACAAGTGGGCTACAGTGTGTGGGGTGGGAAGTTGCTTTTGTAGAGTAATTTTGATGGATCAACCTTGAAACAGGTGTTGGGATGACAGCAAGCTCACAGAACTTTATTAGATGTGTACAGATATGACTCTACAATGGTACAGGGGACCATAACCCCCTGGCTTGAGGCGGACAAATCTTTCAAACATGCATCAGATTTGGCAAAACACACAGAACACAAACACTACAGAGCAGGCTGCAGCCCAAACACTCCTACCCTTTCTCCTGGGCTGCAGACTGTTACAGAAGCACATCATGATGGACACAGTCACTGGACTGGGTACACAGGAGGCCCTGCTCCCACAGGTGTTACCCCACAAACTGAGCCATGTCCACACAGAACGCAACAGAGGCAGGAACAACTGTCTGGGATAACCATGGTACTTGATCCCCAGCAGCTGGAGGAAGAGAGCCCTCTCACCCATCTCCCCACCGTGTGTGTGTGTGTGTCTCTACCTCCCAAGCCCCAGAAAAGTCCTCCACACTCATCTAACCCCCTAGGCTAAGCGAGGGAGGGTCCACCCCACCTCTCCCTTCAATCCTTCCAGCTGCTCCAGGTGAGTGACACACGCCCTGGGAGGGAAAAGCCCGCCCAGGCATCCCAGGGAACCTGCGGATCCCTTCACCCTCCCTCCTCTCAAGGGAGAGGCCTGGGCACGCCGCAGCCCCCAGCGTGGGAGCGAGCACATCGCTCCCTTTCACCTGTAGGGCTGGAGGATGGCGAGAAGCTCCAGGTCGCTGAGGAGAGGGGCGGCCCGGGGAGAGGGCACCACTCCCACAGCGCCCCGGAAGGGAGAGCGACGAAGCACCCCCTTCCTCAGCCGGCGGAACCCTACGTGGGGAAGGGGAGAGAACGCTGAGGGAAAGGGGGGATGTCCTGCCCTCGCACAGCCGGCTGCAGTGGGCTGAGTGGGCGGGCGGGCGTGCCCCTTTCAGAAGGCCTTACCTGCCGGCTCCGGCCCCCGGCCCCGGGAGAAGGTAGCCCGGCCGGAGGGGAGGGGGGAGAGGCAGAGGCAGCTGCGGAGCTCAGCCCCTCCGGTTGTCCGCTTGCAAGATGGCGGCGCCGCGCGAGTGAGGGAGGGAGGGGGAAGGGAGGGCGCGCGAGGGGCGGGCGCGAGGCGACGCCCTCCCTCCCCCCACCCACCCACCCCTTCCCGCCACGGTCTCGCGGCGCGGCTGAGGGGAACGGCCGCCGGCGCCATCTTCCCCCCTCTACCCCGCGATGCTGGGGGGGGGGGGGGAACAAGTTGGGGACCCCCCAGTACCAGCACCGCACATGTGCTTTCCCCTACCCTTCGTAAAAAGAGGACGATGGGTGGGTAACCGCCCCTCCAGGGTTGAGAGCAGCCCGGTGTGAAGTTTGCACAGCGTAAACCAGTGGATGTCTGCAAGGCGATGGGTTTCAGAGCTCTTACATCTGCATCCCTGAGAGGAGCAGCTGATGACCGTGCCGCTCTGGGCATCACCACCACAGCAGTAGAACCTCACCATCCCCACCAGGCACCGGTGTACAGGCTGGTATTTGCCAGTGGACCCAGCAGCGTTCCAGAAAAGCTTCCTTCTCTGAAAGTAAATTAAGGAGTAATCATCGGTCTGTCAGTTCCATTATACCACCAAGAGCATACACAATTTGTCCAGAGTCTCCAGCATCCTCCTTGCAATGTTCATAGGTTGAACTGGATGAAGAGGTGTTCAACATCTGCAGAAAGACAGTGATTTTATTCACCTCAGCTTTATCAAAAGGCAGCACCCATGACAAAAGTCAAATCCTTTAACTGCTTTGAATAAATTACAGCCATCCTGCACAGATTCAGCAGAATAAAGGTCTTGCCAGGGCTGCAGCCACACACAGAGCTGTAAAGAAACATGCACCCTGCTTTCTCACTAACGTGGTAGCTAGGAAAGTGTTGGAAATTACACTTGTCAGTATGCCCAAGATCAATGCATTTTATGATTCAAAATTTTAGTATAGAAGTATAAATTAGGTACTTTCTGCAGCAGCTTGACTCACATAAAACCCCACAATTAAATTTAACTAATCCTGGAATGGAGTGTGCATTGGAGGATGGCTTCGAGCACCCCAGAAGATCCTTGTCTACACTGGCCTTACCATAGCAGAGGAAAATCCATAGCTGCCAGGACTGCTCACAAAAACATATCTGCAAAAGAACATTGAGATTCATACTTTGAAACTGCAGTTTCCACTATTATGAGTTGTATTTTCCATTTTAAATATTCACAGACCGGTATTTCCCTGTATTTCACAAGTTTTGCTTCTTGCTTCTTGCATTCCAGCACTTCATCAATTGTCTCCTTTCCCCCACCTCCTCCACCCCCCTCTTTCAACAGACTTGGAGCTGGAGAAGGGGAGCAATTTAACCTGGATCTGTGGAGCAGCTGCCAGATGTAGAGCACTCCACTTGTAGCACTCACACAAAGCAAAGACATCTGTTTGAAATGTGAGCAGAGAGGCCATAAGCCTGTTTGTACCCTCGAAGAGATGCAGTAATTGGACTCTGCCTTTCCTAGAGCATCAGAATTACACTTAAGTGTAAAAGACTAAACCTCTTCAAACTTCCTGTTATCTCCTCCACTCTTGGGCTGTATTTTTCTTTTTCTTATAGGCTTGCACTTCCACAGTCGATTCAGAATCACTGACCCTAGCAGGGTCTTTTCTTGTTTTGTTTTGAGGTGTTTAGGACAAATGGAAAAGGGGTTTTCAGTTTTTTCTTAGCCTCTTCACAGAGCAGCAGAGGTTTCTCTTGGCATTGGAGTTTATCAAAGGACTTCAGTACAGGCTGGTACAGTTTAAGGCAGAACAGCTAGAAACAACACATGGTGAAGCACTGACCCATCATGCAATTAGCAGCCTTCCCCAGAAGCATTTTTCAATACCCTAGGGCACCCAGAATTCGCTGACTGTTTGATTTGTGCTGCCCCAAATTCCTGACAATGCTTAAGCAAACCACAGGACCAGGAACTAAAGGATTCTGTCTTCTCATCCCTTTTCTAAGGCTACTGCCTTTGTTTTCTGAGCAAGTCAGTGTCTTCCCTGCCTCTGTTTCCCTGATCAAGAGGAATGTGAATTTAAATCTCAGCTCCTAAGGGGGAGGGATTTGTTAATTTTACAATATACCAGCCAAATACTATGAGTTGTAACAAATAGTTGCTCCAAAACAAGCACCCAGATTTTACTTCTTTACAGTGATTGAATCACCAGTCACCTAAGGAATTCTGAAAAACTGCAGGGTGTGAACATACTGGCTCAGAGATTTGTTCTTGATCCAGATGCAACCCTGGCAAGCAGAGGTGTGCTAAAAACCCCACACCTAGGTGAAGGGCACTGCTCATCCAGTGCTTGGCTGGGCGACAGCTTACATCTATCACCTGAGAGAAGACAAATGCTACTGTCATCCAATCTCCCAAGCTCCATCCATCACTGCTCAGCCAGGTTGGCTTTTTTGTTTGGGCTTGGTTTTGTAGTTCTGGTTTTTAAAGATGGACATTAAGTCACCTACCAAATCACCTGGCAGCAAAAATTACCAGCCATGGTACACCCACGATACCTTTTTATTTGATCCTAAGAGAATCCTGTGAATAACTTTGGTCTCTCCCAATGGTTGACCCTATGAGGCATCCCAAAAGCATCTTCTAACCTACACAGCCCCTCTGAGCCTGCTGGGAAGTTCTGCAGCACACAGGCACCTCCACCCTGAGCACAGCCCCAAGACCACCACCTCTCCTGCCTTCAGCCTGTACTGCCTTGGGAGGGACTGTGCCTAACTTCCAGAAGATGCTGGCTTGGATAGTACCCAGTTAGGGAGGCAGAACTCAGAACATCCATTAATGACCTTCTGAATCAAGGAAAAAGGGCAGCAGTTTTATCACTTCTTGGGAGTGATCTGGAGAATAGCATTGCCCGCATCTGGGAACCCGAGTGCCTTAAAAAAAAGGCCCTGGAGCAAAGAACACATCTTATCCATAAACAGACATTGACTCATTTTGTCACAGTCCTGTTCCTCCTGAGTCACGACGCTCTGACTGAAAGACTCACTGAGTTCAGTTTGTTTTCTTGTCTCTAAACAGGCTGTCAGTTCTGGGTCAGTCGGCAATGACTAACAGATCTGCTGCATCAGCTCCAGCACGGGGTTATCTCCAACCAACCATCAAACAAAGAGGTGACAGCCTTGTTGGAATACCCACCATTTTAACGTTGGTCAGACAAATATCTCCAGCCAGATGAGAGGGTGAGGGCTTGAACAAACACTGTCCTGAAACAGGAACAGGCGGTAGCACCTTTTGCCTGTTTGCAGGTTGTCTTTGCTGGGTTCATGTGCAGTTCTGCCCTGCAAAGCGCATAACAGCCAGTATTTGCCTTTAGACAAAAGCATTTGCACTGCACAGCGAAGGCATGTCATGCAGCTACACAGTTAGTGCCAAACAGCTTGCTCCTCTCTGTCCTACCTACTGGGTCCTAGTGTGACCTGTCATTGACTGCACTAAGCTACAGTTCCTCCAGAGACAGCGCATGTGCATCATGCCCTGAACAGGCATTTAGCAAACATACAGGAAGGGCTTGAGCTACTCATGGGTCACTATGAGCAGGCTCGCAGATTGTTGCGGAACTCAGTACAGGAGACAAGATCCTAGGCTTCACACACATAGAGCTAGACTGGGGGGCATACAGAAAGGTTTGGTCACAACTCCACCCAGAGCAGCTAAGCAGAAGTCAGGAGGGGTTCAGGAAAGGGCCAAAGTACCAGCAACAATACCTTGTTCCCTTCCAAGATGGGTGTCAACCAGAACCAACTCTGGACCAGCTAACTCCCATGCTGGGTAGAACCTTCACCCAGCTGCTACACCAAGAAAGGCTGAGGAGAACTAGGCAAGGCTTGGCTCACACTACTTACTAACAATATCACCAGTATCTCTCCTTCACAGAGATACTTTTTACCAATACCATTCCTCTGACTCGCTGTATTGTTTCCTGTTCTGGAAGGGTTCTACTGTCAGACCTCTGCACATTGTCTTTTACTTGATCTTATCTCCCAAGTCCATTCACCAGGCTTAAGAGTGGGACACTTAAAAATTTTACTCACCAGGAAAGTTTCACCAGAGGACAGTAATGGAGACTGCTAGCTTTCACAGAGGCTTTTATTGTCTCATTAAGTTCTCCTTAATGAGAGCTTCCTCACCTGCAGCAATCTCCTTCCCACTCATTTGCACCCACCATCTTGCTGCTGGTACTTTGAAGGCTGTCTAAGGTCTCACCTTGTATTCCCACTTTCCTCATAACTATCCTCAGCCCACTTTTGATTTCCATGCTCTTATCCAGGTCCTAAGGAGAAAATAGAAATAGAAAATACCTTCTCCCCTAGAGCTACCACTTGCTGTGCCTCCTTGGCTGGTTTCTTCCCTGATATCCCTGTGCCTTCTCCCAGCTCCAGTCACCTGCTGTATTCCCTCCTCCAAAGCAAGGCAGCGACAGCTTTTCTGCAGATCCCTGACTTCAATGCTTGCTGAATCCTCTGTTTGTTGAGGACCTGCTGTGTGCTGCATCACAGGCTTTAACTCCATGAGATTCTTGATACATCTTCATCTAAGTTTCCCATCTGCACTACAAGAAGCAGCTGTGTCATGTTACCCTGTGTTTGTCCCTCAGCATGATTAAAGTGCCACAGTTAGTTTCTCTTTCACTAAAGACAGAAGAACATCATACCATCCTGCTAGACCCTAGTCTGACCGAAACAGTAGTGCTGACCCAGTGCCACTTAGGCCTGTGACAGAATCAGGATAGGACACAACCAGCCTATAATTGGATTCTGTCAATTCTCTTTTCAGCATGCTGAGGTCTGTCATCCCTCACCCGAACTGGCCCCATGACGTAATTCCTCCCATCTTCACTGGCTGGTGAAGTATCACTGTCCCTTGCTACCTTCCTTGGAGGGCAGCTCTGGACCACAGCTCCAGCCAGCACAACTTCTGCGCTCCACAGGCACAGCCAGTGATAAAACCTGGAGCCAAAACCACCTGCTGAGTCTTTCTGAGCTCTTCACCGAGATGTTTTGTCGATTCCATATTTACCTTGCCTGGCACCTGAGTATCAATGCCCTCATCAGACTACTCACCCTACTAATTAATACCTAACACTGACTATCAAAACTTGCTTATTCTCTCAGCTAAAGGCTCTCTGATGCACAGCTGGAACCCCACAAGCCCCAGTGGGCTCTGCCCATCCC
Source organism: Gallinula chloropus (assembly GCF_964237585.1). Lineage (NCBI taxonomy): Eukaryota > Metazoa > Chordata > Aves > Gruiformes > Rallidae > Gallinula > Gallinula chloropus. Next base: position 5,258,787 of record NC_140100.1, read on the forward strand.
AGCCCACTGTTTGTATGCACGGGGCTGTGGGATCGGCCCCTCCGTGGGACCAATGAGAACCTGACACCAGCGGGGCCACGGGTTCAGCGCCTTTCCCAATGACAGCAAATACTGAGGGGTTCAGGCTGTTCCACCCATCTGAAAGAGCCTTGAGAGCACAGGTGCGTCAGAGGGAGGCACAGCTGCCAAAAGAGTTGCTCAGCCTCTTTGCGTTGTTTGCACACCTTTGGAAAAAAAGATTTTCTTCTCTTTTTTTTTTTTTTTCCATTCAAGCTTTTCTAGTGCACAACAAACCAAGTATCAGAGAGAATGGACAGCCTGCCTCCTAGTTGGGAATGAGGGACTATCACAGTTATCATGGTGATAATGAGATAGTCTGAACATGAGGGAACTAGATACAATGGGAGATTTGTCTTGGAACCAGTCCCTTGGCAGCCTGACCCCGTGTTGATGTCAGCACGGTTTCTTATTGCACAAAGGCTAGGGATCAGACCCGGGATCACAGACCCATCTCTGCCTCAGGTGCATCCTATTACACAGCAGTGGCCATAACCATTGATAAAACATTGTCTTCCCCCTTTTTATTCCCAACATTTTGGCAAGTGTTCTCAGCAACAGCTGTCTGAAAGCTCTCTCTGTCCCTTCCCCATCATGTAGGGGGGCAGTCAGCTTCATGAGGAGGACATGCTGTGGTCCTGAGGTCTAATAACGTGCCACTTAGAGTGGAGGTAACTTCTGGGAGGGATATTGCAAGAGAGAGAGCAGCTTGTTTTGGGTGTGGAGTTGAGCAGGATTAGCTGATGAAACAGAGCTGCTGAGTGGAAGGCATGGGATGCCATGGAGGAGATGGTGCTTTGTAGCACCTACTGGTATTCCAGTGGTAACTCCTCAGATGACACATCACCTCATTTAAATCTTTTCCCATAGGAACACTGTAACTCATCTTGGACAGCCAAATGACACAGAAAATTGCATTCTTTCCTACCATACAGTAAGTCAAGTCAGTACCTCAAGAGTGCCAGGATGAGGAGGGAGGCACGACAGGACTCCAAGGCCTTGGTCCAACGCTCCGAGAGACTCTTGTCACAAGGAATTATGTGGGCTCTGCAAACAGATAAAGAAAACCTGAAAGAGCAAATGCTGATCTGCACAACCTTGACACTGCAATCGATGCTGTCGTTTACCACCAGGAGCAAGTAAACAGCCCCGGAGTTGCAGGCTGCATAGCAAACATTGCAGTTCCATCTGCATGACAGCCCGCAATTTGTGGCAAAGGGTAAATCTCTGTTCACTCATGCTTGACATAGGATGGTCTTGTTATATTCCCTGTTCTCAGCAGCTTTATGCATGAATTTAAGGTTAAGTACATGCGTGTCTGTAGGATCGTGACCTTCATTTCATATTGCACAGCCCAGCAGACCCATAATTAATCCCTAAGATGTTCAAGTGACAGCTCTCTCTTGCTAATGTCATCCATGCAGAGAGTAGTGAGGCACGTGTAATTCGTAAGTTCAGGCTGGGAGTCAGAGATTTCCCAGCCATCAGAGCAGTGAGGCTCCAAGGCAGGTTTCTGGCAGGATGAACGGGCCATTTGACAGGCAGACTGGGCAGGCCAAGAGAGGGACATGTCATATAGTCACCTGCTCCATCAGCTGCCCAACCTCAACACAGCCGTTCCCTTTTGCATGCTTTAACCACAGGCAAGGAATCAGATCCACATGGACCCCAGGCAAGTCCTCACACCCAGGTCGAGTCCCATCTACTTCAGACATGAGAGTTGCTGCTAATGCCAGCGGTTCCCAAATTCTGGGTATTTAACCTTCTTGCCTAGTTCTGTTACTGAAGATGAGCGTGCTCGGACAGGTTGGATCAACCAGTGTTTTATCACACAGGCAACACAACAGGCTGGGTACATTCTACACAAGTTTAATGGGGTTCAATATTAGTTCACCAACAGTACAAAGTGTCAACTCTCCGCTACTTAAGGGGCAGAAACATGTCAAACACCCACACAGACAAGCGCTGCTCAGAAATAGTTACGCTGCACATCAGACCTGAGGAACTGGAGCACAACCAATAATTTGTCCTGCCACACAGCAGGGGAGAGAAAAGATGACTGTCTTACTAGCTATTCCAGACCCTACAAAAACGCCCATACCGCCATTTCATTTAACCCTCTTTCTTTAAAAGTCACATTTGTAAGAGTTCCTCCATACAGAGCCCACTGCCTGTCCAAGTTGCTTTTTAAAAAAATTGTCTTCCCCTTAATCTTTAGCAGCCTGTGCACCAGACTGGAATGATACATGGGAAAGGATCTCTGGATTTTCTTTCCTGATTTAATCACAAGGGATGTAGGGAATCTCTCTTCACTCTCCCCTTTACTCAACAGCCAAAATGTCAGTGCAGCCACACACCTCCGACACAGCCACATCTCATTTTGCCCCCTTGTGGAACCCCAGCAAAGATGAGCTGCCAGGAAGGTCTGGTAAGGGCAGGGGAGAAAATCTCCCCTCAGCTCACCACGTGCAAATGCACTGCAGGCAGGTGAACCCAAAGGAGATGCGAACAGGATTTGTCCCCAGATGCCTTCCCCAGGAATGTACAAGGTGACCCTTGGCTGGGCGGCAGCATGGAGAGCATCTGAGAGCTCCCCACTCAGAAGCCAGGAGGAGAGGGAAGAGAAAGGAGCTCTGCCAGCAGGGAATTTTATAAAGGGTTCCCTGCTACAAATTGGAAGCTGTAACAGATCAGCAGCGCTGAGGCAACCAAGTCTGGGGTCTGGCAGCTACCACCAGGGATGTGGTTGCCCTCAGCACAGCCAGACAGGGAGACATTTTTCCCAAGTATGATGGATCATAGGGGATGGAAAAGGTACAGGGAAACAAGGCAGCGGAGGAAGTAGCACAAGGAGCAAACTGTATTTTGACTTTCTCACCCTGCTGCAGCTCCACACAGTTGTTTAATGTCCCTAGTATATTAAATTATAGTAGGTTTGAGACACCTCCAAAACATCAAATCACGCTTTGTTGGCACGCACAGCCCTTTGCAGCCCACAGTCCTGCCATTACAGCTCTGAAATGAGGGGAAATTGCAGCCCAAAGAACTGCCCCCCCCCCTCCCCAGTACCAGCAGCTGCTCAGACCACCCTCGGGACCTCCACTTCCGAAGCAGACCTGGACTTTCTCCTGCTGGCCAGGCTGCCCAGGACCGACTCCTCGCTGAAGGCCCCTTCAAACGCCGACAGGATGGATTGGCGAAACTTCTCCTTGAAATCCGGCCCCACAAACACATACAGGATGGGATTGATGCAGCTGTTGAAGAAAGCAAGGCTGGAGACCAAAGGGATCCCTATGTAAAGGGCCATTTTCATCTCATGACTGGAAGAGTTTTGGGATATTTCCAGCAAGGAGAAGACATGATAGGGGAAATAACAGAGGAAAAACGAGACTGTGACAGCAATGATAATTCTGTATGGCTTCGTGGAATTGGCTAACTGCCTTCTTTTCAGCTTGACAGCAACAATGCTGTAGCAGATGAGAATCACCGTGAAGGGGATGAGGAACCCGCATAAGAATCGCGTTATGATCATCGCTTTGTGCCGCATCCTCCACAGCCTCCGCGTGGCCTCGGACGTGTAGTCATCCGACAGTGCAAAGTTATTGTAGCAGCTGGTGACGTTCCTGGCACTGACTGCAGTGTCCCGAAAGACGAGGTATGGGGAGCTGAGGAGGAGAGCCAGGACCCATGTCCCCAGTGTGATCCTGGCTGCCAGCTCTGGACTCCGGCGGTTGTGAGACCAGACGGGGAAGGTCACAGAAACGCAGCGGTCCATGCTGATGACTGTCAGGAGGAACACGCTGGCAAACATGTTGAGGAATGCAATGGTGCTGTTCAGCTTGCACAGGAGCTTCCCAAACGGCCAGTGGAAGCCCAGGGCAGTGTAGGCGATGCTGAGGGGCAGGAAAAAGGTGAAGATGAAGTCAGCAATGGCCAGGTTCAGGAACCAGACAGAGTTCATGGTCTTCTTCATCTTGAAGCCTGCAATCCAGATGACGAGGCCGTTCCCTGTCACCCCCAGCAAACAGGCGATGCTGTACACCACCATGGAGAGGATGTGCATGCTCTTCTGGAGCCCGGAGTAGTATTCATGGGCAGTGGCATTCTCATACTGCACAGTGGGGGAACTGGCAGAGAAGGGTGAAGGGGAAGAAGAGACACACTCCATTGCCAGCAATCTGGAGTCCTGAAATTGTAACAGCACACACTGCTATTATCTGCTGCTCCTACGGCTCAAGAGAAGTGACAATCTTTGCTAGTCAGACCGTCATGGTTTCACCCCAGCTGAGAGCCGAGATCCACAAAAATATATTGCAAAGCCAGGTTATATAACTTAATATATAATTAATAGAAAGTCCTTCTCTACAGCATCTGTATGTCACAGAAACCACCGCAACCACAGAAACCAACCTGGGTTTTGCTGTTGCTGTTGGCGCTGTCAAAACACCACTTCCAGAAACTGCCCACCACAGCGACCCAACCCGGGCCACCCCACATCCCTCAGCTGTGATAAGTCCCCGTCAGATGACCGACAACAAATTAAGATAGCAAAAACCATCCAAAGGCTGAGCTACGAGACGGTTCCCTCAGCAAGTCCCTTCTAGGGAGGTGGACTCCGGTAGCAGAACAGTACCCAAGGAGTATTCTGGTATAACACTCAGCCTGTCAACCACAAGCCATCCTACCGGTGAGCCCACGATTTCCCTCACTCCCTCAGCTCCCCTCCAGCTCGCCCCAGCACCCTGACAGGTCCTGGCAGGACTCACCACCACGCTCCTTCGCTGCTCTGCCTGCAGCGGGTGGTCTCACCTCCTGGCTGACTCCCCTTTGAGACGGTGCTCCTCTCTGCAGAGTGACTCATGCTGCCTCATCCCATTTTCCCCTGTTTTGGGATCACGAGGAATTTAGTAGGATTCCTTATTCCCTAATCTTGTTCCTCAAATTGTGGTACATCAATTTAACCTCTGAATCCCCGGTGGCCACAGGCTCCCTCAGGCCAGTTGGCCAAGCCTATCCACTAGCTCAAATTCCAAGCATGAGGAAAACAGGGCTGCTCTCCTGTCTGCGCCCCTCATCCCTCCAAGGCAGCTTCTTTCCTCCTGAGCACCCAGACACCCCAGCGGGCACCAGGGCTACCCTGCTGCTGCAGGGGGGACAGAGCAATGCTCCCAGGCACGGGACACCCACTCGCCTTCAGCCACGGCTCTGGCCAAGCAGCCTGGCCGGGGGCCTTGCGGGTGGCTGAAGCATTCCTTGCCCGGCGCAGGGCTGGGGGGGAGCAGGGTCCCATCCTGCGGCTCATGGGGCAGGCGAGGGATACCGCTGGATCACGGGGAGCTGGAAATACCCCAGGGCTGGGAGAGAGGCCCCCTGGGGTGCACGACAGGTGGGGCTGAAGCTGCGGGGTGACGACAGAAGGGGGATGACGACAGAAGGGGGGTGACGGCAGCGAAGCCACTGCCCACCCCAGCCAAGGTCACCCGTGCCCCGACCACCACGTGCTGGCAGCGCCGCCAGCCCCACCTCGGCGCGGGCCAATAAGACCCGCGGGGAGGGAGAAGAGAACGATGCTGATTGGCCTGGGCCCTTCCGGAGCCGCCCGCCTACCGGGGCGGAACGAGGCGCCGATTGGTCGAGGCGCGAAGGGGTGTGTCGTGCCCCATGCTAGGCGCGCGGGTTCCCGCGCGGCGGGCCCGAGTCGGGCCTGTGGCGCTGCGGGCGGGCACCGGGACGGGCAGGAGCAGGACAGGCCGCTGCGGGTGAGAGCCGGGCGGGCAGCGCTGCTCCTCGCCGCTGCTGGCAGGGCAGCGTGCCAGCGGGGGCCTCTCAGGGGCGTGGGGGATGATGGAGCTGGGATACGGGGGGTGCAGAGCCTGGTGGGGATGGAGCATCGGGGCTGGGGATCGTCCCTGCAGCAGGTGAGCTGCCAGTTCCTGGCCAGCATCCTGCCACAAGGGTGGGAATGGGAGTCTTATCCTGGGTGGGGAATGGGGATCCCGCTGTGTCCCCCTGAGCCTTCTGCAGGTCGCTGAAAGCACTGGGTATGTGTACCACTGCGGCTGGTGCTGGTGGGACACACCAGACCCAGCTGACCTGCTCAAAGCCGGAGTGCTGTGCCTTCCCCTTCCCTTTGCAGCCCTTTCCCTAGTCCAGCTTTTGTGACAGCGGGGATTCCTTCCTGGCCAATGAGGCCCTGGCCTTAGGGAAGTGAGTGGCTGAGCAAGGGTGACATACAACAGGCCCACCCTGATGGACTTCAGCAGCTTAGCACAAGCAAACTAAGTGTGATTGCTTAATAACCTGCTCACGGCCCCTTGCTGGCCTTGCAGGGTTAATGGGTAAAAAGATGCATTGTTTTCAGCCAAGGCAAAGGCTGGGCTGTCATGCCTGCCTGGGAGCCTGTGCTCTGCATTACAATGTGGGCAGTGGTGGAAGACTCTGCTGGAGGGCTGCTGCCAGGCTTGGGCATCACATTTTCTGCAGACTCCAGCTGAGGCAGAGCTGCCCCACAAGCCATGCTTGCTTCAGTTAGGGTTTGGAGCAGGACTCCGACCTGCTGGGGGTTTGGCTTCGCAGCTATGCACTAGGGAAAGCAGCTGGGAGGGGTAATCATGCTGGGGGATGCAATGCACATTAAAATTGAGGCCTGTGGGTATGAGCACTTCACTGGCTTTGAAACTAAACAGTTTTAAGAAGGCACCCTTCTGTCTGTGAGGACACTTGGGAACATTTCCTAGAAGCCCTAAGACTCATAGATACCTGGGAGCAAAAGGGAAAGGTACTGCTCGCGTTGCTGATGTGGTTTCATCTGTGTCCCCAGGTGTCTGGCCAGAGCTGGGTGAGAGAACCCAGGCAGGGTGGTGATGGGAGAGTGTCAGAAATTATCAAAGTACTGTAATTAATCAACTGGTCTTATATCAGTGGGGGAAGCCTGACAGTTGTCTTTTTTTCCTTGCCCAGAGGGCTCCATAGCTGGTCCTTCTGTCTTTCCAGGGAAGATGTGGGATGGGAGCAGGCAGGAAGCTGGGCTGCAGTGTGGAGGCAGCCAGCCCCACTGCCATACCAGCCCAGACCACAAACACCCCTCTCTGCTGACAGGTGACCTCAGACCCAGCTAGAAGATGGCAAACTCGATGCAGGACAATGCCGGCCTCCCCAGTGCGGAGCTCTGGGCCTCCCATAACAGGATGGTAATGGAGCCGCTCGAAATCAATGACCCAGAGGTGAGAGCCCTGTGCTGGCCCCTGCCCAGCAGCTGCTTCATTCATGCCCTGGACAGCCACGGGCATGTTGACCTCCTCGAGTCAGGGGTGTGGCATGGAGACAGTCCAAGGCTGAGCTGGTGGGACCCATCCACCTTCTGTGCCTTCTCTGCCTGCACTGAGAGGGGTGAAGGGAGGGCATCCTACAACCATCTGCAGAGGTCATAATTTCAAATCTACTGCTCTGCTTGAAGCTCTGACGTCCAGGCCATGTGGCAGTTGCCTTTAACTCTTGAGCCCAAATGAGAGCTGAATTATCTGACAGCTTCTTGGCAGGTAGAAACCCAAATCATGGCCTGTAAAATGGGCATATGAACTGTTTGGAATCGGCTGTACCAGAAAAGGATAAATCTCCCTTCTCCAGTACCTTTCCAGGTCCCTCTCCATGCCTTGTCCCCTCTGAGGGTGCATCCTATGGTGGAACATCCATGTCTCTGCAGAGCAGGCAGAGGTGAAGCTGTTTCTCTCCCCTCCTAAAGGTGGACAGCATCATCAAGAAGGAGAAGCAGCGGCAGAGGCTGGGGCTGGAGTTAATCGCGTCAGAGAACTTCGCAAGCCGAGCAGTCCTGGAGGCCCTGGGATCCTGCATGAACAACAAATACTCTGAGGGCTACCCGGGACAGAGGTATGAGGCTGGGGCTGAGTCCCACCCAACCCAAACCCTTGCAGGGAAGGAGAGGAACCACTTAATGCCGCCAGATCTCACCTCTGGAGAGGACACAGTGTCCTTGCAGTGGCAGCCAAGCTCTTCCAGGGCAGGATCTGACCCTCTCTGCTTCTGTCCTTGGCCATACATAGGATAATCTCAGCAAGGTCATGCCCGCTGCAGCTGCTGTCCTGGTGGCTGCCACAAACGCATCATCACCTGCTTCTCTCCTGCTTGGCCACGGGGTTTAACTCCTGCCCTGTCCTTCACCGGCAGGTACTATGGTGGGACAGAGTTCGTAGACGAGCTGGAAAGGCTGTGCCAGAAGCGGGCCCTGCAGGCATACCGGCTCGACCCCCAGAAGTGGGGTGTCAACGTCCAGCCATACTCAGGTAACGGGGTGCCCAGGAGAGCCAGGCTGGCTGCACCAGCCTCTGCACATCCAGGCACCTGTAACCAGCCCCGTGTTCCCTCGCTGCAGGGTCACCCGCCAACTTTGCGGTGTACACGGCCTTGGTGGAGCCCCACGGCAGGATCATGGGGCTGGACCTGCCCGACGGGGGCCACCTCACCCACGGGTTCATGACTGACAAGAAGAAGATCTCTGCCACCTCTGTCTTCTTCGAGTCCATGCCCTACAAGGTAGGGTGGTTGCTCCAGCCAGAGGCAGGATGCAGTCATCAGTGTTGGGGCCTCTTTAAAGAGTACCAGCATCAGGCTCCCAGTACCTCCTGTTGCAGAGTGACACCACAGCTGATCTTCACCTATACCGAGGTGGCTGAATCCTCCTCTTTCTCTCCCAGGTCAATCCCAAGACTGGCTACATTGACTATGATAGTCTGGAGGAGAATGCCCGCCTCTTCCACCCCAAGCTGATCATAGCTGGTAAGGATCGAATGCTTACTGACTTCTGCGGTCACACACCCGGGGTGGGGGATAGCTCCCTGAAGCCAGCAGCACCCTGGTAAGCCCACAGATGCTGCAGTGCCAGGAGGGAGACCTCAAACTCATCCACATTGGCAGGATCTTGTGCGCTGTCTCCAGCTGGGCTGTCCCCATCATCGGGCTGGAGCTGTGTCAGTCTCAAGGTCCTCGAGCATCCTCCATGTGCCATCTCCTTGCAGGTGTCAGCTGCTACTCGCGCAACCTGGACTACGCCCGCATGCGGAAGATCGCCGATGCCAACAGTGCCTATCTCATGGCCGACATGGCCCACATCAGCGGGCTGGTGGCTGCTGGTGTGGTGCCTTCCCCCTTCGAACACTGCGACGTCGTCTCCACCACCACCCACAAGACCTTGCGGGGCTGCAGGGCCGGCATGATCTTCTACCGCAAAGGTGCCTGAGCTGGGCTGGGGAGCCGGGAGAAAGGCTGCAAGTTAAAGCTCCTTCTTGATCCAGCTGGGAAGAGGGTGGGCAGGAAGGTCCAGAGCCTCCTGGGGAGCTTCTCAGGAACAACCACCATCCCTGCTCAGAGAGGCCAGGGTGTGAAAGCAGCTCGTGGGAGAAGGGTGGCTGTGCTGCCTTGTGAGTGACCCTGCCCTCTCCTCCCGCAGGCACACGCAGTGTGGACCCCAAGACAGGCAAGGAAACGCTCTACAACTTGGAGAGCCTCATCAACCAGGCAGTCTTCCCTGGGCTGCAGGGAGGCCCACACAACCACGCCATTGCAGGTATGCATCCAGGCTGGCCGCCAGGTCTGGGATGGTGAAAGGAGGTGGCAAAGATGTCCTGGCTGGGCTTTGAGCCCCAGCAGCAGTGCAGGGGCTCCAGCTGCCCTGAGGGACTCACAACCTGGAGATACTGCTGCAAGGAACAGCCAGCAGGATCCAGCACTGCCTGAGGAGTGATGGGGCTTCTGCCATCCTGCTTTTTGGCTCACGGCGCTGCTGCCAGCCTGGTTAGGGGAAGGCACTGTCCACCAGCTTGCTCAGCTTCCAGGATGGCTTCTGCTGGTGGTGCCACACATCCATGCCAGGTCTCCCCATGGGAACCCCTAAAACCTCACCCTGGTCTACCTTCCTCCCCAGGGGTCGCGGTGGCACTGCAGCAGGCCATGACGCCCGAGTTCAAGGCCTACCAGCAGCAGGTGGTTGCGAACTGCAAGTCGCTCTCGGCAGCCCTGATGGAGCTGGGCTACAACATCGTCACAGGTGAGGAAAGGTCTTGGCTGACCACTGTGCGTGGCCCAGGGCCAAAGCCAGGCCACGAGGGCATCCCCACCAACCCCCTCTCTCTCTTTGCAGGGGGCTCTGACAACCACCTGATTCTCCTGGACCTGCGCAGCAGAGGCACAGACGGTGGCCGGGCTGAGCGGGTGCTGGAGATCTGCTCCATCGCCTGCAACAAGAACACGTGCCCTGGTGAGCTCTGCCGTGTCTTGCCCTGCACGCTGGCCTGTGCAGAGCTTCCTGAGGTGCTCCTGGCTCCCAGTCTGCTGGGAACCACGCCACGTTGCCATTTCGGTACCTGGTTTGGTCACGTATGACTTGTTCTGGCACAGGTGATGTCAGCGCCCTGCGCCCCAGTGGCCTCCGGTTCGGGACACCAGCTCTCACCTCCCGTGGCTTCCGGCAGGACGACTTCCGTATAGTGGCTCAGTACATCCACAGAGGTGAGGCCAGGGCTGCATGTGGGTCAGCCTGGGGCCAGGGCAGCTCCTCTGGGTGAGGAGGCACAAGCTGGGTGGCTTAGGCAGAATCAAGGGAGCACATGCCTAAGTGAGGAGTAACTGTCCCACCTGCACATCTGGATGTGGAAAGAACATCTGGCCACAGCTGGGACCAGCCAAACCCTCACCTCTGTACAGGCAGTGGGTTGAAAGCTTGATCCTTCCCAGTCAGGGGGCAGTCCCAGCAAGCTTGGGCGGTGCAGGGCCCAGCCAGCTGGGAGAGCTGCAAGATGTGGCAGCCACTGGCTGTGGGTGCAGGCAGACACGTCCCAGCCACGAGGACTGACCAGCACATCTCCCATCCTGGCAGGGATCGAGCTGACGCTGCGCGTGCAGAAGGACATGAGCCCCAAGGCCACGCTGAAGGAATTCAAGGAGAAATTGGAGGAGGAGAAATACCAGGCGGAGCTGAAGGCACTGAAGGAAGAGGTGGAGTCTTTCGCAGCGACCTTCCCCCTCCCTGGGCTGCCTGTCCTGTAAGGGGAAGCACCCCTGCCCCACTCCCGGAGCCAGGGACGTACCCAGGATTGTGGCACATTCACACCCCCAGCCCCAGCCCAACACCCCAGTGCCTTCTCCCAGCACCTCCCTACTGGCATTGGCTGCGGTGCAGCAGTGGCTCCTGATCTGGCTGTTCCTCACATCTCCCCTCTCACTTGGGGCACAGGACGCCCCTCGAGCACAGCCCTCCCAGGGAAACCGGCCCTCTCCCCATCCTGGGGCAGCAGGTGTCCCTCAGCCTCCCAGCCAGGTTCTCACTGGCTATGGGAACAGCACACAAGGTTTAGGCAGACCTGCCCACCCTCACACAGAGCCCCCTGCACACTGCAGCCAGGAAGGACAAGGGGGTCCACCTCAGCAGGAGCCCCCTCCCCGCAGCCAGATACACTGTGCTTGGCGCACAAGAGACTTCACAGCCATCAAACCTCCCAGGTTTCAGCCTTGAGGACTCAAGCTCCCCAGCCCACAGGTGCCTTCCAGCCTCAGGAGGCTTTGCCAAAGCCCAGCCTTGTTCTAAACCACTGAGAACAGCCCTCCTGGGCTCACTACACCATGCTAGCCTGCATCTCTGCTGTTTCCTCAGACCTCTGAGCACAAAGATGGTAGAACCATTTTTTAATAAGCACAGTAAAATTAAGAATTGACCCACACTGTATGACAAGAATTCAGAGCTTTAAAAAATACAACCAATTTTTTTTTGTTTTGTATTTCAAAAATATCTGAACCCAAATAAATAACTTTTTTTTTTTTTTAAAAGTACATTTCTCAGACTAGTCATTTGGTGTTAACATCTGTTAAACTCTTGTGCAGTAACACTTACAGCACGACACTGAGACATGCTTCTTGGATTTCTCCCGGTCACACTCGCTCTAACTACTGACGCAAGCATTCGGCACGCACAGGCACACACACGTAACTCAACATGCAGTAATAGGATACAGTGCTTTAAAATAAGATGAGAATTCATCACGGCCTCCTCGCAGCCCTCAGAGGCAGCTCTTGGCCCAGCCCCAGCCCCGTGCCAGCAGCGAGGCAGCCAGCGGGACCGGGTACCCTGTTTCTGCCTTCCAGTTAAAATGCATCTCGGGGACCAGCGTGTGGTGGGTTTGTGACCCCCCCCCCCTCCCTGGTACTGGAGTACAGTCTGTCAGTCTGCACAGAGCAGGTGCTGTCCTTCAGCCCGGGCAGGTTGTCAAGTTTACCCTCACACCTTTTCAACGCAGTTACAGCCCCAGGTCCTGCCCAAGATGCTGACTCAGCAGCGGGGGCTGTCACCCACCACCAGACCACTGGCTCACAACCCCAAAGAACTGGCCTGGGGCAGGGAGGAACCACAGGCTCTCACCCCTCAAGCGCTTCTCCTGCCCTTCTGAAGTGGTGTATATTGCTAAGAGTATAGGCAGTACTTCCCTAGTCAAGGCAAGGCAGCTTTGGAGCTGCTTAGAAGTGATTGCTACTGGATGAAAGTAAATCCGAGCACTATTCTCTGAGAAATGAAACCTGCGTAGGGTTAATATCACCTACTCCTATGGCTGACCCTCCTCGGGTGGGAGCGGAGAGCGGTGGGCGAGCATAGCATAGAGCAGGAGCTGGCAGGAGTAAGGAACAGGAGCCCTGCTCTCCAGGCCAGAGGAGACCTCTGCTCCCACAAATCCTCCCTCAGCCTTAAAGCCTCCCCTCCCTGCCACCCAGCAGAGAGAGGAGGGACCGGCCGGCTGCATGGGAGGCAGGGACATGCTGGCAGCACTCACGGGAAGCAGGCGACTGCCATGCACAGCACCGCGGGCGCTGGCGGCTGGAGGGTGGGCCTGGGAGGGCTGGTGAGTATTGCGCTGCGGCTGCGAGGAACCTGCCCTGCTGCAGCGGGAGGATGGCTGGACGGCGACGCGCGGCGCTCAGGCGGTGCAAGCCGACGGACACACGTGCCAGGATTCGCTGCAGGAGCCGTTAGTGTGAAGATCGGATCTTGTTCTAAGTCTGTTAGTATCGGAGAGCAGTGAGGTAACACAGTGAGGATGAGGAAAAAGTCTTAAAGTGCCAAAAACGGATCTTTACTGTACGGGAGCAGGCGGCCAGGCAGAGGAATTACTGAGCGAAGAGGAATTCAGCTCCCAAACCACCAGCTGCACGCAGACTCCCCCTGATTTCTGCCACCGTTAGGGGCACAAGCAGCGAGGGCTCCAGCTGCACTGAGGTGCCACAGCCCGATGTGACTCCTGGAGTCGGAGCTCAGAGCTCACCCTGCTGTGTTCCAGCTTTAGAGGACAAGTACTCCAAGGTGTGTTTCCCCACAGCTCCTGCTTAAGAGCAGAGTTGCAGCTCGCACAGAGCCCCTGTTTGGAAACTGGTCCCAGCAAAGCGCCCAGGGCATCCTCCCGAATCAGAGCCGCTTTATGGCAGAGAGATGAAGCAGGTCAGACAGGTGGTAGTGCAAGTATTGCTCAACACAACCTTCAGTATCACATACTACAGGTCTGAGAGAGGAGCAATGAGAACCAAGTTATTTATCAATTTACAAGCGCAGCTGAACGCCACAGGTAGAGCCTGCTGCAACTAAGAGATCAGCCAACGCTGACCCCACTCCTTGTTGTCAGCTTGGAGCAAGATGTGAGTCAGCAGCAAAAGCTGTCCATCCCTCCCTCCTCAAACCCAAAGAGCAGGAAAGAAGCTCCTGCACTGAGCTCTTCTCCAGAGCTGTGGGTCAGGCAGGAGCTTCGGTCTGCCTGGTGCCACCTGGGGTACTCACTGAAATGCCCCTTCCCCCGAGGAATCTCGCCCCAGCTTCAGCATGGAAGCTGTTCACCTGCACACAGACTGACAAGGGGACACCTCGAGTCACTGCAGAAGGGAGGGGGTTGATGGACAGAGAAGTCTTTCACCAGCAGACCCGGTTCACGTGTGACAGCAGAGCAGAGTCAGGAAAGGAAAAGGCCTTTAACGTGCTTTAGAGGCGTGCAGCCTCGCACACAGGCACACCGCTCACCTTCCGTGAAGGCAACGCCACGCTGCTTCTCAACTGCAACCTAAAAACAGCATCACAAGCATCCCTGACCTTGGAAATCCCTTGGGAGACTACCAAAAACTCAACTTGCCCAGCTGAGCCGGCCTCACATGAAGCCACCAGAAACAACACTGACATCTAAAAATCACCTTTCTGCCCTGTTGGTCTGTCCCTCCTGCCCTACCCCAGGGAGCCCTTTTGAGGCAGGAGAAAGGGGTGGCAGCAGCGCTGAAATGCAGATGCTGGTGCCACACAACAGCCCCGCAAGGAGCCTCCTTGCCTTCAGGACACAGGTTTTGGAGCAGTGCGGTTCTCACAGCAAGGTTCAGAGGGGTCTAAGCCACAGGGACAAACCCCAGTCCACACACAGAAACTTCCCTGGGCACAGCAGGAACACCACATTTGTCTCCAGCATCGCCTCACACCATCACAATAAACAGATTAAAAAAAAACCCAAACCAAATAACACTTCAGCTGATCTTGGGAAGATCTCAGCTGTCGTCACCCCATAATCAGAGGAGCGATAAAAGGAAATAAAAGCAAGGCTATCTTTCCATAGGGGCTGCTACTGCCACATGGCACTGGACAGAGCAAACAGCAGCCCAGACCACGGGCTGAGCAGCATCATCTCCTATGACACTTCAGGGGGAAGCGCTGTGCCCAGGCACAAAGCTTTCAGCACTGACAGGAACAATCTGGGAGTGTCACCACAGCTTTATGGCACAGACAGCAGTGCAGAAGCTTTGAGAGGAAAGTCCTCAGCATCCAGGCTCAGGGAACAGCAGTTCTGCCCCATCCAGAGCTACCCAGGAGCACCCCAGGAGAGGTAGTCAAGACACAACAACAGCTCAGCCAGAAGCAGCATGCAGCAATGCTGACCCTGCTTTACTGCAGAGCACACAAGTTAATAACCTGACCAAAAAAACAACCCAAAACAAACAGCCACAACAAACAAAAAAAAAACAACCCAAAAACTATCATGGTTATGACATGTAACCCAGTACATTCATCCCTGATCTCTCCTGAGCTCCAGCCACCCACCAGTCACGTAGCTGCTCCTAACAGCTCCCTGTCTCACAGTGTAGCTCCAGCTGAACTGCACTGCTCGTTTCCCCATCACAAAAAGCACCTAAAAATGAGGGTTTCCCCCCATCCTGCTCAGTTCCTCTCTCTACTCAAAAGGCCACCCTCGATCTCACATGCTTTGAGGATTCCCAGTCTCCCTCCCACCCTTTTCAGAGGTCACCCAGCAAACAGGATGTGACAAGTTATCAAGGCACAGTGCTCTACATTCACAGGGACGGGCACCTCCGTGCTCACCGGCATTCGGGAGTCCTTCCACCTTCCAGATTCTAACAAAGCTGGGACAAACTGGCAAAAGGCTTTCTGGAGAGAAGCACATGTGCCTCCACTGCCCTTCCACCCACCCAGGGACCACCTGTCCTGGGAAGCACCAGGAAACTCAGGAAAAACAAGGGAAGGGACACCATCCACTATCGCTGCGCGCAAGCTGCCACCCTGGCAGGGAGCTGCCGAGCTACACTCAACACAAGACACTGGTGGATTAAAAAAAACTTCATGTGACCTTTACATCTCCTCTCTGGTGTCTGCCCTGGCTCCAGAGAAGGGACAAACAGCATTTAGGGTTCTGGCAGAAGCATGCGGAGCACTGCGTTATTTTGGGGGCTGCACACTAGTTAAGTACTGATCCCCAATACAGCCCACCTCTCTCTCTCCATGCCATTATCCCCCTGGGATGCTGCCATGATATGCTTTAAAAGTTCATAGCGTCCCTTCTAAGATTTAAAATCAGAGTGCCTAGGTGTTTTCTGTGATGAAACATCTGTGTTCTTGGCTACAGGGAACGACAGAGCAATCCGGCACCTCAGACACCGGTTTCTGTGAGCAGAGACACCTGCAAACACATCAGCTTCCTCACCCCTTCCTGACCTATGAGAGCTACTGCAGGCAGCATCGATGTCAAGCACGGATGATGGTTGTCAGGCTCCAAGTATGCGGGCAGACAGCCCACAGGCCAGGCTAGATTTTGTACAAAAAGCTG
Organism: Gallinula chloropus; assembly: GCF_964237585.1. Classification (NCBI taxonomy): domain Eukaryota; kingdom Metazoa; phylum Chordata; class Aves; order Gruiformes; family Rallidae; genus Gallinula; species Gallinula chloropus. The sequence goes on from NC_140100.1 coordinate 5,274,986, forward strand.
GGAACGTAGTCAAATCTGAGCACAGGGTTCCCCCCCTGGCCAGGTTCCTGAATGTACTGCAGCTTCAGCAGCTCAGCTAAATACTGTACAATTTTGATATCTTCGTTGGCAAGGCCCAGCTGAAGCTTCAGAAAGTTCATCCTGCGGTTCATGACGGATTCCTCCGGTTCCCTTTCACTGATGGGAAGGTGCAAATGATGGCAGAAGGTGAAGAGGAAGGCTTTTGAACACAGCTGGGTGAGGATGCTTTGGACGTGCATATAGTAGGTGCTCCCTCGTTTGATCTGCGTGCGGTGGTCTGCCAGCCGGGGCACCAAGGTGCCTTTGTACAGCGGGCAGCGGAGAGTCTTACTGTCGGCGTCCAGGATGCTGACGTACCGGCTGTATCGGCTCAGGGTGTGCAGAACGTTCACTCCAGCAGGCGATGCCATCCTGAAACAGCAAGGAGAGAGGTCATGGCTGAGGGCACCTGGCAGTTAAGCAGCAGACTGTGCCCGTGCCCCTGTAGCGCACGTGTTTTCCACTCCCCGAATGGAAACCTCCTGCCCTTCCTTTACAAAGGGAACCATCCTTAAACCTGAATACTCTCTGGTATTTTTCACTCAGGTGCAAACCCACAGCATGTTCACAACACACCGATTATCCACCAAGCCTCAATTAACGTTATTTTAAATGCAAATTACAAGCCTACACAGACTCTACTTTCTGCTCCTCAATTTTGCCTGCTCAAGTTGCTGGCTTGGGATGCAGCTCCTACCCTCAAACCAGGAAGCCCAGGTGCTGTGTGAGGGCTGCCCTGTGCCCAGGCAGCATCCAGCCTCAGGAGACTCAGTGCCCTCACCAGAATCATTAAGGCAGCCTCCATGTTCCTTCCCAAAGCCCTCCTACAGAAGGTTTGCTGAGAGCACCCACATTAAGCTTGACGCTTAATTAACATTCCACAGAGGAGACTTTAAATGACTGACACACGTTACAAGCAGCTCTTAAAAAAATAACCAAGTAAAATTGTTTATAAAAAATTGGGTCTAGCCACCAACACTGAGCAACAAGGAAATACTCAGGGCTTTTTAAATCCTCCCTGACAGACAGAGAAGTCGTGAGCAGCTGTCGGCAGAGCTGTCGTCCTGCTTCGTGAACACAGAAATGAGGGTAAACCCCCAGTTTAGGATAATTTCAGCATCCACAACACCCAATGACACAATACTCAGCTGTCCAGAGAGCAGATTTCTGTATTTTGGTTTTCGTGCTGCTCAGAACTACTCTTTCAGGAGCTGCCCCTTCTCAGCCCTAAGCCAGGGGCTGCCACTCTGACTCACGCTTTCCAGATGGTGACAGCAGTGACCATTCCCTGTCATACCTGCGCCTGAAGCACCAAACACATCCTGGTAACACACAAAGAAACCCCTTTTCATCACAGCAAAAGGCAGGGCCGAAGTCTTGAGAGCTGAGCAATCGCTGCTTGCTAATATAAACTACAGAGCCACGTTTCAGGACCAGGGTTTGGGGAAGGAGGGCTTGCTTTCATGCTTGTCCTCACCCCGAGCAGAAGTTTCCCTGCATCCTCACAATGCTGAGCTCCATGGACATTTTTTCCCCACATTAAGGATCATTGTAAATAAATCTCTGCCCATCTGCAGCCCCTCAAAGACAGCCTGGCACCTCTCCACAATACCAAAGTGGGCACAGCCTTGCCAACACAGCCCAAGCTGCTGCCACTCCAATTTCTGACCTAACAGTCTCAAGACAGCGCATCATCTCCTCGTTTCACAAGGAGAAACCCTCCCCATATCAAAGCATCCATTTAAAAAACAAAATTCAAGCTAAAGATGTCACAAGAGCTTTGGCAGGAGTTGGGGGAAAGCACACAAAGAAACCCAGGAGCATTCTTACCAGATCTGCTGCTCTCCTGGATGAACTAGTGGGTTTGTTCTCTGCTTTGGCAGGCTACGACCTAAACCAGAAGGAAACCTCCTGACCAAGTAACTAGTATGAATGAGGCAGATGTTTGAAATATTAACTCTCAAATGAGGCTGGATATAAAGAAAAATCTATTCCACTTCAAAATACATCCCATAAGCAGAAAATCATGGCAGCTGTGTAGGTAATTAGACAAGAGACCTCCCCCACACCCCCATTCCCTTCCAAAATCCTCGCTCAGGAGAAGTTTTTATCACACCCCTGGACACTGCTAAAGCAAACAGCCCCTCAATCTACCTCTGGAGCCCGATCAGCTTCCACTTCTGGAAATCCACAACGTGCAGAGGGGAAGTGACCCAGTGCTTCACGGGCTTGGTGTACAGGCCACAGCTCGGTACGAAGATGGAGAGCGCCGTCACAAGCTTCTTGACTATCGCTTCCTCTTCTCCCAGCACAACGAGGGTCCTGCCGCTGAGCAGGGAGTAGATGGCGGGGTGAGCGAAGGGGTACTGCCTGATGAACCGCAGGGCGTTCTGGCCAGCCTTCTTTTTGTGCCTTTCACTGGCCGGGCAGGCGGGGTGAGCGGGAGAAGGGGTCCTGTCGGAGCACGTGGAGGCGGCGCTGCTGATGTAGCTTGCAGAGTCTGAGCACTCGTCCAGGCTGCTCTTACTGACCTCCCTGCTGCCCGTCAGGTAGCGAGAGTCAAGGTCGTAGGGGAGGAGACCCCCTGAGATGCCGTCCTGGGAAGGGAAAACCCCGAAGCTCCCGCGCAGCCCCTGCTCGGCCTGCCGGTACGGCTGCGGGGGGATCCTGACCACACCATCCTCATCGCAGGGCTTCTGTCCCAGCTCAGGCAGAGGCTCAAGGAAGTTGGGACTCTCCTTCCCAATACAACAGGCAGAATCAACCTCTAGTAAGTTTTCCTGTTTTGAAAGGTCTTCCTGCTCATCGGTGTCGTCCAGGTTTAGTTTGGGGGTGAAACGAAGGCCTCCCTCTTCCTCATCCGCGTAAGGTTCCTCGTTAATGGCACTTGGGTAGCTCGCTTTGAAGTCTTCTGGGATGAGCGACTCGGAGGGGCAGGTGCTGAGAACCTCGATGCTGTCCTCACTCACGGTCCGCCGGCTGCCCACCTTGCTCCTGCCCGCCTGGGGGCTGGGGCTGACGGGCAGGCTGGCCTGGCTCTCTGATTTTGTCAAGCCTGACACAGACTTCTCCGTTCCAAGAACCTCGATGCTCTCACCGCTGCTGATGCTGCCTTTAATATCCGCATCCAGATAGTCCAGGTTCTCCTGGTGTTCAAAGGTGATGGACTCGGTCATTTGGGGTTCTTGGGAGTCCTCAATTTCTTGTTCCATCTTGATGGGCACACACTCCACGCTGGACTTGTAGGATCCCAGGCTGATGACCACTTTAGGAGCCTGAGACTCTTCCGAACACTTCCCATCAGCGGCATCTTGACTGAGCCCCTGGCAGCCTCTGTACTGTTTCTCAGGTGGTTTCTCATCCAGAAAAGATACATCCTCAAAGAGAAAGTTAGTTACACTTTGTTGCTTCAAGAGCGCCCTGCTGATCTGGTCTGTCAGGAGGTAGCACACGTCACCTCTGAAAGTCCTCTCGATTTGATGCAATTGGTCAAGGGTTTGGTTGAAAAAATAAATATCACAGAGTTCCTCCAGCGTCTTCAGCTTCTTGTCAAAGCATTTGGCAGACTTTGCTTTGATAAGCTTAGGGGTGTAGGATGGCACGTGGGCATAAAGGGGTGTTTCGCCAGGCTCGGAGGTAGTCGGGTCCTGATCGCAGCCCGCGGTGGCCTGATCCAGCACACACTCTGGCTCGTAGGGGTGGAAGTCCGACTCCTTCAGTTTCCTATAGGGATACGACCGGATTTGTTTCAGCAGATCTTGGTGCTCGATGATAGACTTTTCCACGCTGGCCAGCTCGTTGGCCTTCTCGATGGCTTGGGTCGTGTAATAGCCTTTGTCGTTGGCTTTCTTCTGTATCTCGGTCTCGTTGTGCAGGACAGTCCTGGTGTAGTCAAGATCTTTCAGTTTCTTTTCCAATTCATTAGCAAAAGCTTTCCGGTTCCCCGTCTTTAGGCATTCTGAGGCTCTGGAGAACTCAGCGGAGAGTTCCTGAAACTGTTGCATGATTTTGTGCTCGTCGGCAGATATATAAGCCATGCAGAAGGGCCTCACGAAGCCCCTGGCTTCCAGGTCATACAAAGTCAAGTGGTGGACGTAGGCGAAGGCCCCTTCCTTGGAGTCCCCCAGCACCACTTTGGAATCCTCCACGAAGTTCAGCTTCGGGTAGGCAGAGCCGGGAGGGTGCCCCACAAAGGAAGCCTGGTAATCCACAGACATGATACGAAGGGAAAAGTAATTAAGATCGAAAGTGCCTGAAACCTTGGCGTCATCAGGGATGGTCAGGAGGGGCTGGGGTCCCACTTGCTCTGAGAACTCGGAGATGAGGATGAAGTCCCGGGTGAACTTGGAGCCGGCGACCTTGGCCCAGGGGTTGGCGCCGTGGCTGGCGAAGGGGAAGAGGGGCACCGAGTACTCCTCGGGCAGGGGTGGCTCGCTGTACAGCTCATCCTCCAGTTCCTCCTCCCTGGTGAAGGCCACCACGTCAGGGGCGCTGATCATATTTCCCGCAGGAAGGGACCGACATGGAGCAGCGAGGCCGCCCTGGTCCTCCCCGCCACCGCCGCCTCCTGCGGGAGGCCCCGCCGCAGCCGGGCCCCCGCCGCAACCCCTTCTCCCGCCGCCGCTGCCTCACACCTCCGCCATGGCCGGGAGCCACCGGCCCCGCCGCCCCGCCGGGCCCCGCTCGGCCGCCTCCCCTCACGGCCGCCGCAGCCCCGCAGCCATCTTGGGGTCACATGACGCCGCCACCTCTCACCCCCGACACCCGGAAGCGAAGCCGCCGCCGCAGCCGCCTCCCCTCAGCCCTTGCGGCCGCTGGCAACCTCCGTCTCTGGCGCTGCGTAACCCGGGACGGGCCCGGCGGCGGGAGGAAACGGCAAATCCCGGCGGGGCGGCGGGGGAGGTACGGCGGCGGGGCGGCGCGGAGCATCTTGGGAAGTGTAGTTCTCTCCCGCTTTTGGAGGGGACGCTTTACGGCAGGACGTAGCGCTTTGCGACAGAGCGAGCGCGGGAGTGAGGGCGGCAGGGTGAGGAGGGTTCGGCTGGGGGGTTCAGGGAGAGGAGGGGTCTGCCCGCGGGGTGGGGGAGCCCTGTCAGGGCAGGGGGATGCCCGTGGGGCGGGAGAACCCTGCCGGGGCGGGGCTGGGGTGGCGAGGGGCCTGACTTGTCCCGGCTGCGGTGGGCAGCACCTGGCAGAGGGAAGGCCCGGGCAGGAGGCCTGTGCCGGGCAGGAGGCCTGTGCCGGGCAGGAGCCCTGTGCCCGGGCAGGAGGCCTGTGCCGGAGAGGAGGCCTGTGCCCGGGCAGGAGGCCTGTGCCAGGCAGGAGCCCCGTGCCCGGGCAGGAGGCCTGTGCCGGGCAGGAGCCCTGTGCCCGGGCAGGAGGCCTGTGGCGGGTGGCTGTTCCTGGCAGCGGGGAGACGCCTCCTCCAGATCCCTGCGGCTCTGCGGGGGCTGCGTCGCGAATGGCACCGTGGCAGTGGAGCAGAGGATGCCCTGGACCCTCCCGGGCTCTCTCTCCAGTTAAAGGCTGACCAGGGCGGTGCAGGGATCACTCAGTGATCGTTCTCTGTCCCCAGCAGGGTCCAGCCCAGGGCAAGGACACAGCATCATGCCTTGGCCCCGCGGGAGCAGCCACCATCCCTTGCAATGAACTTTCAAGCCAGGCTCTTTGCTAGCCGTGGGGTCAGGATGCTGCAGCAGCCCTGGCGTCTCTTCTCACGGGCTGGGGAGGACGTGGCGCTGCAGAGGATCCGGAAGGTCCTGTGTGTGGCTGAGAAGAATGATGCTGCCCGAGGGATTGCAGAGCTGCTCTCCAACAGCAGAATGCGACGGGTAGGAATCTCCTTACTGCTCCCTGATGCATGTACAGGTCTGGCTTAGCTGTCTGGAGAGGATCAGCTCGCCAGGGGCACCGTGCAGCACAGCCTAGCTCTCGAGTGTAGCCTGTGTCGTGTGGTTGTCCCAGCTCACTCTGCAGAGCCTGGCATGGGAAGTTTGCATCAGCATGTGCAACATCTTGCACTAGTTTTGTCTCTGGCTTCTGACTGCGTGAGGGTATAAGAACAGCTTTCTTGTACCACTTGCCCAAATGCATTTGGGAGTCTCAAACTCCATTTCCTTGTGACTTAAGTCCTGTTGGAATTCATTTTCCCAGCTCTGCCTGGACTGCCCTGTCTGGGCACTGAGCTCTGTGCTGAGCACTCCCTGTGTTGCTCTTAGCTCTGCAGGGTGTGTGGAAGGCTTCAAGAACTGAAACCATCTCTTGACATGTATTTCCCAGTCAAAAAGCACCACTGCTGCAGTGTCAGCAAGCATCAGGGATTCACTGAAGTTTGTGTAGTAGAGCAAACATGGTCTGTGGTTTGGAGGAGAGGAGGTCAAAGATCTCTCTGCTGCTTTGTTTCATGGCCTTTAATGGTTTGCATAATTACTTGTATTCCAGGCTAAGAAACTAAAGGTGCTTCTAGATCAAAATTAATTTGAATTCAAGGTTTCATTGAGAACCTAAGCACTGACAGTCCCAGTCAGGGACGATATCATCCTAGTCCTGTTGAAAAAGCAGCAAATACACAATTTAGAAACTTCCACGAGTCTCTGTTAGGTGGGGGTTAGTCCTGGGGACCCGGAGCTGGCACACTAACTGTCATTCAGAGCAGGACAGTTGTTTATCTGGAATATAGTGACCAGCCCCATTAAACAAATCTGTTCTTCACTGTTTGCCATCACCATCCATGGGGAGATGACCCTGGCATCCCTTCCAGGCATGGTACAAAATCATCTGACATTGGAAAGCACCATTTCAGCGTCTCCATAAATGACACAAGCAATTCCCACTCCCCCCACCCGGTCTTTTGGTTCTAGTACCTGTTTCCACTCGTCCCATGCTTCTCTGTGCTCCCCCAGAACAGGGTGTATGAAGGGTGGTGGGTTGGGTTTGGTTTCCACTTGAAGCCAGAGTCTCAGCACCTTTCTCTTTCCTTCCAGCGAGAAGGGTTTTCCAAGTTCAACAAGATCTACGAATATGACTACCAGATGTTTGGCCAGGTAGAGTTTTCTTTCCTTCTACTGCTGGATTAGGGAAGTGGAAAACACTAATTATCAGAAGCCAGTTGTCAGAAGTTAAGAAACACATGATGCAGCCATGGGGATGTTGTGTCCAAAGATAAGGAAAAGCCAGGTGTTCTTTTCTCAGCTCAACCACTGGCCTGTTCTGCTGCCTCAAGTCAAAACTTCCTGGTTTTACATTAGCCAAGAATATGTTGCTATTGAGAAGTGGGAGTTTCCTACAAAATTTGAGGATAAGGCCATAGATTTAGCTGCCAGTAGAGAGAAGAACTTTTAATGATTATATTGGCAGGAGGGAGGTGTCACTGGTTGTGTAAACCGAGAATGGCAGGAAGGTCTCGGGGCTGGGGGTAGTTTTTAGGGAAAGACAGGCACTAATTACCTTAATTACCTTGCTCTGTCTCTCGCAGAACGTTACTGTGGTGATGACATCTGTGTCAGGACACTTACTGGCTCATGATTTTAAGCTGCCGTTTCGGAAATGGTTAGTAGTAACCCCTGTGGTAAGGGGAGGGGGGGACACACTGTCATCTGCTTTCATCCCTGAGCTGAGTGGGGCACTGCAAATTCAATGACTAAGGAGCAGGGAGGGACCCTGACACCACCCACAAAGCAAGGTGATGAATACCAAATTCTACAGAGAATGGCTAAAATAATGTTCTGAAGACAGTAGTTTGAAACTAAAAAAAAACCCAGAGTCATAATACTGGTCAAAATACATTAAGGCAGACCCCAGGGAATAAACTGACTCCAAAACTTGACTGATGCTTTTGTGTCCATTGTTCAACTAGGGGCTGTCCTGGGAAGCAAGGTGCTGTCTCTAGCTTCCCTCCTGTTTGTGCTTGAAATAAGAGAAGTTGCTTGTTCAGGGTTGTTTTGCCGTTTTCTCTGGTTGGTTGTGGGGTTTTTTGTTCTACCAATTTTAAGAATAACTCAGCATTAGTGAATTCTACATGAGGCCCATAAAAGATTATTCATTCCAGCACCAGGACAGCACTTCCTCCCAATACAGCACCAGTTAGTGTCTCATATATCTTAGTTTTTGTTATGCACACTGCTTATCTTCCACTTGCCAGGCATAGCTGCAACCCTCTGGCTCTTTTTGATGCTGACATTGAGAAGTACTGCCCTGAAAATTACGTGGATATCAAGGTATGTTCACAGAATCACAAGGTTGGAAAAGACCTTTGAGATCATCAAGTCCAACGGTTCCTGTCCTGTGCTAAACCAGATCCCTGAGCACCTCATCTACCCATCTGTTAAACACACACAGGGATGGTGACTCAGCCCCCTCCCTGGGCAGCCTGTGCCAGGCCCTGACAACTCTTTCAGTGAAGAACTTTTCTCTCACATCAGACCTGACCCTGCCCTGGGGCAGCTTGAGGCCATTTCCCCTTGTCCCATCTCCTGTCCCCTGGCTGAAGAGACCATCGCCCACCTCTCTACAACCTCCCTTCAGATAGTTGTAGGCAGTGATAAGGTCTCCCCTCAGCCTCCTCTTCTCCAGCTCCCTCAACAGTTCCTCATATGATTTTCCCTCCAGTTCCTTCCCCAGCCTGGTTGCCCTTCTCTGGACACGCTCAAGGACCTCGATGTCCTTCTTATGGTGAGGAGCCCAGAACTGGACACAGTACCAGAGGTGCAGCCTCACTGATGCCGAGTACAGGGGCACAATCCCCTCCCCAGACCTACTGGCCACACTGGTTTTGACACAAGCCAGGATGCCATTGGCTTTCCTGGCCACCCAGACACACTGCTGACTCATATTCAGCCTGCAGTCACCCAACACCCCCAGGTTCTTCTCTGCCTGACAGGTCTCCAGCCTGTAGTGCTGCTTGGGGTTGTTATGTCCCATGTGCAGCACTCTACGCTTGGTGTTGTTAAACCTCATCCCTTTGGTCTCAGCAAAAACATTGTTTTTAAGCATTTCCCTGAAACTGAGTTTAGAGGTTAGTTCTACTCAGGCAGAAGGAGGATTGTACCTTTGTCCTTAACAGCTAAGTTTCTGGAGTTTAGCAAATTCCTCTTGCTTTTCCTGTCCATCTGTGACATCCAAAGTCTCCTACTCGTGCAGAGTGAAGGAAAAACCGCTTTGCTAAAAGTAGAAATGTTTTCTCCAACAAGTTGGAATTGGTAATTGCATCTCAATTTTACAAAAAACTGACACTCAGAAACACAGACTGTGGTAGGATCTGATCCAAACCTTGCTTTGCAAAGTTCCACGTAAATAAATGACTCCGTTCTTTTGAAAGCTGCCTAATCTCAGGTTAGTGCAGCAGTCTGTCTCTATGGATACATGTGGTGTTTCACAGTCAGGTAGTGAGTCATTCTAAAATGAAATGACAAAGCAAGTGGCCTGGTATGTCTCACTCTGATTTCTCATCTCAGAGAACCCTTGAACGAGAAGTCCAGCAGTGCCAGGCTCTGGTGATCTGGACTGACTGTGATCGAGAAGGAGAGAACATTGGCTTCGAGATAATTCACGTTTGCAGAGCTGGTGCGTACAGCGTCTTCTGTGTCAGACTGAGTTCCAACAACCCACTGATTTAACAATTATCACTGCCCAGGGAGCCTTGTGTAAGAGAGGTGTGTTCTCAGGCTTACAGCATCCAGGTTAAATACCTTGACTGTACTTCTGATAAATACGTGGCTCTGATAGACCATAAATACATTCAGCTATTGGAAAGCTATGGAATAACTTGACAGCTGTCTGTTAGTTGCTCCTTTCCATTGGTCTTAGATTTGGTTTTGATGAGTTTTGGATTATTTCTTTTCCCTCTGGTATGTTTCTGACAGTAAAGCCAAACCTGCCAGTTTTCCGAGCCCGGTTTTCAGAAATTACCCTCCATGCTGTCAGAAGAGCCTGCGAGAACCTCACCCAGCCAGACCAAAAAACCAGCGATGCTGTTGATGTCAGACAGGAGCTGGACCTCAGAATAGGTAGGTAAACACATGCTGGAGATGACAGAGGGCTGCCCGGCCCGAGCTGCTGTATATGCCTCTCCTAAAGGGAAGTGAGCAAGAGCGTGGTACGTAGGCAGGGAGTGGCTTTGTTATCAGCGTACTGCTCATTGTCTATAAATGGCCACCCTTAGACCGCTGTACAAATGAGATAACCAGCCATTAGGCTCTTCCTCATTTCTCCTCTAACCACACTGAATGTGCATCCTTAAAGCACAAGACAGAAATGCCTTCTGTGCTGTCGTAAATCTGATCATTAAATCAGCTACAACTGAATCACATCTCCTGTTTTAATGGAAACACAATCTAAAGCAAACGTTAGGTTTATAGCTCACACAGCACCGACAGGCTTCTGCAACTGGGTATTAAAATTAGAGAAAAATAATACTCAGGAATATTAAAAAGAACCAGCTGAAGCACCATGGTTATCCTTCCATGTTGTATTCAGTTCTGGTGTCTGCTCTGTTTTCTCAGGTGCTGCCTTCACTAGATTCCAGACGCTGAGATTCCAGAAGATCTTCCCTGATGTTTTAGCAGATCAGCTGATCAGCTATGGCAGCTGCCAGTTCCCAACGCTGGGGTTCGTAGTTGAACGCTTTAAAGCCATCCAGGCCTTTGTTCCTGAAACCTTCTATAAAATCAAAGGTATGGTCAGGAAAAGTGAGTCCAGGGCTCCATCTTAATAGGCAAACAATGCTGCAGAGGTGGTTTCTTCTTCCTTTGCCATGACCACTAAGCAGAACTGAAAGGTTTCAGAATAGTGTAGCCCCACTGCCTCTGCTGTACTTGCATCATGTTGGTACTCTGTCACTCAGATCTGTTGTTCTACAGTGACTCATGATCAAGAAGATGGCAACGTGGTCTTCAACTGGAAGAGGAACCGCCTCTTTAATCACACAGCGTGCCTGGTCCTTTACCAGATGTGTATGGAGGTAGGAAACCTAAATAATCTTATAATCCATTTTCATCCCAAACGTTTCCTGCCTCTGTCTGGCTCAAGATGTTTACAGAACAGTTTGTGTGAACTCTTCAGGGAGATTTTGTGTTTTGCTTACTCTGTGTTTAGGATCCAGTAGCAACTGTGGTGGAGGTTATAAGCAAGCCAAAGAGCAAGTGGAGGCCCCTGCCCCTGGACACTGTGGTATGTGACACCTGTGCTGAAAGGACCTCTCTGAAAGCAGCCTGGAGCAGGTATTTTACTCACCATTCACAAGCACTTTTTCCCTGGCTCTTCCCATCATAGGAACTGGAGAAGTTGGCTTCCCGCAAACTGAAAATCAATGCAAAGGAAACCATGAGAATAGCAGAAAAACTCTATACTCAAGGGTAAGCAAGCAAGGTTTGGCAAACTTAATTCTTTTGAAAAATAAACAGCCTTTTATCCACAACGTGAAGCATCTTGAAGCACCTCTTAAAGCTCGTGTCTGTCTCCTTAAGGTTCATTAGCTACCCCCGAACCGAGACCAACATTTTCCCCAAGGAGCTGAACCTCTCTGCCTTAGTACAACAGCAAACTCAGGACCCAAACTGGGGAGCGTTTGCACAGAGGATTTTGGATCAGGGTGGGCCAACCCCTCGGAGCGGAACCAAATCGGATCAGGCTCACCCTCCTATTCACCCCACAAAATACACCGCTAGCCTGCAGGTGAGGTTGAAGGCAGAGGGAACTAGGTGCTTTGTATCTCTTGATAAATCAAGATAGAAGTCTTAAGAATACAGGTTTTAGCACCTGAGATCTCCCTTATGGTTCTTGACATCTCCTTGACACTGGAGGAGATTCTGACCCTCTTTTACTGTTTGATATTAGGGCAGTGAGCAGAGACTGTATGAATTCATTGTGCGCCACTTCCTGGCCTGCTGCTCTCAAGATGCCAAGGGACAGGAAACAACTGTGGAAATTGACATTGCTAACGAGCGATTCATTGCTCAAGGACTAATGATCCTGGCCCGAAATTACCTGGAAGTCTATCCTTATGAGAAGTGGAGTGATAAGGTAACACCCTCAAGTAACAGACAGTTTAAACTCACGCTTCACTCCCAACTTGAGCCCCCACTACAGAACATCCTTTGATAATCCCTGGTTCACGGGTGGTTTCACTCTGAGATCTCCCTGCTGGAAACACCTACAGCTTTACCGTGCCAGCTTTGGGGAGATTCATCCCTTCTTAGGCCACAGCAGAGACTGTGGGGGTGACTTTGCTCACCAAGAGGAGCTGTAATTGCTATTCCATGGTCTCCCTGGCTAATCCCAAGGACCCTGAGACTGAACCTCCTCCAAAACAGGGTGCTGCTCTACTACTCCCCTGGCTTGCTCTTAGCGTGATGGTTTGTCTTTAGTGAATGGTCCAGGAAGCAGCTTCACAGAGATTCTCCTTTCCTTCAGGTTATCCCTCTGTATCAGAAAGGGTCTCGGTTTCAGCCCACAACAGTGGAGATGGTGGATGGGGAAACCAGCCCTCCATTGCTCCTCACAGAAGCGGATCTCATTGCGCTCATGGAGAAACATGGCATCGGTCAGTATTGGCAGCGTGGCCTTTCGCTCGTGGGACAGCTTTGCTCAGCAGCCTCTCTGAACTTCCCTAGTTCTGTCCCACTCTGAGTAGGGAATTCTCTAAGTGTCACTTCAGATAAGAAATGGCTTGAGTGTACAGAGCAGAGGGACAGCAGAGACCTGCAGGCAGATCCTAAGCTGTCTGCTGAGTGCCTCCAGGTTCCTAGGAACTGGAGATGTACAGTCGAGGGCCCCGGGTGTGCCTGCCAGTGCATGTTGGCCTCAATGCCAGTGGCATGGGAGGGCAGTGCTGCTCCTGACCATAAGCTGTGCCCTTGTCCCTCGAGCACCCTGCACTAGGCACAGGGGAAATCACTTACTGGCACCTGATTTGCCTAACAACCTGTCTGCTTTCAGGGACTGACGCCACTCACGCTGAGCACATTGAGACAATTAAGACGCGGATGTACGTGGGCCTTACAGCCGACCAGCGGTTCCTCCCAGGCCACCTGGGCATGGGGCTGGTTGAAGGTAAGGGCAGCGCCTGTTACAGGGAAAGCAGATTCCTTACTTGCTCCTTCCTTTCACTTACCTGCAGTATGTTCCTCAGGCTATGATTCCATGGGCTATGAGATGTCCAAGCCTGACCTTAGAGCTGAGCTGGAGGCTGATCTGAAACTGATCTGTGAGGGGAAGAAGGACAAATCTGCAGTGTTGCAGCAGCAGGTCCAAAAGTACAAACAAGTCTTTATCGAAGCTGTGGCCAGAGCCAACAAGTGAGTCTTGGCCCTCCTCTGTTTGCTGTGCTGTTCTGGGAGATGCTGTTTTCTCACCTGGGGCTCAGCCTGGAGTGGGATCCCACCACCCAGTTTCCCTGGAGCTCTGCCCAGTGTGTGTGGGCATTTGTATGGGAAGGGGTGACTTGCAGCCTGGCACACTGTCATGAGTTGGTGCTGACTAACTGCTTGGGTTTGTTTAAACCCTTAAGATTAAATTCAGAGCTGGCTGAAGGAGATGGCAGTGTGCCACACCTAGCCTGTTCCAGAGGTGTCAACATAACGATGGAGAAGCTCAGAGGTGCTGCCTGGAGAGCAGCAGACCCCGATTCACTGCAGGGCCTGATGGCTCTTTGCAGAGGAGACATGCAGGATGCTTTCCTTGTTTTTTTATAGGTTGGACCAGGCCCTGGCTCAGTATTTTGGAGAAGCTGCAGAAATTGCAGAGCAAGAGGAGGTCTACCCAGCAATGCCCCTTCCTGTTCGGAAGTGTCCACAGTGCAACAACGACATGGTCCTGAAGACCAAGAAGAATGGCGGGTCAGTGATCTTCCATGTAGCAGAAAGTAGGCTCATGTTGGTTTCAGTCTTTCTGGGCTTTTTTTGTTCCCCTCTGCAGCAAGTGTGAAAATTTGGGCTGCAGCTAGCTAACTCCACCAGCTACATAAGCTGAACCTCTTTCTCAAGTACATATATGCTTTTTAAAAAGAGTTGTTTTGACAACTTTTGATGAATAAGAAGAGAGGAGAACAGGTCACTGGCTGTCTTGACCTTGCATCTTCCTCATCCGGTGCCTTTGTCCCACGGCAGGTTCTATCTCAGCTGCATGGGCTATCCAGCCTGTAAAACTGCTGTCTGGTTTCCTGATTTCGTGCTCGATGTGGCCAGGGATGAGAGCATCTGTGCTGTGTGTCAACCACATCCAGTTCACAGGTAGGTCATACCAGTTATGCCATGGGGAAATACAGCCCTTCAGGCATTAGGTGTTAGCCTTCAGGGCAAGAAGCTTCCGTGGGCTAGTCCGGGCAACCATTTTCCATCCCGGTCTTGGAAAGCTGGAGCAGGACTCTCGTGGCTTGGGCACACAAAGAAGAGGGGTTGGAAAAACGGGTTAAGTATATTTAAAAAAAAAAAAAATTAAAAATCAAATCCAAATTGAGGTCTGTTGTTGAGAGGTTCTGTGGTCTGGGAGACTTTTATTCTTCCTTTCATTTTAGACTGAAGTTTAAATTCAAGAGAGGCAGCGTTCCACCCATGATGCCCCTGGAGCTTGTTGGCTGCATCGGAGGCTGTGATGAGATGCTAAAAGAACTCTTGGACCTGAAGTATCTACACAGGTCATCCCAACCGGCGTCAGCCAGCCAGCACACTAACCACCTGCAGGTCAGCAACTCCTTTAACAGAGCTGGTGGTGCCAACCGGCACGTGAGGGGGACCACAAACCCGGCACAAGGACGCCTGCTCTCTGTGAGCTCAGTGAGAACACCCAGGCCTGCTCCTCCAGCTGCTCCGGACAGCGGGAACAACGCGGTGGTGTGCAACTGTGGGAACGAAGCCCTGCTACTAACTGTGCGCAAAGAAGGGCCCAATCAAGGCAGGCAGTTCTACAAATGCAGCGCCAGCACCTGCAACTTCTTCCTCTGGGCTGATCAATCAGAGGACAGGAGCAACGCAGCTCCACGGGGCTCTGCGCTGCCCCAGCCCTTGGTAGGACGGGGCTCAGCAGGATTTCAGCCCCCAGGAGGAGGGAGAGGTCCAGAGCTCTTTGGAAGCAACAGCTCTGACTCAGGCAGTGGGGCAGTCTGCAAGTGCAACCAGCCAGCTGTCACACGCACCGTCCAAAAGGATGGGCCCAACAAAGGGCGGCAGTTCCACACCTGCCCTAAACCCCGAGACCAGCAGTGCGGCTTCTTCCAGTGGGCAGATGAAAACGTGGCACCAGGTAGGGCTGGGCCTGGGGTGAGATGTGAGGGTTGGAGCCTGTTCTCAGAGCTAAACCGAACACACTTCCCACGCATCTCATGCTACCGCAGCACAACAGCTCTTGTAGCAACGCCTACATTTAACAGACTTAAGGTTTGTCTCCAGAACATCTGTCAGCAGCATTACAGCACTCCAAACATTGCTTGTAACAACTGAGCCTGGCTTACCTTTCCAGGTACTGGCAGGATCTGCCCTCGTAGCACTCATCTGCTGAGCTCCAAGCAGGATGCTTTGCTTTTGCATGCAGTAAGCTTGAGCATCTGTCTGTGACTCGTTGGATAAAGCCCAGCACTCTTTCCAATGGTCTGGTCAGGAATTTGTCCTCCCAAATGCTGGTGCTCAGCTTTGGGAGAGCACTGACTGACTTGCTAGAGAGTTGTAGCAGTTACACCACTTTCAGAGATCTTAGACCCCATTCTGTCACGCCAGGGAAAGAGTGCTGCTCTCCCTGCCCTAGTTGGGGAACGCAGTGAAAGGCCAAGTCCTTCTGAAGCTTTGATCAGAGCTGAGAGACTGAGTGCAGCTGCTGTAGAAAGGTGTGACAAGATGTACCCTTAAAATAAACCTCACAAAACAGAAATGTGAAAGAAAGAGCACTGACAGGAAGTCAGTAAGCAAAGGAGAGGTGGAGAGGTGGTCTCAGACAGATCTGCAACACTGGCCACCACCATCTCCTCCTCCTAATCAGACATTGGGGTAGAATCAAGTTTTTAAAACTACTTAAACCCCAAGTTCTCCTCAGCTGTAGACCAGAGCATGCAGCCAGGCTAATTGTTTTTCCCTGTTCTGTTCCCACATTTCTCTAATGCTTCCAGACAAACCAGTAACACTTAACTGCAGAGACAATTCCAAAGGAAGCGTAGTTTTGGGAATGGTCCAAGTGGATATTAAAATCCTTGATCTGCAATTTTGAACTTATCTTGTTTCTCACCTACTTATGTTTTCAAAGGTACTTAAATGCAGGTTGTTTCTCCCTAGGGCCTTCTGGAGATGTCTCTTTCAACCACTTTGGGAGCAGTGGATACTCAAGAGGGTTGGGAACCAAAGCCAAGCGACCAAGCAACCTCTCCTCAGAAGCCACCGCCAAGAAACCACGGACCTGTAGCATTTGCCACCAGCCTGGCCACACTAGGAAAACCTGCCCTCAAAATCACTGAGCCTGGACAGTTTCTCTCTCTCTTTAGAGCCTGAAAGTTCTAGCACTGGGAGCTGCTACAAGTGTGTAACTACTCCTGAAGGGAACCGGCGTCTAGAAGCAGCTTGAGTGCTTTCTGGAAGGGCTGGTTGCAGGCTGCTCCCACCAAGGGATAGTAGCATCCTCACACCTGCATTACACCCTGGGTAGTGGGGGGGTTCAACCAGCTTTGAAAGGCAGCCCTGCTACAGGTGTCTGCCTTTGTTTTCAGCTGCACTTCTGGTGAACAGATTGGGGTAGCTTCCAGGGAAGCTGCTGGAGACTGAACGTGCAGAGGAGACAGCGCTGAGCCAGTTGGGCTGTCTGCAGGGCCCGCCATGGTGGCTGTTGCACGCAGCCTTTTTACCCATGGAAGAGCAGCAGGACAGACACCAGGGCTTCTTAGTGCTGCTCAATCCCTGCCTTTCCACAGTGTGGAGTTTTAAGTTCCCTTGTAAGTTAACATTACCTGAGCAACATTCCCCTTACCGTGGCTGTCCCTGCCACTGAAGGATGGCGAGGTGCCGAGAAGCTGGATGCGGTGCTTGCCCTGAAAGCAAAACTCAGCTGCAGTGCCATGGGAAAGTCTGTAGTTTGGACAGTTCCTGACACTGAAACTGTTCTTCCTCAAACCTTCAGATATGCTTCTGTGATGCTGCTAGCTGAAGGAAGTTATTTTTGTCAAACTACTCAGTTTCTTATTAAAAGGTTATTTAAATTTGATACTGTGACATCTTGATGGTACCTTATTATTTCTTCCTACTTAAAATAGTTAAGCTATTACTGTAAAAGCAGCCACCCAAATCTTGCTCTTCCCACCCACTCACTGGAGTGATACAGGAGCTGTTCTGGCAGAAACTCCCCCCGGTTATTTCAAGGGAGCTGTGGAGGGGCAGGGGAAGTGGGTTTATCTCACCAGCTGCATCTGCTGTAGCGCTGCAGCCCAGGGACAGGCAGGCAGCTGGCTGAGCCCATTCTGTTTTCCTGCACTGAGCTCCCTGGGAAGCCAGGCTGCCTCTTCCCTCTCTGTTGGGGCTTCCTCTGTACACTGAAACAAAGAGAGCCACAAGATTCCTGTGTCCTCTTCTGCCAGAGGAACATATTCAGATTTCCCCCAGGGCCTCCGCTGCTGCTCAGGACCCTACTCCTGGACACGGAGCAGTTCCCAGGCAGTACCACAGCAGATGGGGTGGGCAGGAGCCTGAAGCACTTTCCAGCTCGAAGCAGAGGGAGTTGCAGCAGCAGGGGTTCACTTTAAGGTCCACAGGAGAGAGGAGAACACCTTTAACTGCCTCAGTGCTTTGCTATCCGGCCAGACCCATAGAGTGAGGTCAGGAGAAGCCCAGTTGCTTTGCCCTGTGCCCCTCACACCCACAATGAACAGCTGCAGCCTAAAAATACAGACCTGCCAGCCAAAATAACAGCATTACAGGGCTTTGTAATGCAGGGACTGCACTGGCAGAAGCCCGGGCTGCAGCCTCTGAATAGCAACAGCAGCAGGAAGCATTCATGCATCAAGCAGGCAGCAGGTTAAGTGCTGCTCATGGCATCAGCTGCTACCAGCAGCACCAGCCGAACGCCCAGCAGCGTTCAGGCAGCAGAGTCATTAGAGCTGCTGGGTAGATGGCACAAGCTCGGCGTCCGGACGGCTCACGTACCACAGCCAGGCACCCTGCAGGCACAGGGCTTTGGAAGAGGAAGGAAAAGGCTTTGCAGGACACAGGCCCAAGCACTGTCAAGCTCTCCACACGACAGGGATGCCCTGGGAAGTTCTCAGGCACAGCACTGTGGCTGGGAGCCCACCCCAGCCCCTAACATGGGAAAGGAGACACAAGAGAGCTGACACAGGAGAACCAGTATACACAGGGAAGGTTTATTCTCATCACTGACACCTGGGAAGTGGTTGGAGCAAACTAAGTGATCTCCAGACTGGGAGGAAAAGCACAGGGGTGTTTTTTTCCTCCCATAGCAAGATAACTACAAAGCAAACTAAACCACAACAGGCACTCACATGGAACTCTGTGGGATTTCTCCATCTCCACCAGTGTGCAAAGCCAGCTCTTCCCATTAAATGTAAGAATATATTCCTTCACTCTGGGGCTACAGCCAAACCAAAGCCTACTAGCAGCCACTGAAAGGGGAAAAAAAACCCCAAAGCAACATACCCAAACACAATAAACTTTAATGAAAAGCATAAACCACTTCAGTTCTTGCAAGCGCTCTGCTCAGAGCGTTGATCCTGCCCTGTACCACAGGGTGCTGGGGAAACAGGACCTCAAGACAGCAGCAATATGTGTATGAAAGCCACAACTGGAAGGGGACACTGTGGTTCGCTGCAGAGCCACCAGTACCCACAGACAGACACTGGCAATGACCCACGTGCCAGGCAGGGGACAGACAGCCCTGCTGCAGCCTCCACCAAGGGACCAATACCACGCACATCTCCAGAGCCAGCAGGTCTCTTCCTGCCACTGCCTGTTTTGGGACACAGCGTTCACAGCAAAACACCACTGTGGGACACAGGCCACAACGCCCCAGTGCTGGCCTGGAAGCACATCCCACATCCCTTTCCGGGCAGCGCCAGTACTGGCAGAACAGGCAGGGCTGGGCTCACCCCTTTTGGCAGCTGAGTTTCCAAAAATTACCCCAAATTAACCCCATTTCCTATGGCTGTACCACAAAGTGCCCAGGCAGCCACCCAGGACATCACTTGGGCAAGTGATGAGGCTCCCACCCAGTCCCAAAAGCTGGCTGAGGGCATGGCACAGCAAGACCAAGTGTCCAAGAGGACACTGCACCCCTGGGGGTCTGCAGGACACAGCAGCAAGGAACTGCTACCCTCTAGCTCCAGCTTGTCTTGGAGCACAAAGGGAGCCCGAGTGCTGCAACAGCAGGGTGGGACAGGCCGAGGATGCTGGGAACCAGAGACCAAACATGCTTCACATCAGCTCCCAGAGACCAGCAGATGGGACTCACCTGTAGGTACCTGAGGCATGGGCTGCCCTGGCCCTGGGTTCTGCAGAGCCTTCCCAAGAAGGGCTCCTCATGCCAACACCTGCCTCTGCACAGGCACAGTTTGTTTAGATAGAAAATGGGGTTTTTTTCCTCATAAAGTGCAAGAACTTTGCCTCTTACTAGACAGCTAGAAGCATCACAACCCTCACAGCGGGGAGCAGCAGACCGGCAAGGAACACCCTATGTTCAGGAGCTCCTGATGCACCAGTCACTTCTCCTTCAGCAGGAGGTCTGGCTCAGATATTGCCCTATAGAGCATGAAGCCCATGTCATCGATTTCCTCTTCTGAGAGCTCACAGAAGAGATTGATTTTGTCATTGAAATAGGAAGGCAGGACCCCTTTCTCCAGGTAGCCTACCAGCTCCTCGAGCACCTGCTGGAACCTGTCAGCAAGGCTTTCTTCTGCCCAGTCCAAACTGGTGGCACTGAGGTGAAGGATGACGTGGGTCAGGGGGCTGCCGCTCAGTTTGTGCAGGGCAGGGTGACTCCTGCAGACGCCGTTCAGGATGCGGAGGCAGCGCTGCCGAGCCCCGCAGTCACCAGCATCCAGCTCCTTCACCTTCAAGACCTCTGCCCTGTAAAAGCTCTCAAGCCAGAGGTTTTCCACCAGTCCTTCAGGAGGAGCAGCCAGAAGAACCTTGTCCTCCATTTCCACCACCGGGAAGAGGGTGATGCCCAGCTCGACCTGATCATGTTTGACTTCCAGCTTCAGCTCCTGGGAGGCCACAACTGGGTGGATGACACTCCCCAGCAGGCTGCCTATGGCAGGCCAGTTGATGGAGGCCACCAGCATCTTGTGGAGGGTCTCATTGAGCATGTTGGAAGAAAGGTACCTGCCCACGATGAGCCTGTCCCAGGGGCTGCACCCACGAGGGAAATACTCCAGATCAGTCCTCTTGATCATCCAGTACTGGGGGTTCCTCACCACAGTGTCCTCACCCGGGATGAGGCTCCAGAGCGTGGATTCAAGGACCACCGGCAGCATGAGGTGGACATGGTTGGTCACCAGAGCCCCCAGGCCATCAAGTAGGGGACCACTGAGGAAGAGGCTGCCGAAGGGCAGCTCTGGGCACTTGCTCCGCAGGAAGTTCTGCAGCTGAGCACTGATGCTCCTGGCCAGCTGTGAGGCAAGGGACACCTGCTCCTCGGGCACAGGTGGCCGGCTGCTGTGGTGTGAGAGGAGCTTCTCCTGCAGCGTGAGGCAGCGTGGAGGGCTGAGGTCAACCCGAGGAGTCTCCGGAGGGGCAGAGCAAACCCTGGGCTCTGCAAGAAGGGGATGGGACAGAGGGGAGGGAGAAGTCACAGCTCTGAGCAGATCATTTGCAACCTACAGCAGCAGCTGAGGGGAAGGCACAACCTGGGTGTCCAGCCCTCATCTCACCTCTCTGTGAGGCTCACCTTGCCAAGAGAGCCACCACCAAGTCCCCTGATGTTACCAGTGCTTCTCAGCCAAGACAGGGTCCAAACTACCCTCAAGACCCAACAGCACCCAGCCTCACATCCCAGCCAGAGGTAGGTAAACCAGGCCAAGCAGCAGCAGCTGGGCAAAGGACTCCCTGCCAGGGTTCCTATGAGCCTCAGCTCAGGAATACTCAGCCCACCCTGATACCAGGCTGGTTGCTTGAGTCCTGCCCATGAACCCTCTCCAGTCTGGTGTCCCAGGACCTGCCCTGCACCAAGCTGTGCTGCTTTCCCACTCAGAAACACGCTATCTCTGCAGGCAGCTGGACAAGGCAGCCTTTGTCTGTGGCTGCTCCCAACGCACCTTCCTCGAGGCAGAGCTGACCCAGAAAACAAGCACAGGGGACACAGCTCGAGAGGAAACAAAGTCCCAACAGCCACCATCGCACTGCACCAGCTGAAACACCCAGGACAGGTGCTGTTACCACAGGCATTGCCTAAAAAGGGGCTGTGGCTCTGGAGCCTCCCAGGAGGGCAGGCTCAATCGGGTCAGCTTTCCGGTCAGAGAGCTAAAAATAACATGGAGCTCCCAGACCGCCGGGAGCAGCCGCGCAGCCATCCTGGAGCCCATCAAGGTGACATCACCAGCACACACACAGCAAGCCTCACTCACCTGGTGCTGGGGGCTGAGCTGGGGAGAGCAGAGGCTCGCTGAGGTCTTCCCTTCTCTGCTTCTTGGGGGGTTTTGGTGTCGCCTTAATCAAGGCCAAGTCCTGCCAGCTTTCCTCCAGGGTCTTCTGCTCAGCTTTGGGATCCTCTTCATCCCGAGGGCTGGTGGCTCGGTCTATCAGCTGGAGGGAAGGGGAACCCCCACAGAAAAACGATGGCCTTGGTACCATTTCCCCACAGTCACACCCCAAAGTAAGAGGGACGAGAGCCCCTCTGGTATGTGTGCAGAGAGACCCAGCCCCACACTGGGCTTCTGCTGGCAACCCCACACAGTTTAGGGGACAAAGGCACATGTTTCCTTCCTGCTGGGTTCAAGTGGAAGAGCAGCCAGGGATTTGAGTGGAAACTGAGCCCAAGGTGCCTTTCCGGGGGGATCCTGTACCCCAGATGCAGGGCACAGCGCTGCACGTGCCCCTGTAGGGTGGCACAGGGCAGTTCTACACCCACAATGCTGCCACCAGCATCCCCACTAGACCCCACAGCACAGCACACTCATGTCCAGCCCGCTTTGCAGTGCACCTTCCCGCACGGCAGCTGGGAAGCGAAGCAGCTCCCCTCACTCACCGGCCACCCTCACCCTCCCAAGCCCGGATGGCAGCTTCGGGAGGCCTTACCCGTTACCCTTACCCGTTTCACGGCCAGCGTGGCGATGGCGAGCACGGCCGCGCCGCTGACGCCCAGCACCAGCCTGGCGTTGGCCAACAGCAGGTCGAGGACGCTGCCCAGCCCCCTGTCGTCCTGCCGCTTGCCCCGCTGCCGCGTGAACTCCGCCATGGTCACCCTGCCGAGGGGGGAGGCGGGCAGCGGGGTGTCACACCGCAGGGGCCACCCGCCTCCCAGGGGGTCGCAGAGCCCGCAGGGCGGGAGCTTGCTGGGGAATAGGGGCGGAGAGGGGGGGTTATACCGGCCCCGCAGAGCCCACCCGGGCGCTGCCCTTCAGCTCTGGGGCAAAGGCTCCCATGGCCGGCACGCCCGGGCGCGGCGGAGGAGCAAGGGTCGCCCCGAGAAGGGTCACCCCGGGAAGGGTCGCCCCGGGAAGGGTCACCCCGGGAAGGGTCGCCCGCTCCTCGCCCGGCCCCGGCGCAACCGCCCCGGGGGGAACCGGCAGCGCGGGATGGGGGCAGAGGGCGGCCCCCGGCGCGGCGTCCGCCGTGGGAAGCGGCCGGACCGGGGGCACCGCGTCGGCAGCCGCCACCGAACCCCGACCCGCTCATGGACTGAACCAGCCCGAGCCCGAGCCCGAGCCCGAGCCCGGCCCCGGCCCCGGCCCCGGCCCCGGCCCCGGCCCCGGCCCCGGCCCCGGCCCCGGCCCCCATTCCTGTCCCCCCCCCCCCCGACTCACCCCGCTGCCCGGTCACCGCCAGCGCCCCGCGCGTGCAGACGCGCCCCGCGCAGCCCCCGGCACGGCCGCAGCCAATAGGAGCGCGGCTCGGCGTGGCACCGCCCCCCCCGCTCTCGGAAGCGGGGGCTGGCCCCGCCCACCGCCCCCACCTCGCGTTGCGTCACCGCCGGGACGGGGCGGCCCCGCTGGGTCCCTCCGCCCTTCCGCTGCCAAGCGGCGCCATGGCGGCCACCGGGGTCCTGCCCTTCGTCCGCGGCGTCGATCTCAGCGGCAACGACTTCAAGGTGCGGGAAGGGGTTGGGGGGGGAAGCGGGGGGCGCTGGGGGAAGGAGGGGACAGCCCGGTCCCAGGCCCCGAGCGCTGCGGGAGCCCGTGTCCGCACCCCGCAGGGCGCTGTCAGGCCCGGCACCGGCCGCCCGGCCCCGCCCCTGGCCCCCGACTGGGGCTGCTCGTCGTGGGGCAGCCCTGGCCCCCGACCCACGGGCACCACAGGACCTGCCGGCCCCTGACCCACCACCCCCAGGGTCTGAGGGCTGGGTAATCCCAGACCCCGGGGCACGATCCCAGACTCCAGAATCCGATCCCAGACCCCCGGGACCCGATTCCAGACCCCGGGACCCGATCCCAGACCCCCGGGACCCGATCCCAGACTCCAGAATCCGATCCCAGACCCCGGGACCCGATTCCAGACCCCGGGACCCGATCCCAGACTCCAGAATCCGATCCCAGACCCCCGGGACCCGATTCCAGACCCCGGGACCCGATCCCAGACTCCAGAATCCGATCCCAGACCCCGGGACCCGATTCCAGACCCCGGGACCCGATCCCAGACTTCAGAATCCGATCCCAGCCCCCCGGGACCGATCCCAGGCTCTAGAATCCGATCCCAGACCCCCGAGACGCTATCCCAGACTGCCAGGACCCGATCCCAGACCCCGGGGCACAATCCCACAGAGCTGGGCGATCCCAGACCCCCGGGACCCGATCCCAGACCCCCGGGACCCGATCCCACAGGGCTGGGCGATCCCAGACCCCCGCAGCCTGATCCCAGCCCCGCAGGACCTGATCCCAGACCCTCCCCAGGGCCCGATCCCAGGGGGCTGGGTGATCCCAGGGGGCTGGGTGATCCCAGGCCTCCCATAGAATCGCATGGCCGGTCAGACTGAGCCCCCGCCCCGTCCCCCCGTCCCCCCGGATCCTCACCCAGGGGACAGGCAGTTTTCTCACAGCCATCCCCCTCCTCCTCGCAGGGCGGATACTTCCCCGAGCATGTGAAGGCGATGACCAGCCTGCGCTGGCTGAAGCTGAACCGCACGGGGCTCTGCTACCTGCCCGAGGAGCTCGCCGCCCTCCAGAAGCTGGTGAGGGGCATATTTGGGGCAGGGCAGTGGGGCCGGGTGGCTCCCAGCGGGGCTGTGGGATCGAATGGGGCCCTGCACGGTGGTGTGGAGAGCCTGCCAGCTCCATGGCTCATCGGCGGATGCTCTGGTGTCTAATAATAGGGCTGAGCTACGAGGTGCGGTTGAAATTGGATGCAGGAGCTGTTAGGAGCGGGTTCCAGACAGACTCGTGCTGGGTTTCACCTTGGTTTCCTAGAAAACCAGGCTAAAGAATGTGCTCAGATCCTCTGCCCTTTAATAGAAGGGAAGGAATGGGGAGGATTAAGGGTTTGGGGCTTTTTCTTTCCTCCCTCCCTTGCTGGAAGATAGGGAGTGTGCAGCTGCCTGACTTTGTTTTTTGGGTGGCTCAAGTTTTGTGCATGACCAGGCCCTTGGCAGAGCCTGGGCAGAGCTTTGCTTTGGCAGGGTCCTGCAGTGTGTTATGGACATTGTTAAACTGGTGTCAGCCAAACACAAGGCTTTAAATGCTGCCAGATGCCCGAGTCACGCTGCTGGGTGTGCACTGCTCAGGGACAGCGAGCAGGGAAGCCCTCAGAGCTGCACCCCCACCAGCTCTGCCAGATGCTGGAGGACCATGGCTAGACTTCAATCCTGGCATGTCACCAGCCCTCTGATTCCTCCTTGTCCTGAGCAGATGCCAGCTGGGCTGGTGGTGCCCAGAAGGAAGCAAAATTTCCCCTGCGCCCTCCTCCAAGCTCACTGGGCCCCACATGCCTGCCCGTTTCCACATCACCCAGTGGGAAGCATCTCCAAGGGGTGAGGTCTGTTAGCTCAGGGACTGTGCTCCCAGCTCAGCAGCAGCCTGGAGCACCCAGAACCCAGCAGCAGGGCTGGGGTATCTCAGCCAGATCTGTCCCAAGGGTGCAGAGGCAGCTCGGGCACTCCAGGGCTAACCACCCAGTTTGATACTGGGACCATCTCAGCAGCCTTGTGGGGATCAGGGCTGAGCTTACCCCATGCCTCCACAAGCCCTTGTGGGATCGAGGAGCCCCCAAACTGGGGGTGGGGTGGGAGGGAGGGGCAGTGTCCAGCTACTGCCCCGTGCAGCCCCTGCCTCTCTCTCTGCTCACTGGGGCTTCTCCACAGGAACACCTCTCCGTGAGCCACAACAGCCTCACGACCCTCCACGGTGAGCTCTCAGGCCTGCCCTGCCTTCGGGTAAGTGTCCCCCTCTTATGTCCCACTGTCCCACATCAGGCTTGGTGACCACAGGCACCTTTCAGCCAGCCCCTGCCCCCCCTGGGGGGGTGCTCAGCTGGTGCAGAGCTGACACATGGCTGCAGTTGTGCCTCTCTTCCCATCCAAGGCGATCGTGGCTCGTGCAAACAGCCTGAAGAATTCAGGGGTCCCTGATGATATCTTCCAGCTGGATGACCTCTCGGTGCTGGTAGGTGTGGAGTCTCCTCAGCTGATTTGAAAAAGCCAGCTCAGACTCCTGGGTCCTGCTCCCTCACCTCGGTGGCCCCTCGTGCCCCTTGGGGAGCACAGCAGGACTGAGGAGTGTTCAGAGGGGAGGAGCAGGGACTAAGTCAGGGCTCAGCACTGCCCAGCTCCCTTTGCCTTTTGGATGCCCAGGCTGTAGCTGGCTTCCCTGCAAGGAGAACTCCTGTGACAGTCTTTCTGATCCCAGGTCTGAGCACCAAGGAAGTTGGCTGTGGGCAGGAGAGCCCTGGGGCAATGCCTCCTCTGAAGGCTGATGCCTCAGCTGAGCTCCCTGCGTGGTGCTGTGCTCGTACAGCTCCTGCTGCTGGGCACCAATCTGTAGGGCAAGGCCCAGGGTGGCTTTGGCACATCCTGCCCCCACCAGACATGCCCCTCAGTCCTGGGGGTAGAGTGGAGGCCATTGAATGAAGGGCAGAGGGTGACACCTGCTTTGCTCTCCTGTTTGTCCCAGGACCTGAGTCACAACCAGCTCACGGAGTGTCCTCGGGAGCTGGAGAATGCCAAGAACATGCTGGTCCTCAATCTTGGCCACAACAGGTGGGTCTGGGCCATCTCCCTCGGGCCACTTCCACCATCACCTCCCTTCACTCCGGGTCCCAATTGCTGCCCCTCCCTGGGAGGTTCCGGATATCCCTGAAGTTCCCCATATCCCTGCAGCATCGAGACCATCCCCAACCAGCTCTTCATCAACCTGACGGACCTGCTCTACCTCGACCTGAGCAACAACAAGCTGGAGAGCCTCCCCCCTCAGATGAGACGCCTGGTCCACCTCCAGACCCTCATCCTCAACAACAACCCCCTCCTTCACGCACAGCTCCGGTAAGGCCCCATTTTCCAGGCTGGATCCCACAGTGCTGGCACTGGTCTGGCTGCCTGCTCCAGCCCTAACTCCATCTCTGCCCTGTGTTTCTCCATGGCCTGCAGGCAGCTGCCAGCAATGACAGCCCTGCAGACCCTCCACCTCAGGAACACCCAGCGCACGCAGAACAATCTGCCCACAAGCCTTGAGGTCCTGGTGAACCTGGCAGGTAGGACCAGGGTACCCAGCCCCATGGGCTATGGGGCCCTCCAGGAGCTCTCAGCCCCTGGCATGGGTCTGGCTGGCACTGTCACCCCCTTGTCTTCCCCCAGACGTGGACCTGTCCTGCAACGACCTCAGCCGTGTCCCTGAGTGCCTCTACACCCTGAGCAGCCTGCGGCGCCTCAACCTCAGCAGCAACCAGATCACAGAGCTGTCCCTCTGCATTGACCAGTGGACCCAGCTGGAGACCCTCAACTTGTCCCGCAACCAGCTCACCTCCTTGCCTGTACGTCCCTACCCATACGTAGGTCCTTGCCCATGCCTCCATGCCACTGGCTTCTCCCTCACCCCACCATCTCCTTCTCCAGTCAGCCATCTGCAAGCTGACCAAGCTGAAGAAGATGTACCTGAACTCCAACAAGCTCGACTTCGATGGGATCCCCTCAGGCATCGGCAAGCTCACCAACCTTGAGGAGTTCATGGCAGCCAACAACAATCTGGAGCTCATCCCTGAGAGTCTGTGCAGGTAGAGGACAGCCCACAGCTGGATCTGCCCTGTCCCTGCAAGGGGTCGTGGAGGCTGCGTGGTGACAGGATGTCACACTGGCCTAGCCCTTCACCTGCATCTCTGTGTCCCACAGGTGCTCCAAGCTGAGGAAGCTGGTGCTGAACAAGAACCGCCTGGTGACGCTGCCAGAGGCCATCCACTTCCTGACGGACGTTGAGGTGAGAGCTCAACACCCACTCCCCCTCAGCTGGGTCCTTCACAGCCCCAGAATGTGCCCAGGACCCCAGGGCTGTAACATGGGACGGGGTGAGGCCAGGACACACAGTCTGGCACACAGTTCAGCCCAAGCAAGTGGCACATGTGGAACTTCCTCATCAGCTCACCTCACTGAAGTGAGGGTGCTCTGGAGGTCTCCTGACCCACCCCACATCCTCAGGGGCCCCGTGAGCCCGTGCTTCAGAGCAGTGAGTTCTCCCATCCTCTCCTGGGCAGATCCTGGACGTGCGTGAGAACCCCAACCTGGTGATGCCCCCGAAGCCGGTGGATCGGTCGTCAGAGTGGTACAACATCGACTTCTCCCTGCAGAACCAGCTCCGCCTGGCCGGAGCTTCCCCAGCCACCGTTGCAGCCGCTGCAGCAGGCAAGTGTGTGGGGACATGGGGACAGCCCCTGCTTTGGCTGCTGCGCTGGGAGAGGCTGGGGAACGAGCTGTGCTGCACACAAAGTGTGGGGTCCTGGCTGCTTCACACCCTGTCCCCATGTCCCCAGGGAGTGGCACCAAGGACCCCTTGGCCCGCAAGATGCGACTCCGGCGGCGCAAGGACTCTGCCCAGGATGATCAGGCTAAGCAGGTGCTGAAGGGGATGTCTGATGTGGCCCAGGAGAAGAACAAGATAGAGGTAGGGTCTGGGGTGGGAGGCCCAATTAGCACCGTGGTCCCCCTGGCCCACCCAGGGTGCCAGCAGGGACTCGATGTCCCCCAGCTTAGAGACCTGTCCCTGCAGGAGAGCGGGGAGGCGAAGGCGTCAGACCTGAAGACGCGGCGCTGGGACCAGGGCCTGGAGAAGCCACAGCTGGACTACTCAGAGTTCTTCAGCGAGGACGTGGGGCAGCTGCCTGGCCTCTGTGTCTGGCAGATCGAAAACTTCGTGCCCACGCTGGTGGATGATGCTTTCCATGGCAAGTTCTACGAGGCTGACTGCTACATCGTGCTCAAGGTACCCAGGGAGGAGCGAGGGTCCCCCGTGTCCCCCACCCTGGGGCCCCAGCTGTCCTGACTCACACTCCATCCCCTTCCCAGACCTTCCTGGATGAGAACGGTTCCCTCAACTGGGAGATCTACTACTGGATTGGGCAGGAGGCCACGCTGGACAAGAAGGCCTGCTCTGCCATCCACGCTGTCAATCTCCGCAACTACCTGGGTGCCGAGTGCCGCTGCATCCGGGAGGAGATGGGGGACGAGAGTGACGAGTTCCTTCAGGTGAGGCCAACCCCTCTGTCCACCCCATAGCCTCCAGCCCTGCCTCTCCCACCCTCACCCTCTCCCTGCTCCCAGGTCTTTGACAACGACATCTCCTACATTGAGGGTGGCACAGCCAGTGGCTTCTTCACTGTGGAGGACACACAATATGTCACCAGGTACCACTGGGGCCAAGGGCTGGGGGGGATGGACAGGGCAAGCGGTGCCCTACATCCCCCTGGGGCTGTCTCTCCCCAAGGCTGTACCGTGTCTATGGGAAGAAGAACGTCAAGCTGGAGCCAGTGGCACTGAAAGGGACATCTCTGGACCCCCGGTGAGCAGTGGGAATGGCCAGGGCACACAGGGTCCCTGAGAGAGACGGGGTGCTGGTGGGATCCACCCAAGACAGGGTAGCTCCAGCTCTGGGGTGAAAATCAGCTGTGCCAGCACCTTTCTAGAAGGATGTGGCTGCAGACCCCACATGGCAGCCCTGGGAGCTGCAGCGATCTGCAAGGTGGGGAGACTGCTCAGCACACCCCATCCCCTCCTCACTGTCCTCTCACCTCTGTATCCAGGTTTGTCTTCCTCCTGGATCATGGCCTCAACCTCTTCGTGTGGCGTGGGAGCCAGGCCACACTGAGCAGCACCACCAAGGCCAGGTAGGGCTGGTCAGAGGGCTGGGGGGGCAGGGAGCCCACCTGCCATCTCACCCGCTCCCGCCGCAGGCTCTTCACTGAGAAGATCAATAAGAACGAGCGGAAGGGCAAGGCAGAGATCACACTGCTCACCCAGGGCCAGGAGACCCCCGAGTTCTGGGAGACCCTGGGGGGGCAGCCAGAGGACATCCGGCCCTGTGTCCCTGATGACTTCCAGCCCCACAAGCCCAAGCTGTACAAGGTGGGGAGCTGCTGTCTGTGGGGCTGTTGGTGCTCTGAGGGTCCTGCAGTCTCCTCCCTCACACCTGCCCCCATCTCATCCATGTCTTCTTCCCTCTTTCCCCCACAGGTGGGCCTGGGCCTGGGCTACCTTGAGCTGCCCCAGATCAACTACAAGCTCTCGGTGGAGCACAAGAAGAGGCTGAAGGCTGATCTGATGCCAGAGATGCGCCTGGTAGGATGGGGCAGGGAGGTTCTCCCAGTCTGACCAGTGAGACTGGTTTCATGCCCCCTCTGCCTCCAGTGTTGCCCTGGGAGAGGCAGGTTCAGCCAGCGGGGCTTGGCCTGGGGGGGGAGGGTGCTCTGCTCTTCCCAGCCATCCCGTGGGAGCAGGCAGGGCGTTGTGCTTGACCCCTTTTCCCCATGCTGCCCACAGCTGCAGAGCCTGCTGGACACCAAGAGCGTGTACATCCTGGACTGCTGGTCCGACGTCTTCATCTGGATCGGGAGGAAGTCGCCGCGGCTGGTGCGGGCGGCGGCGCTGAAGCTGAGCCAGGAGCTGTGCGGGATGCTGCACCGGCCCAAGCACGCCATGGTCACCAGGAACCTGGAGGGCACCGAGTGCCAGGTGGGGCAGCCCCCAGGAACGGGCAGAGACAGGGCGCTGGGGTGGGAGAAAGGGTACAGACCCCCCCCTCAGGGAGGATGCTTCAGCCCGGGGTGCGTTACCTGCTTCCTGATTTTAGGTGTTCAAGTCCAAGTTCAAGAACTGGGATGATGTCCTGCGTGTGGATTACACCCGCAACGCCGAGACGGTGCTGCAGGAGGGCGGGCTCAGCGGCAAGGTCCGCAAGGATGCTGAGAAGAAGGACCAGATGAAGGCTGACCTCACAGCGCTCTTCTTGCCCCGCCAGCCCCCCATGGCCCTGAGCGAGGTAGGGCTGGGGCCCGTCCCATACGTGTCCCTCTGGCGTTGGGCTGGGTGGCCACCAGCTAACCAAGGATATGGGGCCGCAGGCGGAGCAGCTGATGGAGGAGTGGAATGAGGACCTGGATGGCATGGAGGGCTTCGTGCTAGAGGGCAAGAAATTTGCTCGTCTGCCTGAGGAGGAGTTTGGCCACTTCCACACCCATGACTGCTACGTCTTCCTCTGCAGGTGACACCCCTCTCCATCATCCCATCATCCCTCTGGGGCTGTTGGACCATCTTGTCCCCACAACTCCCTGCCCAGACCCCCAGCCTGCCCCATCCCTCACACCATCTCTTGTTCCTGCCCTCAGGTACTGGGTGCCAGTGGAGTATGAGGAGGAGGAGGAGAAGAAGAAAAAGGGTGAAGGCAAAGGCGAGGAGGAGGCTGAGGAAGAGGAGGAGGAGAAGCAGCCTGAGGAAGACTTCCAGTGCATCGTTTACTTCTGGCAGGGCCGAGAGGCCTCCAACATGGGCTGGCTCACCTTCACCTTCAGCCTCCAGAAGAAGTTCGAGAGTCTTTTCCCCGGCAAGCTGGAGGTGACCCCACTGCATGCTCCTGTGGGGGGGGGGGGTGACACCGGGCTCCCCTTGCCTCAGTTGTCCCCAGGCCCTTTTCTGCCCCCAGGCTCAGGGCCGGGGATAGCAGCAGAGATGGGGGCTGGCAGGTGGGGCACAGCAGAGGCTTGAGGTTGCATTTGGGGCATCCCCATGGCCCTGCTGACATCCACCCCTGGCCAGGTCGTGCGCATGACCCAGCAGCAGGAGAACCCCAAGTTCCTCTCGCACTTCAAGAGGAGGTTTGTCATCCACCGAGGCAAGCGGAAGGACAGGGCCAGCCCGCCCCAGCCCAGCCTCTACCACATCCGCACCAACGGCGGGGCCCTCTGCACCAGGTCAGCTCTCCCACGGGCTGCTTCAGGCCCGGCAGCACCCATGGGTGCCAGGCTCCTCGTGGGGTACATGCCAGTGGGCACAACCACCTGGTCTCTTGCTGACTCTGCCTTGTGGCCGCCTTTCCCAGGTGCATCCAGATCAACACGGATGCTGGGCTGCTCAACTCCGAGTTCTGCTTCATCCTCAAGGTACTGCTCAAGGCTGAGCATCCTGGGAGGGGTCACTACTTGCCATCCTCCCTGCTTGGGCAGCCCTGACTCCCTGCATGCCCCACCTCCTCCCAGGTGCCCTTTGAGAGCACAGACAACCAAGGCATTGTCTACACCTGGGTGGGCCGGGCAGCTGACCCCGATGAGGCCAAGCTGGCTGAGGACATCATGAACCACATGTTTGATGATTCCTACAGCAAGCAGGTGAGGTGGGGAGCACAGAGGGGCTTGGCCCCGGCTTACCTGGGTAGCAGCGACTGCTGGGACAGGGAATGGTCACGTTCAGCCCTGTTCCTGCTCTCACAGGTGATCAATGAGGGAGAAGAGCCTGAAAACTTCTTCTGGGTGGGCATTGGGAGCCAGAAGCCCTACGATGAAGACGCCGACTATATGAAGCACTCCCGGCTCTTCAGGTGGGTCCTGGCCCAGGAGGGGCTGCTTCATAATGTATTGGTCCCCATCCTCCTGCAGTGCCCCAGGCCATGCTGGGCTTCCTAGGCTGGTGAGGGCATGGCTCCCCATCACGACCAAAGCCTCTTCCCATCTCTGTCCATCAAACAGCTGAAACAGCAGCTCTGTCATGTCCCTTCTGCACAAGCTGAGTCCTAACCAACTCAAGTCTCTGATGTCATTCCCCCTTCTGGATATCCTTGCAGGTGCTCCAATGAGAAGGGCTATTTCTCCGTGTCAGAGAAGTGCTCTGATTTCTGCCAGGATGACCTGGCTGATGATGACATCATGCTGCTGGACAACGGGCGGGAGGTGAGCCAGGGTGGGAAGCTGTCCTGTGTCCAGGGGCAGCGCAGCAGGGGCAGGATCTGTCCCTGGCTCCAGTGGCTGAGCCCATCTGCGCATCCTTCCCACAGGTCTACATGTGGGTGGGCACCCAGACCAGCCAGGTGGAGATCAAGCTGAGCCTCAAGGCATGCCAGGTAGGGCCTCCTGCTGCTGGAGGCAGGGATTTGGGCTTCATGTCCCCTTGGGGCCTTCCCTTATCCTACCCCAAGCATGGTGGTGCAGAGCTCCAGCAGCCCCCAGGCTGGGGGGACACCAGCCCTGGAGGTGGGTGAGGGCCAGGGACTGACACAGCTGTGCTCTGCCCCAGGTCTACATCCAGCACATGCGCTCTAAGGACGCGGCCCATCCCCGCAAGCTGCGGCTGGTACGGAAAGGCAACGAGCCTTGGCCCTTCACCCGCTGCTTCCACGCCTGGAGCGTCTTCCGCAAGCCCCCCGCCTAAGGGCCGGGGCACCCGCGCTCCGGTTACAGCCCCGCCGGCACAGCCGGACCCCCGGCACCCCGCGCTGCCGCACACGCCTGTGCCCAGGCAAGCTCAGCCCTCAGAGACGCTTCTCCCAACTGGGGCCAGTGGGGAGCGCTGGGGCTGAGCCTCTGTCACCCTCACGCAGCACAAGGCCCAGCCCAGCCCTCTCCTTTCCTGGGAGTGGGGGGGGCAATGCAGGGGGCTGTGTGGGCTCTTTTAACACTGCTGCCCCAAACCAGCGCCAGGCTCCCCCTGCAACTGGGGGGCAGGAGTGTGTCCCAGTTTGGGTGGGAGGATGCTTTGCTAAAGAGCACTGGGGTGAGGGGTGGGGGGAGTGAGGGGGACTCAGTGCTGGGCCTGACAGCCAGCCCTGCGGTCCCAGGAGGAGGGGGCTGACGTTCCCCCAGCAGGGCCCAGCCCATGGTACCTGTATCAATAAAGGCCACACTTCTCATCCCGAGGCCGTGCCAGGCTCTGACTGCGCCAATCTCACTCCCAAGCAGGGTTCTCCCCCCAACTCTGCAGTTCAGGGGGCTGTGGCACCCTCCGGCCCCTCCAAGGCCCCTGCTAAGGCTCCCCGAACACCTGCAGCCTGGGCAGTTGATATTAAATGCTTTATTTTCAATATTAAAAACCAGTATTTTTAATAACTAAACAATGCTAAATTCATCTTACCAAAAACAAGGATGAGGTGGGGGGGTGAGGGGTGTTCTACCAGGGACACTACAGCCCCAGCAGGCAGCGATGGAGCCCAGGGCAGCGCTGCCTCACCTGCCCCCCCAGCCCCAAGCCACACATGTACCGCAAAAGAGCCCGGAGTGGGTGGTCCAAAATGGCCCTAGATCCCCAAAAGGAGAGGGACAGGTGCCAGGCTGAGCCCCAGAGCCATACAGGGACAGAGCCGGTGTCACCACAGCCCCAGTGAGGACAAGGCAGGGCTGGGATGACCGGGGTGGGGGGATTTGGCACAGTGAGACCCCCGGGGTGGGGCAGCCCAATCTGGGGCAGCCCTATGCCCTATCCACCCCCAGCTCGATCCCATCCCAAACCCACCCGTGGCAGGAATTAGTGTCAGAAGGGAGCGGCAGGCACGGAGCCCAGCCTGGAGAACAGCCTTTGGAGAAGCCACTAATAGAAAAAGGCCACCTGTGACCCCCTCCCCGGGTTGCTCAAGCCCTCTGGTGCCCACCTGGGAACCAGGGGAGCCACACTGGGCTCCCCCCAGGACAGGGACAGTCCCTGGGCGGCAGCCGGACCCTCTTGGCAAGCAGAGAACAGGGCTGTAAACTGCAGGGAGCCGGGCATGTAAACACAGACCTGGGTATGGGGGCACCGTGCCTGGGCTCTCCTGGCCTCCTCCACCTCCCAGAGGGACCAAAACTGGGGATTGGGGGGGGGTAATCCATGAGCCCCGGCCCTCCCCAGGGAGCCAGGGAAGCAGCAGCATCCCCCGGGCAGGGGGCTGTGGAGCAGGGGACGGTGACACTCAACCGCGTATCGAAGAGAAACGGATCTTCCCCGGGAAGAGTCTGTGGGCCACGGCCCCAGCGCGGGGGCCGGCAGGGCCGGGGGCCGGGCAGGGAGGTGCGGGGGGAACGTGCCAGAGCTGGGGCGCCAGCAGCCAGCACGGATGTTAGAGAAGAGGCGAGTCTACGTTAACGCGGGGAGGGGGCGTGGGGGGGTCCAGTTGAGTCGTGCGTCCCGGGAATCCGAGCACCGAGATGGGCCGGGGAGGCAGCGGGTGTCGGCGATGCCTATGGGTAACACAGCCCCTGAGAGAAGGGAACACCTGGGGGGGGCCCAGGACATACTGCCCCACTGTCTCCCCACCTCCCACAAACGACCATAGCGCTGTCCAGCCTCAAAGATAGTGAGGGGGAATTCCAAGGTCCCTGCCCTGAACCCTGCAGCGCTACAGCGTTTGCATCCGGAGCTGCATCCCAACCACAGCGTGGGGGCACCTGTCCTCTACACCCACCCTGGGGACCAGCAGCCCCTCGCTCACCTCACTTGATGAGGATCCCCATGGGCCTGGCCTCATCCTCACTGGCGTTCCTCAGGTTCCTCTCCGCTTCCTCCGAGGACCTGGGGCAGAGCAGGGTGAGACATAGCCAGGGGCACCGCCACAGCCCCTCAGGGGCTGGTTACAGGGGTCTGTCCCTGGGTCATGGTGTGTATGTCCCCCACCCCAACTCACGTCAGGAAATCCTTCACTTCCTCCACGGTGATGTCCCCCGTGGTGTCCAGCGGGGTCTCCATGCTGCTGTTGGGGGAGTCGATGGGGCCGGGCGAGAAGGCGGCTGTGTGCTCCTCAGGGGACCCTGGTGAGGGGAGGGGAAGGCTGGGGGGTGGCCGTGACACGGGGCTGGCTGCGGAGCGGGGCCCACAGGACACGGCGCACGCGGCGGGGACGGGGTGATCACTCACGGTCACTGCTGCTGGGGGAGCGTCGGCCTTCGGGGCTGTGCGGGATGTGGGTGCCGTTCGCCTGCGGCAGCTTCGGCGTCGCCATCGAGCTGTTGCTGGAAGGACACGAGCGGGGAGGGGTCACTGCTGGAGCGGGTGCCAGTGTGTGGGGGTGTAGGGGTGCTGCCATAGCTGGGCTCCCACACCCCCAGGACATAGCCCACCTGAGGCAGGAGGAGTCCTGCAGCCGGGCAACCTCCAGCCGGCACAGCGGCTCCGTCACGTTCCTGGCGCTCAGCGAGAAGCGCTCGAACTCCGACGGCGAAATTAGGTAGAAACCTAGAGGGGGGCAATGACAGAGACCCTCAGGGACTCCCCGTGGGGCTGCAGCCAGAGACAACATCCACCTAACAAGGGACATCACCCCCCAGCACCAGTGGTGCCCTCACCCTGTCCGTGCTTGGTGAAGACGCAGGAGGCGATGCCGCTGATGTCCTCCTTGCGGATGCAGCTGTAGTGGACCTGTGGCCGCAGGCCCGGCACGGTGAAGATGTGGATGTCACCCAGGTTGGTGAGACAGGCCAGGCAGTTCTCCAGCCGCTCCTCGGAGCCAGCGCTGGCCAGGCTCACCAGGGCCACCTTCCGCACCCGGCAGCCCTCGTGTGCTGTCAGCTTGAACTTGGTCTTGGCGCTCACTTTGGGCAGCGTGAAGACCTGGGGGTGGTGGGAGAGGTGCCAGGGGTGACGGGAACCTGTGGGGTTTTGGGGACACCCCAAGCAGCCTCCCACTGTGGAAGCCCTCGGCAAAGGGCAGCACCTTCCCCTCGCAGCCAGCACCCTGGGGACAGGTACAGGAGTGCCCCAGGACCTGGCTGGTCACCTGCAGCCTGTCCCCGTGCCCAGGGCAATGGGCACACCCAGAGAGGACATGCTGTGAGTGGTGGGTCCCACCCCCATCACAGGGGTACACCGAGCTCCTGCCACGCTCACCTTGAACTGCTCCTCGGAGGAGATGAGCATGGAGTGGCTGCCCTGCATGTCAGGGGCCTTGGCCAGGTCCCGTGAGACCTCATAGGGCTCAGGCAGTGGGTTCCCCCGCCCATCCAGCACGGCAATGGCCACCACGGGCGCCCGGTGCATCAGCTGGATCTCCTTGCCCAGCACTGCCTCCACCGCCCGCTCCGAAAACTTCTCCTGCGACGGCACCTCCAGCGCGTAGGCGAACACCGAGCCCGAGTTGGTCCCTGCCCACAACGTGGGGCCATGGTGGGCAGCTGTGGGGACAGGAGCAGCGTCAGAGACCCCTCCCCATCGCGTGGCACCAGCCAGACCCAGCTGGGAGGCTCTTCCCAAAAGAAGGTGGGGAAGGGGTCTCACCATCTCGGAGGAAGGTGTCGGCAAAGTAGAGGCACCGCACCACTCCCGAGAGCGAGTCGTCAGCCGAGCGGGGCTCGATCCGCCGCTGCACGGGCGTCATCTCCACCTCGGGGGGTCCCGCCTGCTCAGCCAGTTGCGCATTGGCCTCCTGCACCTGGGGAGGGGGACACGGGAGTCAGCCCCTGCCCAGTGAGGATGAGGAGCAGCCGTGGCAGCCCCACTCCCCACCCACCTTGCTGGAGGGGCTGCTGGCATTGAGCCTTTTCTTGCCCGACACCCGGCTCTTGCGGATGCGGCGGAAGGACTGACGCAGGGACTTCTTCAGGGACTTCACACGGGACAGAGGCCCCTCCATGGCCAGCGAGTCATTGGGGTGCAGCGTACACCTACAGGCATCGACACCGCTCAGCACCCAGACCCCTCATTCCAAGGGGTCCCCAGCTCTGAGATCCCAGCCCCCCACCCCCCCCATACCTGGCCAGCACGGGGTAGCGCCGGTAATAGTCAAAGAGGCCGAAGCCATGGCTGGTGCCGAAGGCCACCAGGTTCCACTCAGAGTGGAGGGTGACAGCGGTGACGGCAGCGGGGGGCACGCACTGCACCAGCACGCTGGGCTGGAAGCCGGGGGCAAAGGGCAGGGGCCCGTTCCTGGGGGCCAACCGGTCGTGGCCCTTCCACGTGAAGCCCTCGCGGTCCTGCAGCAGGTCCACCGTGGCCACGCTGACCGCGTGCTCCGACTTCTCGTCACTCAGCTCCATCACCAGCACCTGCAGGGGACAAGCATGGATGGTGGGGGTGGGGGGTACACATCGGACATCCCCAGGACAGCCACCCTGCTGCAAGCCAGGGGCCAAACCCTGCAGGGCACAGCCCTTCACCGATGGGCACAGGGGTTAGTGGGGTCTGCACCCCCCCACCCCGTGCCGTGTCACCCCAAGGAGGCAGCCGAAAGGGGCTCAGTAGCCCCTCCTGTCCCCCCATGGCCCTACCTGCCCCGCCGTGCCAGCCACCACCATCTTGGACGTGTACTTGCAGAGCGCGATCTTCTGCACCCCCAAGCGCGGGTCGTCGCTGTAGGGATCAAAGCAGCCCACCTGCGGGAGGGGGGAGGTGGGCACCTTCATACAGCCACAGGGCAGCACCCCAGCGTGCTCCCACCCCCCACAGCTAGTGGGTACCGGCTGCGGTGCACAGGCTGCGCCAGGCATCGTGCCCAGGAAAAGGTCTGTGCCCCCCCCCACATCCCCCAGCTCTCCCCCCGCGCTGGGGCAGACCCACCAGACGGGTGCATGTGGAACAAGTGTCCCTTGTGTCCCCGCGGGGTGTCACAGCGGCAGCTGTGACCCGAGCCGGGGGACACGTCGCCGGGGCTCAGCCGGGATGGCTCCGGCAGGTGCGCCCTCCATGCCCGCCTCTGAGCTTGCCCCCCCA
The DNA here is from genome assembly GCF_964237585.1 of Gallinula chloropus. Classification (NCBI taxonomy): domain Eukaryota; kingdom Metazoa; phylum Chordata; class Aves; order Gruiformes; family Rallidae; genus Gallinula; species Gallinula chloropus. The sequence continues at coordinate 5,313,239 of NC_140100.1, forward strand.
CCCCACCCACCCCCCATGCCAGGGTGGGTGCTGGGGGAACCTCACCTTGCGGAAAGGCGGCCACTCCTCCTCACCCGCCTGGTTGAGGCTGTCGTTGTGCTCACAATCCGTCTGGAAGATGCTGGCGGTGCCCAGTTTGTAGAGGGGCTTCAGGGAGACCCCTGAGGCATCCCAGAACCGCACCGTGCCATCCTCGTGCCTGGCAAGGGGGGGCACAGGGAGGCCTTGTTAGCGCAGGGCCCTGACATCTGCCCGGCTAACAAGAGCCGCCTGTGTGCTGGCAGTCACAGTGCCAGAAGCCCGAGGGACAACGCAGCAGATGACACACTCTCTGACATGCTGCAGGCCACAAGCTGAACATGGTGGGGGAGCAGCCCACCCTACCAGAGTGGCTGGACCCCCCCCTGCCATGCCACCAAAGGGGCTGAGGACATGTTCCCCTCCTTCACTTCCCCCTCCAGGATGTTTCAGGTTTCCCAGGCCCCCCTCCCCATTGCCACAGCACTCACCCAGTGAGGAGAAGCCCCCTCTGCGTGGGCTCCTGCGCCAGGTTCTTCCCCCCATCAATGGGCCAAGCCTGTAGAGAGGGATGGAGCAAGGGATTGAGCCCACCCGTGAGGAGGAGGAGCACGCGTCACCCCTCCACCAGCCTATCCTGGGGGTGTCCCTGCCACTCCCATCACTCACTGCGGAGGACAGCCGGGGGCTCTGCTGCTCGCCGGCACTGATGATCCTCTCCCAGAGCTTGAGAGGCACGTTGGAGACGTGGCAGGAGCAGGTGATGGCAGAGGAGTGAAGCGGCGCCAGATATGGGGCAGGAATGGTGGGCCAGCCCGGTGTCTGGAGGTCGATGGCCACCAGCTCTTCCTCCACCAGCACCACGAGGGCACGGGGGTTCTCAAAGCCTGGGGAGGGGGAGATGGCTGCTGCCAGCAAAGCACCACACCCCACATGGTCCCCTTCTCCCAGGGGCCACCCCAGCAGGACGTACCTCCCTCGGCCACCTCCGCACTCTGCACAGTGAAGAAGTCGATGACACGGGAGGTGAAGTCAAGCGTGGCCAGGGTCTGGCCGTGCAGCACGCTGACACAGTGCCGGTCGCCATAGCTGGCCCGGGGCATCCCCCCGCTGAAGATGATGAAGGGATTCCTGGGGGGAATGAAACAGCCCCCATCAGCCCCCAGACCTCGCAGGGCATCTTCCCCACAGCCCAGTCTACCCCATTATCACCAGCCCAGCCCAGCTTGGGGGGGATGTGGGGGGTATGGTTCATGCCAGAGCAGCCCCCCCATGCCATGGCAACGTACCCTGACTCGCAGGTCCGCCAGAGGATCTTGCTGATGGCTTTGCAGGGAAATGGACCTGAAACAAAAATATCAACCCCATGGTTGCAGCACCAGGATGGGGAGATCAGCCTCCAACCCCCTGACCACCCCCCCAGCCGCCCTCCCCACATACCATAGGGGATGGTGGACGAGACAGGCTGCTGAGTCTTCTGGCCAGTGCTGCTCACCGCCCACACCATGTACCCACCATCGCTGTGGGAGCTGACGATGGTCTTCCCGCTCTGCTCCCAAGCCAGGCTCTCGAGCTGCTGTGGGGGCACATGGAGGGCTCAACACCTGGGATGGGGGACACACACAGGCAGCAGCCTCACCAGCCCCCCCCCATCCCCAGTACCTGGTTCCCCAGGAAGAGGTGCTGGACCGTACGCGTGCTCTGCTCCCAGAGGACCACCAGCCCCCGGCTGTACCCGATGAGGAGCTGACTGCTGTCACGAGGGTGCTCCTGGATGGACTCCACCGGCCCCAGCGCCTTCCCGCAGCGGTAGTCATCAGGGACACTGCAGTGGGGACAGGGACACACACAGAGGAGGGTAAGGGGGAGCTGGGAGTGCAGTGGAGGGGGGCACAGGGCAGCGGCGCTCACCTCTGCAGGATCTCATCTGGGAAGAGAGTTTTCTCCTCCAGCAGCACCAGGGTGGGCAGGGTGAGGAAGTACACTGCACCGCCCTCAGTGCCCAGGCATGCCACTGTGCAGGTGGACATCGGCAGGACCACTGTCACCCGCGTGATCCCAGGAGAGCAGCTGGGGATAGAGCGGGGGAGCCAAGTCAGCCCTGTGCTGGGTCTTGGTGAGCAGCAAAGACACCCCAAACCTTCCCTGCCCTGACGCTGCATCCCATCCCCGCTGGCCCGGGAGGACAAGGCCAGCCTCACACTAACAGCAATCAGAGTCATTAATCACCCAGGGGCCCTGCCAGCAACTATAAAAAGCCCAGGGCTGCTTCATCCCCCCACAGCATCCCAGTTGGAATCAGGGGAGTGTCCCAGCAGGGAAAACACTACCACGGAGGGGACCTTGGCTGCCATCCACCCTGAGCAGGGATGGCAGCTCCCACGCGCCGTTCCCAGACGGCAGCACTATCGCTCCCAGCCACAGCCCCACTGAAGGGGGTGGCCAGGGACTCCCCCAGGCAAGTACTTAGCGCTGTCGGACCCTGGGCGTCCCGGGAGGCCGAAGCTGCGGGTCTCTTCCAGGTGGGAGCAGCCGTCCTTCTGGCAGACCTCCCAGAGGTGCAGCGTGTTGTCATCCAGCAGGGAGAGGAGCCAGCCCTGGGGTTTGGGGGGAGGGAACACAGTGAGGTGGCTGAGGGCCTGGAGGGGGGGGGAAAATGTTGGGCCCCCCCCAAGGACATCCACCTACCTGGCCAGGGAGGAAGTGCAGCTGGGTGACAGTGGCAGTCTCCTTGTGCAAGCCCGTCAGCTCCACACCCGGCGCACCGTATCTGGGGGAGCCGTCAAAGAAGCAACGACAGTAGAGCCCCCCCAACCCCAGCAAACACTCAGACCCCCACAAATTCCACCCAGGTCATGGGTCTGCAAGCAGGAGCCAGTTTAGCCCCAGGACGGTGAGGAGAGTCAGGGCTGAGCATCCCTGGCAGCACCTCATGCCAGCGCCTGGCTCCAGGGGTCCTCAGGGCTGGCTGGGATCCACCAAGCACCTCCAGTTGGGGTGCCCCAGCTCAGGATGACCGAGGGGGGTGTGCAAGGACCCAACCATCCCCTGCCCCCCCCCGCCACCCCCTTCTTCCCCAGCGGCAGGGCCACCATGGCCGTGCAGAGATGCCGGCAGCCCGGCAGGCACCGGCGGCAGGGTGGGGTTCGGCATGCGCCGGCACAGCCTCACTCACCCGACTGGTCCCGGCTCCTCCACCGGCAACGCCGCTCAGCAGGAACCGGGGCAGGACCCGCATGGCGGCTCCAGCGCCGCCCCACGCACCCCGACCCTGCGCCTCCCTGACACCCCCGGACCCAGCGAGCTGCTCCCCCCATCCCTCAGCTTGGCATCAGTGATGTGCAGTGCAGCTATGGCTTGGCACATCACATTCGGGGGGCAGTTCTGCCCGCCAGCCCTCGGTCCTCACCCCCCGACACCCCCTGGTGCCCTGGGCACAGAGAACTGGCAGGGTGGCTCTGCCTGGACAGACAGGCAGGAGCTGTCTGGCGGTGCTGGGCACACTGAGCTGGCAGGGCCAGGCCAGAGCCACAGAGGCTTTGGGGAGGGAAGGCAAGGGGGATGAGGGAGCTCTGGAGATGGGGAGTGCCACCCCCCACCCTCCTCATCCTGGGGGCTTACCTACCAAAGGCTGCCCTGGCAAAAGACGGGTACCCCAGGGGCAAGCAGCCAGCAAGCTGTGGTGACATTGGAGTGATGGGGGTCTGATGCTGGGGATACCCAGCTGCCCGGGACACCCAGCTGCCCCAGGGGACCCCCCAGGCTGCAGCAGCCCCTCGATGCTGGGCTGTCTGAAGCTAGATCCACCCAGCCCAGCCAGGCAGCACCCATGGGTGCCCCCACTAACCAGTAGCACCAGTCAGGCCAGCTCTGGCTGCTGCCTCACCCGGCCCCAGCTTCCCCCAGCACCCTGAACCTCCAGAAGCATCTTCTCAGTGGCAGCTGGAGCAGCAGGGCTGGCACTGGGTACAGTGCCATGGGCAGGACCGTGTCACCCCGCTGCCAGCCCCGAGCCGGGTACCACCCCAAAACATCCCTGTAGAGGATGCTTAGGGCACCACAGCCCCCCCCCAACAGCAGCTCCCCAGCCCCCAGCAGGGTTCGATCTAGGGGTGACCAGAGACAGCACCCCCACAGCAGGGTGGCGAGCAGAGTAGCCGGCGACATCGCGGCCGGGCTGGCACCAAGGCAGCCCCAGCAGAAAAAAAACACGCCATCTTTGTGCTCGGGAGGCAGCGAGCCGCCAGCCTGGGGGAGGGGGAGCGCAGCAGCCCCCCCCCCTCCAACCCTGACCCCAACCCCAATGCGGACGCAGCCGCCCCCACAACCCCCCTCCCCTACGCCCACCCCACATTCCTGCGGCACGGGGCCCCCCGAGCGCGGGCCGCATCCAGCCCTGGCCGCCCGCCAGCAGCCCTCTGAAGTCTCCCTGCACGCCGCCGGCAACAAAGCCCGGCCGGGCTCCGCTCTGTCGTCCCCCTCCCCTCGGGCCCCCCACCCAGGACCGGGCGACGGGCCCACCGCAGCCCCCCACGCCAGCGCTGGGCTGGACGGAGGCCCTGCTGCCCCCTCAAGGGGTACATCCCGCAGCCAATGCTTTGCCCCCATGAAGGCAGCGTGGCCGGGGCAGGCAGGAGACCCCCAGGATACCGGGAGGGGACACACTTGGAAGCACCCCCAGCCCGGGACAGCCAAACCCTGTTGCTCGCCCGGCATTTCAGAGAAGGCAGGAGTTTCCTCCAGCCCCCCCTTCCCGGCCCAGCTGCAGCCCAGCTGGACGGATGGACGCCGGCAGAGCCAGGCGATGAGGTGCTGCCGGATGAGCCGGCAGTGGGCGGCCACGTCTCCCAGCACCCCATGGGATGGGGGGCAGCCGGAGGGGGTGAGAGGGGGTCCTTACCTCCTGCCATCAGGGAGGGAAAAGGATACAGCTTCACAGCTCCTGCCTTGGTACCGATAGCCATCACGCGCAGGCTGGGGTCGTAGGCCAGGGCGCTGGGCTGGCTGGGGAAGCCATGCTCCACTGTCTGCCACAGGGACAGGCACATCAGAGCTGGGACCCCCAGCCCCTGGAATCTCCAAACCTCCCATGGCCCCCCTCTCGCCCTCACAGCTCAACCCACATCAGCCTGAGCTTCATCCTGGTGATCGAGGAGCATGAGGATGCTCCCTTGTCCCCCGGTGCCACCAAGGGAGTCCTTGGGGAGGGGGGACACCATTCCTTACCCAATTTCCACCTGACACCCCCCCAAACAGACCTGACCCAACAGCCACCCCAAGGGACCAAGGGAGGTCTGAGCTCACACAAACTGCCTCAGCACCCAGTGGCACCTTGGGATGGGAAGTCCCCACCCTAAACCCCCTGCCTGAGGCACGGATGCTCCAGGAGGGGTGAGCAAGGTCCAGCTCAGCCCCACCAGCAAGCAGGACCCCCACCACAACATCCCCAGGGGTCCTTGGTGCTGGGCGACAGAACCAGGTGAGCAGGACCCACCGGCACCGGGGACGTCCCCGGTGGAGCTTCACGCTGCCTGCGGGCACCTTCCCAAGGAAGTCCCGGCTGCAACGGCGTGCCTGGGCTCGCTGGCCGGGGAGGGGCTGCCCACCTGGCAGCGGGGGGAAGCAGGGGGCACCTGCCACCCTGGCCTGCAGCAAGGGGACCACAGGGAAGGGCCCCAGGGGCAGCTCGGCTGAGCGGCGACGGCGCGATCAGACGATACGGAGGCCGACAGAGCCAGACCGGTCAGATCCCATCCCGCTCCTTCTGTCTGGGGCGGCCAAGAGGTACACTGGGTGGCTCTTCACCCCCACTGCCCTCCCAAGGGCCACCTTCAGGAGCATGCCACTGCCCCCCCAGCCCACCCAGGGGGTCCCAGCCCATCTAAGGTGTGAGTTAGTGGTCCTGGTCCCCTCACCAGCCTCACACAGGGTCACCCCACATTCCCCCGGAGACACACGCTGCACCAGAGGACGGTGGCAGGAGCTGGGACGGCAGCAGTGTGGGGACAGCAGGGCAATGCTTTAGGCCTGGGACCAGTATAACCATCCCAGAAAAGACCCCCCCTTGGTGCTCTCCCCAAAAGTATGCTCCCAGTTACACCCACACCCTGGATGGGGGGCCCAGCTCACAGCCCTTCCTCCCGCACGGCAGCGGGGCCGGCCGGGCCAAGGCGCGCTCCCGGCCAAATTACAGCAAATCCCAGGCAGCTCTGGAGCTCCAGAGGAAAAACAACCGTTAATGGGAGGCAGGTGGGCAGGCAGCAGCCCCAGAGCTGGGCTGGACAGAGCGGGGCTACTCCCTGGCCCCCCCAGGGATGCCCTGCTGGGTGCAGACCCCCCATGACTCTGGCTCAGGCAGGATCTGGCCATCAGAACATCCTCCCCACACCCAGGGGGACCCTGGCTGGGCTGAGCCCCACACCCTGGCCCACAGCAGTGAGCCTGGGGGGGGGGGATGAGGCTGTGCTGGGGCACTGGGTATCAGTTGTGACCCCCCCCCACTACAGCACACCCTGTTGCCCAGCCCCACTGTGAGGCGATCTGGGGCTCCCCACCGTGAGTTTGGGTGAGCACCTGGAAAACAACTGACTCTGGTACCAGGATGCTGCCAAGGGATGGACAGAGGGGATCTGGGCTAAGCCAAGGGGTCAAGGCTGTCCCCCAGGGCCAGGGCAGGAGGATGGTTCCAACACTGCAGGGCTGCCGGGATGGGGTGTGTTGAACCCAGGAGGTGCCCACTGGCACAGCCCATCCTGCCAACACACTGAGGGAAGGGTCCAGCACCCAAGTGCTGGGGGACGGGTCCTTCCCCAGTTGTTTGATGAGCTCAGGGGGCTCCCCCACAACAGCTGAGGTGGCCAAGGGGGAAACCTCCCCTCTGCCAGTGCAGGGGTCAAGCTCGGTGCCTCTGATGCCCCCAGCCCTAGGTTTGGGGAGGCTGGGGAGCCAGGGGATCCCGAGCCCTGGGAGTCACCGCCACAGCCCTTCCTGGTGACACTTCCCATCCCTGGGGCGGTTGGGGTGAGGGGTTGAGCGCCCACATGGGGCATGGGGGTAACAACTGGGGATGCTCCAGGGCCAGGCAGGGTTGGGGGCTGCAGGACACCCCAAAACGCTGTTGCTGTGGAGACTAGGGGGAAGCCACGGGGCAGGGGCTGCACGGGAAGCGGGGTGCTCGGCCCGGCAGGGCTGGCACACCCGGTGAGAGGGTCGCGTCGTGCCCCAGGGTGTCCCCCGGAGGTGGGAAGGGGTGTCCCTGAGCGGGGGTGTCTGCTGCATCCCAAGGGGGAAGGGCAGAGCCCCATCCCGCCCCCACGGGCGCATCCTGCACCCGGGGGTCCCGGTACACGACGCTCAGGGGCGCATCCTCCCCGGGGTGCCCCAACTGCCTGCACACGGGGGTGCCGCCCCCCCCACCCCCCCGGGGCCCAGATCTGCTCCCCGGGGAGCGGAGATCCCGGTGCGCGGCTCCCAACGGCAGGGGTGCACCCCGGTTCCCGGTGGGGGGCGGCGCTCTGATCGCTGCTCCCTTCCCCGGGGGCGGCATCCCGCCCGGAGGGAGCCGGAGCCTGCACCCCGGGGGGGCTGCCCGGGACCAACGGCGGCTCCCGGTGATCCCCCACCCCCGGGGTCCGCCGCCGCCACCGCCGCCGCCGCGCCCCCACCCCCACCCCCCGGCCCCGGACGCACCTTACTGAAGGCGAAGAGGTCGTGCCGGAGGCGGTCACGGTGCGGGTCGGCACCCTGCCGCCGGAACCGAAACTTCATCATGGTGAGGCCGGTACCGGGCGGGGCCGGCGATCCCGGGGCCGGTACCGGGGCGGGCAGCGCTGGTCCCGGCGGGGGAGGAGGGGGGGAAGAGGGAGGAGGAGAAAGAAGAAGAGGAGGAGGAGAAGGAGGAGGAGGGATGGGGGGGAAAGGAGGGGGCGGTGCCGGTGCGGGTCCCGGTCCCCCGGTGCGGGTCCCCCCCCGGTGCGCGCGCCGAGCGCCGCGCGCCGAACCCCGGCAGGCACCGCCGCGGCGGGGCGGGGCTAAAGCAACGACGGACAGGCCGCCCCGCCAATCACAGCGCGGCCGCCCTTACAGCGCGGCGCGGCTCCGCCTAACTGCGCTGCGCATGCGCCGCCGCGGGGGGCTGACGGGATTTGTAGTCTTTCAGGAGGGGAGGGGGATGGAGGAGAAAGGCGGGGGACGGCGGTGGGGGGGGCTCCCTCTTTATTCCTCTGTCCTTCTTTTCCGCGGTGTCTCCCCGCGGCGGAGGGCCGGGCGTAGCAAGCGCAGCTCCCCCGCGGGGCTGCTGGTCCTGCTCACAGGCCGCCCCTTGCTATGGCGGGGGGGGGATATGAGGCATCATCATCACCCCATCCCGCCGTCCCTACAGCCCTGGATGCCTCAAGGATATGGCGGCATCCCGGGGGCTGTGCTGAGCGTGGCGGGGGGTGGGGGGGGGGGGATGCTGAGCCGAGCGGGGACCGCTCGGCTCAGCACCCCCACCCCCCCACCCCCGCCACGCTCAGCACCCCCCACCGCTGACTCCCAGTATTAGCATTGGGATGGGTTAGGGCACCCTGCCCTGCACCCCGGGTTTGGGGTGAGTCAGCCCGGGCAGGGCAGGGCTTCCCCTCCCTGCTGACTAACCCACAGCCCCGGGGAAGATGCCGCATTGGGGTGACGCGGGTTTTTGGGGGGGGAAGAAAATTCCAAAGGTTAAGCAGGGGGACCGGGCGCTGTGATGTCCTCCCAAGCTGGAGCTGTTACCAAGCTGGGGAGAAAGGCTGCTAGCAGACCCCATCCAGCACCCCTCATCCCTTCTCCAGCACCCTACACCACCTCCAGCAACCCCCATCCCCTCTCTGCTACCCTACACCCCATCCACTGCCACATCCCTCTTTCAAGAGGAAGATGCAGGGCAGGGAGAGTAAGTGTCCTTATGTGAGGCTGAAGCACAGAGCACAACCCCATCACCCCATCAGTTTGGGGAACCTGGGTGATTGGGGCTCTGGCTCCCACCCTGCAAGACACGTTTGCATCCCCCAGGGATGAAGAGCAGGAGGATGAAGGCAACAAGCCCCATAGCTGCTTTTTAGGGCAGCACAGGAGGGACAGACACTTCATGTGGCTGCCCCAGCCCCAGGGAGCACAGACTCCCTTTATTTAGAAACGGGTCCCTGCAACCTCATTTCTGCTGGGGGTGTGTGTGGGGGGGGGGATGAGGAAGACACACAGCCCAGCCACCAGCACCACGACAGAGGCAGGCAGAGTGATGCTTTTTGCTTTTATTCAATTAATGCAGCAATCTATACAAGAAAAAAGAAAAAAAAAACCAAAAACCAACCCAAAAGAACCCACCCCACCCCCCCCCCAAAACTATGAAATTCCCAACCCTGACAGCGAAAGAACCAAATTCTTCCTAAGAATCAACCAGGATTAAAAGATTCCCCCATGTCAGACTGTACATAAAATAATCTCTGCCCCATTTACAGCGTTTCACACAGTACTTCTCGTATCTCAAACTTCAGAACTGTACAACTTTGTTACAAACCACGCTTTTTCCTAGGAAAAGCTTCCAGAAAAAAATATTGCCACTTCCTTTTTATATTTTTATTCATAACAAAACAAAAAACCCAAAAACTTTAGAATCTTTAAAAAAAAAAACAAAACAAACAAAATTAAAGTCAGCCAGAACTTGTAAGTGTGGGCAGGGGTGGGGGAGGGAGCTGAGGCACACTTCTTGGCCCAGCATTTCTCCTCCTGCCCTGGAAAGGGAACGCTTTGGGCAGATAAAAGACTATTTGCTGCTCATAGGGGTCTGGACCATGGTCCCCCCCCCTTCCCCATCCTCAAAGCACTGTGGCTGTTTCAGTCCACTGGGCTCAGAGACACTGAGCTGAGCACCAGGTACTAACAGTGCTGAAAGCCAAAGGTCTGAGCTCTCACCCCTGCAGAAATCGGTTGGTGCTGGGTTACCCCGGAGAGCAGGGCAGCCCCTCATCCCAGTGTCACCCCTGATTTCCAGGATGAGCCAAGCCTTGGCAGTGGGATGGCAGCTCCCAGGTGTCACGGCTCTGGTCTGACTAAGAGCAGGATGAGAGTTGAGCAGGTGCAGAGCCAGATGTGGCAAGCTGGGCTGCCCTGCAGCAGGCAGCCTGGGCAGGGACCCGTCAGCAGCCCCACAGCCCCTCCCTAGGCCAGCTCAGCCCGTAGGCTGGCACACAGCCCTTCCCTCCCCTCCTGCAGCCCACACCAGCGTTGCAAAGGCTGTAGTGTGATCCCCAAGAACTCCCAAGACCCAGTAACGGAAGCTAACAGAACCCAACACCTTCTGCTCTGTGCAGAGAACTGGGAACAAAGCCCACCTTCCTCCTTTTCCCCTGGCAAGACAGTTCTCAGGGTCTGGGCTGCGGGTCTGCTCATCACGCTGGACGCAGCCTTATTCCCAATTGGAATTCCACAAACCACACGCTGCTGGTGGATGGAGAGGAGGTCAGACCACATGGCTGGACAAGACAGACAGGACAAAGCCGACCAGGTCAGGTCTGTGCACCAGCCGGTCCCACGGAGCAGGTGGGGAGGAGTTTGGAGGCAAAACTGAGGCTCATCACCCTCCATCCTCCCCAGCAGACCCACGCCACCAGCCTGACACAGCTGGTGACAGAGAACAGGTACAGGCACCACCGGCATTTCAGAGCCACAGCTTCACCAGACAGGTGCTGTTAAGGGATCCAGAGCTCAGGACCCACGTGAAAACGTGTCTTCTGGTTTCAGAGCAAGGTTTTGCTTCCATGTTGTTCAGTGCAAAAGAGTTAAAACCCCACGTTATCTACACATATACATCTGTGTGTATAGAAAGTGTCTGTACAGTGGGAGGGCAGCCTGCCTGCACGCTGGGGACTCCTCGCTCAAGAGGTGCTATGGGTCAGACCAGTTGCGTCCCACTCCCTCCAAGGTGACAACCCCCAACCAGTCAGGTTGAAAACCAAACACACACAAGAACAGTTGGCAGCTGGAGATCTGCTCTGGAGAGGAGCTCCATCAGTCCCTCCAGCCATGGGTACCAGCTCAGACCCACCACACAGATGCAGGGCAGGGAGGAAAGAAGGATTGGGAAAGCTCCCTGCTGCGGCATGCAGGAAAACCAACACAAACTGGGAGACAAAGGATACCTACACACATACAGACCACACAAGGACCTGGATGAGGTGGTGGTTGAACCAGGTAAGAGCTCAGGATGCCTTGTTCAGCCTTCAGCAGAGACAGACCCAACGCTTCATCCCACAGGAGTCCTGCTCTGGGAAGTGGCAGCACCGCAAAGGCGAGTTGCCTCCAGCTTCATTCCAAGTCGAGACACTGGGGTATAGTATCCATGTTGCAGAAGTAGGAGTAAAACTGGGAGCTGGTGGGGGAGAGCTGGCTCTGCAGAGCCAAGACCTCCAGCAGCAACCACTGCCAGCATCAGCAGCACCTGCAGCAGAGCCTGACACTGGGGAGGGTGCAGGGCACGTCCTGGATGAATCCGGGAGGATAAATAGAAGCAGTTGGTGCCAGGCATCCTGCTAGCAGGTCTCTAGCTTGCAGGAGATGTCTGCACCAGCCCTAAGAAGGGATCACTGCTCCCTGCATGCAGTTTGGCTATCAGGGCAATGCAAAGCTTTTCCCAAACTAGGGGTTTATAGCCAAGAGCTAGGGCTGGCACCTCTGCAGAAAGCTGGCAGGGTGAGGAACACCACTTCGAACACTGTGTGGCCTGAAAATGGCTTTTTAAGGGTTTCAGAAGCAGCAGACGTGTGACCTTTCAGATCTCTGGGCAGGTAAGACAGGTCTTTCAAAGGCTGGCTGTGAGGCTGTGCCCATACCTCTGCAGCGAACTGATGGGGTCTCTTACCAGGAAAAGAAATCAAAGACAACCAGACAGGCACTGGGGGCCTCACTAACAAACCAGATCAGCAATGCTGAAGGCAACAGTCATTTCCTTTGCACTAACATGACCCTTAGATCCAGCCTGAGCAGTAACCCCAACAACAGGATGGTGGCAGAAGCTGCAGAAGTCACTGTGAAGGAAAAGGACACTGAGACCCAGATGTCAGCAAATGTGCTCAGTCACCCAGGGACAGCGCTCTGGGGAACAACAGGTTTTGGTGCTGAGGTTTTGGGGTGGGTTTTTTTTGCCTGGGAGCCCCTCAAGGCAGCAGCAAACGGGTTTCAAAATATATTACATCTTTTTATTGCCAAGCGTGCAGACCATGAAGTGTGTGGGGGACACAACACTAAGAAAAACTACAATTTGAGGGAGGGCAAAGCAGTAAAAATTTTAAAAGAAGACTACTCCTTACAACTGCCAACACTTGGGTTCAAAGAATCAACTGGAGGAAGTTTCTTAAAAGTACAGTTCTAAATATGGTGCTGGGCCCCAAACCTTGAAAACACCCAGGCTTGGGTCTGAGCTAACACAAACTGGGCAGGAAGAGAGGAGGAAGGCAGCAGACTTTCTAACGTTAACTCTGCGGGGCCAAATGCCCAATTCTCAGCAACTAGAAAATTCCCTGCCCTGGGAATACAGGCAGGAATAAGCCAGGAGGTGACAGGCAACCGCTGCAGCACTGGTTACTGAATGCACTGAACTGGGGCCAGACTGGGGCCTCGCAGCATCCCCGCTCCCAGAGCCAGCCTCGGAGGGGATAGACCCCAGCCAAGCTGCCCGGCTTCCCCGAGGCCACGGCAGCGCCTGCTCCTGCTCTGGCACAGCCAATCCCTCAGGATCCTGCATCATCTCAACTCTCTCCAGCTAAAAGAAGCAGGGGGACAAAAACCAGCTCTCCCCCACCCCTCCAGTAGCCGAGGACAGCTCTTCTCAAGGGGTCTCAAGGCAAGCAGCCTCACAAGCACAGCATTCTTCCTACTCTTCACTATCTCCAGCTCTGGGAAGCAGCATGTACTCAATGCAGTCACTCACTCAGCAGCCCCGGGGCTCCAATATGGACCTCGGGTCAATACTGGGCCAGCCTTGGTTGAAGCTGGCCACACCTCCTCCCTCCTCAACCAAAAAATATACCCCTGGTCAAAGCAGCACTGAGAAACCAGAGCTCAAGTACATTCTTCTTGGAGAGGGCAGCACAGCAACACAAAGCTGTGAGCCCACACTGGCTTGGGAAAAGGGAGTGGAAAGGAAACCCATGGCATTTAAAACTGGTACTAAAGTGCAACAAAAATGTCCTAAACCCTTTGAAATCCAACGCAAGTAAAAGGGGTCTGCAAAGCTTCAAACTTCCAGTTACTGTAGGGCATCCCTTAAAACACAACCCAACAACAACTAGGTAAGAGCAGACCAAGGAACCCTTTGGTGAAGGAAGGAACACGAGGCCACCACAGAGCATTTCAGCTCCCGGGGTCAAACATCATATTTAGAACATTTGGAAAGGAAGGAAGTTAAAGCAAAAAAACAAAAATACAATTCTTGAATCTTGCGCAATGAAACAGTTAAACTTTTTGGTGTTTTCAAAAAGAAATCCCAACAGACAGCCTGGCATAACTTTATCTGCTTCCTAAGGGAGAGATGCCCGTGTGGCCCATGACTCAGGGCACCATGTGCACTGGACATGTTCCATCCTTACGTACGTCTCAACATTCCTCCATTCATAAAAACAAACTGCTAGATCCTTCCTGCTTACTCTTCAGCCTGAAAGGAAAAAAAAAAACAACCCAAAACTGAAGCTAGATGGAAGATAGCCAGAGGGAGGAGAAAGTTTTCACAGACTGGAGGCCAATCTCATCAGCTCCACGAGCCTGGAAAGTGCAATCCTCAGTGTCGCCTCATCTTAACTTTCCTGGCCGGGCTGCCGTCCTCCTCTTCCTCGTCACAGTCCTCCGTGTACTCGTAAGACCTTCGCCAATAGTTCTCGGAGCTGAAGTTGCTCCGTCTCCTGTGTTTTGGTAAGAGGACTGAGCGCCTGTTCTCCTCTTTATCCATTTCTAGAATACGTGGCCTATGGAGAGAGAGAGAGAGAGAGAGAAAGAGGGAGTGAGAGCACATCCATGGCAGGGTTTAGACACCCCTGTGCAGACACTACCTGGTGTTTTGCATGCTTTGAGTGGTTCGACTGTTCCCACGTTGCTTTCCCTATACTGGGCTCTCAGCAGAGCAGGAGCAGATCACCCAGCTGCATCTCCCATGGGAGGCTGAGGACCTGGCATCTGATGGTGCAAGTCCTTCCACTTCCCAGGGCAAGTTTTGGTCTTTACCTCCGCCAGGAACACTTCCAAGCAGCCCAGTCACCTCTTTTTAAGTGTAGCCTGTGGCCCCAAGAAAGATCCCCTGGGCAGAGGGGTCTGTCTCTCCTACAGCAGTACTCACAGCACAGAGCTGAGCTCCTTTTTAAGCTGCTGGGGTGCTTATGGTGCAGGATCAAACCCCAGCTCCCAACCCCCATGTCCTCTCTTGAGCTCTCTCAAACATTAGCATGGTACAGTTATTTCTGCAGAGCTGCCTCTGCTCTCAGCAGTGATCACTCTGCAGCAGGGCTGGGCTGGTGAGCTGCACAGACCAATTCTTGTATCTGAGGTGGCAACTGCAGAGTTCCCCTAAGAGATCCTGCAAATCTGATATCCATGCTATCTACCCATCTTAGAGAATCAAAAAGTCTCCTGAGCTGGAAGGGATCCATAAGGATCGTCAAGTCCAACTCCTGGCTCCACACAGGCCAGCGACTGGGTGAACTGTCCAGACACTTCTTGACCTCAGTCCAGCCCGGTGCTGTGACCCCTTCCCTGGGGAATCTGTGCCAGTGCCCGACCCCCCTCTCAGTAAAGAATCTCCTCCTGATATCCAACCTAAACCACCCCTGGTGCAGCTTCTTGCTGTTCCCTCAGGTTCTCTCCCTGGTTGCCAAAGAGAGGAGATGGGTGCCTCCCCCTCATACTGGAAGCCAAAGGAAGAAGAAACATGTTTTTGATACCCAACTGCTGCAGGAGCCTAAGCAAGGTGCCCCCACCCCAACAAGGTCACATCAGGCTGAAGAACAGCTCTCACAGATTTTCAGATTTGCCCTGCATGATTGCTTCTCTAATCACACCCCGGCCCACTGCGTGCTCAGAGGTGAGCTCTCCTTTGCCAGCCAGCTTCTCTTCTTGCTCTGCCTTCCCAGCCACTCTGAGTCCAGGTGAATGAACACCACTCACAAACAAGACATCCCCACCCTCCTCTCTCCCAGACAGGTTGAAACATGGGCCAGGACCACACAGCAGCCAAACCCCAGGACCAAGCCAGCTCTGGGTTTTTACACGATGCACAGAGAGCACAGTTTCAATCCTTGGGAAGCTTTTGGGATTGGAGACTCCCAGAAATCCTGCATGACAGCTGGCAGACTGGCTACCACTCACAGCTACCATACACTCACATGGAGCAAGGTGGTGTTTGAGGGAAGCCTTGCTGCAGAGCTTGAGCTGTGCAAAACCTCAGCAAGGAGCTCCGGTGAAGGTCAGGCTTATGCATTCAGACAGTCTGGTGACGCACACAAAAAAATCTACACATGCATCCAAAACCAAAACAGTCCTGAGAAGCTTCCCAGCATGGCCTTCACCTCTCCCAGATAGCAAAACCTCACATTCTCTCCCAAGACTGCCTCCATAGCATAGTTTAACGCAGCTGCGCAGGTTGCTTGGCAATAGAGGTCAAAAATAATTAGCTGCAGGGAAACTATTGTTCTGAATGACTGCATTATCAAGAGCCAGCCAAACCTATTGCTTCTTCATTATGCCACTCACAGGATAAACAGTGTAAGCTGCTTACAGCCAGAGCTTAGCCTCCACAAGCCTAGGAGGAAAGCATAAAGAACCTCACTCCGATAAAACAGATCTGCACGCCACAGAAAGCGCCCAGGAGGTGTAAACCAGGATGTCAGAGGGCAGGAACCTCAGATGTGTGCAGACCTAAAGATACCATCCAAAACATTGCTCTTAGGAGAGATCATCCTACCTGTGAGCAGCATCGGGATCTGCTTTGCGATGGGACCGCTTCGGTTTCAGGATCTGGTCCCGGTTGCTTCCCGACAGACGGTCAGAGTTATAACCTGGTGGTAACACAGAGCTACTCAGGGATTTTGTTTCCAATCGAGGTGCATCTAGTCTTGTTCTGCAAATATTTAAAGAGAAGAGAATTTGCAAGGTGTTTCTACAGAAGCACTATCAAGCTGAGGCAGACGGTTGATGTGCTGAAGCCAACCCCTCAATCCCAGCCACACAGCTCAGGAAGAGGGTCAGGACTACCACACTCCTCAGAGAAACAAGCTGAAACGTTCTGGTACTTGCAGCTTCAGCTTTAACCTTTGCTGTCTTCATCAGAGGGCAGAGGGACACGCATAGCCACAGGGCACTGGGCTCCCTGCGATCCCAGTTACAGGACACAGGGCAGAGGCGTTGGAGACCCTGTGAAATCCCATGAAATCCCAGTGACTCGTCAATAACTCGCAGCTCCAGTTAAGTCACCGGGGAGATGCCCGGGAAAATTCATCATCACCTACAACACTAATAACTGCTTCTATCTGGAAACTCCCTTCTGTCTCAAGATCTCATGGGGTCAGACATTTCTCAGCTTGACTAAGAGGTTTCAAGAGTTGAAGTATGAGTCAGGAGAAGGTCTAGTGAACAGAAGCTGCACCATGTCCCTACCAGCGGCACAGCACACACTCAAGCTAC
This sequence comes from Gallinula chloropus, assembly GCF_964237585.1. Lineage (NCBI taxonomy): Eukaryota > Metazoa > Chordata > Aves > Gruiformes > Rallidae > Gallinula > Gallinula chloropus. The sequence goes on from NC_140100.1 coordinate 5,329,943, forward strand.
CCTGGAGAGCAAGCACAGCTTGTCCCAGAGCAGAAATGCTGCTGGCCCAGGCAAGACTGCAGCCACACACTCGTGGAGGGAGGCACATGCCAAGCAGGAGGAATGAAAACTCGATGGCTCAGCATCTTATCACGGCGCTATCACTGCCTCCAGACACAGCACAGTTACCAGGCTCAACTTACAAGCGCTGCTGAAGTCAATGTCAAAACACAGACTGACACCTAAGAACGGGTAAAACACACAAAAGGTGGTGCCTGTGTTCCAAAGCGGCTGATCTCAGGAGGATCCAAGCCACCTCCCTGAAGGAAAGGGACCCCGATATCGCTGCTGCAGCCTATCACCCTCCTTGGGATTAGGGGTGAGGATGGCAGGGGTCCGGGTGACAGAAGGGAGAATCACTACTTGCTCTCTGGTGCTGAACTTTCAGCTCCCAAGGGAGGTTTCCACAGGAGAATCCTAACCTAAAACCCACTCAGGAAGCACATCCAGTTGCTGAGCTTCCTCTCTGCCATCAGGGAAAGCACCTTCAGTTAACCCAGGCAATGCTAGGCTGGCACACAGGAAGCCAGGCACAGCACGGCATGGCAGAAACAAGGAAGACTTCTGCAGGAAGGTGCCAGGCTGGAGCCAGTGAATAGTCCACAACACCATCATCCTGAGCTGTTCTCAGCTCTGGGACTGGACCCAGTCCAGCTACAACACCAAAGGCATTGTGGATCCTGCCCTGGACGAGTTAGGTGGTTTAAATAACAAACACAACAGCAGCTACAGGCCAGGCCTGCAATTAAAACCACCAAACCACCAAACACACTGCAAGGAAAGAGCAGCCACGCTCTCCGTCCGCAGAGCGATGCTGGCATGAGCTACAGGAGCAGGTATGAGGAGAAGCTGTACTAAAATGAAGAACAAATTACCCACCCAAGTTCAGTTGAGTAACTCCCAGATGTAACTGCTTACAAAGGGCAGCACAAGCCCTCTAGAAGGACTTTGGAAGACCTGCTCGAATAGATCTCATTTCTAACCCCTCTTCCCACGTTACCTCTTTCCAGATCTTATGAAATTGAGAGCGCTGTTCCCCTCCCCACCACCACCCCAGAAGCCTCTTGCTCAAAGCACTTCCCAACCTCGCTGGCTCCTCGCAGTCCCGCGCTCAGATACACAGGAAACACAGTAAATATTATCAGGCTGCAGCACCGAACTGTTCCTGACCTACTTGGTAACCACGCCGCTCTAAAGCATCCTGCAAAACCCAGCCGCTTCTCCAGCTCCCTGGAGGGAAAGGAAAGGGTGCAGCTTTGTTTTCCTGCTGCAACCAGCAAAAACCATCTCCAGAACCACGTGCTGGGCGTAGAGGCAAGAAGCAGATCCAGCTTCAAAATCGTCTGGGACCCAGCAGGCTCTGGCAGCCTATTCCGAGCTGGATATCCCAGCTCCAAGCTGCAGCGAAGTTTACCCTGCTCCATGACCCGAAGGAAGTCGCTGCTTTCCTGGTTGCATAACACGTTATTTCAGACTGCACAAAGCTGTATGATCCAGGAGCAGGGAACAGCACCCGTCACAGCGATACCCGCTGCGGGGACGCTAGCGCAGGCAGGTCACCTGTCGTGGTTTTACCCCAGCTGAGAGCTGAGATCCACGCAGCTGCCTGCTCCTTAAAGGAAAAGAGTAGGGGAAGAGGGAAGGGAGGGGGGTGAGAGGCAAGGGGAGGGAAAAGGAAGGGGCAAATAACCCCAAAATCAAGAAGCTAAAAGGCCCGTGGGTTGGGATAAGGATAGTTTGCTAAGATAACAGAAAGATAAAATATAACAATGCTGACAGGATTTTAGAGCAAAAATCTATGGAACTGTTGATACACAATGCAGTGTCTCACCGAACCCACAGCTCAGGTCGTGCCACCCAGAGCCGTCCCGGAACCCGACTGTCCCCCAAGAACCGCGCGTCCCAGAGCCGCCCCTGCTCCTCCTCCCATCAGCCCCCCTTTATACTGAGCAGGATGTAATTGGCATGGAATACTCCCTTTGGCCAGTTTGGGTCACCTGTCCTGGCTTTGCCCCTCCTTTCTCATCAATAGAGAAATACGAAGAGCTGAGAAAGTCCTTGACTGTCTGACAGCAACTAAAACCATCAGGGTGTTATCAGCACTGCTTTCATTTTAACTCTCAAACACAGCATTCCACCCGCTGCTACAAAAGAAGTTAACTCCATCCTGACCAAAACCAGGACACCAGCCCAGTCCTGCTGTGTATGCATGTGTGCACCCAGGCCTCAGCAAGGAGGCTGCTGCCACCACAAGGGATAAGCAGCAATTAATAAGCTCTATTTGGCAGCAATCAGAGCGCACCCTTTGGCAAACAGGCAATTGCCACGTACTCGCCAGTGCCGCTGAGCTCTGTGGAGATTACACAGAAATAATCACCAGGGGGTTTCCACTTTGCTCAAGAGGAAAAAAAAAAAATAAAACAACATAAAAACGGTGGGGTGGTTTCATTCAGCCTGCCAGGCAAGGCAGCCCAGGGCTCTCTGCCTATGACTGGGCACAGAGGCTTCTGCTCTAACGCCACGCAAATCGGGCCCCTGAAATCAGGGGACGGCAGGAGGACACACAGCTACAGAAGGATGGCTAAGCACAACCAGCCCATACGGCTCTGCTAGGAGCTAGCACGTTCAGCTGTGACGCACCAGGTCAGCCGGGTACATCTCAGCCAGCTAAATGCTTGGCTGGTTGTACTTTGAGGCCAGGCAGGCATGACTGAAATAACTCAACACCCCCAGCTGACTGAGGCCGGCAGAAGCAGGACGCAGAGCCAGTTCAAACAAGCGCCTTAGACATCTGCACCAGTTGGGCAGCTTTAGGTTATTTATCAGTCTGTCTTTTCTAGGGGGAGTGCTGCCTAGGACAGGCAGCTTCTCTACCCCAAAGCCCAACTAAAGCTGTTACAAGCTCATCGGCACTCACCCAGCTTTTCTTTGGCTGCAGTAACCAGTAACGTGAACGTAACGGCCCGTCAGCTGTAATCGCAGCCCTCTCGCCTCGAGCCTCACACAGCAATACACAGCCATGGGGTGGTTTGGTTCTAATCTGCCTTTCATCCCACTCAATCACATGCCACATCTCATCCTGCTGCCCTGGGTCCGTGCTGAGCACCTTGCCACTCTGGGTCCATGTGGATTTTGCCTGGCTAACACCTCGGGGCTGTTTTTCCTGCCTTGGTTTCGTGGGTCTCTCTAACCAGATGTCCAACTCCACTCCTCTGGCTTTGTGCCATATCTTCACAACATTGCCAGACTTGTTTTGAAACCAACTAAGCTGTCCGAAAGCTCAGCAAGTCTGAGTGTAGACCTCTTGCCTGCCAGCTTTATGCCAGCTGGGGCCACCACACCCCCATGCTTTCCTCCGGGTTTACAGTACTCAAGTCATGTGTGTTTTCACCTGCACAAAGATTTCTTGACAGCAGAATTACTGCTAACACCTCCTAAAGGCACAATCAGCATGGGTCAGTGCACAGCAGTCACATTTTTTGGTCTCCTAGTAGAGGGATTGATGAGGGAGGACGGTTCTGGGCACAAAATGAGGTTGTATTGAGGGAGTTTGGGGTGGGGTCAGTTTATCTATTTCTCCGTTTTCTTAAGAGCTTTAGCAATAGGCACTGGTTGATAAAATGCCATCAAGACAGCATATTTTCTACACCAGAAAGCATGCAACACAGCATACAGAGCTCGGCTTTCCACCACCACCTTGAAGGACAAGCTCTGTAAAGCGATCAATAAACTCACTACATCCGCTTCCCTTCAAAGCATCTTCCTCCCTTTCCCCAGGAAATTAAAGCCATGCTCCCAAGAAAACTAATCTGCTTTATAGGAGAACCTTCATTCTACACATCAGCTTCAAAGGACTGCCCAGGTAACTCACGCATGTGGGTATCATATGATCAGACACCTGAACACAGAGCCCAACACAGGCTGGATATCCTGGCTGGACAGAGTCACAGATGAAAGCCAGGTGCCTGGCCACAAACAGCACCTGCAAAGCCAGGCTTTACAACTGGGTAGTGATTAACGCTGCAGTAACGAGTTCCACCTACTTCCACCAGCCAAGGAACAAGTAAGCATCAGTGACAACTAATCAAGATGTCAGATCAAGGCAAAAAATTAACAAGCAGGGCAGTTTTAAAGCATTTCTTTAAAAGTACCTTATCACAACACCACACACAAGCTTATCTGACTTCTCAGAGGGCTCTTCAACACTTACTTTCGAAGGATGATGACAGCTCTTCTCTCCTTGATGTCCTGTGGTCGAATACAGTGTGTAATTTCGTCGGCTGCATATCCACTGACAACAGAAACAAAAAGCCACCATGTGAAAGATGTCAGGCAGAAGCAGAAAGCAGTTGCCAACCCCAACTACTGGGTTTGGGCTGTCATTTCCTAACTTCCACTAGGAATTCCTCCTCCAAAAACCAACCCTCAGGCACAAGGGAGCTAGGCTTAAAGGAAGGAAGAAGCTTCAGGAAGGGATGAGGTCAGGGCTTTGTTGTTTGGTTGGGTTTTTTACTCAGCTTTTTTAGCACACAGCAGAGGTAAACGCCGCCTGCCACAACACTGCAAAGTAAGATATTTAGCTAATGGGTTTGTGGAGTGTAAATTCAGCCAATTCACCTATCAAGAAACCTCAGAAAACGGGAAAAAGAAATCAGCACATTGCTCCAAAGCACCTTCTCATGGGCGTCCCCAAGAACAGCCACCTCTTAGGGCTGCAATGCACAGCAGAGCCAGACATGAGCTGATGAGATTTGTTGTCAGGAAGGGGGGCAGCAGTGGTCAGAGTTGGCTGTCTCACCCCTCACCTGGGCACAGACAGCCCCTCTCCCCACTACTCGCCCCCCATGGCACATCCCCAGCCACGATACAACCATTAACCCCAGCCTCAACGCAACGTACGTGGTGCAAACTTCCAGCTCAGACCCACCATCCCAGCCATGCTCCTACAACCTCCCTGCCACAGGGTCATGAGGTAAGACAGCTACCTGGGCCGAGGAAAACCCCACCAGGCTCGAGCAGCCACGTGGCCACTGCTCTCAGCAGGACAGCGTTGCGCTGCACAGGACCTCACCCCCTCCACGTTTCTGGAGGCAGCAGGAAGTCACAGCCAACAAGGGCCTGGCTACCCACACCACACAGGAGCCTTTTCCTTGTGGCTCCTCCAGTTGTTCAGCACAGCTTCTGAGGTCTGGCACAGCACGAGATCACAGCAGGTCTGCAGAAAGGACAGCGGTCATCACAGCTGCTCGGACACACAGGCCATCCCTCCTCCTCCTCACTACACGGGTGTAATGAGCAGGTCAGAGGCGGGTCTGGCCTCTACCTGCTGTTTGGAGAGTGTCTGCTCACAAAAAGACCTTCTAGGGTCCGATACAATGGGGAAAAGAGAAGATAAACACCTTCAGAGCCTCCCAAAATGTCTGGACAGGAAATCCTCCGAAGGGACCTGGGCGAAGGCTGTTTGCACCACACAAAGCTAGCACACCCCTACGTTAGTTTAACCTGTAGCCAAAGTCACCAAGCCCACTATCCCCACAAGGCTTTACAGTGAAGCTGCTGCCATGTCGGCTGTCAGCTGCCCCTCCAGGAGCACGGCCAGGGTCACTGGCATGCAGGCGATCCCGGAGGCTCAGAGCAGATCACCCACACACAGGTCTTCTCCAGGGATGGGACCGGGTTTCCTTTATCTGGTTAGATAACCCACCCACTCATACCAAGAAGCACACACCTCTCAGGGATGGATTTACTGCTTTGAGAGGAGAGTGAAGAGTCTAAAACCTGATCAGTTAAAACAAGGGTTGATGTCCATCCCCACCCCGTCCTCCGAGGCATTGCCAAACAAGACAGCGTTATGTGAAGGGGCTTATAATGATGCTCTATTATGTTCCAGGAATCTCTGCGTCAAGCTCCAGCGAATTCATTAATATCACCCACGTTAACATTCAACTCAGCACATCCTCAGCACATCAGGAAGAGGTTTGCTTCCAGGCCTGCGCTCTCCATTGTGAGACGTCAGCCTGGCCACTCGCTCACACCACCCCAGGCAGGAATCCACTCTCCAGCTTGGCTTCCGACCGGCGCCAGGCAGAGCTTGTGGTCCCACAAGCACGTGGGCAGCACCAAAGCAACACCCCTGTAACTCCAGTCTGAGGCCCTAATGGGGACCCACCAGTCTGCCCCAGTGCCATGCTGGTGTGTGAAAACACAGCTCACACCATATCAGATATAGTGATGGCATCTCTTTGCACAGCCTCCCAGCAAAGGGGTTCACACAGGCACCAGGCAGAGATTGAAGAACAACATTATTCATTTGTCTCACACTTGCTCTGCATCGTGCCAGCATGAACTTCTCACCCACTGCCACATCCTGGCATCGGGTGAAGAGCAGACGCTGCAACAAACTACCCATAACAACACAGAGAGTTTACCCTGAGACTCCCTGCCCCAAGGACAAACCCAAAGCACGAGGTCAGAGATAACTTGGTAAGGAAAAACCCCAAATCATTGCCCACAAGAATATATGAGCACAGCATCTCCAGCCCAGAGAACAGGGCAGTGCCGATGTTATCCACATGCTCCCCCAACTCCTAACTAACCTGACAGACCTTCTACCCCCAACTCACCCCCAAGGCTCTTTCGGCCTAGAAGAGCTCCTGCCGAGCCACGACACAACTGAGTCACACAGAGATGAAAGCGGGGAATTTCTGTACAAACATCACCAGAAGGGAGGCCCTGAGGTTCTGCAGAGGGCTGAGGACAGCCAGGCCAGCTCGCAGGCAGGGGGACCTCACACACCAGCCCATCACAGGGTTTGGCTTTCCTGGTGGCTCAGGAAAGCTGCTGCTGCAAACCCTGGATGTGACACCGAGCAGTTCAAGCAGAGCTTGAACAAACCCATTCGCCTCGTCACCGCTGGCACAGGCAGAACTTCCTCTGCATCAATGGCCTGTTCTGAGGGATCAGACTTTTCTGGAAAAGCATCTAATCCAGGCAGTTGTGGAGAGATTCCTCCAGCTGGGAAGAACGCAGGTTCATCCTCCAGAGACTCCAACCAGCTCTGATTGCGCTACCACCAGGCACGCCTTGAGACAACAGGGGAGACAAACATCACGACGTTTCCATGGCTGTTACAAACGGCAGGGAGACAACCTGGAGCACCCACCAGCTGCAGAAGGGAAGCCTGTACAGCATAAAAGGCCTCAGAACCTGGGAAGTGTCACCTTTGGTCACTTATTCCTCTAACTAACTCCAACTGCACTCTTTCCAGCCACGGTGCGGAGACACAACGCCCGTCAACTGACCAAAAGCTGGTTCAGTGCCCAGACCTGCCACCTCAACAGCACCTGTGTGACACAGGGGTCCAGATGGAACCACCCATCTGGGCTGGTTCTGCACCCCCCCAGCTCCCTCCCTTTCTTCCAGCCTAAGCATTTGTTAAAGCATGTGTTCCCCAGATGAATGGGCAAATTCCTCCATCTCCTCCCCGCTGCTTCTATCGATTGATGCTTATCAAATTATGGTTAAAAAAAAAAAGAAAACCCACAGACATGGTCCAGCCAGCAGCCCCCAGCATGCTGATGGTCCCCAGGACTGAAATCCAGCCTAACTCCAAGTGCCCAAGAAGAGCAGCAGAGACCAAGGCCCTGCTGCCGCTTCCTCTCAGCCCAGCTGGCAGCAGGACAATCCTGCAGGAGCGTCCGTCCCAAGGGGCTGTGGGAGAAGAAGGCACTGGAGAAGGTGGTCTTCTGGATGTCAGAACCTACAAGTACAAACCTTCATGGCAGAAGCCAAAGGACAGGAAAAAGGGCCTTGCTGGAGAAGCAAAGGGCTCAGCAGCAGGTCACAGGGTGGCTCAGCCTGCATCCTGTTGGCAGAGCGGGGCAGCCCAGCAAGGAGAATCTCCATCCCACCTCAAACACGAACCTACAGCCTGAGGTCTGAAGGCTTTCCAGCAAGTATGACGCAGGTTCAGTGTCTGCAAACAGCACAGCCTGCTTCACAGCAGGCAAATAAAGCCAAGGGAAGGAAAACCCCTCTGCAGACTCCTTGACAGGTAGGCAGCTACAAATCCAGGAGGAAAATTTGGAGTAGGATGCAGAGAGCAAGGACAGGACAGGTCTGATCTGGGGAGAGCTGGAGAACGACGTGGAGGCAAAGAGAGAGAGCTCCAAGAGCTTTCTTTAGATCCTCGCGATACCCACACGGTGAGCAAACGCACCCGGCTACCCTGGCTTCCCCAGGAAGGCGGCGTGCCAGCGGCAGCCACTGACCCAGCAATATTTGAATCACAGACATTACAAGCATGCCATTTCTAGCTGCGCCGTTTCCCTATCTCCAGGGCAACTGCCTTCAGCGACTGTTTACTGAGAGGAGAAAAAGCCAAGTTTGGTGAGTTGACTTAAACATCACCGAGGGCTGGATTTACGGAGATACACCCCTGAGAGCATAGGGATGGCCTGCGCCTCCCCCTGCTCCCCTCAGGGTTAGAGGGGAGACAGGAGATCTGCCAGGGTGGGGAACCAGCACCCAGCCAGGATCACTTCACCACACAACAATCACTTGGGCAGAATCTCTCTTGAGAGAGTGTGAAGCATCTGCTAACTGCTGTACTGAAACTGGAATAATTCTCCTTTTAAAATCTATTAGTTGCTGGAAAGTAGAAGATCTAAGGCCATCACGGTCAGCCAGAAACCAGCCCTTCCAGTCAGAGTTAAAAGATACCTTCTTTGGATTGCTTTAGCCACCTCAAGGAAGTGGTAAGGGCATCCAGGCGCTGCTGCCCACCAACCCAAAGGCACAGGATGCGAAACACCCGGTTCCAATCCCAGGGAGCTCTAGGCCAGCTGCCTCTTCCCAGCAGTTTTGGGATAAGAGAGTCCCAGACAAGAAAATATCAGTCGCTGATCCTGGCGTAGAGAAAAGCACTCCTTCCTCCTCTCACCATCCATCAGTTTTCCTAGAGCCTTTGACTGCCAGGTCACAGACTGACCGAGCATCAACGGCTCTGCCAGGATGCTCCGAGCAACAAAAGAAACTCTCAAATTTGTCCTAAAATAAATCAAACAAAAAAAAACTCCATCTGTGAAGGGAAGGACAGCTATCTACTGCCTTTCCCCAGGTAGAGGTTTGCATCACCAGAAGGAAAAATCAGGGTAGAAACTTTCCCTCCTCCTGTCTGAGAAGTCAGGGAGCAGAGAAGCTGCCTTGCCGCCCCGCAGTCTCCATCCCCAGACACGGAGCTCGCTCTGTGGTAAAAGGACGCGTGGCAGGATGGGTCCCTCCTCGTCCTGTTTCACGAAATGGCCCTGCCCTCTGCCCTCCCGCCCCGGCCGACCCACCAGAGAATGACAAAACGTCCTGAGCGCCATTCCCGCTCCCCTCCGCAGCCTCCCTCGCCCTGGCTAATCCGCAGAAGTTCCCTCACGCAGGGGGCACGGGGAGGATTAGTTAATGTTTGTGCAGCCTTTCGGAGATAAAAGCCACGCGAGATCTCAGCATTTATTATTGATGCACCAGTCACCGGCGCGAGGCTGTGCCTATGTGGGGGGAAAAAATTCCTTCCCGAACCCTTGCGGCGATCACTTTACAAGCCAAAGCAGGGGATTGTGTTACAGCCTGGGAGCCCTGAAAACCAGCCTGGACCTCCACCAGTCCAACAGAAAAAAAAAACCCACCCCAAGTGAGGGTAGCTGGTAGCTTGGAGCATTGCTGGCAGAGTCAGGGCGATCCCCGCTCCTGGCAGGGAGAGCTCTGACCTTCAGGACACGAGGGACCAGTGCTCACTGAGTCAGGCAGCCCTGGCGCTGGGTTTCAAGCCGCCCTCCCCAAGACCTGGGAGGTGTTGGGTCCATACATACCGGCCTGCGTGCACCCTGCCTGTTCCCCTGCCTGCCTGCTCTGCCTGCCCAGTGCGGACCAGGAGGCGAGGGGATTTAGGCAGCAGGCATCTCCTGCTGCCAATCCCAGCTTTACTACCGACCAGCTGCATGACCTTGGGCAGGTCATTTCACCTCCAAAGCTCTTCCCCCACTTGGAAGAAGACAGGCAACATCGCGCCTCATGCCTGTGACCCACCATGCTTACCAACCTCAGTCCCACAGGGATCTGCGCTCCGGTGTCCCCACCAGCATTGGGCAGGGGAGGGTTTAGGATTCCCAGTTAACAGACTGGGAAGACGGGGGCCCTTCACACCTCCTCTCAATGCTTAAGGTCAGGAGGCACCGGCCAAGCTAAGAATAGACCCAGGAGCCCCATCCCAACCAGCTGCTCGCGCTGACCGCTCTTGGCCACAGGATCCATTTTGTGTCTTAACCGTTCACAGGAGCTCAGCTCCGCGAGTGGCTGCACTCCCAACAGGACTCGCCTCGAGTTCTGTGGAAGGGGCACCACCCAAAAAAATCGATCACCCATCCAAATCTTTATCCACCATGGCAGCAGGACACCGCCACCACCCCCACCACCCTTCCCTCATCCCTTTTTCCACCACAGCGAGACCCTGCACGCCTAGAGGCGGGTGAGATCAAGCCCGAGCCGCCATCGGGGTGTGCATCCACGTGCCTCGTGATTAGCGTTACACAACCGAGCCTCGGCACGTTTAGGGGAGGCCTCGGCAATGCGGGCGAGTTACCTGAGCACCGTGACGCTTCCCCTCTTCACGGGCAGGAAGAGAACGGGCTCCGAGACCCTGATGGGTTTGAACTGGAATTTACACCCGAAGCAGAGCGCCGAGTCGCTGAAGAAGGAGACGGAGACGATGGGCCTCTCGAAGATATGGATGGGGTCCACGTGGGAGACAATGCAGCCCCCCGGCTGGTAGTCGTTGATGACGGCACTGTTCACAAAGCCCTCCGGAATCACCCGGTGCTCCACCAGCTTCCTGATCACCAGGTCGTGCACCCACTCGGGGATGGCGTCCACCTCCCCCCGTGGGTACAGGCGTTCCTGGCCAGGGCCTCGTCTCTGCAGCTGAGACCCGTAGGTATAGCCCTCCCCAAAAAAATACTTGTTCCGCAGCGGTGCCCGGTCCACCGTGTGCTCCTTGTAGAGCCCCTTCTCTGCCCGGGACACCACGTCCTCGATCCGAGCTTCGATCTTGGCGCACTCCTCGGCGCTGAAGAGGCGAAGCTGGCGGATGCCGCTCTTGACTTTCCGAGCCTCTTCCTCCTCCTTCTGCTCCTCGTAGTCGCTGGGCTCGGAGCCGGAGTCCTCCTGGTGCCGGCGTTTGCGATCGTAAGGGGGGTCGGGGGGATCCCGTGGGAGGCCGCCGCCGCCACCACCACCGCCTTTGTGGCCGTCCCGGTAGGGCATCATGGACTTGAGCTTCTCCCGCAGGTCCGTGTAGCCGCTGCCGGCCATAGTGCGCCCGTAGCCCCCGCCTCTATCGATCCCGGCGCTGCAGGCGGCGGCGGGCGGCGGGGGACGCGCAGCTGCTATTCATGGCACCCGCCGCCCTGCTGGAAGAGCCCCAGAGGGACGGGGAGGTGAGGACGGGACAACCCCCGCCCGCCCCCCCCCCATCCCCCCCACCCCCATTCCGGTACCGCGCCCGGGGGACCCCGGTCCGCCGCCCCCACCCCGGGGAGACGGGACCCTCCCCTCCGTTGGGCAGCACGGCTGCCACCCGCCCCCTCCCTCCCTCCTTCCTTCCTTCCCTCCCTCCCTCCCGCCGCGACACCACCCCCGCGGGCAACGGCGCGGCCCAGCGGGACGCCACACTCACGGCTTCGCCCCGGGGCAGGACGCGGACAATGCTGCCGGTGCCGGCGGCGGTGCTCACGCGGCGGCCGGGCCTGGCCCATGCCCAGCGGCGGCCCCGGCGCGGCGCCCGGCCCAGCCCGCTCCCGCCGCCGCGGCGCTGCCCATGGCGGAGGGGATGGCGCGAGGAGGGTGAGGTGAGGCGAGCCCGGCCGGGCGGGCAGCGAGGGCCGGGATGGCGGGGGGGCGGGTGGAGGTGAGGGGAGGGGGGGGGTTGTCTCTCGCGGCCCTTCCCGCGGCGCGCTACGTCACCAGCAGCCAGCCCGACATCCCGGATCGCCGCGGAGCCGCCCCCCGCGCCCCGCTCCGCCCCGCCGCGCACGCGCCACACGGCAACGGCCGCCGCCGCCCCCCGCCCCTCTGCCCCGCCCCTCAGGTACGTCCGTACGGCTCCACACCGGCTCCGCCCCGCCCGCGCCGCGGCGTCTAACGGATACCGGCGGCGCCGCGTCCCGCCCACCTCCCTTCGCCGCGCGCGCTGATTGGCCGGGGGGACGCGCGCGAGAGGACCCGAGCCGGCTGCCGATTGGGCGGCTGACGGGCAGTGCGGGGAGGGGGGGGGGGCGTAGCGCGCGGCGGCGGCGGCGGCGGCGGGTGGGGAGGGAGGGTGACGGGCTGGGGTGGCCGCTGAGGTGCCTGCGGGTGCGCGGCCGTTGGGCGCGGTCGCCCCCTGGCGGCCCGGCCCTCGACGGGGCGGGACAGCCGGGCGGGGGGGGGTGTCACGCGGGGGCACCGGCAGCGGGGCAGCCCCCGGGAAGCGCGGGAAACGGGGACACGGGGCTGGGGGAGCGGGGGCACCGGGACGGGACGCGGAGACACGGGAAAGGGGGAGCCGGCGGGCTGGGGAAACTGAGGCACGGGGACGGGACGCGGAGACACGGGAAAGGGGGAGCCGGCGGGCTGGGGAAACTGAGGCACGGGTGTCAGCAGCGCACACACACACCACCCCCCCGCCCCGCCGCCCCGCAACCCCCGCGGCGGCGAGCGCAGCACAAAACCACGGAGACCGAGCCGGGCCGGGCTGACGGGCGTGTATGAACCCCGGGAGTGCCGGGGACAGCGAACCCGCGGGGGCGCGGCGGGCACCGGCAGGGCTGGAGCCCCGTCCCCCGGGGTGAGGCGTGTCCCCCCCCCCCCATCCCGTGCCGTGCGGTGGGCTCAGAGCAGGGTGATCTCGCTGGGCGGCAGCGTCTGCCTCTTCTCCCGGGCGCCCAGCAGCCTCTCCATGTGCACCGCCACGACGCGGCACAGCTCCAGGCCCTGCCGGGGCGGGGGGACACCGTGAGGGGCCGTGCCACGGCCACCGGGGCACCCACATACCCCGTCCCGACCCCCTCCCGTCTCTACCTGCTCCAGCTGCAGCTGGGTGATGCCCTGGGCCAGGAGGTCGCCCAGTGTGATCTCCACGTAGGGGTAGCTGGACCCGGCCGTCGGCCGCTGCGTCCGCGTCGACTGGATCTCCTTCAGCGAGAACTTGGCCACCGGCTCCTGGTGGGGGAGGGACGGGGGAGGGTGGCCCAGTGGCCCCGGGGTTCCGGGAACCCCACCCAGGGGACCGAGGGCCAAAGCGGGTGAAGACGGGAGAAGGATGGAGGGTGCCAGAGATGCGGCTCCACCACCCCGGGAGGTGGACGTGGTCTGCTGGGGCCAAACAGGGGACCCCATCACCTCCACCACCTTCACACCTCACCGTGCCCTGGCACAGCGTTTCCCAGCACCCACAGACCCTGTGCCCCCCCCACCCCCGCCACGCAGCCCCCTGCCTACGTGGGTCTCCTTGCTGAGGAAGTTGAGGCCGTTCTGGTTGACAGCCAAGATGCAGGGCGAGACAATGGCATTATTGCTGCAGCTCTGGATGTAGAAGAAGGATGAGCCGAACATGGGGTAGGCACTCAGCAGCCCTGGGGGAGGGGGACAGGATCTCAGTGCCCACCACCACCCTGTCCTGCCCACCGTGGCTCTGCCAGAGGTCTCATCCCTGTCTGTGCCTGGCAGGAGCTGGGCTGGCTCCCAGATCCAGGAACAGGACTGGACCCAGGAGCAGGCATGGGGCCCTGCTGGAGCCTGCTGGGAGAATGGGTGGCTGAGCAAAGAGCAGCCTCCCCTGCCCTCCGTGTGCAGCATCCTGCCAGCAGTGCAGCACCCCAAGCTCCACATAGGGCCAGGGTCTGCCTTTCCCAGGCTCCCTGTGGAGCATCCAACCAGCATTGCATCCCAGGCAGCCACTGCATCCTCATTAGCACCGTTTGCATATTGCAGCCCCAGAGGCATCTCCATCACCTCCCTGTCCCTGTCCTGCTCCCACTCACCCAGGAACTGTGCCCTGGCCTGGTGGGCACTGAGTGCCTGTGCCTGCTGCATGTGCTGGGTTACCATGTGGAGCCAGGACTGGGCCTTCAGCAGGCAGAAGAGCTGTGGGGGGATGTAGTCCTGAACCTCCCGCCTGCGAGGAGCCAAACAGCAGAGTCAGCACCAGACAACAGCAGGTCCCACACCCCATGGGACGAGCTCACATCAGAACCACCCCCCCCATCCCCAGCTCCCAGCCGTACGCGGTGGGGAGGTGGTGGCGGTCCTTGGCTCGATGCTGGAGGGCGGCCAGCTTGGCCACGTGTGGGAATTGCTGCTCTCCTGGCCTTGCGGGCGGCAGGATGGTGAACAGCCCCTTGAGGTAGTCAGGCAGTACCTGGGGGGACAGAGCGCAGGGGCACGGCTTGGGGACGGGGCATGTTCCCGGGAGACGGGCAGGGAGGTGGTCCCGGAGGAGTCTGGTGGAGTGGCCTGACCTGATTGTAGTGGACGGTGACATAGAGCTCGTTGTCGAACTTGAGGGGCTGGCTCCAGACCACGCGGCGGCACCAGAAGGTGTAGCTGGTGTCCCAGCGCTCCGTCTCAGCGGCCACGTCCAGGACGTACTCCCGGCGGGTCAGTGGCCGCACGCTCTGCCCTGTGCCACCCCTTGAGCCTGAGCACGGCTACCACACGTGGCACCCGCCGGCGGCACAGCCACCCCCGTCCCTGCCAGCCCCTCACCTCTGTCGGTCACCACGAAGAGGATGTACTCATCAAAAGCCTCTGGGTGCTGCAGCCCCATCTCGCAGCACAGCTCCTCGATCACGTCCAGAGCCACCTGGGCACAGGGACAGGCAGCTGGGATGCTGTCGCATCCCCCTACTGCGTTTGGGGCCACCAACAGGTGCTGATTTGAGGCTTATCCCATGTGGGTCGCAGGGAAGGGGTCTCCCTTACAAAGTCCTCCAGCTTGGGGGGGGCAGCTGAGGGTTGCAGCCCCCCAGACATCCACACCCTTTACTGCAGGGTCACCACCAGCTTGGGGTGCGGGAGCCTCCTGCCCCCTCTGACTCACCGAGCATGTCTTGATCTTGAGGTGCTTCTCAATGCCACCGGGCAGGAGGAAGAGCTGGCGCTTGGCACTGCGTCCAGCCTGCGTGGGGAGGATGTGTTGGGGTGCAGGGGGTCCCTTAGCACAGCAAGACCCCAAAGGACACCCCCAATCCCCAGGCTATCCCACAGAGACCATCCCATGGGGGTCATGCAGTATCTCACCCATCCTGCCCAGGTGAACCATCATGCCCCCTGCTCCACCTGCACAGAGCTGTGTGCCCACGGGGGACTCCTGAAAGCTCAGGGCACTCCCAAAGCAGTGCCCCTGGAGAGCAGACCCCAAAAAAGGACCATGCTATCCATGCCAGCAAGGAGTCATCAGTTCAGTCTGGGGGGTGTCCCAAGCCCATGGGGCATCCAGAACCTCCAGAAGGAATCTCAAGCCGGCACCAGCCCTGCCCAATGGGCACCCACAAGCTCCCAGTCTCACCACCATGGCCTTGAGCTCCATGCTGCTGGGAAAGAGGCTGCGACCACCGAACTGCAGCGTTTTCCGCAGGTTCTGCTCACAGGCTTTGGCGATGCCTGGTGGGGATGGGGACCAGGGTGAAGGATGAGGCTGAGCCGCATCTCCGGAGCCCCATGACACCCCAGGGCATCCTTCCCCACCGTGCACCCAGCACCCTGGGGTGTGCACAGACCCCTACCCTGGAAAGGCAGCTCCGGGTGCCTGCTAGCATCCTGCAGGAAGGCCAGGAGGAAGGGCTTGAGCACCTCGGAGCACTTGTAGTAGGCGGCCAGGATGTAGAGCAGCCTCCAGCCCTTCTGGCAGCTGTCCCTGCCGGGGGGAGGGAGCCGGGGCTGAGCCCCTGGGGAGGGTGAGGGTGCCCGTGGCAGCTGCAGCGGCACCCGCTGCCCTGGGGAGCAGCACGAGGCTGGAGTCCCGGGGTCTCCCCCCACATTGGGGTGGCTCAGCCCACCCAGGGACAAGGGTGTCCCCAGTGCCAGCCTCTACTGTCCCAGGCAGAGTGGATGGCACAGGTGCAGGGACTCACGGCTTGGAGCTGGTGTTGTTGGTAACCTGTTTGATGATCTGGCAGTACACCTCGTCCCGCAGGACCTCATGCTCTGCGCACAGCTGGGGGACAGGCATGGCTTGCTCTGCAACTGGGGATGTCCCCAGCTGCCACCGTCCTGCCCAGGCCACCACCAGGACTCCCTGCCCCAGGGTGGGTATTTACCTTGAGGATGGTGCAGATGGCATCCAGCTCCGTCTGCCCCCTCAGAGGGTGGTCACCCATGAACTTCATCACAGCTGGGCATGACAAAGCCACATGGTGACACAGCTCGCCCCATCCCTTCCCCTGAGACACTGCCCTGGGTGTGGGCAGCACCACGGGCACACGGGGCAGTGGGACCAGAGGAGCTAAACCCCATTCCAGGCCATCCCACCTGCCTACCCCCCTTCAAGAATGGGGCTGGAGATGGCCACGGGGCAGGGGTCCAAGCACTTGTGCCCCCCCCCCCCCCCCACCTACCTTGGAAAGCCTCAGTGGCCAGTTTGCTGATGCCACCATCCACGAATTCGATGAGTGACTCCTGGATGGGGGTCTGGAGCAAGGGGAGAGTGTCAGCTCCCAAGAGCAGCCAGAGGGATGTATTGGGGTGTCCTTTTGGGAGCTCCTAGACATGCTGGGACATCAGGAGGACCCACAGGTGACAGCAGGGCAGGGACACCCCAAGGCACACCAATTCCCCATACCTTGGTGAACATCAGCATCTCCAGCACATCAGGCACGTCCCTCTTGGTCTTTGTTCCGCAAGAGTCCCTGGGAGAGGGGCAGGGGTGGGCATGGGTATCCCCACTGCAGGGTGTCCCCCTGTCCCGCTGCCGGGCACTCACATGCTCCCCTGCCGTGCCGCACGGAAATACTGCCGGGCGAAGGCCAACATGGGGCAGGTTCCGGCGCCACCCCCAAGCCGCTCTCCGCTGTCACCCTCCGGACCCTCAGCAAAGGTGGTGCTGGTGGGGGACACCTGCAGAGCGGGGCGGTGGGCGCTGGGCACAGCCAGCACCACCCCGGCAACGGCCCCGGGCCAGCACCCACCTCTGTTTTCCGGTCCAGCTCTTGGGCCGCCGCAGTGGAGGCCACGGCCACAGCCACGGCCGCCGAAGCTGCCACCTTGCCCTGCTTGTCCCTGGGCTCCTCTTTCCTCTCCGCTGGCAAGTGGACGAAGTCGGGGGCCGCGACGGGCTGGACGTACTCGGCAGGGAAGAGCCCCGACCTGCCATGGATGGCCCCGAACTTCCACCCTGTGCCAGGCAGATGGTGGGGCTGGCCTCAGGCTGGCAGCCCTGGGGGGTCACCTCCTAAGAAGCCCCTCTCTGCTCCCTCCTGCCCACTGCACCCCAAGCCTTCCCCAGGAGTCTGGTCGCAGGTTTTGGCTGGCAATGGCTGCAGTTTGCCATTGCTAGAGGTACAGGCACAGACATGGAGCCACAAAGCCCATCGCTCGCAGGGATATGGGGCAGCACCCAGTGGGAACCCCAAGGGAGCATCCCCCTGCAATGGGTTAGTGCCAAAAAGAGCCCAAAGCATCCAGCTGAGAGCTGACAGAGGCAGGATCCTGCCCCAGCCCAGGAAGGGACATGGCTAAGGGCAGTGAGGGACATGCACAGAGACAGCGTGGCACCCACCAAAATCCTGGGTGCCTGTCTTCAGCTCCTCCAGGTACATCACCTTCTTGCGGACCACGCAGCCATAGTAGTGGTCTGCAGGGAGGGACATCATGGGGATGTCACAGGATGCAAGGCCAGAGCCTCCAGGGCCAGTTAAGCCACCAGTCCTATTACCCCCGTGCCCCCCATCAAGGGTGTTTTGGCAAGGGGGGCTGCTCACCTTTCTCTGGGCACTCCAATGGCTGCAGGTGGATGATGTCCCCTTTGTGGAAGCTGAGCTTGCCCCTGTCCTCTGGGCTGTAGTTCCTCACGGCCACCACGTACTGGGAGTCCTGGGCACAGGGGTCCAGCACAGCTCGTGCATGCAGCCACACAAATGCACATCCATACACACGTGTATGCACATCCATGTACACCTCACACACCCACATCCCACCCAGCACGGGTGCTTCAAGCACCCACGTCTGCAGGATGGCCCCAGCCTGCCCTCCCCAACCTCCCCCTTCACCCCAGGCATGGTCCCATTTGCAGGGTGCCCTCCACTGCCCACCCTGGTCCCAAAAAGTGGGCATACAGGCAAGGTCCAGCCCCAAGGACATGCCCCCAGCCAGTCCCCCTGACCCTGTGGCATCCCCCCACCCCCACCTTCCTGAGCTCCGTGATGAAGTGGTCGACCATGGCCTTGACCTGGGGAGCTTTGGGGGAGAAGAGGATGAGCTTCTCGCTGCGCAGGTTGAATTCCAGCATGTTCCTGGACGGGGTGGTGACGAACAGCACGTCGGCATAGCTGGGGAGGGACGAGGGGGGGCTGAGACACCAGGCACCCACAGCACACATCCCACCCCAACCACCCGGGGCTCCTCACCCCTACCTGTACGCCCGCAGCACCCGCAGCTGCTCCCCAGGGACATTGGTGCCCTTCACCAGCCGCAGCAGCTTGACACCAGCGTGGGACACGGCCAGGATCTGCACGCCCGTCCCCACGCTGCCCTGCGGGTCGGGGTGATGCCTCAGCCAGGGGCATGGGGCTGGAGCATCCTCCACACTGACCTGTCCCATGGCCAGACCCTCACCGTGGCGGGGAAGAGGCGTGAGAAATACACCTCACAGCCATCCCTGGCTGCGGCAATGATCTCCCTCTTGACACTCTCGGTGGCCACGGGGCTGAAGGAGTCCAGCTTGTTTTCCGCTGCAGGGAGAAACAGCCCCAGTGAGCATCCCCCCTCTCCAGGTTGGATCCAGACACAAGGATCACAGTGAGAAGAGGGATGCTCGTCCCTTTCCCAAATCGGCAGGTCTGTGATGGAGAGATGGGTCCACACCCCCAGCAAGGCACCCCCTAATGCAGCAAGCCTGGCTGAGACCTGGCACAACTCGTGACTTTGCAGAGCACTAATTCACAGGGGACTCGTTGTGTTTGGAGGCAAAACTACCCCGGCTTTAGGCAGAGCTGGTTGTGGGCTTGGAGATGTGTACCGGAGTGTCTGGGCATGAGACCTCCAGGTTTGCCCCCTCCACCCCAGGCGTGACCCCCCCCTGCCCAGGAGCAGCAGGACATGGGGTACAGGTTACCAAAGAGGGATTTCAAGCGGAGCCGTTCCTCCTGGCTGATCCGGATGCAGGTGTTGGAGAGCGTGTCACTGAAGATCTGGGGAAGGGGGTGAGGACTGACACAGCAGCATGGCCCCCCAACCCCTCTGCCCTGCCCAGCCCCCCCCAGGCTCCAGGCAGACGATGAGGACAGCCCTTACTCCCCTGCAGCAGGGGAACCCCAGGAGGGGCTCTGGGGCCACATCAGTGCCTCACCTGACGGAAGATGAGGTCAAGCAGCAGTGGGTTGTTGATGCTGTCCTTGGGGTAGAAAACCTGCCAGGAGAGAGACGAGCACAGCTGTATGGCATTGCCCACCCTGCAGGGCCTGGGGCTCAGGGAAGTGCCCCCTTTATCCCCACGGCACTTGACACCATCCCATCCCTGTCCCCCCCACTCCAGCACCTCTTTGCGGATGTATATTTTCCAGGGCACGTTGTGGTAGGTGTAGAAGTCCTCACTGCAGCTCCGGTGCAGCTGGGTCTGGACCTGCTGCGCCTCGGATGGGAGCTCCCGTGACACAGAGACTGCAAAGGGACAGAAAGCCCTGCACAGCGCTGGGAGGGACCACCAACAGCCCCCTCCCCTGCCCGGGGAAACTGAGGCACGGGGCCAGCTGTGGGGCAGGGAGGGTTCAGCTGGGCGCAGCAGTTATTCCCATGAGGATGCAGCAGAGCCAGACCTGCACCTGGCTGCATCAGGTGTCACCCAGTGCTGGGAAGGATGAGGTGCCCCATCTCCACCCTGACCCCAACAGTGTCACAGCTCTGCCCTGTGATACCTGGGGGGCGAGTGGCTGCCGGACGCCCCGTCAGTGCTCGTGGCTGGTACCTGCCACTGGTGACTGGCTTCACCGTGGCCGTTTCCTTGGGCCCCTGTGAGGCAGAGAGCAGGCTCTGGGTGGGGTTGGTGGCTCCCCCAGTCTGGCACAGGGGGCACAGGGGTGGCTGCATCCCTACCGCGCCCGCCGGCACCCGGGCTGCTGAGAGCTGCTCCTTCAGGATCTGCATGGCTTCCTCATGGGGGTCCAGCTTCTTCCCAAAGAGCTTGCTGTAGAGAGAGAACATCACCTACATCACCTGCATCCCACATCACCTGCATCCCACATCACCTGCATCCCTCATCACCTGCACCTGGCATCTCCTACAGCCCACCCTTGCCTGCACCCTGGCATTGGGGCCAGCACATGCACCCACGGGCAGGAGAAGCCTGTGGCTCAGCTGGGGGCCAGGGTGGGTACCTGGGGGGCTGGGAGCCGCGCGGGGCCGGCTGGCACTGCCGGATGATGTTGCGGATGTCATGTGTGGGCCGTGGGAAGTGCTCCGAGTTGAGCCGGGAATGTTGCACCAGGTCACCTGGCCACCGCTGGCCCATGGGGGCTACGGGACCAAGTGTGGCTCATGGGGGGGCTGGACATCACCCTCTCACCTGGGGCCAGGCTCGGTGCCACGAGCCCCCCATTGCCACCCTTTTGCCCCCCTTACCAGCTTTCTGCAAGTAGGGTCGGGGCTGGGGGGCACGGGCTGCCATCCCCTCCACTGCTCTGCCCTGCAAGGGAGACCGTGCCTTGAGCATCTGGCTCCCCAGCTGCCCCTATCCTTGGGCAGCCACCCACGTGAGCTGCTCCACAGCAGAGGCTGGGCAGAACTGCACCCCTCCTGCCCCCCTCCAGCCCTGCCCCACTGACCGGGGGCCCAGGTGGCTGTTTGGCATCTGCCCGGTGCTGCGGGGATGGGGCTGGCTCCGCGCCTGTGATGGCGAAAGGGGAGAGCTCAGCATCCTGCGCTGGGTGCAAGGGTGTCACCCACATCAGGGGTCGGGTGGGGACACCAGGGCAGGGAGCTGGGTCAGGAGGCAGGAGTGCTTGGAGTGCTCACCCCTCGGCTGATGTGTCTCTGTGGGCACAGGGGCTCCACTCCGCTCAGCGCTGCCGCTGTCCCCGCCTCCGGTGCCACCTCCTCCCTTCATCCTCTGGGAGATGGCTGCTGGCTTCTCCAGCTCCTGGGGGACGAGGCATCAGGGGACACAGGCCAAGCTGCCTGCAGCCCCCAAATGCTGCACTCGCTCTGCCTCAGGGAGGGGGACACCCCTCTCACCCCATTGCCATAGGAGAGCACAGGGTCAAAGAGACTGTCCAGGTACCGGTCCAGACCCTTCTGGCTCCGGGGCTCCCCGAATTCCCCATCTGCTGAAGAACAAGGAGGGATGAGCCGCTGGTGGCAGGGCTTCACCCCCCAGCAGATCAGGGGGGGCAGGGGAAGGGGTGCTCATCTACCTTGGGGAGGGTACACCTCTGTGGATGGCAGCGTGGGGGCTTTCACAGCCGGAGGAGGAGGCACTTCATCCAAATCCAAGCTGTGTTGCAGCACCCTGCAGGGAGGGAGGATGTGCTCATCCTGCACCCGCTGGGTGCCGGATCCCCATCCAGGACCCTGACTCACACCTCTGCCGGCACCCATCCAGCCCAGTACCAGCGTTTCCCCACCAGCCCCGTGGCAGGAGACCCTTGCCCAGGTACCTACACCCGGCTGTCCCTGCTGCGGCTCTCAGCCCCCTCCCATGCGACGAGGAAGCAGGACTTCTGCTTGGGAAAGCCCCGGAGCAGCTCGAGGTCAGAGACGAGGTCCAGGACATAGTCATGGCCAGCTAGCTCGGCCCACTGGGCACCTGCCTTCATGGCCACGGACCAGCCACGCCAGCCCTCCACCAGCCCCCTGCCAACAGCAGGACACTGGGGATGGGCACGGGCTGCCAGTGGTGCCCTGGTTCCATGGGGACACCCTGCCCGTAAGCTGGGCATCCCAGTTTCCATCTCCTGGGGAGGATCACCCGAAATGTCCCTGGGGTGATACTGTGCCCCCAGCTTGCCCCACTGGGAGGATGGGTGCCGGTCTGGTGGGTACCTGTACTTCAGGACATCCCCTGCCAGGTCCTCGCCCGTGCTCCAGGAGTGGACAGGGCAGGAGAACTGGTCACCTGGAGAGGGGGGGACAGGTGGTGTAAGTGGGTCCCGCTGGTCCCCTCCTGCCCATGACAGGTGACAGGGTGGCCAAGCCGGGATTGTCCCTCCCCACCGCTGTGCCCCTGACCCCGTGCCGCCCCGCACCGTTGAAGCAGTGGAGGTCAAGGGCCATGCTGGCTTGCTTGCGGTTCGCTGTCCACTCCAGCAGCGAAGGCGGGTAGGCGCGGGCGGCTGCAGCGCCCAGCTGCGACCGCGCCATGGCGTGCATCAGCTTGCGCTGGCACACCGGCTTGTAGCCAGCGAAGGCGTAGTCAGAGACAAACCTGCAGGGAAGGGATGATGCTACAGGAGGGACTGGAGCAGCATCCCCAGGCACGGGGGCAGGGCTGGCCCCAGGGACCACAGAGGCACCTCAGAGCATCCCTGGAGGGACCTGGGCAGCATCCTGGGCACATGCCAGGCTGGCTTGGAGACCCCCCCCGCAGAGCCCCCGCAGTGTCCCTGGGCACTCGTGCCAGGCTGTACCCAAGGGTCACAGCCAGCCCCAGTCCCCAGGTCGCACCCCCAGCCCCAGCTCACTTGAGCAGGTACTTGTCGAAGGCAGCAGAAGGGGGAAAGGCGCTGAGGCAGGCGGCCAGCAGCAGCCAGCCCCGCTCCTCGTTGTTGACGTTGGTGTTACGCCAGACCTGGTTGGCGGCTTGTGCCAGGAGCTCATCCCGCAGCCCTGGTGCCGACAGCCCCTTCTGCACGATGTAGTTGCCAAAGAGGGTCTCCTGTGAGCCGCCCAGCCCCGGGTCCCCCATGAACCGCAGGATCTGCCACCGGGACAGCGAGGTCCTCCCTCTGGCCCCAGGCAGGGAGCAGGGAAGGTACCACAGTGACGGATCCCATGCTGTCCCACCTACCAGCTGGAAGAGGCTGAGCGCCTCGTGGCACAGCTCCTCGTCCAGCCGGGTGAGGGGGGCAGCCAGTGGGGCCGTCAGCATCCCGAATGCTGGTTCCTGCAGTGACACCCGCACCCGTGGCTACCTGGGCCCCGGGAACAGCATCAAGGGGCTGGCCCCACGGTGCCAATGGTGGCGTTGATGCTGACTGGGGACTATGGGGCTGTGAAGGGGCTGCGGCGCAGGATGGGGCCGGCAGCCTCCCAGCAGCAGGAGAAGGATGGGCTCAGGCTGTGCTGGCAGAACCTTTGTGAGACCGAAAGCAGGATCCAGCCCTGGCCCTGTTGTTCAGGATGCCAGGGAGTGGGAAACACACAGCAAAAATAGGGGGCAAGGATGAAGACGGGGGCAAAGCGACCAGGGATGGGGCTGGGGTCCCAGGAGCAAAGTGACCTGGTCTCCCGCCCCAGCGTTTCCAGATCCGCCCCACGTCAGGCATCCAGGAGGGCTCGGCGGGTCTCTCTCCGATAACCTCAGCGGGGTCCCCCCGGCCTCTGGAGACGACAGGAACCCACGGGGAGGGAGGGAGGTGGTGGCTGGCTCCCTGCAGCACCGCAGCCACCCCGCAGCATCCCCTCTTGCACCCCGCAGCATCCCTGGGGCCAAAGCCAGGACAGACCCCCGCTTGGGATGGTGCAGGGAGCTGCCGGGCAGAGCCACCATGGGGACCCTGAAGCTAACCACTCAGCCATGACAGGAGCGCTGAGGACACCCCAAAAGCCAGCTGCCTGCTGGGCAGGCTCCCCGCTGCCGGGCTGTGGCGCCCACCTTACCTGGAAATGGCCCCGCACGTACTTGGCCATGGGGTAGTTGTTGATGTCGAGGGGGAGGGTGAGCTGGGAGTCGGGCTGCAGCGCCGGCGGCGGCACCAGGACCACGCAGCCAGCGTTCACTTCCCGGGCGGCTGCGGTACAGCGGGCAGCTATGGCACAGCCCCAGGGATGGGGATGAGGGGCTGGGAACGGTGCCACGAGTGGTGCAGGACCCGCTCACCTGCGGCAGCCTCCAGCAGCCCCATCAGCTCAGCCGGGATCTCCAGGTGGGTGACATCCACCACCTCCCTCCTTGTCAGCTCCTGCCAGCGCAGCACAGGGATGCAGCCCCTCACCATGCTGCTCCCTGCCCCAGCACTCATGGGTGCCCCGGTTGGCAGCACGGGGATGGGTGAGCATGAGGCAGGGACGAGGGCATGCCAACATGGGATGCACATGCATCACACCCATGCATGCACCCCTAGTGCTGCACGCTTGTGCTCCATTACCTGCTTCATCCTCTCCTTCTCCTCCTCTGCCCGCCGGCGGGCATCTTCCTTCCTCTGCAAGCAGAGCAGCCGTGCTGAGCCCCTGCCAGTACAGACAGAGACCCAGAGGCAGCGGGACCCCCCTGGGTGCCACTGAACCCCCAGCATCACCAGCCTTTCACCCCAAAGAGGCACTACCCATGCCCCAGATGGGGTCTAGGGGTGATTAGGGTGTTGCTGTGCCCTGTCCAGATCCACCATTGCACATGCAGCAGGGTGGGACCAGATGCCCTGGACCTTCCCCCTCAGGATGTGCCAGGCCCCACCTCACCTTGAGGTACCGCCGGCGGTTCACGTAGATGTGTACCAGCGACCTGAACTTGATGAGCGTGTGCCGCATGCGCCGGTACCGCTGCCTGCAGGAGGGAACCTGTCACCCTCTGCCACAGCCCCCGGCGCCACCCACCGCCCTCCCCCGGGACCCCACCTGGCCAGGTAGCCCCGTGCCCGGCTCTGCAGGAGGACGATCTTTCGGCGGAGGGAGCGGAAGCGTCTCTTGATGAAGAAGGTCCGAGCGTAGCGCTGGAGCGTGAGCGCGGCCAGGTGATGGGCACGGGCTCGCTTGCTCTCCAGCGCCTGGTACAGCTGCTCCTTCAGGAAGAGCTGGGAGCAGGGCAGTGCCGTGAGCCCCCCGACTCAGCCGTACCTCCCCCCAGGCATTGCCAGAGCCGAGGACTCTGCCTGGGACCGTACCTTGCTGACGCCGACATAGTACATGCTGGGGCTGACAGGGCAGAGGTTCCTCAGCATCTCCACGCAGTTGGCCCCGTTGGGAATGACATTGGACCACATGTCAACAAGGCAGCGGTACCTGGGCAAGGCCACGACACCATAACTGTCACTGTCATCAGAATCCACCGGGACACCGGCACCGACCCTCCCCGTGACGATGAGCACTGCACCTGGGAGAGCAGCTTCTCCTGGTGTTGCACACCGTGGGGAGGGGACTCCCAGCTCCCACTGTGGGGGACCCCCCAGGCCAAATGCTGCCCCTTGAAACACCCACAGACTTTGTGTCCCCCCTCACCGGGATGGTGGTGACCCCCAAGCACCTGTCAATGAAGACGAGGAAGGGGATGCGGATGGGGAAGCCTTCCTTGCGGATGCGGATGGTCTCCAGGATCCCTGAGTACCGCAGCTGGCTGCTGACTACATCAGCCTCAAAGAGCCCTGGCTCCTGCAGGAAGGACAGGCAGCAGCCTCCTCAGCCACACAGACAGCACCTGCCCATCACGCATCCACCATACTCCATCCCTGGGCTGGTGAGGAGGGGAACATCCCACCAGCAGCACTGGCATCGTGGTGGGCAGGGGAGCCCCAGGCCAGCTCTCACCTTCTTGTTGTTGGGTTTGAGGCAACGCACAAAGAAGGGGTTGCACCTGCATAGGAGACACCCTGTCAGCCACTGGGTACAGGCACACAGCCAGCCTGGCCTCCCTGTGCCCGGGTCTGGCTCTCATCCTCCTCCTGCCAGCCCGGAGCAGGACCTGGCTGCCTGTCCTGCCCACCCTGCCTGTCTCGCCTGCCCTGACCTCTCCATCTTCTCCACCAGGTCCAGGAGGGACTGCTGGAACCGAGCAGCCACGGTGGGGGCCTTGTACCGCCGTGTCCTGGTGCTGCTCCTCCTGACCAGGCTCCTCTGCCGGGCCATCACCTGGGCATGGCCGAAGAAGAGGTTGGCCACCACCTTGGGGAGATGGGAAGGGTTAGGGAGGAGGAAGGTGGCTGGGATGGTGCAGCTCTCCTGGCTCATCTTCCCAGCCCGGTCACTGCCCTGCTGTCCAGCCCTGAGCGAGTCGCAGCTCTTCTCTGTGGCTGAGTTCCTGGGGTGGATGGGGATGGGCAAGGGGATGGGGAAGAACCAGAGCAGCCCACATGCCCATTTGTGCCAACGCAGGAGGGGGTCAAAGCCCAGAGGACACCATGAGAAGTGGGAACATGGTAGAGCTGGAGCCAGGCTCTGCTCCTGGTCCTCCTGGGCTTTACCAGCCACAGAGCCACACACATGGGGACATGAAAAGGGGTGTGCATGGAAGGGAGTGATCCGTACCCAGCGTCCCCCCAGCACCACAGAGCCAGGGCCAGGCAGGGCCCTACCTTGGTCCTGCTGCTGATGAACAGGTCCAGCACGTCCTGTCGGACTTGGTCATAGTTTTTATCCAAAAACTTGTGAACCTGGCAAAGACAAAAACCTCATGGTAAGGAGCCCTGTGGCACGGTGGGGTAGGGAGGGAGCTCCAGGCTGGAATGAGGGGGGCCACAGCCTGACCTCTTGGGCTGCCCCTCATGCCAGTACAGGATCAACCCCCTAAACCTCCTCTTTAGCCCCTCTGAAAACCCCAGCTAAGCATCCCCCTGACACACACCTGGTAGGTCACCTTCCCTGCATAGTGCTTAATGGTGAACTCGGGCAGCGGCATCTTCGGCTTGGTGTAGAGCGGGTTCGTCCCGTGGTGGTAGTGACACTTCTGGAGGAACGTGTGGTCGGTGGCCTGGGGACAGATGTGGGGTGAGATGTGGCTCAGGCAGTTCAGCAGCCCCAGGAATGTAGGCACTGGGATGGAGATGCCTGAACAACTGGCCAGGCCACGATCACAGCTCTGCCACTGAGCAGCTGCATGGTCATAGGCATCTGCTGCTCTGTGCCTCAGTTTCCCCACTGGCAGAGAGGGTGAAACAACCCTTTTTTTATATAGGCAGCTGGGAGGAGTTTATCAGAAATCCCTGCAAAAGCTGGTCATCTGGGGCAAGTTGCACTGGTGGCTCTGCCCTGGGACTGCCTGGGGCTTGCCCAGCCTGGAGAAACCCAGGAGTGAGGGGTCTCCTAGGTTGTCCAGGGCAGCCTCGGGCCATAGTGACCACGCAGTGCTGCCAACCTCACTTCCTTGGCACCAGGCAGCTCCTCACCTGGGGGAAGCAGCTCTGGTCATCGAGGATCCGGAGGATGCCGTAGGGCTTCTGGGAGATGAGGTCGATGCAGGGCTGGTTGTCACTGAAGGGGATCTCCTTCCACTCGATCTGCTCCCGGATGTACTCCTCCTGTGGGGCCAGCACTCGGTCAGCCTCATGCCCCTGGCCCCACAGCGAGGCCTGGCACAGGCACAGGGCCTGGTGCTGCTCAATGGCCCACCTGCTCCTCCTGGAAGATGATCTTGTTGAAGAAGAACTGCAGGTACTCGTTGGCGTAGTTGATGCAGAGTTGCTCAAAGCTGTTGAAGTTGAGGTCCTGCAAGAAGGCGGTGCCACAGAGCCTGGGACCCCCTCAGCCTTGGGGCTGGCGGGAGGGCTGATGGGGCAGGGGTCAGTCCTGCTCACCTCGAAGCCATAGATGTCCAAGATGGCGATGGAGAGGGCCTCCTTCCGCGGGTACACCAGCTTGTTGATGCGGTCTGTGAGCCAGCCGAAGAGCAGGGAGTAGAGGGTCTTGGCAATGGCATCCCTGGGAATGGGCAAGCCGAGCGCAGTGCTGGAGCGCTGGCACAGCACGGCACAGCACCACATGCACCCCCCTGCCCTGGCCAACACCCATCACAGCCCCATGAGCGCGTGGGACAGCCCTTGGGGCTGTGGTTTTAACCACTGGAGAACTTAAACTGCACTGAGGGACTCGACTGTGCCCTTTCCCAGCCTGGGACCTCACCTCCAGCCCCATGCCCGGGAGCCACACACCTGCCACGCCCCCACACAGCACAGCCCTGTCATCCCCCCACCCCTTCCCTCTACCTGGCATCCACGGCGCTTTCAACAGTCAGTGGGGTAAAAATCTTCTCCCGCAGCGTTTCCTGGTCAGGATGCACAAAGCCCACAGTGCGATGGAGTTTCAGCTGCACCAGCTTTGGTCCCCAGGGACCACCACCCCCCCCTCACCCCCCCACCCACAACCTGTGCACCCCCAGACTCACCGTCACCTTGAAGGTGATGGCTTTCTGCAGGCCCTCAGGGGAGACCTGCAGCAGTTCAGCCACCGTCCGGATCTCCGCGGCGCTCACCACCGTGGCGACCTCCTGGCAGTCGGTCTGCGGGACAGGGTGAGGTGGTGGGATGTGGTGAGACCCCCCCCCCCCACTCTGCTGCATCCTGAATCAGGCCTGAGGAGCGTGGCTCAGCTCCCCTGGGGGTACCTCGTATTTTTCAAAGTAGACGTTTCCCAGGTGGAGGACAGAGGAGAGGATGCGGAAGATGCTGTTCTGCTCCTCCACGCTGAAGCCCAGCGCCTCCATGGTGTTGAGCAGCCGACGGAAATCCTCCGCATCATCCTTGCCGGGGATCTCGCAGTTCCCACCCTGGCACGACCCCCTCAGTGCCATCAGTGGGTCCCAGGGGGGGCAGCACCCAGACCACCATCTCCCCCTTCAACTTGCCCCAAGCACCCTCCCCATCTGCACACCAAATCCAGGGGGATTTAGGAACCCACCAGGATTGTGAGCTTGGCCAGCCCCCTGAAAAGCAGGTGGTGTGAAGGGGTTGGGCAGGGGCCACGCTACCTGGTTCAGGTAGTAGTAGGTCTCTGCGCCCTGCAGGCAGTAGCGCTGCCGCTGCTGGGTGGGCAGCCCTGCCAGCATCTCGTAGAAGATGTGGTAGTTGCGCTCGGTCTTGGCCTGGAGAGCAGAGGACTGAGCAGGGTGGGAGAGGCAAAGGGGATAGTGTTGAGGTAGGGGGCAGAGCCTGGGACCCCCTCACTACCCACCTGGAAGACCACACGGGATTTCTCCAGCAGGTACTGCGAGGTTATGGCACCGCAGATCAGGCCGCTGCAGGGGTGAGAGCGAGCACCCAGCTGGCAACTTTGGCACAGGCAAGGGGTGTGCCACCCCCACATGCCCACCCCTGCCCTGATGCTGCCCCTACACACAGGGTGTCAATTCCCAGCCCCCAGTTATCTCCCACTGGGATCTGTGGGCAGGGAGAGTTACCAGGTCCTGGAGCTGTTACACCCCAGGGTGAAATTTGGCACACACTCCCATTGTTTTTTCCCCAAGCCCCCAAAGTTTGTCCCCAAAAATGTCCCTGTGTGAGTCCCAACCCAGAGTCAAGGGGTGACCAGCAGCAGGGCTGGGCACCAGGGGGGCACCCCCAGGGCAGAGTGACACACGGAGGGGTGGGGAGGCCGGGCGCACAGGCGCTGCTCAGTGGTACTTACTCCTCCAGGAAGATTTCCACGAATTTCCCGAACCTGCTGGAATTGTCATTCCTCACGGTTTTGGCGTTGCCGAAGGATTCCAGCAAGGGAGTCGCCTCCAGGATCTGCCACGGCGATGGGGAGAGCCACAGGGTCAGCCCGAGCACCCCAACACACCACTGGCTTTTCCCATTGCTATGGGACCCCCGTTGACACCTTCCCACCCACGACACCCTCCCCACCACCTCCTGCCCCGTGCAGACACCCATGGGTGCCGAAATCCAAGGTGTGCACCCCGCCTGGGTCGCATGAGGATGCGGGAGGGTGCAAGGAGCCCATGCGCATGGGTGTGCTGAGCTCTGCCTTTCCTCCCCCCACCCCAGCACTGGAGTGACATGGCAGAGATGCCACCACGATGCTCCTTCCCCTTGAACTGTCGCAGTTCACACATGTCACAGATTCCCCTGGGTACCTCTATCTGCCATGGTCCAGGTGGAAGCGTACAGACAAGGAGAGAATGGAGGAACCATGAGCAGAGGGTGGAGGAGGGCACAGGGAGATGGGACAAGGGGACAGGGATGTCCCCAGGGCAGCACCCTACCTGTGGGGCCGTGCTGCGTTTCTGGCTGACGGCTGCCAGGTAGCGCAGGATCAGTTTGGTGGCTTCAGTCTTCCCTGAGCCGCTCTCCCCACTGAAATGCAGAGTGGGGGAAAAGCCGGGGCCATCACCAGCCAAGCAGGGGGCTGGGGAGTGAATGCACCCCAAAAGCACCCAGCACCCATGCCCAGAGGCACCCATCGGCCGTGGGGCCAGGCCGGGCTGGTGGCAGCATCCTGGCAATTAGGGTGGAGCTGGTTAGGGGCCGTGTGGGGGGCAGCTGTGTCCCACCTGATGATGATACACTGGTTGTGTTTGGCATCCATCACTTTGGAGTAGGCGACGTTCGCGATGGCAAAGAGGTGCCTGTGGGGAGGGGGAAGCAGAAGCAGAGGTGGGAGGGGGGTGCAGCACCACAGCACCCTGTACAGGGATCTCACTGGCACCCTGAGCATCCCACACAGCCGCTCCAGCTCCCTGTGACCCAGGGTCCTTGGAGCCCTGGGACTATCCAACCTGGGGGCTGCTGCAGGGCCCAGGGGTGGGTGAAAGCAGATCGGGGTGTCCCTGCCTGGGGGATTCGGGGACAGCCCGGTACTCACGGCGGGTTCTCGCCCAGCGCTCTGCCTTCGTACTGCAGCACCTGCTCCGTCCCGTAGATGTTGTAGAGCCGGTACGGGTTCACTGACACCAGGATGCTGCCGATGTAGGTCTGTGGGAGAGAGAGGTTTGGTGCTGCAACTGCTTGGAGGGCGATGACCTCCCCAAAGATCCCGTGCCCGGGGTCTTCAGGGGATGCTGAGTGCCCCTAAGCTTACGTAGATGAGCTGGCGCTCAAACCGCGTCCGGATGTTGCTCAGCACCGCGGCCTCCTGGAGGTCCCTGGCATGGAGCAGAGGTTTCGTTACTGGGTGGCAGGGGGACAGGAGGTGTCTGCTGTCCCCAAGCATGTCCTCAGCAGCCCCAGGAGACTGGAGAGGACCCCATGTTGGGAGGGATGGGGTAGGGAGCAGTGGGGGCCATGTGGTGCATAGGGGTGGTTGCAACCCTGTCAACCCCCCCATGGTGCTGGGTCATGGTGGGTGGTGAAGGGGATGGGGATGGACACTCACTCCAGCTGGGTCATGTCCTCCAGCCCATCCTCCTCCTGCGGCTCCTGATACCGCATGATGGGCAGGCTGCACAGCGACTGCATCTGCACAGAGCAAACCAGCCCAGCTCCATCAGCAGGGCCATGCTGGCCCCCTCCGGCATCCCACCCAGTCACCACCACCAGCCCAAATCCCCAAACTGGGGAGCTCTCGACCAGTGACAGCAGGGACCCTGAGCCCCTCGGCAGGTGTCACACATCAGGGCAGAGCAGCACTGCTGGAAATGGGGACAAGGGGACACCAAGGTGTTCCTAGTGACCATCCTAGGAAAGGCTGTTCTTGGAGACCCCCGCTCCTGCTTGCCATGGACCAATGGGAACAGGCAGAGATGACTGCGCTGCCCCCAGCCCAACACCCCACGGTTCAGCCCAACCCCACGGGGGCTGCAGGGGGTGGATGATGGAGATCCCCGGGTAGGGTGGCACCTCCATGGGAGATGATGGAAGTGGGCTGGAATAAGAGCAAGCTGTGGGGCTGGGGGCTGCTCCCCTCAGCTGTGCCCCACGGCCATGCACAGAGGTGACGCAGGGCAGGTGGCACGGAGGAACCCGCGCTGGCGGGCGGCCAGGTGGCGGGCGGGAAAGCGGACACCCGTGGGGTCACCGTGCCACCCGCGCCCGCCCCAGCCGGAGATCGGGTCTCAGCATTTCCATACTTGAGAGTCAAATGTCCCGGGGAGGGGAGGGGGGAAGGGGACACACACACAATGGGCAGTGGCCTCCCCCCTCCAGCCCACTCCCCATCGCAGGACCCCTGTCAGCACCCAGAGACCCCGTGGCCACTCGCCCCGCAACCCCGGGGGCTGTAACACACACGGGGGACACCCGCACATCCCCTGCCCTCCTCCTGCCCCCGGCACCGGCACCTCCGCGTTCCGGCGAGCCGGCGGCCGGCTCAACCACACCGCCTCGTCCCGGGTCCCTCCGGCCGCCCCCCGGCTCCTTCCCCCCCATCTCTTTCCCCCGCGGCGGGCTGCCCCCGGCGTTACCTTGCTGCGCCAGGGCTGCCTGGTGCCCAGGTACCCGTCCGCCCAGGGGTGCCGGTCCCTCCAGCCGCCCGCCGGCGAGCGCCGGAGGAGGTACCGGGCGATGTCGGCTCCCCGCTGGCTCGCCCACCGCCGGCCGCGCTGGGAGGGCTGCCGGGGGTTGGGGGGGACCTGCTCGGCCGTCCAGGCGTCGGGCATCTCCCGCACCCGCACGACGTGCTGCGCGGACCAGTGCTGCTTGTACATGCGGGAGGCCCGGCGGAAGGAGCCCAGCCTCTGCACCTGCGGCGTCACCACCGCGTAGCGCCCCGCGCCCTCCTCCCCGGCCGCCCCGTCGACCTCGACGGGTTCCGCCAAGCCCAGGACACGGGAACCGTGGCGGGGGGTAACCGGAGAGCCGGGGGTTCGGCCGCGGGGCGCCGGGAAAGCGGCGCGACGCTGCGGTGAGGGGCTCCGGTCACCGCGGGGGGAGGAGGAGGGAAGGACGGGGTGCCCGGCGTCCGCCCAGCCCCGGCGCGCTGCCGGTGGGCTCGGGGATCTGCGGGTGCTCCCGTCCCGCCGCGATGTGCGCCGGGGAGACGGGGGTGAGCGGGGGGTGGGACGGCGGGAGGGCGGTGAGGACGGGGCCGTTTCGGCGGGGGCCATGCTCCCCACCAGCAGCGACGCCAGGGACTGCACCACCGAGCGTCCCGGAGAGGGACTGCGGGCCCCCGCATCGGCTGGAGACGGCCTCCCCGGGGGGGAGCGGGGGGTCATGCCGGCGAGGGGCTGCCCGATACGCTGGATGAAGGTTTTCGGGGTGCCGGGAGCGGGGCTGGACGGGGGGGGCACTCCGGAGAGACCCCGCGGAGCGCCCTGCCACGGGGGGAGCTCCTCGTCCCAGGAGGGGCCGGGAAGGCTGAGGCGGCGACTGCCGGGGCGGGAGGCGGGTGCCCCGAAGGGGGTTCTCTGCAGCGGCTTCACGGCCTTGGTGGGGGGCTCGGGAAGCCTGGGCCAGGCCTGGGGGAGCGGCAGCCCGGGGGGGCTGCTGCGCCGCGACGGCCGCGGGGTCAAGGGTCTCCCCGACCCCGCTGTGGGCATCCCCAAACGCCCCCCCGCCGGCCTCGGAGGGCGGGGGGCGGTCGGCGGTGGGGCGGGGGGCTCGGGGCCGAACCGCCGGAGGCCGGACCCGAGGGAAGCGGATCGTCGCGGCCCCTCGCCCCGGGCGCTGCCGGGGCGCTGCCGGGCCGGCGGCGGCGGCGATGGGGAGCGAGCGGGGTTGGCGAAGGGGTTACGGAGCGACAGCCGCCGCGCAGCCCCCGGCTCCCGGGGAGGGGGCTGCCCCCAGGGCCCCGCCGGCGGGGAGTGGTCCCTGGCCGGAGATCCTCGCTGCGGGGGGGCACGACCCCCCGAGCCGGCGGTCTCCGTCCCCGCCAGCCCGCGGCCGGAGCGTCTGTAGGAGTGCCGGGGCGGGCGGGGGTCCCGAAATCCCCCCGTCCCCCGGGGCGGGCGGCCGGGGGGCTGCGAGAGGGAGCGCTGGAGGAACTGTCCTAGGGGGCTGCCGCACGCCCGGGCCGCCGGCGCCCGGCGCGGAGGGGCTGCGGTGGGGCCGGGGGCTGCCGGTGGCGGCTCGTACTCGTCGTAGTCGTCCTCATCGCGGGCGGCGGGGAGGTGTGGGGACGGCAGGAGGGGGACGTCCAGGCGGTCCCTGCCGAAAAGCTTGACCTGGGGTCGGGGGAAGAGCCTAAATTTCCTGTTGAGGGAAAGCTTGGAGGAGAGCGTCTCCCGCATGCCCCGGAGCGAGGAGGCGCTGAGGATGGAGAAGGGATACTCCCCGTCCTCCTCCTCCTCCTCTTCCTCCCACTCCTCAGGCTCTTCCGCCTCGGCAATCTCCTCCAGGGCCAGGGCATAGGGGTTGCAGGAGGACTGGGCGTGCGGCGCCCATCCGCCCTCACTGTACTGGATGCGATGCTCAGGGTACTCCCCCCTGGGGTACCCCCCGGCGAGGGGCTCCCCAAAGTCCTCATAGGGATCCCCTTGGTAGCCAAAGGGCCCTGCTGCCTCCTCACCATACTCTGGGTCGCTGCCATAAGGGTCGTACAGGGCGAGGGAGGCCCCACCCCCAAACGGTCCCTCATCTTCGAGCTCTGCATAGCCATAGGGGTGCCCTGGTGGGTCACCTTCATCCCAAAAGCCCCCATAGAAGCCATACTCATCCTCTGCCTCATAGCCAGGGTAGTCAACGTAGGAGGTCGGCACCGAATCCTCGAAGCCATACCGCGCTGGATAGGCTGGGGTTTGGATGTAGTCTTCCTCCTCAGCGTAGCCATGCTGAGGCCCGTAGGCACCATTCTCCTCCTCGGAGTAGCCACACCAAGGACCGTAGGCGGCATCGTCCTCGGCGTAGCCGTGCCGGGAGCCATAGGCTCCGTCTTCCTCCTTGGCGTAGCCACGGCGGGAGCCGTAGGCTCCATCTTCCTTCTTGGCATAGCTGCGGCGGGAGCTGTAGGCTCCATCCTCCTCCTGGGCCCACCCATAGCGCGGCACCGGCGGCTCTGCTGGCGCATGCTGGGAGTGCCGCCGGGACGGACGCCGCGCCATGCTGCCGCGCCTCTCCTGTCCATGCCGCGCCACACTGGGTGCCGACAGCCCGCTGCCGCCTGGGATCCGCTTCATGTTGGCCCGGTGCCTGAGGATCTCGTCTTCCGCGGGGAATGGCAGCTTCCTGGCACCGATACGGGAGAGCCAGGCCGCGTCAGGCGCCCGGCCGCCCCCCGCCAGCCGCCCGCGCCGGGAAAGCACCTTCCTTGCCAGCCAGCCCGTGGCGGCGGCCGCCTTGCTCAGCACCTGTGCCCGTGGCTTGAATTTCCTTTCCGGGCGCCGGCGGAAGAGGGACGCGCCGTCCTCGGCCTCCTGCCCGCCGCGCCGCAGCAGCAGAAAGGATGGTTTTGCTGGTGGGGAGTTGCTGGCTGCCTCCTTCCTCTTCTTGCCCACGTGCTTGAAGCGAACCATCAGGTTGGAGGTGGACTTGAGCACTGCCTTGTTCTTCTTCTTCTTCTTCCTCTTCGTGCTGTGTTTCTGCAGCCCCCAGAAGAAGCGGGATGTGTTCTTGAACTGCCCCTTTTTGGGCCGACGCAGCCCCAGCTTCTTGAAGCCCAGGAAGAGCTTCGAGGTGCTGCGGAGACTCCGCTTCACCCGGGCCTTCGGCACTGCCACCACCTCCTCCTCGGCCAGGCCGGGCTCTGCAGATGCTTTTGGCTGGCCCTTGGCCTCCACACCCTTGGCCCCTTTCTTCTTCTTGGCATTGTCGGCCGACAGCCCCATCACCAGCTTGGAGGTGCCCTTGAGGTTCTTCTTCCCTGTTGCAGCATCACTCTCACCCTCTTCTTCCTCTGGCTCCAGCTGCACCTTCTTCCCCCGGCCTGGCTTCTTTGCCACCACCCCCTTGAGCACCCCCTTCTTCTCCTTCTCCTTCCCTTTCCCCTTCTTGGGCTCCTCCACAGCCACCTCTTCCTCATCCTTCTCTTCCTCCACCGCCTCAGTCTCCTCACTCTCCTCTGCCTTCAGCAGCTCTGCATCCGAGGTCTCCTCCGACTCGTTGGGCTCCTCCTTCTTGCCCTTCTTGCCATCCTTTCCTTTCCCTTTGCCCCCCTTCCCCTTGGCCTCCGCATCCTTTTTGGGCTCCCCCTTCTTGCCGACCATCCTGCCAGCAGCGGATGCTCATGCTCCAGCCCCAGCAGGGCCCTGGGAGATGATGCCCCGTGCCGGTACAAGGCAGCTCCCGGCACACCGTCTGGCTCCTAACCCCGCAGCCTGCCCCAGGAGGGTATTTACCTGCGCCCGGTTTTGGCGAGGCATGTGCCTGTGCGTGGCTCCCTGGGCCGCTGGTGGCCCCCAGCTTGGCATGGCGCTGGGGCAGCGGGACGGCAGTCCATGGGAGCTGCCTCCTGCGGCGCCCCGCGAGTTAGGCAGCAGGGTGCTGACAGCCGGAGTCCGGCTGTAACCCAACCGCCGGGGCTGGCGGCACCATGAATAATGTAAGGGATACGCCGCTCCAGCCCAGAGACTTTTCCGAAGGAGGAGGAAAGGGCCCCGTGGCAGGGAGCATCCTGCCGGGGCGATGCTGCGGAGGATCACGCCTGAAAATCAGACCCTGCCACCTCCCCACGCCTCAGGGCTCCCTCTGCTCTTCCCTGGGGTTCAGCCTCTTCCTCCAGCCAGCGTGGAGAATGAAGAGGAAGCCCAGAGACTCATCTGACCACCCAAAGCCAGACCACAGCACCAAGACAGAGATGATTTTGCAGAGCCCAGGGTACACAGGGAACAGGGCCAAGGGGAGTGCTGCAGAGGAGGAACCCAGCACCAGACCAAATCCCACAGCACCACTGGGAGGTAGAGAGAAGCCAGAAGCCCATGAGGGTACCCCCTGTGTACACTCAGGGTGCCACACATGCCCACATACAGCTGGCAAGGGGGTTTGTGTGTGCCACACGTGCCCTGTGGTGGTGCTGGCAGCGCGTTCGCTCACACACGTGCCCAGGCGCGGGGTGACCACATCAAATGTTAATGCCAGGGCTGAGTTCCTGCAGCTGAGGGTTCATGAAAGTTTAAGGAGCCGTGGTGGGAACTCGCCACCCTGCACGGTGGGACCAGCATGGGCAGGGGCAGCACCCGCTCCACCCCTTCGCAGGGGTGTTTAGGGAGACCCATGGGGGAAGCAGCAGCATCCAGCTGTGGAGCAGCTGGAGGAACTCAAGAACCAGCAACAGCTGGAGGACCAAACCCATCAGTCCCCCCCCAGACCAGGAGATCCTCAAGGCTAATGCCCCCAAGGCACCACTGTCCCCCCAGTCTGGTTCCTCCCTGCCACGTTTTCCACAGGGGAGGTATCAGCCTGGATCTGGTGGCTTTGGCCACCTCCCTGCATTAAATTTTGGTCTGGAGACACCCCAGGGGGGTCTGCGCAGAGGCAGCAACAGAGCAGAGGAACAGAGCTGGGGGGAGACCCCAGCAGATCTCCAGAGAGGGTCTGTGGGGTGACACAAACACAGGATCAGCATCAGCAGAGCCCACACCACACGGGGAACGTCGCCTCACAGGAGCCCCACGATGTCACACATCATGGGGCTGACACAGCCTGCCCTTCCCCTGGCCCACGCCACAGCATCACCCCATCCCTCCCGGCACGGGCACCGTGATGCAGCGGGGTCACACACAGCCCCTCCCTCCAGCTGGCAGGAACCTGTGACACCTCCCCAGCTCTGTCCCACCGCCCTGATCCCCATCTCCATCCCACTGCCGCCCGCAGTCACGATCTCTGTCCCTGCTGCCCTCAGCCAGGGAGGGACTGGCAGTGCCCGTGGCACTGGCATGGCTCCCCACACTGTCCCCATGGCTGTGCCTGTGGTGCCAGCCCAAAAGGGCTCTCAGAGAGGAGACATGGAGGAAGGGAGAGAAGAGGAAGCAGGCAGCCTGGCCTCAAGCCCTGCACAGGGACTGCCTTCCATGGTCCCAGCCCCCATACTGGACACCCCCACACCTCCCCAGGTTCTTCAGCCCTGGGCACAGTATTCCCTGCCTGTGGCACGGCAGAGCTGGGGAAGGGGCATTCATGACAGACACTGGGGGTAAGAGGGGGGAACCCACAGCCACCAACCACAATCCGTGGGACACCCATGTTTGGCAGCTGTTTCCAGGGTGTCTGGCACAGCCACATCAGGGGGAGGGACACTGGGTGAAAACCCTGGCAGCGAGGGGTTCCCTGAGGTGCCGATGGACACCAGGGCTCAAGGAGAAGATGCTCAGAGCATCCTCTGACCCCGTCACTCCTGATCAGTTTCAGCCACGTGTCCAAGCCAGGGACGGACACCTCACCTCAGGGACAGCCCCGGTCCCACCACCAAAGGCTGGGGCCACACCAGGGTCAGGTGCAGAAAGGGGAGGAAGATTTTGGTCACCGGGGTTCTGCTACCCCCGCCCCAGCCCGGCACGACGCGCAGCTGCCCGGGACTGTACCTTTGGAGCATCAGCAGGCAGAGCTCCCTGGGCAGCAGCTCTTCTGTCTCCAGGCAGGTCTGCGGTCACCAGCTGGCCCCGGGTCCGCTTACAGCCTGTTTCCAGTTACAGCCAGGGCGAGCGGGGCCCCGTGCCACACCAGCCCCACCACACCACGCCAGCCCCACCAAGCCCTAGCTGCAGCATCTCTCATCTCATCCCCTTCTCTGTCATCGGTCCTGCATTCTTGTGCATCCACTTTGAAGCACTGTGGGCAGGTGGGGCAGCTCTGCCCCAGCTCCTGCTGCTCCAGCCGTGAGCTGTAGGGATGCCGGGAGCACAGGGACCCACTGGACCTTTGCAGCAACATGACAGCAGCACAGCCCTCTGAGCCCCCAAGGCACCAGGGGGGTCTCTCCTTGTCGCCCACCCCCAGCAGCTAATTTCAACCTCCTCTGGTTCCCTGCTCAGCATCCCCCAAACGATGCACACCGTGCCCCTGCCCGCCCCCGAGAGATGCCCGCAAGGGAGGTGCTATGGGAAGGAGAGAGGCCAGAGCAGATGCTGGAAGCAGAGAGCAGCTGGGCATGTCGTGTCCTGGGCTTAGAGCTGGCATGCACCCAGGAGTGCTGGCTGGCAGCCCTGGAGCCAGGTCACAGCCCTGTGCTGCTGTCTTGGCCACACAGAGCCTTCCTGAGGTTGAACAGGTGAAAAGATTTGGGGAAGGGGCAGTAGGAGGGATTGGGCAGAGGCTCCTGGGGAAGGAGGGACACTCAGGGGAGGAAGCTCTTCTCTGGGGGCAAGCAGGAACGCTGGGACTGTAGGGAAGGTGCGAGTTGGAAAGTGAGACCATAGGTCTAAAGGCAGCAAGCAAGCAGGCAAGGACAACCAGAAACAAGAGGACACCCCAGGCCCTTACCCAGAGGAGCCAAGCCCCATGCCGCAGCGCGTGTGTAAAGGACCAACACCGCACACAGAGTTCCCTCCCCAGCCCTTCCCACTGTGGGGAGCCCAAGGGACGTGCCACCCATCCAGGGGACTCACAGCCACTCACCTGGGCTAGCCTAGCTACCCCACATGGTGCCAGGCCAGCTCGGTGCTGCCCCAAGCCCCTGGTTCCGCCAGCGTCCTGCTCGTGGCCTCACTCCTTGGGGGGAACCGTCCCTCCCTCGGCAGCCGCAGGACCATATTTGCTGCGTGGCAGCTGCAGGCTGCTGCTACCCGATGCATATTTGATGACTGCTATTATTCTCATCCCCGCTCATGAGTGGAGGGACAAGAGCTAATCTTCCCTCTGCAGAGCTGGGGAGGGGCAGGGAGGGAGCGGCTGGAGGGGTGAGGGCAGCCAGCTCCAGTCCCCCTCCCCTGGTGCCACAGCCGGGCGCTCCAGCAGCTCCTTCCCTGCCAGGGTGCAGACTCACACCCCCTCCAGACAGGAGCCCCAGATGTGAACAGCTGGAGAATGGCTGCTCCTGCCCCAGAGCCAACGCAAGCATAAGAGAAATCACAGGGCCATGGGGGTGGACACAGACATCCCACACCCCTTACCCCTCCAGAGCAGAGCCCCACCAGCCGGCTCCCCGTGCCAGGCACAGAGAGGGGCTCTAGCCACCCACAACCCTGGCAATACCAGACTGCCCTCTCCTCCTGGGGCCAAGCAGGGCATTTCCACCTGCCTTCACAGAGCCCCCAGGTCAGCAGCCCAAGGACCCTCAAAGCTTCACCCCCTCCCATCCAGCTCCGGGTTCCTGCATCACACCAAACCGCAGGGTCAGCCGGCTCCCCGTGCCAGGCACAGAGAGGGGCTCTAGCCACCCACAACCCTGGCAATACCAGACTGCCCTCTCCTCCTGGGGCCAAGCAGGGCATTTCCACCTGCCTTCACAGAGCCCCCAGGTCAGCAGCCCACGGAGCCTCAAAGCTTCACCCCCTTCCATCCAGCTCCGGGTTCCTGCATCACACCAAACCGCAGGGTTGGAGCCCAGGGCGCTCCCAAACCCAGGGCGAGCCAGAGGCAGGCAGGATAAACCTCCTCCTCCACCTCCTCCTCCTCGGAGCAGCCACGTCCCCGCTGTAATGCGGTGGGTATTTATTATGCTGATTCCTCAGAAAGCGAGGGCTTAACTGCAAATTACAATCAATAGCCCCAATCCCCCAGGGGCAGGTTCATCATTTAGCAGGCTGCAACCAGAGGAATTCAAAACTCTTTGCCAGCCATAAATCCCCTTTCCCCGCAGCCTCCCGCCCCGGCCCCCCGCACCAGGCGCAGCGGCTGGTTGGGGTGACCCTTGTCAGCATTTGAAACAATTAAGCTGTCACTGCAGATCGTGACTCTTATATACGGCCCCGAGCAGCGCTTTAAGATGTCAGTGTGATGGGGTGAGGGAAGCTGGCTGAGGCGAGCCCGCTGCAGTAACTGTCTCTCATTGAATTAAATGAATGTATTTAGAGGCAGAGTCTCTTTTTATTACCTCGCAAACGATTCCTGACTAAATTAAATTATAAAAAGGAGTGTTCAGCCAATCAAACCTGGTTGATTGCCTGGAACAGGCGTTTTAAACAGAGCACGCCTCGGGCTGTCGCAGCTTCCAGGACTAGATGGAGGGTGGCTGATGGACTGTGGCGAAGCCGATCCGCCCGGCTTCACACCTGCAGTGGTGCTCAGCAGCCATGCACGGCCCTGCTCAATGGGAAAAGAGGGTGCAGGGGCAGGGCAGGATGGGTGCAGCCCCCCTGGAGCTGGGTACGGCGCTCATGAGAGAGGAGCGAGCCACAAGAGCAGAGGAAGGGCAGGGGGCTGCAGCGCAGAAGAGCTGACCAGCAGCCAGACTGCTGAGGGTGGCTTTCTTGGAGCATCATCCAGCCCAACCTTCCCTCATACAGCAGAGAAAACACAGCGTGCTGTTCTTTCGGGGCTGGGGGGCAAACCCACAGCTCCTGCCTGCAACCATTTACCCCCCATCATCCTCCCAGACAGGAAAGCACCTGCCTTTCTCCCTACACATGCATCAAGGATGCTCTGAGCACACCTACCTTTGCCACCTGCCCCTTGGAGCTAACGAAGGGTCTCTGATCACTTCCACAAACCTCAGGCAGCTCCAGTACAACGCTCCCTCTCTGCCCTTAGGTCCTTGTTTTCTGAGGAATCAGAGAGATCCTCAGGCAAAGCTGCCCCTGCACTGAACTGCAATGTTTGCAGCTTTTAACATTACTGCAGAACAATTAGAGAAGCTGTCTGGAAGAAGGAGCGCTGCGATGAGAGGCATGCGTTTCCCAACACTGCTGGAAACGTGCTTGCACAAAAGCTGCTCACTAAAAAAGGAAGTGAGCT
Source organism: Gallinula chloropus (assembly GCF_964237585.1). NCBI lineage: Eukaryota > Metazoa > Chordata > Aves > Gruiformes > Rallidae > Gallinula > Gallinula chloropus. The sequence goes on from NC_140100.1 coordinate 5,371,714, forward strand.
CTTCCCCTGGCCTGACTATTTTTTACTTGGGGCCCATCCCCAATTTAATCATGCATTGGTTCATCCAGAACAGGATAAAACGCCCAATTTCCTAAGTGAAGAGTAAGGCTAATTAGACAGAGATGATGGCACGCTGGAGGAGCCCATTTGAAAGCTGAACACACTGAAAGGTAGGCACTCAGCAGCCAAGGACACGTTTTAGCAGCTAACACTGTGCACTCAAGCATCAGCCACGTCCCCACCTCCAATGTGCTACCCAGGCCACAGGTCATGGCACAGTCGGCAGCTCCGGCTGCCCGTTGGGTGTCCCCGGGGCTCACCAGGCTCCTGGGTTTGGAGTGACATGTCAGAAACTCAGGGACGAAACCGAAACCAGCAGAAGCCTTTGTGCAGGCAACAACCCTGCCTGTGCAACCTTCAGAGGAAATGGAAAGGGCAAGTTAATGTGCTGGAACAGCATCCCACCCAATTCACACAGAGAGGCGCCTGCTTTCCACAGCCAGCGCCGGGTACCGCGGCTAATTTGGAGCTCGTTCCCCACCAGCCGCCGCCGTGGTTGGGATTTGCTCTGCACTCCAGCTGTGAACAAAGCCAGGGACAGGGAATGGAACTTGCAGTGCTCAAAGTCACCTTCTTAGCTTGGGTATTGTGTAAAAATGTCTATTTATCTCCCATCACAGCTCATCAAGTCGCCTCCAGCCCCACAGCCCTCTCTTGCAGCTTCTTCACAATCTAATCCACCCCCCCAGCCCTTACAACAGCATCCAGGGTTCTTTAGGTGGCCAAAGAAAACGAGTCAGAAAACACACCAAACCATCTACCCACTGGAGACAGACACCTACAGTTCACATGAAATAGCAACTTTTATTTTCTCAAATAAAATAATCCTTCCATTTCTGCCCGATGGGTTTGTGAGGGGTGGGGAGGAGCGGGGAGGAGGGGGAAGGAGCCCTGCTCAGACAAGCTCACTACCAGACCTGTCCTCACAGTTAAGAATCCACATCAGACCAAAGCCTTTTTCCAATGGAAGAAAATAAAAAGCTATTGGCAACTCTCGATCCCCAAAGGAAAGAGCTGTCCTCTATCAGGCACTCTGAGTTGTTTAGCATCAGTATTCAATGAAAAAGCATGATTAGAAAAACCCCAGTTTGCTGATGAAAAAATACCCAGACAAGCAAGAATGTTTAACCAGGCTGGGGTGAACCCTGTGGCATGGGATGGTACTTTGAGCTCAAAGAGCTGTTCCTGGAATTTAGGGGTGTGACTGAGAAAGGAGATACCTGGCAATACTCCTGGGGACTAATGGGCAGGGCAGGAACAAAGGAGGAAAACCCCAAGATAGCTCCTGATATGCCAAAGTGAATCCTCACCTCAGGCTGAGCTCTGGTGGCACCCTGCTGCAGTTTGGCCAGGTTAAGCATTGATTAACCGAGTTCCACTTCTCATCTCTCAGTACCAGCTGGGCCAGGATGCCCTAAGAACCCTACTGTAGAGCTAAGGAGAGGCACAGAGTGCCACCTTTTGATGTTAATTGGGGGGGGGGGGGGGGACACACCATTATAAATTCACCAGAGGTTGTTCTCAGATGCAGAGACTGAAGCCTCCATGGGTGAGAGCTGCTCAGACAACGTGTGGGGTGAGCAGGGGAGGGAGAACTTTGTATCTGTTTCAGACCAACACTTAAGTTAAGTGAGCAGATAAGCAGCAAAGCATCAGCAACATCCTCTCAGCCCCAGCTTCTCCATCCCAAAGCACGGGGCTGGAGCTGTTCCACAAACCCATAAACTCCCCACTGGCTAAGCAAGCCACTGGTAGGTGGCACACAGACCCACGTGCAGACCCTACTTACGGGCAGGATGTTCCTGGCTGTGGGAACTGTGTCCCAGAAAAACTGGCTCCTTTGTTTTATTTTTAAGGAACAATTCTTCACCTGAAATGCTGCAAGATGGAAACCCATCTTCCCCATCCCCACCTGCGAACACAGGAGCCTCATTTGCTGCCTTTCTCCAAGAGAAGGAGCTTCACAGAAGCTTTCTTGCTTTCCCAGCTGCTGGAACACGTTCTCCCTTTTTTTCTTTTTTCTTTTTTTTTTTTTAAATTTTCCTTTCCTTTTCTTGTTTTGTTTTACTTTTATGTGGTCAGTTCCAATTCTAGTGATTAAAGACAAGGCCAGGCACCAGCACAGAGGGTTACTTCTTGACAATCTGAATGACATCTTCATGCTCCATCATATGGGTTAAGCCCACTCTCTGGGGGCTGTATTTTGTGCTTGTCCCCTTGAAAGCAAAAGAAGAAGGGTGAGGAGAAGACCAGAGGCACCAGAGGGTGGGTATTTCATTCACTGTTCAACACTTACCCACACCAAGGCGTATTTGAACTGGCTGGCTAACGATCGATGAATCCGATGGCACTGCAGGACAGACAGACAGACAGCACGTGAGGCAGCTCAACAGCACTGCTGGGCAAACAACTTAACACCCAGGAACTAGAAGCAACTCAGGTCTGCACCAGAAATCACAACAGTGACTTCAGGAGCCTGTTGCCCAGGGAGGGGGTTGAGTCCCCATCCCTGGGTGTGTTTGACAGATGGGGAGATGAGGTGCTCAGGGCACAGGACAGGGACGGTTGGACTTGATGATCTTAAAGGTCTTTTCCAACCTTGTGATTCTGTGATTCAGTTAACAGCACTCAGAAGAACACAAGCCAGACACACAGGGACCACCACACAACACCCCACTGCCTCCACACGCTTCTTCCCTGGACTTCATTAAGTAATTACTGTTTTTTAACCTTTCCCAGCAGCTGGGAAAGGAACCCAAGGCAGCTGGAATCAGTCAAGGTAAGAAAACAAGAAGCTCAAGTCAACACCAACATGTTGCAAGCTTTACCAAGCACAAATCACAGCAAGGTCCAACAGGAATCTGCTTTCTACAGACAAGGAAAGCTAAAAGATGCAAAGAAGTTACCACATGCTCCACAGAGGCCCCTTTCCGGAGAATAATGGCATCAGTGAAGTCTGGTCTCTCTGTGGAGAAGCAGGAGGGGGGGAAAAACCACAAGAAAGCATTGGATTTCCATTGAGTGTGTGCTGACACCATCTCACATTGCCTTGTGCTCCCAAAGTTCCCTCCCATCACACTTGCCAGCTCCCAGGCAACACAAGCACCTGGGTACTTGAAAGCACAGAAGTACCCTCAAGTAGTCACCAATGCCACAGAGTCAACTGCTTCCTCACAATCCACCTGCTCCAACCCCATTCCAAATACTCCACTTAGGACAAGAAAACCCCCCCTCAAAGTCAAAACCACACCTGCTCAAGTAAACCCAAACCACTCTGTAGTTTTCTGTAACCCTCCTCCCCAGATCTGACAGCTTCACAAGCTCACTTAAAGTTCCTTCACCTCCTCACGCCCACCCAAGTCCAGTCACAGCTGCTCACAACTAAACAGGAAGAAGGTACAGGCATGCCTTCATCACTGGGAGCAACTGTGAGCAAGTTGTAAAGCAAAAGGAGGATCAAAGGCACTCCTGAGCCTGGCATAGGAACTACCAAAACTCTCACAGCAGTAACAGGAGACCTCTCCTGGGTAGTGATGGGCTGAACAGTTCATCACAGTGTGTATAAGGGAGAAAGCTGCAAACTTGCCAACTTTATTTCCTTATATCATCATGTGAAGTCTTAGGAAAGCTCTTCTACCACAGGGAGAACAGGAGGCTGGGGGAGATGGGGGGGTGGTATCAGATAGAACAGCCAGGACTCCCCAAGAGCTGAGAGGCAGCTCGGAAGAGCATAACAAGACATGAGGTCAGTGCCAGCCAGACATCCAAGCCCTGCTGGCAGCCTGTCTGCCTTTGATGAGCAGCAGCCCTTTGTGCCTTTCAAACCCTCTCTTTAGCTAATGGTCACTTACGTCCTCGTTTCTTGGTGTAGATGCAGGTAAGTGCCAGGTATTCCCAAAGCTTCTCCAGCAAGTAGTCCAGGTTCAGTTTCATGCCACAGCTGCAAAACACCAGTAACATCTCCGTGTTTACTGCTGTTGTGATTTAGAGATCCAGAAGAACAAGGTGAAACATCTTATTAGAGTGCTAGGGAACAAGGGGAAAAGTCTTTAATGAAGCCAGTAAAGGACAAATGAGGTGAAATAAATAGTGCTTTCAGAAGGGCAAGGAGCTTTGATGCAGCAAAGCCCCAGTCAGGTACACCAGCACTTCTAAGGAAACAAGCTAAACTGGCTTCCTCTGGCCTGTAGAAGGTGTGGAGAAGCCAAGCAGGCTGCCTTCAGGGGAGGGAAGCCAGGAGAAAGCAGCACAGCAGCTCTTCTTCTCCCCCCAGCAGCTGAAGACAGCCCTAGGAGAAGGCCCTTCTTGGGAGATGCTGGAGTAAGAGGTATGCAGCAAACTGTCACACCATGCGGGTCAGCACATGGGGCAGCATGGCAGGTTCCTACCTGATTACAACACTGTGGGGTCTCCGAGCAAGACGATCCACTTCCTCCATAGATATCTGGTCAATCTTGTTATAAACCTAAGCCCAAGGGAAAACAACACAGCCTTTAGGAAGTTGGCAACACTGCAAGAAAGTGAAGAGCTGTCTGTATAGGTGTCACGAGGCAGCTCCAGCATCTGACACAAAAGAAACCAGCAAGAGGACAGGCTGAGGCACTCAGTGCCATAAGCAGTTGAAATTCAGAAGCCTGAACTTGGGCTTTTTAAAGTTGTCCCTTTGGGGTGACTTCCAACACATCTCCAGCATCCTGGATCTCACTAGAGATGCAGTTGCTACCAGAGCCGTCCAGTGACCCCTGGCACAAGGGACCAGTAAGGAAAGCTCGAGCGTGGAAGGGGAGGCTCGGTGCTGTGAGCACACCCGGTGCTGCTCCACGGCAGCCAGCCACAAGAGGGCACAGGGAACACGCTCCCAGCTCAGCCGCTTGTAAAAAGCTCCCTGTTGAGCTGCGATTTCCACCTCTTAAACCCCAAATCGGTACTGCTTTAGGATGGAGGAAGCCTCGGTGTCTTCCCAGTGCGGCAGAAGGCAGGCTGCTCCTGAGATACTCACGTAGAGGCACGGCATGTAGACCCTGTTGCCTACAATCACATCAATGAACTCATCAGGGGAGCAATCCTCTCTGAAGAGAACCTCAGCATTGAAGATTTCTGAGGTGAACGTTGTCAAGGCCCAAACGCTGACAGGTCTACACACTGCTGAGAGCCAACGGGCTCAGCTTGCTTGCAAAAGCTCGTTCTCAACCCAGGAAGCACCCAGATGCAGCAAGGCTGAGCTGCAGCACAGCTCACAAGCTGCTGCTGGCTTAAGGGTCTCCTGGTTTTAGGAAAGGATACTGTATTCATGCAGGATGAGCTGCACCAACTTCTCAGAGCACTGAGTCAACGTGACAGTTGAGTTGAAGGAGATGCCTCCGCCCTTCTTCGGCTGCAGGGAGGCAATAAAGGGAATTAAGAAGAGTCCATGAAATCCATAACCACCCCCTCAGTCTGTCCAACACAAAGGGCAGCACACAGGGACCCTGGCTTTGAGTAAACAGCCAGACACAAGCCCTGCTTGCAACTGCCTAGGAAACCTCACCTTGAAGTAGATATTTGGTTTGTTTTTGTTCAGCCGGATTCCTACAGATTCCAGTTCTTTCTCCAGCAGGGCCCTGCAGGGACACATTGCACATCAGCACCCATGAGACTGAGCACAGGCAGCAGACACACACCCCTTCCCCTTTTGGCTATCAAACAGCCTTGCCATGAGCTGTCACTAAAGCCTGAAAGCCACAGTTAACACCACACAGAGTCTGCTGACTCCCCACCTCCCAACAGCCATCCTGTGGGAAACATTCTCCAGCTGAGGAGCCTAAGCTGGCTAGCTAACATGCTTCTAGTGGAGTACAATCTCCCCCTCACACTCAATAGTTTTAGTACTGGTTCTTCCCAAATGCACAGGACAACACTTCAGGGTGCTGGTATGCTTTTTGAGCACGTGGGAACCCCTGAAGCTGGCCCACCACCTCCCAGGTCCACGCACCCAGCAGCACACTCTCACCTCTGTACTTCACCCTTTGTGGCATCCAGCATCATGATAACGACGTCTGCTGTCCTGGCCACAGCTATCACCTGCCGCCCTCGGCCCTTCCCTGGGAAAAGACAGCTGCAAATCAGCAAGAGAAACCAGCTACGAGCTCTGCACCAGGCTGGGGGGACTCCTGCCCTGCACAGCTGCTTGGAAAGGAGGGAAAAGATCCTGCACTGGCTGCAGTCAGCTGCTGGGGGACCTGAGTGAGCATATCCAGTCCCTCCACAGAGTCTTATGCACAAGCCCTAACAACACTCTTTGCTGCTGCTCCTCCACCACAGCTTACTGGTGTGGGTAGAGCTGTTGGAGAATGGCTGCAGGGGCAGCAATGCCAACAGCAGGACAGACATCCCTCGACCTGCACCATGGCAGCAGCTCCAGGCAGCAGGGCTGCTAACCCACAACAGTCCTAGGCCCCAGTGCAGAGGTGTTACATATACTTTCTGGTCAAAAAGGAGACACAGTCATTAACCAGGCCATGCTCCTCCAAGGAAAGACCATGAGATTTCCCAGAGTTTCAGGCATTTTCTGACATGATGAGCCAATCGGGACAGCGATGAAGCAGAGGGACAAAGCCAACACCTCTTCCCAGAGTCAGGAGTGATGGGAGGACTGGCAGGCACTCAGGAAATTAGTCAAAAGAGGTGACTGTTTAGCTGTAATTTCCCCCTCCACCCCTCTAGCATCTTTCTTTAGATTTCCTCTGTACCAGAAAACAGATGAGCAAGATAACACTCACGCAAGGAGGTGAGAAGTGACTGCCTTGCTTTGGCTCCCACCTCCAGAAAAGCATCCTTCTGCTACATATAGAACCATACGTGGGCTCAGGGATAAGAATCGTGCCTCACATAAGATCAAGGACTCTAAAATTTGGAAATCCAACGTGGGAACTCTTGGCCCAGGAAACCTGTTAAATGTTTGAGACACCCTGGTACATGACTGAGGGCAAATCCCTACTTTACATGAACGCAGAGATCAGCCAACCTTGTGCTGCTCCTTCGATGATTCCAGGCAGATCCAGCAGCTGAATGTTGGCTCCTTTGTACTGGAAAAGGAAACAGAAGGACAGAAAGCTGAAAGCCTTGCACAGGGCAACTGAGCTGAAAGCCCCAAGCACATGCTGGGCTCCAAAGCCTGCAGAGTGGAACTGAATGACCCTGACAGGGCAGGACAACTCTGCAGAAAGCTGATGGCTCTGTTTTGTCAAGGCAACCTCCAGGGTGTTTCCTAAAGAGCTGCATTCAACACCACACACTGCAGTTAGGTCCTGACCTCCTGCAGCACCACGTGGCTGCAGTTTGACAGAGCACCAGAAGAACAGCACAGTGCTAGAGCATCGTCATCCTGAGTTGGTAACATGGAAAGGGAAGAAAAAAACCAACCCCTAACAGTCTTGGTCTAACAAGAAAGCACTGTAACAAGAAAATGCCACCATCCCTTGCTGAGATGGATCAGAACTATTCAGGTGTGTTGCAGCTCTTACAGCACCTGGAAATAACAGGAGCCTTTCACTCATCAGGCCTGTGGGGCCTCAGCTTTCAAGCTATTGTTGTGGCAAAGTCCTCAGTAAGGGCTTTGGTGGCTGCCTGCAGTGGTTTTAACACCAACACGGTTACTTTCACTATTTAACTCCACTTTCAATTCTGACCCAGATTTTCTCATTACTCAGGGGCACTTTTCAGTTTGATGCCCTCTGCCATTTGCTTTCCCTGATGGATGCTCAGGCCACCGCTAATAAAACTCCTCAAGGACAGTGGTTGTATTTTATTTCCAAATTGATCAGGGTACAGATTGCCTCTTTTAAAGCTTCATTAAAAACAAATCTGTCAAGGTTTCCAGCCATCTGGTCAATGGTGCCAATAGCTGTTATAAAAAATTCAGCTGAGAACCATCTTGTTGCTCTGGTCAGTCGAACAGCAGCCTACAAAACCCTGCTCAGGCTGTCAATCCTGAAGAGTTATGTAGCTGAGAGACGTGCTAAATCAGCACTGCAGGTTGCAGAAGACCTGATACCACAAGCACTTAAGACCACCTGAAGTTTAAAGCAGAAGTCAGCAGAGTCCTTTGGATATTGCTCCTTCTTAGCATCAGCACAAGTGTAACTGGTGGGAATGACACACAGAAGCACAAGGTTGGAAGAGACCTCTGAAGATCATCAAGCCCAACCATTCCCATCCTGTGCTAAACCAGATCCCTCAGTACCTCATCTGCCCCTTTTTTTGAGCACATCCAGGGAAGGTGACTCAGCCCCTCCCTGGGCAGCCTGTTCCAGGCCCTGACAGCTCTTTCAGTGAAACATTTTTTTCTCATGTCCAATCCAAACCTGCCCTGGCACAGCTTCATGGACACACCTACACGGCTGCATTTCTTACTACTGCTATGCCAAAGGGAGGAGACTCCTACTTACTTCTATGACTCCTGGGATACAGGTCAGGGTGGTGAACTCGTAAGATGCAGCTTCGCTGGCAGTTGAGGTCATTAAGCTCAAGAAGGTGGACTGAAATGCAAGAGAGCAGCATCACAAACAGCACCAGTGGACATTCAAGCAGAAGGAGCAAACACTGAAGCGTTCCTCAGCTTCTGGAAGTCGTGTCGGGGCTGTTCCAGGCTCAGGGGCTGAGGTGGTGGGGGCAGAGTTGGCACTGTCACTACACACTGGTAGATCCCACACTGTCACCTCTACTCCCAGCAGCACTGGGCAAGGCCAAGTCCCAGGCTGCTACCACAGGGCACGGCAAGATCCAGGCGCATCTCAGCCAGCTCTACCTGACCGTGAAGTCGTGGCAGGGAGGTGAAGGACAAAGAGAAGGCAGGGATTTGCTCTGCAGCCACTGCACGAGCCACAAGCCTGGAAAGACACAGGCCACGGGGGTACCACAGACACTCACTGACCTTACCCACAGAGGGAAACCCGATCAGCGCCACCCGGGCGTCCCCGGATTTCATCACATCGAAGCCTTCGCCTTTGGCCGCCGAGGATTTGGAAGGTTCCAGCAACTGAGCTCTGTATTTGGCAAGCTTTGCCTTCAGCAGGCCGAGGTGGTACTCAGTGGCTGGAATGACACAAGCACAGCAGCTGGTTGACAAGAAGCTGCTGGTAATTCACTCCTAGAAACAAGAACACTATGGGTCTCGGTCAATGTCTTGAGCGCTACCACACACATGAGGTGTGTGTGTCCAGAACACCCCAGGTGTGTGTGTGTGTGTCCAGAGCACCCCAGGGGTGTGTGTCCAGAACACCCCAGGGGTGTGTGTGTGTGTCCAGAACACCCCAGGGGTGTGTGTGTGTGTGTCCAGAACACCCCAGGGGTGTGTGTGTGTGTGTCCAGAACACCCCAGGGGTGTGTGTGTGTGTGTCCAGAACACCCCAGGGGTGTGTGTGTGTGTGTCCAGAACACCCCAGGGGTGTGTGTGTGTGTGTCCAGAACACCCCAGGGGTGTGTGTGTGTGTGTCCAGAACACCCCAGGGGTGTGTGTGTGTGTGTCCAGAACACCCCAGGGGTGTGTGTGTGTGTGTCCAGAACACCCCAGGGGTGTGTGTGTGTGTGTCCAGAACACCCCAGGGGTGTGTGTGTGTGTGTCCAGAACACCCCAGGGGTGTGTGTGTGTGTGTCCAGAACACCCCAGGGGGGTGTGTGTGTGTGTCCAGAACACCCCAGGGGTGTGTGTACAGAACACCCCAGGTGTGTGTGTGTACAGAACACCCCAGGTGTGTGTGTGTGTGTCCAGAACACCCCAGGGGTGTGGGTGTGTGTCCAGAACACCCCAGGTGTTCTGTAACTTTTCAAAGCCTTGGCCATTGAGAGCAGACCTCCTGGTATATCCCACACAGAAAGTCAGTCCTGAGGGAAATAAGCAGCCAAAAAATTCCTGGGTAAAAGGAGTAAGCCAGAGGGAGCCCAGGTGCAGGAATGAAGGGGTGGAGGGGGCCAGTTAAGGAGGGAGAGATTGCAGGGGGATGATCCCTCCTCACACCTGGTCACATTCAGTGCTGCAGAGATGCCAGGCTTTTCTTGCCTTGCCCTACTCTTGGCAGTGCTTAAAGCCACAGTTAACTTGCCACTCGTGGAGGTGAAAGCGCTTTACTGACTTATTCTGAACAAAACACCTGCATTTACACCTGGCAGAGAGGAAAAGAGAAAAGCAGCAGCTGTTTCCCTTTGTAACCCAGAAAGGCCCAAACCCGGGAGCTCACGGGTTTAACTGCTTTCCCTCTCCATCATCTACCGTGGCTTAACGGCCCCAAAGCAGCACGGTGCCGGGCAGAGCCACGGGGAGCAGAGCCCCCTCTTCATGCCAGGGCACCAGCTCGGGGACCCCGCGGCAGGCAGCCTCGGGCCCGGCAGCGCTCGGAGCCCTCAGCCCAGCTCCAAGGAGAGCCCGGGGGGTGCTGCCCGAGCCTCGGGGGTGCTGCCTGGGCGCCCCCTCCCAACCTGAGAGGCATCAATAGCGAGGACTGAGTGCGGCTGCCAGGAGGGGCTCTCCCAAGGCCCACACCCCCAGCCTCCGGGCTCACCCGGCTCTGGGTTACCCCCAGCCCCTCGCTCACCCCGCTCGTACCGCGGCTCTGCTTCCCAAGCCACCCCCATCCCGTCACGTCTCCCCCGCACCCCCTTCCCAGCCCCCCGTCCCCGTCCCCCCCCCCCCCCCCCCCCGCAGCCCGGCGGCCCACAGCCTCCCCCTGCCCCTCACAGCCCCCGACCCCCCGGGTCCCTCAGCCCGCCCCCCGACCCCGCCGGCCTGGACCTTTGTTCTTCTGCGTGCGGGCGATCTCCTTCTCGATCTCGGAGATCTTCTCCAGGATGCCCATGGCGGGGCCCGGCCCGGCCCGCTCGCCAGGCCCCGCACGCCGCACACCGGAAGCGCCGCCGGTCTGTCCGTCCCCCTTCAAGCGTCCGGGCCGGCCCCGGGCGGGCGGTGCGGTGCTGTGCAACCGCCGTGCCGCCCCGACCGCTTCCCGCGCCCCGCGATCCGCGTTCCGCCCGCTCCTCCCTCGGGCCCGGCTCCTCGGGAATGGAGGCGGGTAACGGGGAAAGCTCCCAGGGAGCCGCCGCACCGGGCCTCGCCCTCTCCCGCTCCTCTAATTAAAGGGCCGGATCCTGCGTTTAAAGCAATCAGCAGCTGATTGGGTTCTGGGAGAGACCTTATGGGGGTGGAGGGGAGACGAGCACAACTCCAGCCCAGCAGCGAGGAACACGGGGGGGGTGGGGGGGGTGACAAACACACACGGAGACAGGGCCCTTAAATACATTTCATGTTTAATTTGGACATTGACCGCTCTGCAAAACGCCCCCTCCTCAGCCCCCCAGCTCACCTGCCCACAGGCACGGGCAGGAGAGACATCACCACCTCTTCCCAGCGCAGACACCCCACTTCTTACCTCCGTGCCCCAGGTTCTCCTCCCCAGGTCCAGTTCTCTCTCAGCCCCTCACGACATACACAACATCTCTACTTAGCTCACCAAACGAGTTGAAGAAAAAGAAAAACCAAACACAAAGGGTTTAGAGGAGGGAAGCTCTCCCAACACCTGCAGCCCCTGCAAAACCCTCCGCTCCAACAACCTATTCAGTACCTGCCACACGCACCCTTTGGGGCAGCATCATGCTGGCAGCTTTGGATTTCAGCTGGAATCGGCTTCAGGACAGTGGCAGAGAGCAGGATGCTCCTTCCCTACCCTTCTCACAACATACCAAGTCTCAAAGAAAAAAAAAAACTTCAGGGGTCTTGGGGTAGTCACACAGCCCCAGGACCCTTTCTAACCCAACTTCTGCCAACGACCACAGTGTTAATTCAACTAAACCACATCAAACCCAAGTGCCATGCTGGCACTGAGCCCTGGGGAGCACGAGGAGACCAGCAACCCCACCAATATTGCACACAGACAGCTCTGGAGAGCTGCAAACAGCCAGCAGAGCCGGGTCCCCGTGCCTGCACAGCACCCAGGAAGAAGCTTCACCCCTGCGCTGGGTCACAGCCCCGCCAGCTTTTGCCTCTCAAAACCAGGACACCTGCCAGCACCACCCACGAGGAATCCCCTCTCCCCACTGCCAAAGGGGTTGAGTTTCTCTGAGAGAAGCAGAATAAACCAGGAATCTCTTTCCCAAGTGCTCTGCTGCTCCCACCACTCTCCCGTTGCCATCGTGCTGCTCTACCCACAACAGCCAGGACACCAGCACACGCCTCCTCCCTCATGATGGGGGCTCCCACCAGCTCTCCCCTCTCCAACAGCTCTCCCACAAGCAAGCCTCTCTCCATTTGTGCCGGGGGAAAAGGACTCACCCCTGACCAACAGCACAGCATGCAGGAGGTGGGTGCTTTCCACAGCACCTCCTGAAACCAGCCCAGCCACTGGCTCTGAGCACAGAAGAGCCCGACTTGGAACTACAGGAAATTTGCTCACTTAGACCTGAATACTTCTGTGTTAATTAAGGCTTAAACTAACATCTCAGCTGCTGCAATGAGCCAGACAGATGTGCTGCTGAAAGGAAGCTAGTAAGAAAGATGAAAACCCAAACCACCTTGGCTTTGCTTCCCTCTCCCAGGGGCAAACCCATCCTCAACACCCAAGCTGGTTAGCAAGCGGCGTGAGCCGGCTTTAAGGGGATCCTTCTTAAAAACAGCCAGAAACACACCAACTAAACTCTCACAGAAGCCCCCAAGGGTGGGACTGTCACAGTAAAGATACAACCAAGGCCAACTTTTAAAACACCTTTTAAAAAAAACAACCCACACACTCATACACACACACACACTTTGGCACACAAGCCTTAAGTTCTATCCCTTGAAACATTTCAGAGTCAGAGGAGAGCTACCAGGGAGGGATATTGGGTCTTTTTGTTGGGTTTTTCCTTTCTCCTTGTAAAAAGGTATCAAAGCAGTGGTGTCGAAGCACGGAGAGCGAGTACAAATGATGAACAATCCCAGAGCTGCCCCTGCAATGCTGCTCAACACTCCCACTCCCATCACTTCCCCAGAGCAGCCAGTGACAGCTGGTTCCAGACAGTTACTAGCTGGTTACAGACAGGTATATAAAAACTAAATGCAGACATTCCTGGTTTTCAATGTGAAAACTTGTGCACCTGCCATAGGGTCCTTGGGAAAAGGAACCATAAAAATATTTTTTTTTTAATAAAAGTCTTTTTTTTTTGTCTTTTTTTACCCTTAACTTAAGTAAAGAGCAAATATACACCTATAAGCAGAGTTCAGATCCACTTTACTGAGAGCCTGGAAGTCCGTACATCAAATTAATTCCCAGTGGCGTATCCAGACACCGGAACAACTCCCAGCTCCAAAGGGCCATCGTTTCCTTAAAGATCTGCAGCTCCAGCTAACCTCATTAGCCAGCATGAAGCAAAGACTCCTTCAAGCCTTATTTGTCTCAGCCAACACTCCCCCCCCAACAGACTCTGCAGCTGAGCAGCTCTCTGCCAAGCAGAGCCTCACACACGGGACCCGGCTCTGGAAACATCAGAGCTGGCAAACTGGGCAAGAAACCCCAAGTCCTGGTGATTTCAACCCACATCAGGCTGTAACAAGGAAAATATAAGCACTGAGCTTATATTTTCTTATTACTCAGAGGCCAGACCACTGATCCCAGCTACTGAGAAACAGCTTCCAGAGGAGAGCCGGGAGGAATTTCAGTGATAGAGAAACTAGCTGTGCAATAAGAAAGTGCATTTAAAGGTAGCTTAAAACCAGGTTAAAGATCAAATCCACTCGACAGGAGGGAGAATCAAGCTCCAGCAGCCACGCTCCTTGGGCTGGGTTAACATTCAGGCTCTTTCTCTTTCTCTCTCTCTCTCTCTTTCTCTCTCTCTCTCTCTCGAGTCCGGGGGGCAGGAGAGCAGCGTGCATTCCCGTGCTGCCACAGGGACACAGTTCTCCTGGCAGGCTGTGCTCTCCTGCCCGCTGTGCTTGGATACAGTATCAGTCCTGGGCAGCTGTCATCGGAATTCGTAGATAGGAGCACTGTGCTCAGGAACGTGAGTTAAATTCAATGACTGATACCTGGGAGAGAGGGGGAAAAAAAAAAGGCAAGGAGATCACACACAGAGCAACAGAACAGCCCCTGCTCGGCAGGTCACAGAGCAGGCGCCCTGGTAGCTGGATCTGCTCTGCCCTTTGCAGCCTGAGGTGTCCAGGCACCCAACACCCACCTACCTGTGGTGCCCAGGAGGACTCAGCATCGTTCCTCATTTCCACTCCTGTTCCTCTGAGCTACCTGCAGCCAGGCTGCATTTTGAGGTGGATGCTGGACACCTTTAACGTTCAAGGGCTTTCGTGTTCAAAGCTTAGCTCCAGGGGGGCTGCCTGAAAGCCTCCCAGCTATCTTCCCTCCCCAAAAGCTTCCAGCCACCCCACAGATTCACTTGCTGCACATGACAAGCATCAGGGGCTGTGAGAGGGGAGAGAGCTGTCCACAGCTATTTGTCACATGGCTTTAACAAGAAGCCAACCAACTAAGCTTTGACTGTTCCCCATATCTTACAGCAACACCACAAGGACTGTGGACTACAAAGCACTGCCCTAGCAAGATTTCTGCCTGAAGGGAGCAACAGCCAAGCTGTTCTATGTGAGAAAGCACCAAGCTCCCTCTCAAACGTCCCTCCAACCTCTTCTGAAGGGACAAGGCACAGAGAAGCTCAAAGCTTGAATCACTGAGCAAAGCCCAGCCCAAGGGAGCAGAGCCCTGCACGAGGCTGGGCTGCCTGACACCTGCTCAGCCCCACGGGAGGCCAGGAGCAGACAAGCCCCACGAGCATCTGGGCTGCAGAGCAGGCTTCTGGGGGATGCTTTTAGTGAGCCACAGCTTTCTCTTGTCTCCTGACAAACCTCACTGACCACTCACTGCTTCACAGGGCTGCAGCACATCTCCAGATCTCAGATCTTCCCCCACCTGCCCAGTTAACCCCCAGCTGTGCCGATGGGGCAGCATCTCATCCTGTAGGAATGGGCTGCACCAGCCTGCCCCAGCCAAGCTCAGCACACACACCCCCTCCCCTCTGCCCTGAGGTCCAGCCACCAGACCCAACCTCCCTTCCCAGCCCAGGAGAGCACCATCTGGACACTCCCAAGGCTGCAGACAAGCAGGAGTCACGGCTTGGTTTGAAGAGCCAGCCTTCAGTCCTTAAGAGGAAGGGATCTTCCTTACCATTCTGAACTCCTATGGTAGTAATAGCCCTCTATAGATGCTGCTGACTTCTGGAAGCAGATGTAATAGAAACCAGCAAAGGAAGCACCACTGATGTCTTTGATAGTGTGATCTGGGACTAGGAACTGCTCCTGCACACAAACACAGACCGTATTTTAAAGTGCCAGTCAAACACTACCCCCCTCCCATCTGCCCCCCCCCCCAAACTGAGTATCAGCACCCTGTAACACAAAGCCACTCCTGGCTGAGCATTCCCTGCACCTGCAGCAGCCCAGGCCATGGACCAGTATGTTCTTTCACAGCCTGCTGCTGTAGGCACCTTACAGGGCATCTGACAACTGAGAGCAGAGCCAGTTTAGAGCACACAAGATAGTTTCAGCTCAACACCTGCCCACTGCAGATCAGAGGCCAATTGAAAACTCAGGATTCAGAGCTGCTTGATGAAGAGAAGGCTCAGAGAAGATCTTACTTTAGCCTTTAAATACTTACAGGGGGCTTATAAGGAAGGTGGAGAGGGACTTTTTACCAGGGCCTGTAGCATTAGGACATGAGGCAAGGCTTTTAAGGGCAGTTTTAGATTAAATACAAGGAAGGAATTAATTACTGTGAGGGTGGTGAGACACTGGAACAGGTTGCCCAGAGAAGCTGTGGATGCCCCATCCCTGACAGGGTTCAAGACCAGGTTTGTCAGGGCTTAAGTAACCACAAGATGTCCCAGCCCACGGCAGGGGAGGGACCATGTACTAGATGATCTTTAAAGGTCCCTTCCAACCAAAACCTTCCTGTGATTCTGATTTCCCCCTGTCACAACTGCATGAGGCTTGTATAGAGAAAGGAATCAATCCAGCTGAAGGGCAGAGAGGTCCAGACTGGCCTGTCTGCATCAAACACGCAGGCCCCACACAGAGACTGAGGACATCAATGCTCTAATCCTCTGCAGCATCACCAAGCAAGATTTTCCTGTTGTGTTTTTAGCCATGACTGCAGCCCTTAAGGATGCAATTAGCTGGCTAAACAAGAGTCACACTGGAATTTGCAAGTATGGTGGGTTGCAAGGTTGGTAGGGTCAGATCTTTCATTAAACCAGCGTAGCTGAAGAAGCTTTCAGGCATCACAAGCCTCTCTGAGTTGCTTGTAAGGAGCTGCTCACAAGCTTCAGAGAAGGAGATAGGCAGAGTTTACCTTCCATCTCATGAAGACATAGTCCCCATTTTTCAGATCCTCATAATCAAAGTCATCAGAGTTAAATGTTTTTGCATACTGGTAAAAAGCCTGGAACTTCCCCTGAAACACAAAAAGAAACAACTCAGGATGCTTATTCCAGGAGTAAAGCTCACTAGTGCCAGCTATTTAGGAGAGAAGAACTGCAATAGAACAGGATCTCCTCACTGAAAGGGCTGCTCTTCCCTTGGAGCAGTGTTAAACACACACCTCAGGCCTAGCATGGGGGAATACAGAGGATTGCCAGATGCCCACAGCCATATCCAGCCCAGGTGGAGAAGCTCCAACACTTGGAGAGGAAGATACTGTGACAGAAGCACAGTAAACATCAAAGTCTGGCAAGCAACAGCAAAGGTCAAGGCGGGGAAGCAATCAGCTGGGTGCTGTGGCCCTGATCCAGGGCACAGCAGCAGACACACCCTACCCTGAGAGGAGGGTTGAGGTGGCTGAGACACAGGTACAAGTGGCTCAGCCTATGCTGGGGGGGGGGCACCTCTCCCCTTCCCTGCTCCATTTTGTGATAAAAACCTTCAAAACAAGGAGTGTGCTCTCCTAGGGAGCTCCAGAGATGGGGTTGCTCCTGCTCCCTCCCAACCACAGGGCCAGCTAGTGGAAAGACACCCTCTCCCTTCACCTGGATCAGAGCCAGCAGCCTGCTGAAGGGACTTCTGGTTGCAAAGATCCCAGTGGTGAAGGAAGGAGGCACCCAAAAGGGAGAGCTTCCTCCATGGGCACACTCTGCATCTCACCTCCAAACCAGCTGCTCAGCCAGGACAGCGACAGACCCACACCCACCCCTCAGAGTTCCTTACCCAGTGTTTACGATCCACATCTTCATCAGCATCCCACTTGCGTGTCAAGAAAGGGTGCTTCTTACTGATTATTTCCCCTTCAAAGAAAGTGGTGAGGGTTGGGTACTCCTAGGAGAGATGATTGAGAGGTCAGAAGACTTGTCACCTAGAGACAGAAGCTCCAGCAGACAAGAGGCACCCACGCCCAGCAAAAGCATCATCTCCCAGGCAGGACTCTGGGCAATCTGAGGCTGGTGCTCCCATCCCTGCAGGCAGCACACTGAGTCGTCCTGCCCCACACCTAAATGCTGACTCATGCAACCTCCAGCCTCTCTCCCTTCACATGAAACCAGAAGGAGCCGTGTCAGAGCTGGACTGTGGAGAAGTTCCAGCTCGACTGGGGTGAGCCAGCTCCTCCAAGAGTTCCTGTGTGATGACAGAGGTGATGTGCTGCAGCCCAAAGAAGCATCACCCCCCAGGAGACAGCTCTGACTGACTGTCTGACACCACCAGCACATCTTAGAGGATGGATGAGGAAGAAGTAGGTAACAACATGACTGTTCCTCTCAGGAACACATCACCACTGGTAGAGCACCTGAAGCTGACTGGAGGGTCAGATCCAGTTCTGCTCAGACCTTTAGGGATGCCAGATAAGCCTCCCTCGTTCAAGACCCCCACTGAGGCCCACCATACTTGCTCAAAATGCCAAGAACAACAGACTGGAGCTATTAAACTATTTAGTGGTCTAACGTACTGTACACTCAACCCCTCCACTTCCCATTTCTGGTGGCAGCTTCCCCCACCCCACCAGGAAAAAGAAAAGCCTCCACACAGCACCTTTTCTTGTTGTTTTGCAGTTAACACTCACCTCTGTAAGGCCTTTAATCTTCAAGTATCCACAGAGATAGGAGTTTTCCATATCCACATGCTAGAAAAGAGTGCAAAGTACAACCATAAGCGTAGGCATCAAGGCACCCAGTCGATCCAAAACAGTTTCTAACCCCTCCAAGGCTAATTTCAGCTTCAGCTGGTACAGACTCCCCACCTTACTGCCCAATGCTCACACTGGCAGCTCTTTCCCACAGCTAGGAGCCACCTGGAAAGGTCTTTACAGCTCACTTCTGTCAGCCTTCACGTCACAGGCCCCACAACGCCCCTCTGCTCACTTCCAGTTCCACCACACCTAGCCAGCATCCTCTGCCCAGAGGTCTCCAATGGGAAACAAACTCGCTCCCTCCACCTAGAAGGAAGCTGACCCATGGTTTTCTCCAAGTGAGAGCACCAGCAGCAGAATCACCCACACACCCAGCCCACACATTTCCCAGTCCACTGCTACCAGCAAACTGGTGTTCAGGTAAGAGAAGAGTAAAAAGCATCTATTTACTGGAGATAATTCAGGCTAGAGGAAGAAAGCATTGCCCTGAGCTTCACCACCTGCTTATTTAAGAGGCCTGACCCACATCTACCACGCTACCCATACTCTCTGCCCTGTACCCAGCCTGGCAGCACAGTGCACACCAAAGCCTGCTCAGAAGCCAGACAATCTCTCATTGGTTTTGAAAGGGGCCTTTTCTCCCAGATCTGATGCTTTTATGGCACCCTTCTTTTGAGTTCCAGGGCTGCATCTCCTTTCTTCTGCTGTGCAGAAGCCAGGCAGGGGGCTGCGTCTGTTCCGAGCGCCTTTAAAGCCAGGGGATTTTCCAAGCTTTTCCCTGACATCTCCAGCTCAGCCTTCAAAGCATAGAAGCCAGTTATTTGGGGGAAGTGCAAACATCAACTGTGAGGAGATGGATCTTCCCCACCTGTGCTCAAAGAAAAGCAACGATTCCCTGCGTGGGGAGGAGAGCAGGCAGCCACCTCTCCTCAGCTGACGCATGCAAAACAGCAGCAGTTTTTAGCACAAAGCCCCTGCTAGGAGGCAGCGTGCAGTGCAGCTGATCAGCCATAGGATGTCCCCACCACAGCAAACCCTGCCAGGTACGCCTGTGCTGTTGACAAGGGGAGGACTGTACGGGCTCCAACGCTGCCCCATCTGCTGACCCTGGGGCTTTCCACCACGCTGACACGTGCGTGGAGTGTCATCATTGTGCTTGCTACACATTTGCCCACAGTCTCCCCACACCCCCCACACCAGATCCCGTGCCACCAAACTGGGAAGAAAGGCCTGACTTGCAGGGTGCTCTATAGGAAAGGGTGTATCAGATGTCTGGCTTGCCCGGGTATTAACGGCCTCACACCTCGCCAGCTCTGCCCAAAGCCACCCTGCCAATGCCTGGGACTAAAAATAAAGCACACAGGGTGACAATGACTGCAGAGAGGAATGGGAAAGCCACAGGAGCCAGCATCCCGAATGCGCAGCACAGCTGGGCACTACAGCTGCCTGGCTGCATTCCTCCCACAGACAAATCGCTGCACTTTGTCCCAGGAGCCTTGCTCGGCCTGGGGGAGTCTCCTGACACTCCAAGGATGGGGCATCCCAGGTCCCAGGTCCAGCCGGGGACACGCTGTGCCAGCCAGAGACTGCAACCTGGACCCCTGCTGATTTCCAGCCAGGCCTGAAACACAGGCTGTCCCACTGGCAGGGGCTTCCCAGGACAACACCTGCTCTAAGCTGAGTCCTTAACCTTCCACCCTGTGGCACAGAGGTGCACAGCCACCCCAGAGCCTGCAGGGAACAGGGGATGGATCCCAGGTAACCCTGCCAAGGCCTGGGGGCAATGGAGCAAAGAGGCGGCGGTGGAGGGAAAGGCTTGAGGGTTTGAGGGGAAAGGAGTTAGGCTTGCTGGACCTGAGGGGAGCAGGACAGGGTCTTTCCCCTGATTCTGAAAGGGAGAGTACACAGGGGGACAGAGATTCCCTCAGAGCCTGAGGACTTGCTGCCATGACTGGGCTTGACAGAACTGGGGGAATCACAGGGAGAGTTCGCTGTGTCAGTGGGGGCACAGGGCAGGAAAGGCCACGGGCCTTTCTTTCCAGGCCTGAGGGGGAGAGATCCCCCAAGGCACAGCTCCCCAGGGCACAGGAGTGGGACACAGACACGGGGACTAAGGGAAGGGGCTCTCTGCCAGCTCAGCCACAGGCCTCACCGGGGCTCAGGGGCTGCAGGAGACACACCGTGCCCGGGCTCCGAGGGGACGGCACACCGCGACCCGAGCCAGGGCCGGTAACCGTGGCCCGAGGGGAACGGGGGCAGCAGCAGCCGGGGAACCGGGGGAGGAGAAAAGGCGAGAGGACGGGAAGCGGGACGCCCGCGGCCCGAGGGAACCGGCGGGGCAGCGACGGCGACCGCGGCCTGAGGAGAGCGGGGCCGCGGGGAGAGAGGCGGCGGCCGGCGGGCCCCTCACCTGCATGACGACCTCCACCTCGTAGGCGTTGCCCTTGCTGCGCTGCTGCCCGCGGAACTTGGCGCCGCTGTAGAGCAGCGAGGTGGCCACGCCGGGCTGCGCCGTGTTGATGGGGGGCGGCGGCACCAGGCTGCTGGCGGCCGCCGCCGAGGGAGGCGAGGAGGCCGAGCCCGCCGCCCCGCTGGCGCGGCACCGCTCGCTCCGCACCGGCATCTCGGGAGGGTCCCCGGGCGCCAGCGTGGCCGGGGCCGAGCGCGGCCGGAGGGGGGGGGTAGGGGGTGGGGGGGGCACCGCCCGCTCCGCTCCCCGCTCGCCGAGGCCGCCGCCGCCGCCGCCGCCTGGCTCAGGGCCTCCCGGCAGCGCCTCCGCGCGCTCCCATTGGCCCTCGCGGGCGCTGCGGGAGGGGCGGCACCGGGCGCGGATTGGCCGCGGGCGCGGGGCACGCGCTTCCTCCCGGCAGGCGCGGCCGCGAGGGCTGCTGGGAAGTGTAGTGTTTGGCTTCTCTCCCCCCTCCCTCCCTCCCTCCCTCCGCGGGGACGGAGCGGCTGAGGGGTCAAACCGCGTTCACGGCGCGGATTGGCCCCGGCAGCGGCGGCGCCCTCGAGGCTGCGGGTTCCTCGCCGCGATGTGGCGCGGCTGCCGCCGGCTGCCCTGGGGCCGCTCCCGGCCCGGCCGGGTCCCTCCGCCGCTTCTGGTCGCCGCGGGGGGCGGCCCGGTGCGGCCGGGCGAGGGCCGCGCCTACGCCCCGCCGGCAGGTGAGGGAGCGCTGGGCCGCCCGGGGTCTCTCCCCCTGGCTCTGCCGGGGCTCCCCCCGCAGCTGGGGCCGCTCAAGGTCACTCGGGACCAGGGGAGGGCCGGGCCCGGCGCCCGCGGGCGGGGGGCCGCGTGGGAAGCGGTGCAGTCCGCCCCCGGCCGGGCTCCCTGAGGCCGTTCCGTGGCGGGGCTGGGTGCTGGGCCTCCCCCCGCGCCCTCCTCCTGGCATTAGCGGGGGCCGGGAGGGGAGTGTCTGGCGGCCCGGCCGGGCCCGGGGCGCCCCGGCTGGTTTCTCAGGGGGCTGGGGGCCGGGCCCTGCCGGGGGGTTGGGGCAGGTTCCGGGCTGTGGGTCCCTTCCACGGGTTTTGCTGGAAACGCGGGGGCTTGAAGGCAGTAAAATCAGTGTTGTTGTGTCTGAGGTGAGGTTGTGACTCACAGTGGGCTGTCGGGAGCCACAGATGCGGCTCAGGACCCCTCAGGGGTACCCCAGTCTCAGCCTTTTCAGAACGATGCCTCACCCGAAGTGGCGTTTCGGAGGCTCTGGAGCTCACAGGGACTGAGCCTGGGCAAATGCTGTTCCCTCTCCCCAGCAGGAATGTGCGTGGGTTTGGGGTGGGGACTAAGTGACCTGCAGCCTGGCCTGTTCACTTCACCCCTGACGAGGCAGATTTCTGGGTTTGGGATTTATCATCTGGTTGCTGTGGTCAGGGGAATGGCTCATAGATTCTTCCTGCATCCTGTGAGAGGAGCCAGGTTTTGCAACACCCAGCTCTCAGGTGTTGAGAGTGTGTGAATACGTGCAGGTAGGAAAGCAAGCTACTCCTAAAACAGAGACCCACAGTTCCCTCAGGCTCACCTTGCTGGTGGAGCAGGCGTACTCCTGAGCCAGAGCAGCATGTGTGGGCTGGAGGCAGCTGCTGAAGGTGGTTCCTCCCCTGGTGACTCAATGGCATGCTGCAGTGTGTGTGACATGTCCCCAGCACCATCCAGCTGTTACCTTGTGTGCCTGCAGTAAACCTGCCCCCGTGGGCGGTCACAGTGGAGGGAACAGTGTCCTTGCTGCTGCCTGCTCCAAGCTGTGGCTCCAGCTAGTGCATTGGCTGCAGGTCAAAGCAGAGGATGAGCTGGAGGCAGTGAGGGAGAGCGCACAGGTTGGCACTGGCTGGGTTTGTTGCCAGCAGGGGTGGAAAGGGAGGTTGCTGTGGCCTGTTCTGCCTCTGCCTCAGCTCTGCTGGGTTTCTCGTTGCTCTGAGACAGAGCAAGTGCAGAGAGTCAGCCAGAGTGGTTCAGGGACTCATTTGTCAAATGTGATCACAGTGGGAGAATCTTGAAAGGTTGATCCCAAGGGGAAAGGTCTGCTCTGGAAACTACCCCTGCCAGGCTCTGGGAGCTCAGCACAGGCCAGGTTGAAGGGAACTGAGAGTCTGGCCTGGCAGAAGTGAAGCTGGTCCTGTTCACTTGACAGCAACACTCTGGTTTTCACTGGTTTCATGGCTCCTTCCCAGCTGAGTGGAGCTCACTGAAACAGCGTAGTGCTTGGGAGCTGTGGATGAAGGGGCAGGGATTTTGTGGCTGGGCCATCTGGGCCTTGACAGTGCCAAGGGCTCCATCTGTTCTGGGCTGTGATGGGGAGAAGGGGAAGTGGCCAAACATTCTCCAACTGCCCCTCTGTCTTTGGTTTTGCCCCCAGAGAGGAAGCGGTTTTACCAGAATGTGAGCATCTCTCAAGGGGAAGGTGAGTACAGCCGCTGGCACAGGACTGAGGGGCTGGTTCCCAGGGGGACATTGTCAGCCCACACTTCTTCAGTGAGACTATGGCATACCCACAGGCCAAGCTGCATGTGGGGGTGGTTCACCACCAGCCTGTTGTGCCCTTTCCTCTTCTATAGCAAAGCTGTGTGGTGGGGAACCACACCCCAGTGCTGCCTGGGGGAAAGTATGTTGATGTGATGGTCATGAAGGGAAACTGAGTATCTCTGGTCCCAGGTTCAGTTCCAGCTCTGAATCTCCTCCTGCTGTGGGGTTGTCTGTTGTTCCTTAGTACCTGCTCCTCTTTGATTCCCCAGGATTTATACTCTGATTCCCCAGGAGGCTTTGAAATAAACCTGGACCACCGAAAGCTGAAAACACCCCAGGCCAAGCTCTTCACTGTCCCCAATGAGGCCTTGGCCATTGCAGTGGCGACAGAGTGGGACTCCCAGAAAGACACCATCAAGTTCTACACTATGCACCTGGTGAGCATGGCAGGTTGGGATGCTGAGACCTCAGCAGGGTAAAACGTAGTGTGCTGGGAGCAGTCAGGTCAAGGGAGTCAGGATTAAAGGCTGGGAAGCAAAATGCTGGGTGCTAAAGATGAGTTTGCTGGGCCACTGCAACTAGGAAAGGGCTTTGCCAGCTGGCACCCCAGAGCAAGGGTTGAGAACCACTTTGGGGTGTAAGCCTTGTGCCAGGGGTGTCTTCTGGGAATGCCTCCTCCTGTGTCCCCCAGCTCTCCAGAGTACTTGCAGTAGAACTAGCATGGTATAATCTAAAATTGGGGCAACTGTGTAGACAAGAGAATGGTCTCCAAATGGAGAGAGCACGTTGTCATGGAACTGGGGACAACAGGTCAGGAATTTGGATGGGCACTGGGGGGAACACTGGGTTGTGAGTGCAGTTAGATACTGTCTGGGGCAGAACCTGTGTCACTGGGGGACTTGAGGAGCTGGACAGTGTTCTTGGGGATAGCAAGGGGCAGGAGGAAATGGAATGAGCTCTGGAGCAGCCCGTGAGCCTTCTCCCCTGGTGCTTGATGGGACTGCTGCAGAAGGAGGCTTCTGACACCAGCGAGACGATTCCCATTACGTGAGCCACGTTCTGGCCCTGCTCCCCTTTCAGCTGCGCTTGGTTCTGTCTGCTGCAAATTCCTCTTGGCTTTGTGCAGTGGAACCTTGTGCTTGCCCATGGTTTAAACTGCCTTTGTCCTGCAGACCACACTGTGCAACACGGCGCTGGACAACCCCACGCAGCGCAGCAAAACCCAGCTGATCCGCGCGGCTGTGAAGTTCCTGGAGACCGACACTGTCTGGTAGGAGCTGGGGCCCTGCTGGCCCAGAGGCAAGCTCATCCTGTTGCAGGGTAGTTTTTGGGAGAGTGGTCGTGGGAAGTGAGGGAGAAGGACTACAGTAACTCAGTCATGGCAGGGCTCTGATCTCTCCAGGTTTTGGCCCAAGGGTTTGGATTTGTTTAGGCCAGTCCCACCTAGTGAAAGTCCATGCGTCTGAAGGGTGTACAGGGATCTGTCCCTCTCTTGAACTTTGGATTGTTGGGCAAGGGTGGGAGCAGCAGGAAATGAATTCCTTGGGGATAAGGGAGAAGCTGTGAAATCTGTCAGCTGGGGGAGCCTGTTGTCCTGGGCTGGTACAGGGAGCTCAGACTTGTACCAGTAGCAAAATGTTCTTCGTTCCTCAAAATCCCTGGGGACTGCAGGATCAAGCTGGTTTGTGCCCAGGCTCCTGTCTTACAGCCCCAGCCTTGGAGGTGTCTTGGCAGCAGTGCAGTTCCTGTGGGAGAGGGGAATGGGACTCCCCCATCTGCCTTTTTGGTCAGACTGGCAGTGGGGAGTCCCGAGGTGAGGCAGGAGGAGTGGCTCCATATAAAGAATTCCAGTGGGATCTGTCTCCTGCTCTAACTGCTAAACCTTGCTGGCCTGGGGCTACCTGCAGTTTACTGTTGGATGGTTTGCTGCTCTGTTTTGTAGTAAGATAGAATGGTCCTTTCCAAAACAACAAAAAGCCCCGAATTTCGGGAAGAGCAGGGGGGTTGTTCCCAGTCGCTGCTGCTGACAGCTGGGTGGACAGTGGGCCCTTCTTCCCCTGCTGCAGCCTGGTGGGGGGCAGCTTCCTTCCCAGCAGTGTCCCCAGCCTGGCAGGGAGCACTCTGGCAGCCTGGGAGCAAACACCCAGTGTGGTTTTGTTCCACAACCTCCCAGCTATCGTGTGGAAGAGCCACCTGCCTTGGCAGAGCTGCAGAAGAATGAATGGGATCCCGTGGTCGCCTGGGCTGAGAAAAGGTAAGAGAGGTTAAAGGTGTTTCTGTTTATGCCCTGCCCTGCTGAGGCCAGGACCTCCAGCACCTGTGACTATCAGAGTTGTGAGGTCCATGAGCCCTGTGCTTTATTAAGGGGCAGGATGATCATTCCAGGTACAACGTGGCAATTGGCTCCTCGACCAGTATCCTGGGGCCGAACATCCCAGCCAGCACCAAGGAGACCTTCGTCAGTCATCTGGCGTCCTACAACATGTGGGCCCTGCAAGGTGGGGAGCTCTCTGCTCAGACTGCACCCATGGAGGATGCAGTTCCTCTCCATGGGACAGAGAAGTGACTGTGATGTTTTCCCTCTCCTGCTGATACTCTGAGATAATCAGTGTTGAGGCTTAATGTTTTAAATCTGCAGGCCACTCCCTTAGCTGTAATTTGTTATGGGTAGAGACTCTCCTAGTGCCACGAGTGCTCAGGGTCTCACTGTGCTGGTCTGTGAGCTGTCTGTTCTACCCTGGCACAAATAACTTCTTTAATGCCAGACTTGGTAGCAGTTTTGTCCTCAGCTTTGTTACTGGGAAGAGAAATGGGCTTTAGTGTTCCATGTGCCTGTGGTTCCATGCGCTGTCCTCGCTCTTTCACCCTTCCAGCCCATTTGATTGTAAGTTATGCTGCTGAATGGCACCTAATGATAAAGGAAGGGAGTAATGTTTCCTTTGGTCAAGGCCTCAAATGTAAAACTTGAATGAGCAGCAGACAGTGAAACCCACAGAAGATACTGGCTGAGCACTTAAGGGAAGTTAATGCAGACAGGAATCGCAAAGCCTTCCTGTTCCCCCTGTATACATATTTTCTGATGAATCATTTCTTGTCCTCAGAGTTTGTAAGAGAGGTAGGCAGGGTGGAAAGGAAAGGTGTGTGCCTCCCCTGGGCAGCTGGTCAACTTCAGACCTGAGATTGAAGGTCTGGACTGGAGCTCAGGACAAGACTGACTTCAGATCCTCCCTTAGAGCCTGTCCATACACAGGCAGCTCCAGCAGTTCGGAGGTTCGAGCTCTTCTTTCCTCCCGGTTCTGCACGTCTGTGGGATGTGCCCAGGTCCCTCAGGCATCAGGCACTCACCCCCCCTGCACTCCCCCAAAGAAGGGTCTCTTGCAGGCCAGTAGCTGGTGGCGTGGCAGGAAAGAGCTCTGCTGCTTCATCAGCTGAGCCCAGCAGCTGCATCCTTTGCCAACACAGTTCTTCCAGGGCACAGCACACCCCATGCCATTGCGCAGAGCTTTCCTAGGGGCAGTTATCGATGTGGGCAGTGTAGGAGCCCAGAAAACAACCACGAATCTTGTTTGTTTTGGGTTATTCTCTTCCAGGTATAGAATATGTGATCACCCAGCTGAAATCTCTGATTCTGTCCCTGGGTCTGATTGACAGGCACATTACAGTAGAAAAAGCCGTGCTTCTGTCTCGCCTCGAGGAAGAATACCAGGTAAATGATGTTACAAAACAGCCCTATAATTCAAATAGCAATAATCTCAGCATGACAAATGCGGCTCCCACCACAAATAACTGGCAGGGGAAGTGCCTGCTATTGCAGGAGAGGTTCCACTCCACCAGTCTCCCTGTTTGAGAGAGTTTGGAGTGTGCTGCTGTAGATCAACCTCATGGGCGCAACAGCCCAGAGTGCTCCTGGGGCTGCCAGGTTCCTTTTGCAGAACCCAGACAGCCGTTTTCCTCCCTCCAATCTGAAGTGCAGAGTCGTGGCTGGCTTCTTTTGCTCTGGGTTATCTCTATGTCTGGTCAGACACCGAGCTGGTAACTTCCTTGCTAGAAACTGGCCCAGCAGAAAGCTCTCCCTGACCCAGAAGTGGCTGAAGTTGATGGGAATCTTTCTGTCCTCCATTTAAGAGGCTTTGCCTCAGAGGCCAGTAGAGATGAAGCATGTCCTTCCACCATACTCACCTGATCTCCCTACCCATGTAGCTGGTGATCGGCACAGCTCCTGGGGGGTTACCCATGTTTCACAACCATGAGGAGGGAGGCTGAGAGTTGCTGAGCAGCTCTACATATAATCCAGTTCTGGACTGACTTGCATTCCTCCTCTCCTTTAGATTCAGCGGTGGGGCAATGTGGAATGGGCCCATGACTATGATCTGTGCGAGCTGCGTGCTCGGGCAGCAGCTGGGACTCTCTTTGTTCACCTCTGTTCAGAGAGCTCAACTGTAAAGCACAAGCTGTTGCAGGACTGAGGCTGCAGGACTGGGCACGGGTGCAAATGCCCAGCTGTGAATTGCTGGTGTGAGCCAGTGGACAGAACCATCCCCCTGCCACCACGTCTTCCCTGCGATCAGCCTCCTGCTGAGGAGCTGCGACTCTGTGGAGGGCAGCTTCTCACTCGGACTGCCTGCTGCAGTGCAGCGCCAGCAGTTTTGAGCCCACAAGGAGGAAAGGTCAAGGTGGGCTTCCTTTGCATCCCTGAGACAGCAGCTCTGGCCGCTGCTGGTGTCTGTAGCTCGTCAGAGGAGCTCTCAGAAAAGAAACGGGCAGGGCGCGGCACAGACATACCCAGCATATGCCACATGTCTTCATAGCTGCCAGCTCCTGACACACACTTGTTATGGAAATCTGAAAACAGACTCCATTGCATCTGTTCTTCATCCCTCAGTGTGCCTGCATGTAACACCAGGGTCTCTCTGTTTGATTAAAGGCACGCCCCTGCTAGATACTGAAAGCAAACGCTGCTGAGTATTTCTTTGTTTTAATCACCAAGCTGTGGTGTAGGTCCTGAGCTGCCAGGCTCCAGGCAGGTGCTGGGAGGAAAAAAAAGTGTGGAGCAGAGCAGATATTACCAGGCAAAAATATCTGCTCCCTCAGCGTCTCTGTGTGAGCCTCCCCTGTGTGAGCTGCCCTGTCCTTGCAGCTAAGGAGTAGCAGGGAAAGGACTGTGCAGTCCTGGAGCAAGACTAGGGAGAACATGGGCACCTCCCATCTTCAGAAGCACTGGGCACTGAGAGCTAAATCTGCAAGATGGGCAGCCCTGGGGCTTTCTGAGAGACCTGGTCTCTTCCTGGATTGCCTGTGAAACACCCTTTCGTTTAACCTGGCCACCTTTCTCCTTGCTGCTTGCCTCCAGCAGTACTGCCTGGCCAGCATCGTTCCTCAGAAGCTGCCCACAAGTGAGCGTAGCAGCTGCTGTCACCGAGCAAGGAGGGGAATTAATGACTCCTCACTTGGCTGTTGCGAGCGGCGGCGTGTGAGCTCCTGTGGAACCATTGATTTCCCTCCCTGCTAGCTGGGGGCTGCTCTGTTCACGCTGCAGAAAGCTGCTGTT
This sequence comes from Gallinula chloropus, assembly GCF_964237585.1. Lineage (NCBI taxonomy): Eukaryota > Metazoa > Chordata > Aves > Gruiformes > Rallidae > Gallinula > Gallinula chloropus. Next base: position 5,400,398 of record NC_140100.1, read on the forward strand.
GCGAGAGGCGGTGAGAAGACAAGGCTCCCGGGCACGCAGAGCCCCCGCCAGCCTTGTGCTTGCTGAGCTGGAAACCTGCTGTTACCTCGAGGGTGGTTTGATGGAGAGAGCTCCTCTCCCAGGCTGCTGCAGCGTGCCCGTGGCTCGCAGGTTCCTGTGCTGTGCTTGCAGGTACCAGAGCTTTCAGGCGTGATGTGCTACGATGATTCAGTTCAATCAGCCGACAGCTGATCCGTAACCCCTTGTGACCAGGTCTGAGCTCTGTGTGCACGGGCTTTATGCCAACATGATGGAGGAGACAGAGCTCTGTACGCTTGCCCAGAGTCAATCAGTATCTTTTATTTGCAGTTTATAGTGGGATGGTGGGAATTTCATTTGGCCTGAAACATCCCAGGCTGTGTGGGCACAGAGAGAGAGGCAGCCGTCCCCGCAGGGTGTGCTGCCGCTGGCCTGAGTGCCCTCAGTACCCCCAGCTAAGGCAGCTGCAACAGAGCTACTCCATCAGCTCCAGGGTCTCTAGGTTATCAAGCTCCTCCTGGAGACTGTCAATGTAGTGAACAATCTCTTTGACACGGTCATGGTGTCTGTTGATCTCGTTTTGGAAAGCCTGAACAGATTGAAACCAAAAGCAGCAAATCCACAGGCATGTCGGGGACCCTGGCGAGGATCCCTGGAGCGCTGGGGGCTCCAGCAAAGGTTAGGGAGCATCTTTCCTCATAGTGTCCCTGTCACTTGGACCAGACCCATCTGTCCCCTGTTCCCCTGAGCATGAGGGTCTCTTACCTTCTCTGTCACAGAGGCCTGCCAGGAGTAGGTGTTGCTGAAGATGTCGCACTCCCGCTTATTGATCTTCAGCAGGCGGATGCCATGGGACACGTTGGCTGCGTTGACAACAGTGTTTTTGTCCACAAGAAGCTAGGAGGTAATGTGACTGGATGAGGAGGAGGGATTAGACACATGGCAAAAGCAGGAGAGCTTGGAACTAGCAGCACAGTAACTGCAGTGCTTGGGGGAAGAAAATCAGCCCTCTGTTTCAGCCTGACAAAGCCCTAGCCATCAGGATGAATCCAGAGCTTTACCCTTCACACAGATGTGTCCGGGCCTTGCTGTGGCATAACAGAGGATTATCCCTAGTACAGGTGGGGAAACTGAGGCAGTGCACTGGGCTTCACCTGCTGGAGCAGGGAGCTGCTGGCAGGACTGCCTTGCAGCACACCACAGGGCCTGAGGGCAGCTGGCATTGAAGCAAGGCTCCATATGCTCCAGCACGCCCGGCCCAGCGGGTGTGGGAAGAGGGGAATCATGCTTGGAAGGGTCTCTTCCACTAGTGGCACGAGCTGTAAATCTTCATTTTCAGAGAGTCCCAGTTTCTAATCGAAGCAGTGACTTCCCCCATGGCTCTAAATAGAGGGTGGCTTCGCTAACCCATAATGACTCTCCTCCTGCAGCCCCGTGCAGCTGTTGAACAAATGAAGATTGCTTCTCCCTGGAAATGGAAGGCAGTGAGGCAAAATGGGTGCGCAGCAGCGGTGCGAAACTGCAGCCATCTGCACAGGCCATAAAGCAGGGAGCTCCCCCAGGGGGGCTGAGGGGTCTGTTCTGTGTCTGTCAGCTCTCAATTACCTGGAGTAATGGGAGGGGCTGGGATAATGCAGGCAGAGTGAAACCAGAGAGAATGCAAAAACTCAATCACCTAGCTGCAAAGTGAAGGAATAACGGTGGCAAGCAGGTCAGCAGTGTTGCTGATGGGAGCACTGCAAGGATTGCTGTGCTTTCAGAAAGGCTCCTGGGATCTTTGGTATTGCAGCAAGATGGAGGGCCCTGTTTGAAATGTCATGTCCTGCCTCCAGATCAGCTCATGGGGCAGGAAGATCCGGGCAGGGCTTCAGGAATCACTGAGGCACACAGAGCCCTGGTGCAAGGGAGTCAGAGCTGTGTTTGGGTGCTGCTGGGGGAGCAGGGTGAATGAACAAAACCAGTGGTGAGTGCAGCAGAGATGCTGCCTGAGCGCTGTCCAGGTCAGGGCTGACTGGAAATCAGCCAGGGAAGTAAGCTGTACTGAAGGCAGGAGAGGGCCTTGCTCAGCACCTCTCCTGGGCTGCTTTCACCAGCTGGGGCAGCACCCAGCGAAACCTGCAGTGCAGTTACCTTCTGTCCTACTCAGCAGCCATGGCTGGTGGCACTCTAGTTCAGCCAAGCAGCTGGGGCGGCTTGGTTGGAGGTTATGCCCTGGTTTTGGCACGGCTCTGGCTCTACTGAGCCTGCTAGAAATCCTGTCCCTTCTAAGAAGAGCCTGTGGCTTCTTCTTCTTTCCAATTCCCTGGCAAAGACAATTGGTTTTGGTGCTCTTACCATTCGAACATCCTCTGGCAAATCTTCATCCAGCTCATTCTTGGCTGATCTCTCCAGTGTGGTGATGTAGATCTCTAGCAGCTTTTCATGGTGACGATTTTCCAGGTCCCGGCACTGGGTCACTGTACAGAAGGTGGTTAAGGAAAAAGACTGACCACAGCACTCCCTTCTAGAGATTAAATAACCTCCAGTAACTAGAGCCAGAGTGTCTGCACAGCAGGCCTGCACAGGACAGCACCTGGCTGCTGCCAGAAGGTGCTATGATGTCAGGATATAGACTTGCTGCTCTTAATTGCACTTCACACGCATTGGGGCTCATCCTCACTGTATTCTATTAGGCTGAGCTGGGGGTGAGCTGAGATTTGTGAAGGGAACTGAAGGAGGCCTCCCAGGAAATAAGCTAAGCTCTGAACACGTCAGTTATTTGCACAAGGCCAACAGATGTATGCATTGATGTATGACAGCCTGACCTGTCACCAAAGCATTTTGGAAGTGTCTTCTCACTTTGCTCCAGAAGACTTCAACACCACAAAGATGAAGGCTGTTTAACAACACTTCAGGAAGAACTGTAGGTATTTCCTTGGCTGCTGTGGCAGGAATGCACATAGGAAACAGTCCAACCAGATCTTCCCAGGGTTGTGTTATGTTTGTGTGGAGAAGAAAGCAAGATTCCCAAGGGGTAGAAAGCTGTCTAAGTCCTACAGACTTTTCAGCCCAGGAGAACTTAGATCCTGTTTTGCTCTCCACTCTCCACAGAAAGAAGCTGGGCACCTTAAATGACTGTTCCTGCAAAGCTGGGAAAAGTCCTTTTCTGTTGATTAAAAAAACCCCAACACAAAACCAAATCAAATCAAATTCTATACTGATGGCTCATTTCTGGATTTAGAAGTGAGATATACATACAGCACTGGGAGGTCCAGGCCAACATACTGTGAAAAGGATATATTCCTTTAACATTTTCAATGAATGTTGATGCTGTGACAGCAACATTTCTTTTAAAATCCTTTATTAGTTCCTTAACAGAGGGAAAAAGAGGAAATATTACAATGAAAATTTGCATAAACATAAAAGGGAGTCAGGGAGTCTAGGAAGAGGCTACAATTGCTTATAATTTGGACTCTCTGCTGTTATTAGCACAGTCAGAAACTCAACTGCCTCAAGCATTTAAAGTATTTTGAAAGTGCTGTAAGATTTTAGGCTGAGAGAGTTGAGCTTGTTCTGCTTGGAGAAGAGAAGGCTGTGGGAGGATTTTATAGTGACCTTCCAGTGCCTGAAAGGTGCCTATAAGAAAGCTGGGGAAGAACTGTTCCCGAGGGCATGGAGCAACAGGACAAGGGGTGATGGTTTTAAACTCAAAAAGGGGAGATTTAGGTTGGATATTGGGAAAAAAAATCTTGAATGAGGGTGGTGGATCACTGGCACAGGTTGCCCAGAGAGGTGGTGAAGATCCCATCCCTGGAGATATTCAGGGTCAGGCTTGATGGGGCTCTGAGCGACCTGATCTAGTGAAGATGTCCCTTGCTCACTGCAGGTGGTTGGATTAGATAACCTTTAAAGGTCCCTTCCAACCCAGTGCAGCCTATGATTCTATGATTTTCTTTCCTCATTCAGAGACAGAAAACCCAAACGAGCTCATTGGAGAGAACCTGGCTGGGCGATACCCTTATCCAGTGTCGGGAGCAAGTGCCCCCTTCTTACCCCCACCTAGGTAACACCCAGAGAGCACTGTACTCCCATGTCCCACCACACTGCAGTCCCCCTGTATACATGAAGAGCCCCTTGTTGGGAGCACAGCCAGTGCCTGGGCTCACTGCAGCTTTTTAGTCCTCAGAAACTCAAATCACTGCTGCCTGTTACCTCTCTCAAAAACAGCTGCTGGGGAATCAGTGTGGCACTTCATGCCTTGAGACAAAGGGTCATACAGAGCCCCCCAAATCCTGCCAGTCTGGGAGGGCATGCAGGGAGGAGTCCTTCTGAGGGACTGCAGGTACCTGAGGACCAGTTCAGGAAACACTAAAACCCCCAATCCCCAGGCAGGGAGGAATCCATTTTGAGCTGCTGCTCTCTGTCACACACATTCACAAAACTGTGTTTGCTTGCACACAGGTCACAGCTCCTGCCTGCTAATTTTTAAACACAAGACTTTTAAAAAAATTATTATTATTATTTAAATGAAGATGCACATCAGCAGCCCTGCCCTAGTTTTTGAGGAAAAGTCTGGGGAGGAAAAAAAAGGCAGCTATTATGCAAGCAAGTGCAGTAAGCTGAGCAGGAATGTGTGTAATCTTATTCACAGCAAAGATCAGCTTCAAAGAATTACACCTCCAGAATCCCAAATGCATACCCCATGCCATGCAGTAACTTCTGTACACAGACCTATAAAATGACTGAATGACCCCAAGTCCCTTTCTCTAAAGTCGAGGAAATCAGCTCAGATAGATGTGAAGGACTTACTGAGCTCTGCTCTGAGAAACAGAAATCCCTTGCAATGCTCAATGTCCAGGTGCTGATCTCACCCAGATCAGCTCTGAGCAGACAGAGTATGATGGAGACAAAACAGCCTGACTGCAAGACCTACACCCTCCTCTTTCTGCAGTGGGTTACTGAACACAGGGGGGCAGCAACAGAAAAATTACCCCCATCCCCACGTTCTGGACATGAGGTTTCACAGGTATGTAGGTACATGCTGACCCTTACCTCCATCTGGTCAGCAGTCAGCATTTCCAAGGTCATGAGTGCTTCTGACAGCTGAAGTATGTCCTCCTTGTACTCATCTCGTTTAGACTCAGCAATATCATAACTAGTGGCATTGTGAATCTCAGCCAGCCTCTAAACACAGAGATACATAAATTACTTATGGTTTGTGTTCAGCACTCCATTGCAATTTAATTAACTTGTTACATATGTGAGAAAAGTTCCTGCTGCTGATTAGCTGAAATGGAATGTGATGATTCAGGAAGTCTCCAGATTTACATACTGGGTACTCAACAGTGCTGAGGTATGCTACTGTGTTAATGATCCAGGGGCAATGCAGGGAAATTGGTGGAAAAGCTTCCTCATCCTCCAGTCAGCAGAAGACTTTGCCCCTCCCAGGCTTCCAACTTGGGGTCCTCTTCTCATAAATTTCAAGTCAAAAAATAAAATTAGATTCTTGACATCACTGGCCACGAAGAAGAGATTAACAGTTACTCCACAGAAAGAAATGCAGGCCTCAGTCCTGATCCCCTTCATGTCAAGGAGAATCTTGATTGACTTCCGTAGGGTCAGGATTTAGTATTCTGAATATGGAATACCTATCATTGCCTGCCTGCCTCTTACAGCAAGGATTTATTGCCCTTCAGAATTAAATATTGACGTCAGTTTTGTATCAGACAAGATTTATGATTTCTTGGATCAGAAAAAAAAAAAAAAATCCTCTTGTGCTGAGCAAAGTCTTATTTTCAAGTCTGCCCAAAATAAGGTAACAGCCAAACATTAATAGGAGGGGGGAAAAATATGTGTTTTAAGGTGTCTTGTCCATTTCTCCTGAGAGGGAACGGAACAGGCTAAAGTAAAGAATCCTGACCAAAGTCATCGCTGAGATTTGTGTCTGAGGATGGACTAGATCACCCACATTTTGCAGTGTTAAAAGCAGGGTCAGAGGAAATCAAGGTATCTTCTTTTCTGATGTAAACAAGTCAGGAGACTGGAGAAGCTCCCCAGCTGCCCCAGCTGCACCTCTGGGAGCACCGACTTCAGAGGTCAAGGCCTGGAAGGCTGCTTTGCTCCTTAACTGACTTCAGAGAGCAGAGTTACTTTACAGGTGACTTGATCTTACATGAAGGATTACAGCAAGACAGACAGCCCCTACAAATGGCTTCCAGGTTTCAGCCTGCTGGGAGGTGCTGTTAAAGTACCACGTTCAGGTTTGACACCAACTCCTCCAGTAGTTACATGAAAACTGTCAAGCTGACCACCATGTCCTCTTCTTGCAGCTCAGTCCATAGCTGAGCCTGCAGGTCATTGGACAAAGGGCCAAAATCTGGCCTCACCCATGCTTCTTTGGGTTTGATTTGGGGTTTTTAGGGGTGGTTTTTGCTATTTGTTTGCATTCTGTGGATTATATTGTCTTAAATGGAAGATATATTGGGAATTCAAGTGCAATGAACTGAATATATCAATAAAGCTTTATATGTTGCCTTCTGGTGAGGCTGCAGAGTGGTGTGTGGAGTAGAGCTGACAGAGTCAGTTTGCCAGCATGAGTCAGCAAGGTTCAAGGACCTGGGTGCAGAGTGACTCAGCAGCCTGCCAGCATGTGACAGGGCACCTAAATAAAAGTGACCTGGTTTTCAAAGGGAGCCAGCGCTCGTGACTCTGCCTGGTGTCAGTTGTCAGGGCCTTGCTCTGCTCAGCTGACAGTGTTACCAGGCTTTAGTTGTGCCTCTCTGTGTGTGTCCCTGTGTCCCATTACTTTTTTCTGTGGAAACAAAATAATCATCCATCTATTATACGTGGTCAGAAAGGGACCCAGCTAGAAGCTGCACCCATGCAGCCACAATGGGTGGCTGTAGCTGGGTAGGATGAAAAAAAAAAAGAGAGTTTCTGCTTTAAAAAGACTAGAAATACATTAGAATAATGTTAAACTTTTTTTTTTCCCAAAGTTCTTTGAGCTGTTGTTGACAAAATGAACCGAAGCAGAAAATTACTTGAAAACAAGCTGAATACCCTGCAATCTCCTTCCTTTTCTTCCCCCTTTTTCCATCAAGGAAGAGCTATTGGAGGCATCAAAGAGAAGGGGAGTAGCAGTAAATCTAATAAATAAATACATGTTTAAATCAACTTCATCAAAAATATTAAAACTAAAAGGTTGAGCATTTCCATTTTCTTAAAGCTGGGTAACTTTTCTGGATGGCAAAAGAAAAGTGAAAAAACCCAACAAAACCACCCACGTTTATATTGAAACCCACCCACCATGGGGGGACCTCATTGCAGCCTTCCAGTCCCTGAAGGGAGCAGAGAAACAGGAGGGGAATCAGCTTGGGTAGACACTGGCAGGACAAAGGGGAATGGATTGAAGCTGAAGGAAGTAAGGTTTAGGTTAGATATTAGGGGGAAGTTCTTTCCAGAGAGAGTGGTGAGGGGCTGGAACAGGCTGCCCAGAGAGGGGGTGGGTGCCCCGTCCCTGGAGGTGTTCAGGGCCAGGATGGATGGGGCCCTGGGCAACCTTGTGTAGCTCCAGGCCTGGAGGTTGGTGGCCCTGCCTGTGGCAGTGGGGTTGGAACTCTGTGATCCTTGGGGGTCCCTTCCAACCCAGACCAGTCTGTGATTCTATGTTTAGCCACCTTTTTCCTGTACAGCCTTGAAGAACGATTACATTTATGTACAGTAAGATAATACTGTGACATGGTAGTTGGTTTTGCTTTGCCCAAAGGGCTGAAGCTTTGATTCCCAAATTCTTTTCTGACATAAAGCACCCAAAATTGCTTATGTCATTAGATAACGTAACCTTTTTTGTTGGGATAGATTTATATTGTAACAAACATGTATGGAAATATCAGTGGTTGAACACTGAAAAGTGGCTGCCCAGAGAGGCTGTGGAGTCAGCCAGCTGCAGGTGCCCTGCTTGATCAGGGCAGTTGGATCAGGTGTCCTTCAGAGGTCCCCACCAACCTCAACCGCTCTGTGATTCAGTGATGAGGGCTCAAGTCCTGATTCCTATTACAGGAACGTAAATCCAGAATAATTTCCCTAATTTTAATGGAGTTGCCCTTGTTCTCAACGGAATTAAAAGCTGTGAGATGATACAGAGATATCACGTATCAAACACACAGAAAGATAATGCCATTACCCTTTCATTCCGAGTTTTGAAGTCCAGGATTATTTTCTGGCCTTCTTGCCGGGTGGCTGTAAATGCTTCCTGAAGGCTTTCATAGAAATCAGAGACTTTGGCTTCTCGTTTCTCATATTCTTTCAGACCATAGTTAAACAGTTCCTCACAAACCAAGACAAACTCCTTCCTGTACGTGACACCAGAGTCAAGGTATTTTGCTTGTTCAGTTGAGCAACACGGTATGTTCTTTCTACCTCTGCAAATTTGAGCAAGGAGAGTTACAAGCTGCTGTTATGTAAAGTTGGTGGTTCTTGCTGGGAGCAGGCTGCCAGGTATTCTGTCTGTGGCAGGACAGGGGTCACTCATTCACATTTTGTGCATAGGATTTTGCTGCCTTAAGGGTGGCAGCTCAAGGGGGAATAAAGGCCTTGGGGGAGGTGGGGGGGGGGAAGGAAATACATATACTTGTCTGACTCCTTCCTGACACAGCAGTGGAATGAAGCATACAACCCTATCTGTCTTCACAAGTGTGAATACACTGCCTGTGTAGTTAATAAATACAGCTCCGGAGCCTACAGCCAGAGCACAGAATAAACTACTGACTTGGTAGCATCACAAAAATAACGTCAATTTTTCTTCTGCTATTATCTTGGCAATGGAATTGTTTCTAGAGTCTATTGTAGTTAAGCCGTGATGCATTTTCCCCCAACAGTGTAATGCAATTTTAAGGAAGGTCAAGTTACTGGCCTTGACAATGCTCTATTAATCTGAATGAGAAAAGCAAAAAGGAAAGAAAGTGTCTGCTTCCCCATCCCCTGTGTAGGAGCAATGATCAGAAAAAAGCCCTGGCCTGAAAACTTCATGTTGCCAGCTCTGGCAGGTTGTGAGATATGCGACTCATATCATTCTGATTAGTCTGTTCCTATCTCCTACCGCTTCAATTTCAACACGGTTTTAGCGGCTGCGCTCCTACAATCTATCTGACAGAGATTTATCTTATAGCTCATTTGAAACTTTAAGTGGATTCCAGACTTAAAGAAAGTACAAAGCCTTGATTCTGGAAGGGTCAGAAAAGAAGGCTACCGAAATTGTGTTTGATTCAAGCGAAGGGAAAGGAACATGGTAATGAGGGCGGTGAGAAGTTAAAGCCATGGAATCTCCTGACCTGTTGGTGACAGGAATGAGCAGTTTTACAAACGGGACATTTCAAGCTGGGTTGGCCAGTTTGCTAGTACTATAAACCATTTGTTTGTGGCCCTTGTATTTCATGAGCCAGCAAACCTTAAAGCTCTCAGTGGTCTCCTGGTCTTGCATTGGGGCTTTTTTTTTTTTTGTACCATTCCAAAACCGAACACAGATGGTCTCAGATCTCAGATCAATGCAGCTTTCAGCCCTGGACAAAAGCAACAGATGAAGAGTCCTTGTGGATGCACCTCCTTCTTAACTCAAGGCTTTACATTTTAGCTGTAGGTATTCTAAACCTGGGAAGGATATGCCTGCAGCAGGTCATCCACTCCGGGGAGGTAAGCCAGTCTGGCAGCTTCTGTATCGTCTGCATACATACTGTCAAACAGGAATGATCCATTCAGGTACTCAACAAAGGCTGCCTTTGAAGAGAATCAGAGCAATATAAGTAAAATAGCGAGCGCAAACCTGCTGCCAGTCCTGAGGATATGTCTCTCCTATAAGCACTTCACCAGCAGAGGAACGCTGGTGCAGACAGAGTGATACCAACACAATAGATACACCAGCCCGGGCATGAAAGCACTGGAGTGAAAACCACCCTGGTGACTTTGCTGCTAGAACTCTCTAGCCTAAGGATAGAAAACACTGTTTAATCTTATATAAGCCACTGACACATGCAACCACGTATTGCAAGGCTATTAAGCCTTTGAGATAAGGAGTCGGTGGACTTTAGGGAGGGACAGAGGGGAAAGCTGCAGGTGTTCTCCCTGTCACTTAACCACCCACAGCTCTTCAGCCAGGCTGATCTTACAGAGGTCTGGAATAACAAGCCAGACCATAAGTGAAAGCACCATTCTGCCTGGTCTTGTTTTCAGTCTGTTCAGAGGACTGCAGTGATCTCTGAAAGCCCTGAAGAGTTTAACCATAAAACTAATGAAAAGCATTAACTTAGTGTGAAGGAGAAAAAAAAGTCACTGCACCATGAAAATGCTAACAGCTCCCTCAGACCTGTAATTTTCTTAATCTCACGTCAGGCTGATAAGATCCTCAGGTATGATTTACTATTTAGGTTTGCAGGGTCTGTATCTGGAGTTTCATTGTTCAGCCAAAAGAATTATGTTCCCCCACGTCATGTGTATTCCCCAGCAGTTCCTCTTTTCATTCAAAAGATGAGATTCAGAGATCACAGAGATTAATCCTAGCCTTAGTCTTAGCACAGCCGATGTTAACCTCTCATTAAATCTTCAAGCAGGTAAAAGAGAAGTCAATATCCGCTGCGCTTCGTTCTCCTGAGACAATACACAAGCAGCCAAAGAAAACAGACCTTGTGGTACTCCAGCTCTCTCTGCTTTGCCTTGTTTTCCTCCAGCTGAGCCAGGGCCTGAGCCTCCTTATGTTCCAACGGCTCAGTAAGATCTTGATACTTTGAAACAGCAACTTCTCGCTGAGAAATGTACACAAAGAAAATATTTGTATTAGATGATCCAGCACTGCCTGACAAATCTGGGAATAAGCATTTGATCTTTCTAGAACACGCACCTGAGTGACAGCTGCATCTCCGTTTCTTTGGGGGCTTTTTATTAAACCACTAATGAAGTTTCTAATCCATTCCTCATCCCATTTTTTTTTTTTCTTGGTATGTTACTCTGACTCTGCATTCAATATATCTGAGCCAATTCAGGCCCAGGAAACGTTTATCTTCCATTTCCTCATCTTTAGGATTGTTTTTGTCTCAGTCCTTCTAGAATTTGAGCTCTGATTAGATCAGGGAGTTTAATACATTTACTGGGGAAGAGAAGGCTCTTTTGGGGAGTGAACAACAAGGTAGTAGCAGGGGCAAGAACTGAATTAGCTTGAAACTGAAGCTTGGCAAATTTAAGTGTGTGATTCTATGATGCATGGTCTGTATGAGCAGGGACTGGACTTAATGACTTGGAAAACCCTTCTGGTCTTACGGTAAGAGGAAAGTATATGCCAAGGACAGCTCCTGCTCTGCGCCAAGCAAACTTACAATTAATCATGTTCTTTGGTTACTTAAAAGGAAAAAACCACAGAACCCCAAACAAAAAAATCCCTCTTTGTTCCTTTGAGCCCCAAGATCAAAAAGCAGCCCCTCAGGTCACCGGTGTGAAGCACTGTCCTGTGCTCAGTGGGTTCAATGGCACCTGCTTGCCTGATGTCCTGTCAGCCTGTGGCTGAAACAAACAGCTCAGCGAGCAGCAGGACCATGGGCCTCCTTTCCCGTGGATCATCAAGACTGATCTCCTCCGAGACTGGCTGGTCCCTGAGAAGGCTTGCACTCACACTGCAGGCTCTCTGTAGCAGCGTTAAGCAGGCCCCCTCTCCCACACACAGCTGCTGATTCTCACAGAATCTGTGAAGACATCATGCCTCTGACACCTCTGCCTCTCTGTCAGATTTGATAGAATTTGGCCTACAGGTTCACAGCTGTTAGGTGGAGGCAGAATAAACACTGCACGTTTCTGTAAGCCTAATTTCTGCAGGGAACCTGCCCTGAATGCTAGCATAATGCTGGCATGCCAACAAAGCCAACGCTCTGTAAGAGCTGTTTCACAAGCAGGGAATGCAGGAATGCTTACCGTGGTGTCACTCACGAGCTTGAAATCCAGATAGACCAGGTCTGGAAGATGAGCAACGACAAACAGCGTGTACTGCTCATCATCGCAGAAAGGGTTCCCAGAGAGATTCAGTGTCCGTAAGTTTTTAAACCTCCTGAGATAGATCACCTATGCCAAGGGGGAAAGAGATGCTGTACATCCCAGGGCTGGGGAAACACACACAGCCTGTAAATTCTTTGCTCTTATTACAGTTCTGTTTGCAGTACGGATCCTGCTCTGCTGCCAAGCATGGTCTCTGATAAAAGGTGAGTTTCTAGTGCTGTCACAGGAAAGGAAAGACTTCAATTCACATTGTGAATATATAAATGATGGATGCAAAAGAAGGTGGATGGGGTGGACAAATCACAGATCTTAGACTGGTGAGCTGCCCTCGAAAGAACCCCAAACAAATCCTGGTCTCCACCCCTTCCTTTTCTCACATGTAGCTACTTATTCCTTTTCGAGCTTTCATGGGAACCATCAGGAATTTTGCCATGGCTGAGGGCAGTAACAGAACCAGGCCCCCATGAGTCAATAATCTAAAAGAGAAATAGCTGTAGCTAGCACTTAACACCAGGAGAACTTACCAAAACTGTAAATCAGACTACTCAGAGGCAGTGAAATCCTAAAGAAAGTGTTCTCCTCTAAGGAGGAGCTCAGACACAGCAGCAAACCAGAGTTTTAGATTCTTTGAGCCTCTGACAGGGCACATTTGCAGACAGCAAGCACTCACATCTTCCATGGTGGTCAGGTTGTTGTTTCCAATGGAGAAAATCTGCAGCTCTTGCAGTGTGTCCATGTGCTCAATTCTGGATATTCTGTTATTGTAGAGACTGAGGTCCTGCAGTTTGACAAGGGTGTCCAGGCCCTCGATTACTTCAATATTGTTGAAAGACAAGTCTGGGGAAGAGTTTAGAGATCAAATGTTTTACAAGCATTTAAAACTGAATGCCCTGCTTCAGACCTTGCATTTAGTCCAGTTCTTGATTCAGGAGGTTATGTACATTGTTTTCCTTGGGATGTTCAGTGTCCCACAGGAAAGGTTCAGCATTAAATCATCATTCGTTCCCATCTCCTCCTTGCAACTCTCCAGGCAATTGTTAAATGAGAGGAACAGTTGAAGGTATTCCATGTGCAGTTCACATACACAATCTGAAAGTAACTTCTATCTTATGGGGACATACCCCCCCCCCAAAAAAAAAGAAGGGGGGAAATGCCTCAAAGGGGGGTATTTCTCTGACAAATTGGACACTCCCTGCCTTGTTTCTTGCAGGCTTTTGCCAGACACACCAATGCCTGGTCATGGTCATGGTCATTCCCACAGGACCAACATATGCCAGTTCCACACTCGCAATCACCCTGTTGTCACTGGATAAACTCAGTTGAGCTATTTCACTCATTGGTATTTCCCCTTCTCCTGCCAGAACATCTATCTAGAACCTACATTCATCATGGCTAAGGGCAGTAACTGCCCTCAGGCCAGAACTGAGTGCCCTCCAAAGAGGGTTGATGTGGTTACCAGCTGTCAGTATCACGCCAGCCCCTGGACAGCTAAGACACTCAGGCAGCAGCTGCTGAACCACTGCAGCCTTTGGGCAAACAAACCCCATTAGTGTGCCTCAAAACATGCCACTTACATTGTGGGGATCAGCTGTTGATTCACAAGTGCACTAGTTATCTGTGCAGCAGCACAGGGCAGACAACTGGGTGGAAGAACCCACCAGACATTTCAAGATGTGCTTATGAGCCAAAACCCTGCGTGCTGTTTGCAATGGTGGCTGAGGATACGGTTACTCTGCCAGCCAGCAATGTGGCTACAGCTCCCAGGGAACACTCTAAGTGATGAAATTGTAGCAGCAAGCTTGCTGATCTGCCCAGCATCACAGCCTGCACCCCTGTGTGATGCTGCTGTCAGTGTGCCAAGTTTTTAGTTAAAGAGGAGTCACATAAGACTACAAGGATGGGCACTTCTTGGGACAACGGTAATGACACATGTAGGGGTAAAGACACTGTTGCCTTTCAGTGGGTTCTCATCTGCAGAATGCCAACATTACCTCTGAAAACAGAACTCAGGCTTCTAAATCACAGAGGTGTTTCCATAAAAATTTCTGAGACTCACCTCCAAATATGAGTAAAACCCCTGGAAACAACGTTGAAATCTCAGCTTCCTGCTCCTGCCACACCAAACGTATTAAAAGCAGTTTTTAAACATTTGAAGGATTGTTTTGCAGTTCTGATATTCAGGCATTTTGACATTTGACAGTCAAATGAGGAAACACAGACAGCTGACAGCCTTCCCTGGGAAAGCTCCTATCAGTCGTGTTTGAGAAGGAACGAGACATCCTGGCTTTATCACAGATTGCTCTGCACCTGCATAGGCATCCAGCCTCGTATGCCTCTATCTTACCAAGCCATACAAGGTGAACCAGACCCTCCAGAGCTTCTATCTTCTCAATGATGTTGTTGTCCAGCTGCAGTTTAGTCAGATTCTCAAACTGCCAGAGATTATCAATCTGCAGAATATCTAAAGCCACAGGAAAAAAAAAATAAAAGGAAGAAAAAGAAAATGGCTTTTCATGTGAGACAGCTTTCAGTTTAGCAGACATGCTATCTTGCACAAGGAAAACACGTCCCATCCTACCTCCAAAATGATTTTTAGTGGATTACAGTGGCATGTGACGACTGCCCTAGAGAGCCAAGAGGTCCACTGGCTGGATGAGATTTCAGCCCAGTTAACCTCAGTGTCCTGCACCAGCGCACACTGCTCATCAGCGATGCCAACGAGTCGCTGAGGGGATGCTGACTACAGCCCTGCAGTCAGGAGTGGCTTACAAATCTGCTACCCAGAGGCCTTGACCTTCATTTTCCTTTCCAGCTACAAAAGGGAGGTTTGGGATGAGACTCTGCTTCTCTCCATGTTCGCAGGCCAGCTACTGCTTTTGTAAATTACTCTCCTGCTCCTGGGATTCTCAGCACAGGAGAGCAGGTAGGTGTCTACTCTTTCTGTGAAGGCTGCAGTTTAGAACTAATCAATATCCCTGCATTTAGCTTTCCAAAAACAGAATCACAAGGGCAGGCCATTAGGCACTACAGCAAAACATTAGGACCAAGGTGACAGAAAATGCAGAACATGCTCACTCCAAATTCTCTTTCTCCCCTTCCGTGGCTTCCCAGAAGATTTTGTTAGCTGCTCTGCTGTTCCAGTTGTTTAGTGAGTGCAGAGTAAAGCAAAGAATCACACACAGAGTTCTGTGCTTCACATTTGCCATCGAGTACATGCAGGATGGGGTCACGGGGAGCCTGTCCTACGGCGTTCAGCCAGGGTGGGCATTATTTTACTGGAGCACACAATGAATAATCAAAAGCAGGTTGGTTTTCTTTTTCCCCCTGAAATCACAGACCCCCAAATACTCAAATATTGAGCCAAACGTTCTTCCTTTTCATTTTTCGAATGCAAGTTTATGAGCGGTTTGACAGGAGGAGACAAGCTGTGATAATGCTGTGAATGACCAGAGGAAGCCACCGAATGGGACTGTAATCACCATCATCGACCAGACAGCTCTCCCATCACGGCCAGCCATGGCAGAGCCTGTGCCCATCCACAGAGGGCCCAGCAGGCCTGTGGCCTGTAGGTGTCACCACAATATAAACGTTCAAGGCGGGAGGCGCTGAGGCTGAGCAGCTCTGAGGTTACCCCTCAGCCACAGCTTCCCAGCTCCTGCTGGCGCTGCTTCCTACAGCTGCGACTGAAAGCAGGAGTCCAGGTGTTCCTCTGCACATAAGAACCCCAAGCTGATAATGATCGTTGAACTGCCGTCCAGCCACCCCGTGCTTTATTCTATTACCTTCTAAGAAGAGAAGAAGGAAAACGTGTATATACCGATACTCACTTCTAAAACCGAGCTGCAGCTCTGTCACATCTTTGAAGTTTGTACCTTCCCGTTTGGCAAGCTTTCCTGTGTCCTCTGGCCACAGCTCTTCAATGGCTTTCTGGACCATTTCATCATCAATAACGTTTGGCCCGATGCTGTTGTACGACTGACTCATTTTCAGAGTGTATCAGCCTTAAAGGACAGAAAAGAAAAATAAATTAAATCACCACCTGGCTCCTATTTCCAACGTTCATCGAACGGGCCTGGCAGTGCTGAGGAATCAAGAGCACAGCTCAGCATTAAGAAGATCTAATACCTCACAGCTGATACCAAACACGGACCTGACTTTTGTCACAACGTCACTGATGCGACTCCAGGCGCAGCCTTACAGCCTGAGCACTGCAAAGTAGCTGGGCACAATCACACACAAACATCCCACCACACTTGAGTGCTTTCCACAAAGAATGCCAGAATTTGGCCAGGTAAACAGGCCAGGAAAGGAGGCCCTGTGCAGCACAGATGAATGGCAGTGGTCCATTACATGGCAGTCACCTGTTGCTGAAACCCATCTTCATTCACGTTCAAGGTCCTGTGTGCTACCTGATCTACTTTTAAAAGATAAGCCTCGTTATTGGCAAGTTTGATTTACAGAGTAAGCAGCAGGTATTTATAGCACAGGAAAATTAACAGCTGCTCACTAAATTTCAAACACCAACATGGTAATAAAAGTGGTGACAAATTTGAGGGAGGAGAAACATTGATAAACAGTAACAGTAATTTCCTGAAGAAGGCAGGATCCATAGGAAATGGAATCCAGATCCATAGGAAAGGCTATCAGGTTCAGTCAATATATAGAACTGGCCACAAACACCTTTGCTTTGGCAAACAGGCAATTATATCAGTTAAAACTTTCTGTCCTGGGTTGTCATTTAAATAACATTTAAATGTTGTCCTGGGGGCAGTGAGACTACTTATCCTCCTAGAACTCTGCACAGTGCATTAATCACTATGAAGGACCCGAGTCTTCAAGGTTTTGCCCGTGTATGACGTCCATAATTATGGAAGAAGTTCCCACTGGAGGGCAGAAAGGATAAACATGTGGGTGTAGAGAGCTCTCTCCCTGTGATGTCCTCCTAACAAACCAAACCCCTCCACGGGAGTGCTCAGTACAGCCCGTGGGCCGATCCGTCCCTTCCTGCCAGGCTTCTCACATGCCTTTGCCCATCCTCTCTTCAATCGCTGTCGGTTCCGCGGAGCTAGCCGCGCCACGGGGGCCGCCGCTCACCGCATCCCGCGGGAACACGTGGGCGTTAGGGCGAGCAGCGGGTCGGTCACCCCACGAGAAGCGCACAGCCGGCCGCAGCCAGGCCTGGGAAGCAGCGCCACGTCCCCAGCACCCCTAGGCCCTGCAGGGCCCGCGGCGGGGACCCTGCCTCTGCCTGCCAGGGTGGCTCCGCTCCGGGTGGGCTGCCCCCTCCGTCCCTGCTTCCCTCACTGTCTCCCTCCCTCGGCCCAGCGCAGACCCAGGCCCCGGTCCCTGAGGCCTCTCACCCCCCGCCAGCGCCAGGCCCGCTCCGCACCCCCGGCTCGGCTGCTAAGGAAGCCCAGGCGCGTTGCTAAGGGTGGCCACGTGACACTCTCAGCCGCCAATGGTCAGAGAGTGGGTGGGAAAGCTCGCTGCTAATCAGAGCGCGAGAAATCCGTGTCAGCCAATCAGCGCCGGCACCGTGCCCTTGGGGCGGGAGGAGGCGTGCCTGATTGATGTTTCTCTTGTCCAATGGTATTAGAGATGGCTTGGCCCTTGCCCAATGGAGAATGCCGGTAGTGGTGCCCCTGCTGTCCGTCAACTGGGGGGCGCGGAAAGGGACGGCTCTAATGCGGGGGTGGGCCCTCCGGTTGACAGTGATAGGCATCCTCTTCAACCTATGACTGCACCGAACGTCCATCCACTGTCCAATAGAATGCAAGGAGGCGGGCCACGCTGGCAAGAGAAAGCTGCGGTTGGTGTTCGCCGCCGCCAGTCAGAGCGGGGCGGGCGAGGAGGGGGGGCTCGCCGGGTTGCTGTTTGTTGTCATCCCAAGATGGAGTTTCTGCTGGGGAACCCGTTCAGCACCCCGGTGGGGCAGAGCCTGGGTAAGGCGGCCCGGCGGCCGTAGGAGGCTCCGGGGGTGGGGGAATGGAGACCCGACGGAGCCTCCGGAGAGGGTGGGAGGCTCCAGGCAGCGGCGCGGTCCGGAGGCGGCGGGGGGCTGTGGGGATCGGTGAGGTGCCGCGGCGGCTCTGCGAGGGCCCGCGGCGGGCTCCGGCGCCGTGGGGGTTCGGAGGGGTCAGTGCGGGGCTGTGGAGGCGGTGAGGCGGCTGTGGAGGCGAGTGGCGTGCCCTGGAGGTATGGGGGGGGGCTCTGGGTAGCGGGGGTTTCGTGGAGGGGGGGGTACCCCGGAGGTGGCGGGTGGTTTCCAGGCTTGGGGGTGCTGTAGTGCTTTGTGGGTGTCTCCGGGCGGGTCGTGGAGGGCCCTCTGGGCAGCAGAGGGCTGTGGGGGTAGCGGTGGTGCCGGGCAGGCCGTTAGCCATCGGGAAGGAGAGGCTCTGCTTAAAGGCAGTTGGTGGGCGAAGGAAAAGGAAAGTTGTTGGAGCCCCCAGCTCGTTTTCCTGCACGGGAGTGCTGCGTTACGGAGACATTCAGCCACCCAAGGCCTTGGCACCGCCCGGGGCCTGTGCCTCTGCTGGGGAGAGGGCCATGAGATTCAGACATGCCCTCTGTTTCCAGCCCAGAGCTTGAACTGTGGTGTTGCTAATGCTTAGGTGACGGCAGGCAGGTTATTTTGGGCGTGTTTTCACTGTGTGGCCAGCCGAGGCCTTCCTGGTTTGCTGTGCCGATTCCCTTCCTCCCACAGACGTGTTCACTCTCAACTGTGGCAAGCCTGGCTTCGGCCTGGCTTTCCAGGGCCGCAGGAGAAAGCCTGAGTGCCACTTCTGCAGAGTTTGCTGACTTGCCTGTAGTTGGGTGAGCTGTCTTTGCCTTCCACTTTCTTCCTCAGCACAATGCTAGAGATCCTGTATTTCTTCAGGGCCTGAGAGAAGAACAACAGGCTGGTTCAGGTTCCTGCAGTGCAGGGACTGTGGCATGCAGCCCCAGAAGCTGAGGCAATGTTCAGTTGGGGGCACTTGTGCTAGCATCCCTCTCCAGTGACACCATGCTCTTAGGTTCCCTGATTTACTTCATAAGCAACAGTAATTCTAATGCCTTATTTAGGGGTTATATATAGCATGATGTATAGCTATATATAGCCTAGTCTATAGCTATTCCACATGTATTTATGGAATGATGGAGGACTTGTGTCTTTGGGAATTAAAGTGGAAAAATTTTGTGGAGTCCCTGGGCTTGACCTCGAAACCCAGAAGCTCTTTTATAGTAGTTGCCTCACCTGCACGTGCAGAGACACCCCCTTGCAGGGCTAAAAGGCCCTTAAATGGGTAAATCTCACACTGTGCTTTGAAGATGGCCGGACTCTTGCTTTGTCAGACAATATGGAGCATATGTATAGCTTGCTGTTTTTCCTTAGCCATCTGGGGTGTTTATTTCTTCTGCTTAGGGAGAGAAGTGCTGAGAGATGAAGGATAATAACAAGAACTGCGAAAGTTAAACATGGTTTTAGAGTGCATTTGCTTTGTTGTGTTTGTCCATCTGACCACATCTGCCAGGACAGCTGGCTGCTTGGACAAGCCTTCTACAATGAGCATTGTTAAGGAAAGGCAATAATTTCTCATCTGTTTACTGACAGCTTCTTCTAGCATCACTGAGTGTTTTACAGGGGCTTCCTTAAACAATTCCTGGGGAGGGGCTTTTTCCAGCCTTGCACCTTTCTCTGGAGCTCTTCCATCCCCTTGCTCTCTTTGAACCAGCAGTTGCTGTGCCAACTTAGAGAGTTCGAACACAAAGCTCTGAGGGAGCTGCTCTCATCAGATGAGGTTAGGTGTGTGTGAGGGGCTTAGAATGCAAAATTCAGTCGCACTTTAAGAATGTTTTTTCATCCCCAGGGGGAAGAGAGTGCTGCAGATTTTATTTTGGAAGATTTATTTTTTTTCTGCTTGTCGTATCACTGCCAGTTATCCCTCTCAGAGACAACAGTAAAACAAAAGCATGCCTTGTTCTCAGACAGTGCTATTTGCCCAGTGTTTCCACAGTTTTTTTTCAATGAGCTTGTGGAATATAATTTTCACTTATGTTTCTCTTCATTCTTTAAAAGAAACTGAATAATTTTGTATTTCTGTTTAAACATATTGTGTTGAACACAGTTGTGATGTTTTCAAGCAAGGCCTAACACTCACCATAAGGGAGAAGTGCAGAAAATTATGTAGGTCCATCAGCACACCAAGAATGCATGTTCTCTGCCAGGAAGTAGCAGTGGTTCACATGAAGATTTAATTAAGGCTAGACAATGTCTTCAGATAAATGCCAGGTCTGAAAGAACAAAGATGTCAGAGAAGGTTTGGGGAGGGCTGAGAGAGGTAATACAAGAGATTTTCTCTTTTCTCCTTCTCTTCATCTGGATAATGTCGGAAGCTAGACAGGCTTTTTATGTTAACTCTTTTGCTTAATGTGGGAAAGTAATGCTAGGATGAGCTCAGAGGATTTGTAATGGAGATGGATAGAGTCTCCTGCATCTAAAGTGCTGGTTTCAATGGCAGCCAGGTTCCTCATCGCTGAAAGCTACCTGACTTCTGCCTGCAGGCTTCAGTGCTTGGTTCTTTTTGGTTTCCAGCAGTCGAGTGACAGATAGTGCATAAAACACCACCATGGCTATTAACTACAAACCTCACTTAATTTTTCTTAAATAAGTTGGTTCACCTGTGGACGCTGAACTGCCCTTAGGTCTCTAGCAAGGCAGTGGGTTTTGACAGGGGTGGAAGGCAGGCAGCTTGCTGCCATGTGCCTAGGAGATTCCTGAAATTAAAATGGATTTCACCCAGTCCATACCATTATAGAATTCCAGACTGGTTTGGGTTGGAAGGGACCTTAAAGATCACCTAGTCTCAACCTCTGGCTGTGGGCAGACACACTTCACCAGGCCAGGGTGCCCAAAGCCCCATTCATCCTGGCCTTGAACCCTGCCAGGGATCCAGGGGCAGCCACAGCTGCTCTGGGCACCCAGTTCCAGGGCCTCACCTTCCTCAGAGGGAAGAACTTCTTCCTCATATCTAATCTAAATCTCACTTCCTTCAACTTAAGGCCATTACCCATTGTCCTATCATGCCCTGCCCTCTGTAAACAGCTCCTCTTCAGCTTTCCTATATCCTCTTTAGGTGCTGGAAGTTGCTGTAAGGTCTCCCTGGAGCTTTCTCTTCTCCAGGCTGAACAAGCCCAACTCTCTCAGCCTGTCTTTCTAGGCAAGGTGCTTCGGGCCTTTGGCCATCTTCACATCATGCTGCTTTTCACCCTCAGGGTACAGTGAAGGGAGGTATGCAATAGCACCATTTTACATACAAGCCAAAAATTTCATCTGGGATTATGTGGCAGGATCCATAACTTCTCAAAGGCTCCGTGAGCAAATGCTGCTTTTCAGTATCCTGCAGGACTTACATGACGTCCTCATGGTCCCTTCACAACGCCAGTTTTGTTGGTGGGCAGTGCCTCATCAAATCACAGAATGGTCTGGGTTGGAAGGGACCCCAAGGATCAGAGTTCCAACCCCCCTGCCACAGGCAGGACCTCCTCAAGAAGATCCCTGGGCAGGGCTTGTGTGGAGGCTGACGTGCTGCCGACACTTTTCACTGGTGCTTGGAGAATCCAGTGGCTGTGGGTGATGCTGGACAGGGAGCCCAGGGTGGCACTGGAGCTGTCACTGACAGCTGGAGCTGCGTGGTGCTGGCCAGCTGAGTGGTTTGTCCCATCAGCTCTAGGGAAGGTCTTTGTGAAAGCTGGCCAGAGGAATTGGGTGCTGTGGGTTCCATAGCCTGTGTGTGTTGGGGCTGACAAGATCCTTTGTGGCATCGAGCGCTGCCCCTGTTCTTATGACTGAACTGTTATTTTCTTCCTAGCTAACACTCCAAATAGAATAGACAAGATCCTTAGAGCAGGACTGTCTTGAAGAATACTCCTGGCCATTGAGGAGGAGAAGCACAGGAAGATGTGTAGTAAAACAGCAAAGACAGACTGCTTGCTATTTGAAGAGGGACTGGCCTGGGGAAAAAGCTGCAATTTACAGTAGCAGGAATTTGCCTTGAGATTCAACATCCTGCCATAAATTACGTTTTTATCTTTCTTTGTTCAAGGGAGCCATCTTTAAAGTGTCACCGCTCTATTCAAGGTTATTAGAACAAATACCCTTACTGGAGGTTAGCAAAAACATCTTAGATGATTAAAGCTGATTGAATTACAAGAATGTGGAGAGCTGGGGACTTTTTTTTTTGCTCGTTCTGCTTATTTGATACAGGCCATATGGCTTACACATGAGGACACAGGAAAACCAGTTACATTTTGTAGTGGGTCTTTTACTCTGGAGACTGCAAAGGCTTGGGGAGAGCGTGTATTTGTTTGAATCCAAACCAAGCCTTGATGCTGCCCCCCCGCCCCTGGCTCCTTCAGGTGCAGAGGGGGGCAGTGGTGTGTGAAATGGGTTCTGCACAGGGTGTTGGACTGGAGTATTGAGGTCTCTTTTGGTAAGGACTCTGGTCCGGGCTGTGTGTGCTTTTGAAGTCAGAAGTTGTTGCTGCAGCCTGAAGTCTGCTGGACTCGAAGCCAAAGACCTCCAGTGCCTGAGTTAAATGCAGAGAGACCTGACAGTTGTTTTTAACAATATAGTGGCAATTAAGATGTCCAGCATAACTGGTGTGGGGGGGTGTTGGTCAGACAATGCTGATTTACATTCCTGGTCCTTGTTGGTGAAGGGGTGTTTGGATGAGGGGTGCCAGTCTGGGCGCTTGCCTTGGAGTCTGTTTATGGAGGAGGAACAGTATAGGGATTTAATACAGATTATTGTTTAAGGAGGCTACAAAAACAAGGTTTCAGGAAAAGATACAGAGGCACTTTATTGAAGCAACAGCAAGGCAGACAGCTTTTCAATTGATTTTTATCAAAGCACTTGCATTCATCCATTCAAGGCTGTTAAATGGATAATAAATACGTTGGACAGAATCTGTTTCCAGAGATGCTGTTTCGTTTCCCCCTCTTCTCTTTTTTTAAATGAGAAAATGCCTCAGCTTGAGGGGGTGTGTATAAATACCTTTTTATTTTCCTTTCCATAAGAAGCATTTAAGACCTTTCTTCAAGTTTCTTATATCCTAAGATTTTTATGAGTCTTAGAATAAAAATGGTTCTTAAATAAATGAGTTGATGGTTATATGCAGGAATAGAGAGATGTATCACAGTGAGCAGCCCATGGTAATCCTGCAGGAGGAATTAATTCAGGCTTTCTTGTCCACATGCACAATTTGTCTAAGTTCCCTTCAGAGGAAACTTACTACTATGCTGCACTATAAGGAAGACATGTTTTAAGGGCAAACCTTTCCCCACCCCAGAAGTCAGTGTTTAAAGAGCACCCTGTAACCTCAGGGTCTGGTATGAATAAAAGTACATGTTTGCAGCATGCTGTTGGGGTCTTAATCATCTCTATTTCCATTAATTGCATTATCATACAATAAAAAGCCCTAAGAAAGATGCTTGCAATTACCTGTAACCACTGGAGTATTGTGCCTTGTTCTAAGGGAAGCTTCTCTCAGTACAAGGTACCTGTAACTTTTCTTGCTATCAGATGCCCACAGCATCAAAAAGGTGAATCTTGTCTTTTCTCAACATAGTGAGGGCACAAAAATTGCTCTCCTCAGAATTTAAGTACATTTCTAGGTACTTCTGT
This sequence comes from Gallinula chloropus, assembly GCF_964237585.1. NCBI lineage: Eukaryota > Metazoa > Chordata > Aves > Gruiformes > Rallidae > Gallinula > Gallinula chloropus. The sequence continues at coordinate 5,424,087 of NC_140100.1, forward strand.
AGCTGGTGAGTTGTTTAAAATCCAGCCCCCCCCTAGTTCATATAGAATTGTGCTAGTCATGCAAAAGAGAGTCTGATAAAATGCTTTTAGTTTTATAAGATTATTTGGATCTGCTTTCCCTTCATGACAATGGATTATGTTGTAAGGAAATCTCCATGAAATATGAAAATGGATATCTTTGCTTTTAAAGGAGCAAATAAATACTGAGTCATGAATCTGGCAACTTGGAGAAACTACATACGTGTGTGAAGCTGGATAATTAGTATAATACCATTTAATACAAGGTTTCTGAGACTGGATTTATTTTATAGGCACAAAAGCAGATTGTAGTTCATGAAGGTATTATAGCATGTATTTTTGAGTAATGCAGTTTTATCTCTCCTGGCACAGTATGCTTAAATGTGTATTCCATATGCTTCTAATATAAATCTATATGTGAGAGGTTGCAGTGTGAGGACAGCTCGTTCCCAGTTTGATACTGCTCCGTTCACGTACTCGGCAGACTTTTTTAACTGCATATTTAAAATATGCTTGTCTGAAGACACACAGAAAATCCCCATGGACCCTTCCAACTGATTTAATGTTCCATTTAAAAAAAAGGTACTCTGTGTTTCCCTTAGTTGAATTAGGAACAATTTGAATTTAGTCAGGCTTCCCTTTGATTGCTTAAGCTATGTTGGGTTTATAATTCAGCATTCTTTGAGTTGTTACTTGGTAAAGATGAAGGCCATCAAGACATCTGATAGTACCAGTGGTGGGAATGGTCAGTGGAGGAACAGCAGCAGTTGCAGAAATGCCTTCATGGGAAGGACACTGTGTAGTACCTGCAGGCCAGGTGCTCTGCAGGGTTAACCTGGCAATCCCCTTCCTCATCTGGTGTTTGTTATTTGATTCTGGAGAAATCATTTCACACTTTGTGTTTTGGTTCCAAGATCTGTGCAATATGTAGGCAATAAAAACTATAAATGGTTGGTGAACACAAGAGAGAAAGAAGTTGTGGTAAGAGTGCTGAGGAGTTAGGAAGTGGCCCAAAAGCCCAGCCTGCCTAACAGTTTTTCCCTCATGTGGTGAGTCTGCACGCATCATCCAGAACTAGTTTTCCATTTTCTCATTTGCATCCTCCTGGGAATGATGAGAAACTTGTTGCTGAGTATAAAAATCCTTTCTAGCATAGATAAGCCTTATCTTCTGTGTTTGCTTAGTCATTCTGCTGACAGTTCTCCACAATTGTTTGTTTCAGTAATTGTAGGTGGTAAAGGGCTTTCTTAAAACTGATGATTGTTGAGCACAGAAGACACTAGGCTGTGCTCAGGCCTGATCTCCCCTTAGGAGCAGGTCCTTTGCTGCAGGTAAACACATCAACATTACTCAGAGAGCCAGGTCTTCCAATCTTCCAGTCTTCCCATTGCTCAAGAAGGGGGAGATGCAAGTAAATTCAGCCAGTCTGTTATTGGCAGCACTGTCTTTACATTTAAATATATACTCTATGATTGTTCTGTACCTGCCAGAATCATAAGGTAGGCCCCTTAATGTATGAACTCATTTCATAATCAAGGATTAGGGAAGAAAAAAGTCAATGTATGTATATACCCTGTCTGCATTTGGGTAGCTCCTGGCACAGCGATGTACAGGCTGTTTACTCATGCTTCTGTATCTCTCAGTTCACAGAAACCCTTTGGCAGCTCAGTGCTTGCAATGTAGTCTCAGAGAGCATCAGGGGACTCAAAAAGGAGAAGATATTCAGGAGACCCCAGTTGAAGTTTGGTTAGCTTGTGAGCCTGCATGTTCTTTGAAAGCAAGCCAGCCTGTTCCCCAGCTGGTCCTCAGAACCCGCCTGGGTTCGATTACTTTGGGAAGAAATTCTTTGTTCAAATTCAGATCAAAGAAAACATACACAAAGTGAAGGCACAGATTGGGGGTGTAAACTGTGTTTGAACCCCAAGAACTTTGCAGGGTGTTGGTTTCTTATCCTTAAGACAAGGATGACTTTGTTATGTCCTAAATCTGATCGGGAATGTTGAGGATAGTGTTCACTTGGATGTGTTGCATCCTCTTTATTTTTGTGGGATACATCTACTGCAGGAAGTGTGACTAGCTTTGTATTTGACTCAAGTAACAAAAAAAAATGTTTCTTGCATAGCTGTGTAAATGCAGAAAAAGTCCCTTTTAAAACCAGGTATTTTTCAGGCTGGTTTGGGTTCTTTAAAAATCTTTAATTGTCTCAAATTACAGCTTTCTGTATTTATTTTCCTTTTGGAAGGAAAAGGGTGTCCTTCCTTGCCCATACACACAAAAGGCCACCTTGAGCAGATTAAACAAATTGCAAGCTTCAGCAGCTTTGTCAGCAAATTTTGGAAGGTCTTTATGCTGCAGGAGGCCTACAGGCTAGCAGAATTCCATAGCTCCCTGTCACTTACTCTTCTCAGACTAACAAATACATCTGTGTGTTTTAATAGAGGCATTTTACAAAGCTGTGGTGACCAAATGCTTACTAAATACAGATATTTTTTCCCCCCCCCAGATCTCTGCAGGGCTTTAATTAGTAATTCTGTCCTAAAAGTCAAGCCTCAAGTAAGTTTTGGATGACTTGCTGTAGTCTAGCTCTTCCTTCCAAAACATCTTTCATTGCAGTTGATGCAATGGACATCTGTTGGGCTCAATACAAAAGCTTTTCTCTCCTTTTATATGAAGCTCTCAAGAATCTGAGCCCCTCAGTGTTCTCCATAAAGCATTCCTATCAGTTGACAGAGTCTTGAGGAATGTAACCAGTTAATTGGTTCCTAATTTAAGTTTAGGAAAGAAAACTTGTGAACTTTACTGAAATGTTTCTTGTGGAGTCAATCTTGAAATCAGTCATCGTGTTCAGTTATTACCTGAGTGCTGTGCTGTATTTTTCTGAGCAGCAGTTACAGGGTGTAAGTGTGATAATAAGATGATTGATAGGGAAAAGTAGGGGTTAAGCAGGACCCAGCATATCTTTTTTTGGTTTATCATGTTTAAGCTGTTGTGGTAAATGGCTTGTTTTTTCATTATCTTTGAGCTGCCCTTTCTCTACTGATTTTCGGTTCTTCTAATTAGAAGGGTATTTTGGTGAAAAGAGCGATCTCAGACCTTTGTGAAATTTTCTGCTAGTACAAATAATGGTAAATCTGAAATCACTTATTAGACAAGAAGTTGTTATGGCAACTATAAGATGGTTGGCTAATCAGAGAGTGAGATCAGTTTTTATTTACAAGCGTAATGAGCAATTAAGTTTGAGCAGCTGTCAGACTTGGAAAGTGATTAAAGTTCAACAAACAACCCAAATGGGTCAGTGTTCAGTTCTAGTGGTTTTCTGACACAGCAGCTTGCTCATGTGTGGGTTCTACCTGCTATAATTAAAACTGCCCTCACAGTCCCCATCGATGCCCATGCTTTGGCATAGCCAGTGAGTAATGAAAAATCCTCTTCCAGCCAGGTTCCTCAAAGGGTATCGGCCTTGAGTCTTGCTGCAGCTAATGAGGTGTTTCACGTGTAATACCCCTTAAAGCAAACTCTAGTCTGCATCCTGGCTTGCAAAATCATCTCCAGGCTGTTGATGAGCACCAGGAGAGAGCTGGAATGGTGCAGCCTTGCTCAGGCAGGCTTTACACCTCTAAAGGGCACGCTTTCATAACAGCCATCGTTACACTGTTGGTTGCTTAGGAGGCTGCTGCATGGCTCAGAGGAATGATGTGCCCAGTCTGCATGAACATCAAACCCAAAAGAAGTTGAGAAAGTCTTGATTCACCCAGAAGCATAAGGGAGTGCCTGTGAGAGGATTACCCCAGCCTGGATGGTGCGGTGAAGCTCAGTCATCAAGCTGGGCACCAGTGAACAGGGCCAGGAGAGCACCTGGGCAGGTACTCCCTGCTTTCCCAAGCAGGAGCAGTGACACTAATGTGTACCAGTGTCATGCTGCCAAAACGGCTTCATAGGTTTCATATTTGTTACTCTGTATTCTCTGACCTCTCTGACTTCTGTGTGGTTGATCAACAAGCTGTAAGCAGCAAAGACGGAGAGCTCGTTCTCTATAGATTCCAGAAGATCGTGTGTGTTCACACTGGGAAAGTTACCTTCCCACCTGTAACCTGCAGTTTTGAGAATGCCCTGGATGGGCCCTTTTCATTTGCTCGGATTTGCTTCCCTGCTCCATAGAGTAAATAAGCCAAACTCTTTGTAAGCCATGCTCACAATCTGTGTTCTAGTCAGAATACATAGTTATTTTCCAGAAATATGCTGGAGTCCCCTGATACATTTATATTGTTTTAAATTTTACCATGCTGATTGCACCATGTAATACAGGTGATGGCAGTGGAATATGAAATGTATCTGGACAGCTCCTGACCCGAAGAATTTACAAAGTTATATGAGTAGGTAACACAAGCTGGATAATGGGAATTACAGGAAAATTAAGATGACAACCTCAGAAATAGGTATTTGCATACTTCATAAATTCCTGGTGTTTACATTTTCTAATTCTTTTTTTCAGGCTTATCTGTGGCAGCAGCAAAGAGAAACGGGGCTGTAGGAGTGTGGAGAATTTTCAGTAGGGTTGTTAGACACCAAGAAATCCACAAGGCTGAATTGCACACATGTATCTTCTTGTTATCATTGCCTGATTTGCACTCAGGTTTCCTAAGATGATTGTTTGGAAGCGTTTAGCTGCTAAGCTTTTGCAGGCATGGCAAGCTTGGCTTGTGGGAGCGGGCAGCTGGCAGTAGAGCCCTTCGATGACAGCAGCGTTGGCAAAAGTGATTCCTGTTACCTAGTGGAACAGGCGCCAGCTCTCCCCTCTTCCCATGGTGAAAACGTTTAGTGTATTCCAGACGCTGATTTCAAGCCACAGAGGTACTGGAGAATTTGAATGGGCTCAGAGCTAGCTGCCTCGTGCACAAGCCTGCTGTCATCGTGCAGAGCTGTGTGAGGGAAGGCTGCAAAACTGAAAGGCGAAGTGAAGCATTTCACACTGGAAAATGGGAGCTGTCAGCCCTCAGAAGCTGCAGACCCCTCACTGTGTAGTTCTCTCCTACTGGTGGGATAATCGTGGCTTTCCAGAGGACGCAGCTCTCACCTTTGGAGTTGTAGGTACATAGGAGTGCTGGGTGTGGGACCGTGCCCATGGAAGAGGCAAACACAAGATTTGTTTCATTTAATTTATAACACATTTTAGTCATCTTGTATGAACATTTACTTTAAAATCTGCTGTAGCATACTGCAACTAAGAAGTAACCTTGTTCTTGTTACAGCTTTCTTTGTAGGAATGAAAGATTCTGCCTTTTCCTTCCACACTAAACGTAATTAGTGTTTCCAGTTTATTTTAAGGCTGTGAGAATGTGGGCAATTGACTTTAGGGGTAGCCTGTAAAAAAAATAATATAAATATTACTAACATAGGAGCCTGATGGATTATCTTTGCCTTATAGTTTGTTTGCAGCAAACAGCATTTTGCAAGTGAGTGGGTGGGAGGGGGAGTTTTAAATATACAGGGATGGATTTTTAGAGTTTGCAGCTGATGTGGATTAAAAATTCTAAGAACATTTCATCCATGAAAGGCAATTAGTTTTGTTTTATGAATATGAAAAGCACGTAGCTTGTAAGTACTGGAGTGAAGTCCCAAGTGAGTTATTAGAACTTGCTTTACTCATGTAGTACAAAATTAGCCATCAAGAGCTGATAGATTTCAAATACAGCTCACTGACACACTGATCATCCATAACTTTTCATAAAGACATTTTTTTCAGCTCACCTGTAATTACTGGATGCTGTTGAGTCCTGAACAGGGCAGCTAGTTACAGAGCAGGGCACCAGCTTGCTCCTGAGAGTGTTTGCAAGATGATGTGCAGCTGGGATATCAAATGGTAACACAGTGCTGCCAGCAGCTCTGGGTGGCAAAACTGCATCCAGATGCACAGAATATTCATCTTTCTCTCCATTACCTCCTGCTATGATCTCCCTGGTCAGATACATCCTTTGCTTTGGTCATGGGGTGTTGGTTTTGTGCATTGTGGGGAGAGTGTTTTAAAAAGCAGTTTGCAACAGTTTGTTTAAGGAGCTGTCATACCATTGCTCTTACAAGTACCAGCCACTGGAAGAGCCTTGGGGCATATTCACTAACAAACAAGTTGAGAAAGAAATTGCTACTTTCAGCTGCCCCTTCTCTCAGATTTGTAAGTTAAGGCTGATAAAATGAATGCTGTCTGCGTGGTTTTAGGGGTTGTTTTTCAACATTAGGACAAATTCATGTTTATGTGTTAGTTGTTTTAAGAGCTTTTTTTGAATACTGGGGTGGCTGTTGTGAGTTGTCTTTCTGGTGTGAAAAGCTGCCCAGCTACTGAGGGCTTTGGGAAGACAACTGGGTTTTTTCAGGTTTTTTGGCTAGTTTCTTTGGCTTTTTTTTGGGGGGGGTGAAGTGGGGTAAGGAGAACTAAAGACTCAGCTATGAAGAAATTTTGTATTTCTAGTGTTGGTGAGCAGTATTCATCCAGTATGTCAGTGTGTTAATACCTGAGATTCTCATTTAAGGAACTGGTAGCCCAAATTAAGGAACGAGGTAGTCCCTTTTCCCCCCAGTTATGCAAATTCCTTGGAGAAATTAACCCCTTTGGCAAGCAGTAGACTACAATCCAAGTTCTGCCCATGGAAGTGACTGAATGTCGGTGCAAGTTGGGATACAGCGCCTTTCTGTCCTCACAGGAGGAGGAGACTTGGGTAACTGTCCCAGTGCTCTGACCCATTCCAACAACACTGTGCCAATGGTGTCTCCCATACAGAGTCACAGGGACAAGTCGCAGCAGTCACAGTCAAATCCAGGAAAGGCAAATCCAAGGGAGAACACTTTGTCACCTGGAAGGTTTTAATTTACGCTTTCGTGCCTCTCATCTAGCGAAGAAAGATGGACACTCAGGGTGTGATAATATTAGACTGCTGGAAGTGTGGCCTAATAGATCACAGATGTTTGCTTAGTGGCAAGCCATCATCTCCACCGATACAACAATGCGAGGGGACAGTCTGTCATGAGATGTGACGTGTCATAAAGGAACATTGATTTGTTGCTCCCCTACAGTAAATCACAGGGTAAACATCTCCACTCGAACCCATTAAAATCCATTAATACAGGACGTATATTTTAAAACGGCTTTGACAGTTCTGATTGAAGGCTTTAGGGTATTGATTTCTGACGTGAGCGAGTCCTTGTTTGTCAGTCGTAAAGGAGCCACCACGGTTTGAATAACATGGGTTTGCAGTGAGATGGGGGGAAGCTGACCAAGGTCACTGCTCAAAGAGGTGAAGAAGTGTGTGGTACAAGCTGAGATTTAGGGAAAAGCGCCTCCGAATCATGCAAAGGGCTTGATGAGCTGGGAGCTGCTGCCGTATGACCTAGCTCTGAAGGACAGCTATTTATGGTACGTGGGTCAACATGTTGGCTTTAATGAGTTTACAGCGCAGAGGAGGAAGCTGGGGTTTCTGTGTTTTGTTTTTAAAGCTACATAGAATAGAGAAGTGAAGTGAAATCAGAGGGATTTCACTGTGTTTTAAAGCAGCAGTACTCTCTGCCATCTGTTTTGAAAGAGAGCAACTCACATACACATGTCGGCGAGCGGAGCATGCTGTCAGCAGCAACAATCTCTGCTGCTGGGGGAACTGCAGTGAGAAGATTTGTAACAAAAGTCTTTATTGTATAGAAACACACCGTTCTGCTTGGGATCCAGATTCCAAATGCTTTTAAGAACTATGACTAAACCATCTCTTGGCCTTGAGATGAATGACATCTGAGTACAGAAACTGCCAGGACCAGGTTACCCTGCAAGGCCATTTCTGGGCGATTCAGTAGCGTAGCACTGGAAGGTCCATCTGCTTTTACAACCTGCAAATGCATCAAGACCTCTGAGATGTGATAAACTAAGCGAGTCGGGCTGATACGCTCTCTTGCCTATTCTGATACTATTATGAGGCTTTCTGTTTTGTTCTTGTGCAGGTGAAGCTCTGATCTGAGTATGAAAGGAGAATCTTACACGGCTGTTAATATTTGTTTAATATGTATTAATCCATTCACCTTGCTCTGCTTCAGAAGCTGCTGTGCAGCTACTCTGGGTTAATCAGCTCGAGTTTCCTGCTGCATTTGTAGGCGCTGCTGGGCGATGTCTTTTCTAAATCACAGGAATGTTGTAGCGTAACTCTGAATACCACGTGGCCTTTAAAAAGGCACAGTAATTGCATATTACATATTCATGCTTGCAGGTGAGTGTGATCTGGAAGGCAGGTCTGAAGGAGGTTGTTATTTGGGCGGCAGCTTCAAAAAGAAGAATATGTGAAGTTTAATTGGAGAAAATGACAGCTCCCAGTCTGCCAGCGTGCCTTCAAACAGCATCCGAGCTAAAGACTCGTTATGATTGCACATATACATGTCCCCAGCTTCTCTTGTTATTTTATTTTAATGTAGCCTCCACAGTCATTATAAACTATGATTATTCATTTATTCAGCCCGAGAAACTTTGGCAGAACAATGAATGGAGGATAAATGACTTCATCCCAAAAATGTTTTGATGCACCCATAGCTAAAATCAATTGGAAAAACCCACAGTGGTCCAAGTGGATGACCAGTGCTGCAGCAGAACAACCCGAATCACGTTTCTCTGTAATGCCTTGCAGTTCAGATTGAGCCCGTTTGTTCTAGCTGACTGGCTTTTTCTTTGGAAGTGTGAAGCTCAGCATTTTCAGAGCCCTGTGAAATAAGGAATGAAGAAAAAGGACTTGGAGCAGTGAGGTGGCTAATTGAAAAATGCTATTGGAGCTGTGCTTTCTAACAAAGAAACCAGCAGGTTTTTATGAGTAAGTCACTTCAGAGTTGAGTTTTGATCTTGAATTTTGAATGAGTCACATTTATTTTTAATAGCAGTGTTTTGATAAAAAAGAAAAAAACCTCCTGTTGGTTACTGTGAAGTCTAAGTGTCCGTGACTGTCTTTCTAAAGGCAAATACAGAGAAAGCAAGACTGTTAAGTCCAGGAGTATCCAACTGTGTTATTCTAGTGTGTCTCTTGTTTTCCGAGTGAGATGTCTTGAACTCAGCGGCCATGTGAATGCTGAGGATCTTTTAGTCTTATCTTCATTTAGCTTGGACAACTGAAATATGTTTCCATGGCCTCTGTATGGTCTTTCCCCAGGTCTCATTGATGGTTCAGTGCAGGTCATTGATGATTTGTTGAATCCAAGAGAGACAGCTGCAGTAGCAAAATGTAATGATGCTTTAAAGCAAAACAATTCTATAAGCTACAGCTCAGGAGAGATGTTATCATTATCATTCAATAGCTTGTCTTCCCCTGTGAGCTAGCTATCTCATGTGTTTTGCATTGCCTTGCAAAACTCTTTTTCTTCCCCCCCCCCACTCTGAAAGACCTTTGTCCATTCTATAAAAGCTTTTTGCAGTTGACCTCAGCTGATAGCCCTTGCTTCTGGGAGAGCTCCACTGAGATGAAGGGAGGGGGACCAGTCGGATGCGAGTAAGAGCCTGCAAATACTGTGGCTTCTTCTGTTCTCTGTCACATATTATGCAGAGTGAAATTTAACCCATCTGACCGTTTGATTTGCTAATTTCAGGCTTGGAGCACAGCTGGTAGGCAGGTGGACTGTTCAGAGGCAAGACAAAGATCTAAGATCTTAGGAACTTTCAAGCAGCAACAACAAAAAACCAAATCAGATGTGTTGTGTAGCTTGGAAACCAGACGCTGTCAGAGGGAAGGGGAGACATTTGGAATGGGAACTTTCTTGCTTTGGGATCTCTCACACAGTGCAGTGGTCTGTGTGCTTTTTGCCTAAACAGAAGGTGATTTTTCCTGTCTGGCTCTTCACAAATGCATGAATTGAGAGTCTCTGAAGCAACATCTGGAGACGTCCCAAGAGAGAAAACTGTGACTTCTCTGAGCACGAAGATCTGCTCGTTCACCAGATTCTGGTATTGAGGCAGAAAACAGCACGGCTCTCCCATTTTCATTTCATGGGATTTGTAGCTAGTGAAACATCATCTAGCTCTCACTTTTGGCTTTACTTTCAAGAACATTATGCAGCACCACAGCCACTTACTGGTGCTTATGGATAGACCTCTTGGGGAAATGTTTACCTTGGTCAGACTTGCTGCCATCATTCAGCCAGAGTAGATGCTCTCAGTACTTTGAGCAGTCAGTGTTTCAGTCTCGGCTGTGTGAGCATGCAGATAGTCTGTGAGTTCAGTAGCAGATGGGCTTCAACTTGTGCAGTTCCAATCCTAATGAAAATCTTCAGGCTGTCTCCATCGGTGGGTTCACTGTAATGGTCAGAGATGAGATTTGAAAGGGGGAAGCAGGGAAGAGAGTGGAATTCTGCTTTACCCCATCCGTACGTGAGGGTAGTCAAATTTTAGAGTGCCATCAACACTGAGCTCTAACTTTGAAGCAGGAGTGTTATGGACTGAAAAGGGCTCTGAGAGCAACTTCAGAGAACTGGTGTTAGCATTTCTTTGCTAGGTGACTTTTGACCTGCGTTCAAGATGGGTGGTTAAAGTTCTTCTGGTTTTGCCCTGCATTTAAAAGAGCATTACTGGCCTGCCCTGCACAGCCTGTTTATCGTGTGGCAGTTACACGGGCACGTCTGGCTTCATTTCCTTGTGCTGACATCTCGTAGGTCAGAGCAGGTTGCTTGGGAAGAGGCTTGGCTGGGGCAGGGTGTGCACCAAGGCTCTTTGCACTGACAACTTTGCCCTACTGCGCCTTTTGAATGCCATAAAGCGTACTCTGTTTCAGTGTGAGTAAGAAAATACTGATCTTGCCATTTGGCAGAGTGTGGAAATAGGGCCAATGAGAGTTAGATCTCAGATGGAATGTGTGCAGGAAAAAATTGCACACTTTTTTTTCTACTTTTCTTTACAGACTAGACATAAGGTCATGTTCACATGTGCAGTGTCCAAGGTCTGCGGCATGTCAGGCACAGAGTGCCAGATTGTCTTCCCTTCTACCAGAATTTGTGCTTTCATTTGGGAAACGTGGTGGGAACCGATAGCATCTTGCTTCTGGGAGAGACTTTCTGATAGTGTCACTGGAGGTATCATGTCTCTGTGTGAGACACCGACTCCTGGCCCCGGCTGCGGTGACAAACTCGGCAATAACCCAGCGCGTGGAGTTGTGCCCAGGTCAGAAGCTGTGCACAGCACCCTTGGCACTTAGACTGGGAGTTGCCAGCTCTCTGGTTATGCAACTAAACTATACCATAAACTCTGGTTGGGTGAGGGGAGGAGCAGGAAAGAATCCTACTCGTTGCTTGTTTCCTTCTCTGCCTTAACTTTTTTTTTATGTCACCCTGGAATCCTTTGGTGAAGTTCCAGAGTCCTTGTGTGAATTAGTGCCATTTAGATGCCTTTTAAATGAGCTTGAAGGGATTGAGGAACTGGTGACTTTTAAAAAGGGTATTTGCATGATTTGCCTGCCATTCCCTTGCAGTTCTGTGATGGTTTTCAAAATCTGTTTAATCTTGTTAGTTGTATCTATTTGCTGTTTGAGGAGCAGCCTCAGAGATGCATGACTTCCAAAATATCCAACAAATACTGGGCAGGTTACTGAGTATCCTTAATGCATTTTAGATCTGTTGGCCAAGGAATCTCTTAGGGAAGAGCATGGGCAGAGCTGCTTCACCAGAAATCCAGAGCTGATGACCTGCGGCGTTCTGGTTCTGGAAGAGCTCTGCAGACTTTCAATTCATCGCAGCGTAGCACTGCTCTTCAAACAAATCACACCAACCCCTTCCCTGCAGTCAGTTAACTCCCTGCTAACAGTCCAGAGAGCACTGCAGCAGCAAATCTGGGTCACACACCCAACAAAGGACAAACGAGTACAGATGACAAGTGCTTGTGTGCTCTTTGGTGCCGAAGAAGAGACTAAAATTAGCTTCAAACTCTTACTCGAATTAAAAATTACCCAGGGGGAAAAGAACTAATTCTCCAAAAAGACAACTGTTACATCTAAAAGCCACGCAGTCTCAAACACATCTTCCACCAACTAAAGAACAGAAATGTAAAAATAAAAGGTGGTGACCAAACATTCCGGGAGAAAGAGGTTTTCATTTTCCCTGGTGTATCTCAGAGGAAATCCAAGCGAGGTTACTGGGGACCCCAGATGGGTCTCGCTCCATACAGAGCTGCAGCAGCATCTCTTGACTCTACCATCTCCAAAACACCACAGCTTTTAGCAGTGGAGTACTGCCATATACACAATTTCTCAAAATAAACCTAACTAAATGGGTTTTACAAGACCAGTGACTGACTTGGCTGGTAGCACGACTTTGTGCAGGATCAGCGTTTTCCACAGTCGTTTATAGAAAGTTATTACAGCAGACTGGAGAGTAGGAACGTTGCTAAGTTGCTGCCTGATGCCAAATGCTGTCAAGAAAACACAAATTTGTTCATATAGTTTTCTGATTAAAGGAAACAAATCATATGCCCAGCTTAAGGAATACCTTCTCTTGAAGGTGTAATCTGTCATTTTGCAGCACTGTGCTGATAAATCCTTTGCAGCTTTGGGAATCACCTTTTCCAACAGAGTGATTTGAAGTCTTTTTCATTTCTTATTAAAGGGTTGTTTTTTTCCTCCCTAATGTTAAATAAAATGTTTTCCTAAGGAGCAGGTACTGTATGGAGGTGAAGGCAGGCAGGGTTCTATAGCAGTAAAGCCTTACGTACCGTACAGGGACAAAACGCAGCTAATAAAAGTGATTGTTACAAGTAGCTCTGCACAAAGATGAATTTCTGTATCCCAGAAAACAGTAGAGTGCTGCCTGTACTCTTCCTTAAGAGAATCCCTGCCTAACATAGTCAAAGTGCACTAAATTAAAAATACTCTATAACATATCCAGTATTTATTGGAGATTTTTGTTTGGTCGTGCCCTGTGCTGTGATCTGTGCACCTTGCAGCACTGTGTCCCAATGCAAAGGATGGTCTCCTTTTCCTTCACCTCCTTTCCCATGGTGTCCTCTCCATTCTGGAGATAGATGGCTCCTTTTCAGCAATCTTTCCTTGGATTTCACATAGCCATCTGGTTTGTGTCGGACTTGAGCGATTCCTGTCCTTGGTAGAGCTGCTTTAGCCACAATTCTGGTGTAGACAAGTCACTGAAACTTGAATTACCCAGACACACAGTCTTTCTTCAAATAACATCCCAAAATTATGGGCTGTGGGCATCTATATCCTCAGTCACAGTGATAGGGACGCTAATGGGCGAAACACTGATGGTGAACAGGAAAAGGTATGCATGAAGTCCTTGGAGCCTGGTGGTCTCAAAATCTGCCTTGTTCTGGGGACACATGAGGGTCTGATGTAAAGGTGGGAGGATGCTTGGTTCCAAAGAATATTTATCAATAAAATATACATATATATAAGATGGTACCTGTGGTTTTGATTTGGCTTTGCAATTGTTTGGAAGTTTTGTTTGGTTTCTTTGTTAATTTTACATTTTAAAAATACCTTTGTTTACCCTGTTTGCCTTCCAATAGTGGATGCCAAGGATCTGTAGAAAAAGCTAGACTGATTTAGAGGAGAAGGGTGTGTTCAGCTTCAAAGGTCCCTTTTTTTAGGTCTCTCTGGCAACAGGCTTTACGTTCAATGCAGGTAGTTCCACACAGGTAGCGTTTGAATGCTGCAAGTGGAAAGTTCAGGGGATGTTCTAGGCACCGCTACACAGAACTATATTGATTTAGGAGGAAATCCCAAGGAGGAAATAGTTCTTGTCAACTGATTACTTGAAGTTATGGTTATGCTACTCCTGCAGATGTCTATAAATTAAACTGCCAACAGCTGGCATCTGCCACTGTCACAGTGCTGTAGGTCATCCTTCCTGTGGAATTAAGTCTGATACCAGAGTGACTTACCTGCCATGCACATGGTGAGGGTGCATTTGGGAGTCAGGAGGAAGGTGAATTGTGCTTAGTAGATATGTACATAGTCCCAGCATGGAGATGAGACTGGGGACACAGTGTGAGACTGAGGGAAGCACCACAAAAAGGGGTGCCCATGAATGTATTGAGACCTGAGCTGTCATGTGCTGAATGTTTTCATGTGCTGGTGGTGCTTTTTGTGCTGAAATTCTGGACTTCCTTGAATTCTGTCTCCAAGCTGCTATTTTTCTTCCCTTTGTTCACGTGGAGGTATTACCTACTAAAACTGGGAGGAGGTCGTGTTGATTTTGGAGAGAGTTTCCTGTCTCATAAGTTGCCAGCAGTGCAGCATCCGAGAAGTTTAAATTGGAATTAGCTGACATTTTCCTACTCTCCCAGGAATTCAGAAGTCTTTGACAAACAGCCCTTCTATGTGGGCTGAAGCTAGTAAGGTTGAGGGATAATTGATTCTGTCTGGAAACTTCTGTGCTGATCCCTAAGACCAGGAGGAAAGGTTTGACATTGCTTACAATCAGTGGGGACTTTATTTTTTTCCCTGTCTTTCTTTGACTGGACAGCTTCAAGCTCAGAGTACCTGAAGATGGATTGAAGTATCTAATTGGGAATATGTGAAAAGATCTATTTGTCTTGTCTTTACAGAAAAGGCCACGGATGGCTCTCTGCAGAGTGAAGACTGGACACTTAACATGGAGATCTGTGACATTATCAACGAGACGGAAGAAGGGTATGTGCTACTCCAGCAGACTGAGAGGTTCACAAGCACAGTCTGCATCCAGTTGTACTCTGTCCTGCATGTGAGGACGTGCAGGGAGCTCATCTGGGGCAGATGCTCATAGTTTGAGTGTGGACATTTCAGAAAACTACTGTATGATGCAGCACTTTCTGCGGTCGGTCCCTGCTTGGGAGGGCTGTCATGAAAAACGATGTTGGCGAGGGTACCAAGCCTGTAATTCCAGGGTTCTTATTTTCAGCAGGCCTATCTCTTTGCAGTGCTGCAATGCTATTAATTTCAGCCATTTGAACATAGTGCTTCTCTGATACATCTCCTTCAGCACCAGGAATGCCATGCTGCTTGCAGTTTGCAGAACTGATCACTGGTCTTATGCCCTGGGCCTTTTTCTTTCCTGCTTGATCAACATTCTGCCTTTTTGGAGGCCTCAGGCATTACTCTGGCCTTGACTTCTATGGTATCTTGTCTTCTCACATAATTCTGCATGACCCTAGTTTGATTGTAGTCAAGTTATCTAAAGATAACACATATACTTTTGTCCATCTGGAAATGGTAAAGGATTCCTTTTCTCACAGTATATGGCATGTGAAAAGCATCTGAGCTGTGTTCTAAAAATGGTGTGTTTCTCCCCAGTCCAAAGGATGCCATTCGAGCGCTGAAGAAGAGGCTGAATGGAAACAAAAATTACAGGGAGGTCATGCTGGCGCTGACGGTGAGTGGGGGCAGGCTGGAATGCCTCGAAAGGGCAGAACCCTTTTCTTTTGTCATTTTCCTTTTCCTGGCACTCTCTTGAACGTACACACTCTTCGCTTTAACAGCCACTGCTCTGACCTTTTCTTCTCTCCAATTGCTTCCTCACTTTCTTGGGAAGAGTTACTGGAAGCTTTGCATAGTGTTTTTCTGACTCAGTTGATTTCTGCTTTGTTTCTGGGCTCTTATTCATCCCAAGTACTGACTGAGGAAAGTTAAAGTAGCCCAAATGGGCCTGTGTACCCTTTGGGGTTTTCCCTTCTACACTCATCCCCCTGTGCCCTGCAATTTCTCCACTCCAAGACAGTGGCTGTGGGCATATCTGCAAGTGAGGATGATGAACTTCCCATATTTTCAGCTTCATAAGTAGCTGATGCACAATTTCCCTTGTGAATGGATCTCTGTGGGAGACTTGCACTAATTTATGCTGATCTAATTTCACTCAATAAAGTGTAAATTATATTCTGTGCATTTAGGCAGCACTGCTAAGGTTTGAGATAATTTGCCAGTGACCTTTCCTACTGATGACTTTAGCTAGGGGTATCCTGGGTAATGCAGCGTGGTGCTGGGCAGGCTCAGCGCCGCCGCAGCAGCCTGAGGAATGAGCAGCAGTAACTAGATGGAGTTGTACTGCTGTAGGTAGGTGATCTGTATGATTCTCCCTGAGAGCTCTTGTTGCATCTCCCTGACAAAGCATGACTGTGCTTTCTGTCTTCTTGCCGTTCCCTACCCGGGATTGTCATTTTGACAGATTACCAAAGACCAAACCATGAGATTATCCATTGTGCAGGAAGGAGCGAAATTCATCAGGAACAAGTCTGTGTCATCAGGGCTGATGAAAATAGCTGAAGTAGGAGAGTAATTACAGACTCCTCAGATAGAGAGTCACAGTGGTTATTAGGCATGGCTGTAAGGAGAAGTGACGCGTTGGATTTATCTCCATGCTAATCATGTTCTTCAGAGAAAAATCAACAGCTGTTCTTCCCTGGCAGTTGAATGGCAAGTGGAAGGTGCCTCTAGCTAGGTTGCAGGGGGAAAATGTGTCAAAGTATAACCTGTCAGAGCATTCACAAGGGAGTGTTTTGAATGAATGAAGATCATTCACCTGAATTCCCAACTCTAAAACATGGCTTATAGCTCAGAGCAACTGGGTCCAGCTGTGTTCCAGGTAGGTAGAAAATGGTGGAGCGCCACAGCATGGTAATATGTCACTGTGACAGGATGTCCTCTGTCTTACCTGCTCTTGATGCAATGTGATGTACCTAGCTGTTCAGCCGTGCAGGTTGGAAAGTTCTGCTTTGAAGAGGAAGAAACTTTGTATTTCTTAACCTGGAAAACAGAAGTGGCCCAAATATGTTAATGGTGGGTGAGGTACCTCTAAATGTGTGTGTAGAGATAATGCCTTTTGGTAAAATTAGGGAAGAAAAAAAGAACTAAGAGAGTGTAAGAGAGTGTAATTATTTATCCTCTATCTTCTCTCCGATCAGAAGTTTTAAAAGTAAAACACCAAAACAAAACCAAATCAGAAACCAGCCAGGTAGGTGCTGTGTGTGTGATCAAGCTTTGCTCCAACAATGAATGGCTTTTTTTTGTGTGTGTGTAGGTGTTGGAGACCTGTGTGAAGAACTGTGGCCATCGCTTTCATGTCTTAGTGGCAAACCGTGACTTCATCGATGGTGTTCTGGTGAAAATCATCTCGCCCAAGAATAATCCCCCCACTATTGTACAGGATAAAGTACTAGCGTTGATTCAGGTACACAGCTTGTCTCTGCTTCCATATGTTGCTGCCTGAAATAAGGAATGTCTGCTTCAGTGCTATGCATCACTAAGCATGCTGTCATCATTAAAAATGTGGCAGTTTTTTATATGTAAAAACAAACAATATATCCAGGCTGGCAGGGAAGAGCAGACATGCACACGCATACACATTGTGTCCAGGGAGAAGTGTCTGGATTCCAGTTAGAGAGGTACCACTCCACTCAAAAACAAGAGGACTTAATGGAAGATAAGTGGATGGCTTTGCAATTTAATGGTCAGATCTAGGAGCTGGAGACCTGCTTCTGTGATGGGCTTGTCATCTGAGGCAAGGAAATTTTAGAGGACCGTGCTTTTGCTGTCAGTTGCAGAACACTTACCTTTCTGTGTCTGTTTCCCTGACCATAAAATGAAGCTGTTTCCCTCCATCAGAAAGCATTCTGAATTCCTTTTAAAGTCAGTTATAGAGAAGTAAATGACCATATAGGAGTTAAAATGGTTTTGGTGTCTTTTCTCTGGTTATTGTGTAGTAAAAGTGAACTGTCAGATCCTTGCCTGCAGTGGGGAAGTTCAGACATAGGCCTGTCTGCCACTTCTCCTTCTGTGCAGCATAACAATAAACAGCCATGTTAATTCCACAAACCATTAGCAACACATGAGGAAACATTGGTGCCTGCCTGGAGGAAATTTGACAATTATAGGAAGCTTTATCACTAAGCTCCTACAGGCTATTGCGTACACCAGAGAATAAAAGACACTGCGTATTTAAAGTGATATAAACCTGCTGCAGTGGTTCTTGTGGGGAGGTATTTACAAATGCTTAGCACAGCTTTCCAAATATACTTTGGATTTTTGTGGCAAAGCTTGCAGCTGAATTTCTGCTGCTTTATTTGTTATCTGGATGCACAGATAGGACATCGTTAGAGCGTGACAATGTACATAAGTGATTTCCAAACAGAAAATAGGCTGGGTGGGGAAATTAGGTGGGAATTGCATTGGGGTCCCTTTATTTCTGGTCTCTGATCTCAAGGCTTTTTTAAAGAAATAAAATAGCACAAAAGGAATGAAATTATTAAAATGAATTCTGGTGCATCTGCCTGAGCCTGCTGTGGTGGGAGAGCTGATGCACGCGGTGACCGGGAGAGGAGGTTAAACACTGAGCCATAAAGAGAAACTGTGCGTGTTTCTACCCTGTTTGCTCTGCTCCAGTGTTCTAGAGGATGCTGGGGCCAGGATTTAAATGGATTTCCAGTCATCAGAGCAACTAAGACGAAAGTGTTTGTAACAGAACCAAAAAGCCACAGTCGCTGCCTGAGTGTATAAACCAGCTTTATCTGAGGAGCCTTAGTGCAGAGAGCTAAAAGCCTCACTCTGGGTACTAAATGCCTTTTGGTATAAAAAGCTTGAGAATTATGAAAGTTGCCTGTGGGTGGGATCTGTTAGTGTCTCGTTAGCTGGAGGTGGCAGGGGACTTTGTTTTCCAGATTGCCTGACAAGTTTGGAAAAGCAACTGCAGTCACTCATCTCAGCTGCCCTGTGGGCACACCTCCCCAAAATATCTGTGCATCATGACCACTTTGCTCAGCTTAGACTTTGCTCTTTAGAGCTCCCTACAGTTGGAGTTAACTCTGTTCCAGGGGGCTGATCTCTTCTCAGCTCTGCTCCACTAACATAACGCTTATCCCCTTCTGTAGGCTTTTTACAATTTGATATCAGGGAATTAACAAGAACAGAAATGAGAGGATTAATAGCACTTGAAAGCATGGGAAAAAAATGTACAAACACCATGTGTCTTCAGCCATACAGCTCTTGTACTCCTGGGCCTTGCCATGGCAAGGGGAGATGATGCTACCATCCAAATTCTTATCTAGAGTCTTGGCTGTTCTGAGATGCTGGGTATCCTGTGTCTCACTTTCTCAATCTATTTCCCAGTGTACGTGAATTAGCATGCATTACATACTGCTTATCCTTCCTTCTTCACCCTGCTGAAAGGCCTTGGAAATACTCCTTGTTGCTGTGCCTCTGGTAAAAGCTTGCCTATCACCTCAGAGGTCACACCAGAGGTCACACCACCTTGCTGCCCCGTAGCCGAGCAGTGTCATCGAAGATGAAGCGTGGGGAAACTTCTAGTGATACAGCAAATTCTTTTGAGGGTACATGTGTTAGAGAGTGTCTGACACTGGAACTATTGTCTTGTGATGGTCACTGATGTCGGGGCCAGATTTGCAGTAGTAGTTAATTAACCTGTTTGAGCACACTGAGGTGCCAAGTGGGATTTATACAGCAGCATCCTTAAATACCTTTGATAGTCTGGCCCAAAGTCTTAGAAGTTCTGACTTCAGTCCTACCTCTGCCATACACTTGTTTGGGCAACAGGTGAGTCTCCTAAGCTCTGTGTGTAGCTCCTTATCCATAAAGCAGAGCTAGTATTAATGTTGCCTAGTTGAACTGTAAGCTGTCTAGGACAGGGATTGTCTTACAATGTGTGTAGATAGCACTTAGGACAATAGTGCCTAGTCCTGCTTGAGACCTCTGAGAGACACACTAATGTAGATAATGCTTCCAGCACAGGCAAAGAAGAATACTAATGAAAGTGTCTCCTTTCTCCAGGGAAGAGAGTTACAGAAAAGAGAATATATTAAAAATGTTGAGTGTGAAAGAAGTGAGTCCACTTCAACAAAATCTGTAGGAAGCCAGTGAAAGAGAGGATGCATTAGTATATCCTGGTGGGCAAACAAGCCTCATTAGAAGTTGGGGGCAGCAACGCAGCATACTTCTGCCTCTGAGCTCCTTTCTGAGTCACTATTAAATAGAGCATCCCTTGCCCAACATTTTTCACCCTTACTTGCAAGTAGAGTTGAAGTGGGGAACACCATTATATAGAAGCATCATTCAGGTGACTTCTTATGTAAATTGAAAACGCAGAGAAAACGCAGGGGTGGAGTTACTTGTACAGTTAATACCTGTGTCAGAGTTTGGGATGGTGTGGAAGGTCAGAGCCAAGGAAACAGAATGGCTTTTTGCAGTTGGAGCTGTTTCCTCTGGCTCAGATAGGGCTGTTTGGACTTGAGCTGCATCAGAGCAGTTGATGCAGTTGATTTACTCTTTAACAAAGCTGAGAAGCAAACCCAGAATTGTTAGCTTACAACTGATAATAGATTGTCTCCTGGGCACACAGGGTGGGAAATGATCTTTCTTAGGATTGAACAGAATGGGAATTTAAGTTAAATATTAATACGATTTCTTATCTTGTTTTGCTGTCTTTGATTTCTCTCTTCTCAAATACAAAAAGTGGTTAAGAACAGCTTTTAAAATAAAAATAGTCAAAGAACTAGTGTAAAAGTGATGACTAAATGAATTAAGTTCAGAGCCCACACAAACGTCTCGCAGTAGTTCTGGATCCAGCACTGATACTCTGCCTCACATATTGTGGGGGTTTGGGGAACGCTTCCTTTCTGAGGCATAATATTTCCATTTTTCCTTCCCCTAAATCTTTAATACTTGTCTGATTTCCAGCAAAAGTGAAAGGGGATAGAGTCTTTCTAGGTATGATGCTCCTAGCAGCTTCACGAGTACAGGAGGCTGGCTAGCAAAGACAAACACTTAGTACACCCACTAAAGGCAAAGCTCAAATGTGAATTGAAGTCTTTTTAGACACGAGAGAATTCATGGGGGAGAGACATTATGAGTGTTCTGGCTCTGGGAAATTCTCCCTTTAAACTTGTTCTTTCTGACACACCGGGGTGTCTAAGTGCTGGATATGCTCTGTAGGAACCCAGGCCTCGTTAGTGCTGCTGCTCATGGGACTGCTTGTTTCACAGCATAAGAACCTCAGAAGCTCCTCATTTAAGTTTGTTCCAAATACCAAAGAAAACTTGACAGCCGTGTTTCTCCTTTGGCAACAAATGAGGGTGTTTCACAAAGTAAATTCAGATGACCCAAGATTATTGTATGATGTTATGAATTTTGCTTAGATCAATGTAATCTTTCATACTGACTCTTTTTGGTGGGTCACTGGCCATTGAATATGCAAGAAAAGAGCAGCATGCAATCAGTGCTAAGTAGAGGAGATTTGAACAGGCTTTAATTTGCATTTACAGATTTTGATGATGTCAGGGGCTAGACACAGCTTCTGTGCACTGGGTTCCTGTCTATTTTATGCTTGAATAAATGCGGACGTGATTGACTTAATAATATTTGCAGGATCTTTTAGACTGGCTCTCGTGATTACAGCTTGCTTCCCTTTGAAGCTGAAATACATGAAAGCATTTGTAGTCAGTATCTAAGGTCAGGGTGGAGCTGGAATTCTGTTTGGAAGGTTTATAGATAATGCTTCTTGTTTTCCAGGCTTGGGCTGATGCCTTTCGAAGTAGCCCTGATTTAACTGGAGTAGTGCATATTTATGAAGAACTCAAGAGGAAAGGCATAGAGTTTCCCATGGCAGATCTTGATGCTCTGTCTCCAATACACACACCGCAGAGGGTAAGCTGCAGCACTGCAATTCCACGTTTGTTTGGGTTTTTTCTTGAGATCTGTAAATAGTTGGGTAAGTGCTCTTCATTCTTCTCCAATTTCTCCAAATTTGGCTTATTTTCTCAGTCCTGAAAGGACTTTTTTATTAGTGAACGAGCATGTAGGAGAAGTATAATGCAGCTACATGAATTGCTGATAAGCTAGTGGAGTCTCCTCCCTTGAGTCAATCTGAGAAGAAAAGAGTTTGGAAGAGGTTTGTACACTTGTCTTGTACCACAAAACCACCAGACAAATGCAGCTGATTTGTTCAGACGGAGTCCAGCAAGACACATCATTGAGATTTACTTCTTTTTCTCAAAAGTACAGTAGTTTCTGTTAGTGATAACCCTGAACCAAGGTCTTCTGGTTTTTAAAGGTATACAGGGTCTGAATCTTATGATTATTGATCTTATGGTAATGTGAGATTGTTAGACCTTTGAAAAGTTTGATCTGTAAAGTTGGCAGAACTGCTGCTAGGAAGTAACATAATGATCACAGGTGTTCTGATTATTCACGCTGAAAACTGAAGTTAATTAATCTTTGAAGTGGTAAATGCAAGTGATCAAGGACTAAAAGATTACAATTCTCGTGTCAAGATTAATTAAATCCAATATCTGTGTATCACATCATTTTTTGTAAGTGTGCAACTTAATTCCTAGTTTAAAATAATTTATAATTATTTATCTTTGGCTCTTGTTTTTATTTTGCTTCTCACTTTTCTTGTAAAGGTAAATTGACTTAAAAGCATGTGGGTTGGGTCAAAAGATAGGGGCATGGATTTCTTTGCAGCTGTCTGTTTGTGGGCTGGCCTGCCAGTCTGTTCTCATAACTACACTGACCTTCTTCCACAAGGTGCAATTATGTTCTATATTTGAGCATATTTGGCCTGAGGTTGCTGACAAAGCAAGTGCTGTCACAATTCAGCATTTGAACTTCTGTCTTTCTGATGTGGCAGAGTGTTCCTGAAGTTGATCCCGCCTCAAATATGCACAATTCACAGTCTCAGCAAAGGATGAGCACCAGTTCTTATTCTTCATCTTCCCCAACGGCGTATTCTGCTCCTCAGGCCCCAGCTCTGAATGTGACTGGTCCCATCACTGCTAATTCTGAACAGGTACTGGGATGATGATTCTTTTGAGTGAGACTTTCAGCAGATCAAATTAGAAACCAATTGGTGTCGGCGGAACTTTCATTTTAACTGGTTTGACTTTGATTGCCTTCTAGGTCTGGTTCTACTTAGTAATCTTTCCTCCTATTATACTGTATGATCTGGGCTTTCAATTTGTGTGTGGCCTCCTAATGGCATCAGTTAGGAAACCTCACCACTGGATGCACCAGTCTGCTCAGTGGCTGTGCAGTGTGTTAGCAGTTATTCTCATTAGCCCCCTCCTTTAAAGGCACAGAATTGCTTACAGATGCAGGAAGTCATGCTAACAGGATCTAAGCCTGCATCCTCAAGACCCTTGCAAATGCCCTAATGAAAGAGCTTTTCTCTCTGCACAAAGAATAATTTCAGAGCCAAAGATCCTGCCCAAAATATGAACATCTTTCCCCTCACTTGCAGGGTGTACTGCAACCAAGGTCTGGTTTTGGCTGCTGTTTTCAGTGCTTCCCTTCCATGCAAGCATAGCACATCTGGGTTTGTAACGATAGTGAGCAGTTCTGCAAAGTTATTTTCTTTCTCTGTTGCTTCTCTAAAATGCTCTCCAGGGTAAGCTTTTTATGTTTACATTTTGCTTCCCCTGCTAGAATGTCTGGAGCCTCAGATATATCAGACAGAACCAGAGGTATCACAAAGTCTGTTCTTGAAAATGATCTGCTTAAACCAAAAGATTATGCAGTGTTTTGCTGTCTTTTTACCCCCTTTAGATTGCCCGGCTGCGCAGTGAGCTGGATATTGTTCGTGGGAATACAAAAGTGATGTCTGAAATGCTGACAGAAATGGTACCTGGGCAAGAGGATTCCTCAGACCTTGAGTTACTCCAGGTACCTGTTTCTTAGCAAATATGATTTTGATCCTTCCTGTCCTTGAGTTTCTCTGGGAGGGTGGGTCTTGTTGTAATTCACTGCCTTGGTTTTCTTGCTTTACAAAATTGATGTAGGCTGCACTTGAACCCTTTTGGTCTCATCACTCGATATTCTTCCTTTGTTAAAGCTTTCAGTGACAAGGATTTCCTAGCTTCTCTTGAAACTTGTAACTAGAATTTTTCCATGATTAATAAACATCCTCTTTTACCACAAAACAGCTTAAAATTTTGATAGGCTTTGTAAGCCCTGAGCATTTCTGCTTCTTTTGCATCCTCCATCATCACTCATACAGTGGCAAAACATTCCTGGTCACTGTGCAAGAAAAGAACACTCCATGTTTCCAGCCCAGGGCTGTATATGAACCATCTCTCCAGAAGATGAGCTAAAGCTTCTCCTCAATGTAGAGGCTTAAGACAGGCATTTGGGTGAAGTTTCAAGCTGTCCAGAGGGTTAAACTGGGTAGTCACAAGGGCTTTCTTTGCAGGAAAATCCCAATCCAGCACAGCATTTATTATCTCAAAAGGGAAGACTCATGCTCAGCTTAGCTGAGCTCATGGCTCTTCATACCTGTTTCCCCAGGCCAGTGGTAGTGGGGTGCCCTTTTGCCTGAGGAAAGTAACACAGTACCACATGCAGAGCAGCAGAGAAGGCTGTGATCTAGCATTCCAGCTGCTGCCCTTAACATGGTATTTGCCTTTTTGTAGCTTCAGAAATAGGCTTCTGTTTTGATCTTCCAGCAGGGAGGATGGGCTGCCACAGCAGTACATTTGGAGGAAGGCAGGGAATTGCTCTCTGTGATACATCAGAGCTTGAAATCCATCCAAAAACGGGTCTCTCCCATGCAGCGGTATTGTGTGTTTGTCTCAGAGCCATCGTGGCAGCTGATGAGAGGCTTTGCAATAAAGAGCCTTTCAGCTACTGCCCATTTGGGTTGGACTGCTCAAAACAAAAGGAGCTTCCAGGAAACCACGACAGCCCAAACCAGCGTAGAACAGTTTGCTTACATTCAGCAACAACTACTAACATCTTGACAGCGTAACCTTACAGCGTAGCTTTAAGGTGAAGGAACCTGATCATAAAATTGAGTGACAGCAGCGCTTCTTTATTCCAACTGGTTCCTTTCTTTTGAGGGCTGCATCCTAAATCTGAATCACAGAGCTGGGGGGAACCTGGTTTTGATCACAAAGAATGGTTAGTCTTTTGAAAGCTGTGAGCAGGGTGCTGCATGCAAGGACTCCGTGCTTTGAGGTTTATATAGCCCTCCTCCTTAAATAATTCCTGACATTTTCTCCAACAGTCAAATGTAAACAGCTTGCTAGAGAGCCAGCTCTGAGCAGAATAGATAGGTACTGTCAGCCCTCTCGGAAAGGCAGCAAACAAACCTCTGAAATGTCACAATCTGCTTCTAAAGTGATGGGATCAAAACCGACATTGGAGAACACGTTCCTCAAGCTGTTAAGGCAGCTGGATTGCACTAGGTGAAATTTATCCAGAGCTTAGGATGTCAGCCCAAGCAAGGAAAACAAACACATTCTTGCTTTCATCCCGAAGGTTGTGTACCAACAAGTCATCCTTGTTTAGTGCTGAATTTTTGCTGTGAAGTGGAGCTGGGGGGGTTGGAAAATGACAGAGGGACATGCTTTAGTTGAAATGTCAGTGCTTATTGAAGTAAAACCGTGGTCTAATCAGTGGCACCGTGCCATATGTCACGTTTCTTCTTGTAGTTCCTCCTCAACATACCAGGTTTGACCTTTGGTCTTGAGGCCTTTCAGGAGTAAAGAATTCTGCTAAGTAATTGGTGATGGAGGAGATGACCTGGAATCATGAGAACTCCTGGTTTAGGCAAACCCAAATCTAGTTGTCTTGGCATGAGAGACTTCTAAAATAAACGCCCTTACTCTGTATTCTTTAAAATTCTCTTCTGAAACTCCCCAGTGCCTTTCTGCAGTCTGTGGACTTGCTCAGTTGAAGGGAACATCTCTGTGTGTAGTTCAGCACTGAAGTTTGTGTGCTCATCTTTTTTATGCTCCTGCTCCTTGTTTCGTGTTCTCCCTCATGTTCTCAGTAGTTGGTAAGGTCTGTGTCACCCAACCGTTCTCTTCCTAGCACACACTCAACAACCTGTGGTAGCTCTGATGAACATTTTTTCTACACTCCTTCCACCATGTGCATCTTCTAGGTTTTAAGGATGGTATTGCCAAAAAGGGCAGATTGAATTTCCCTTGAAAGCTCTCTTCTGGAAAGCTGTTGTATTAATACGTGTTTTATTCTTAAAAACAGACTACTAAAATACAGATATTTATTTTCTGAAGTACTCAGTTAAAGAAGAATCAGGATGTTGAATTGTAAATAGGCTCTCAAGGTTTTATGCCATCGTCTCTTGAAAGGCAGGTTTGATTAGATGTGCTTTTGGGTGACATTTAATCACGCAAAGATAGACTTGTCTTAGTGTTTCTCAGCTGGGTTTGTTTGGCTGTGAACAGAACTCAACTAAATCTCCTTATTGCTAGCTGCTTATCAGAATGTGTGTGTGTACAATGCATTCCTCCCAGGAACTGAACCGAACCTGTAGAGCTATGCAGCAGAGAATCGTGGAGCTTATCTCACGAGTGTCCAATGAAGAAGTCACAGAGGAACTGCTGCATGTGAATGATGATTTAAATAACGTCTTCCTCAGATACGAAAGGTGGGGCAGCTTTTCCATCGACCATTTATATTTGTTCTGGGTTTTCACTTAAGTGTAAAATAGGTCAGTCGACAAGAGTTGGCCATCTGGGCTGCTGGTCCAACATAACAAAACGCAGAGAACCAAACCACAGAAAGCATTTGCAAAGCCTTTTTATGGTAACATTCCCATTTCCATTCTTTCCTTTAATACTATGATTTTTAATTTATTTTTGTCCTAGACATTAAGTTTTGGGGGGGGCATATCCATAAAATGCAGGGTAACCTTGTGCAAAACTCTCTGAACTAGCCAAACTTCTGCTAGAACTACTTTGAGTCTGCAAGTCCCTGTTGTGTGATGCTGGACAGATATAGGGACCTGGGACCAAAAATAACCACAGCCACAGTCACTAGTTCCACTTGTGAGCTGGGGCCCTGCACAAATGTTTGTGCTGCTTCTGGGCTTGGGGAGGCTCCTGTGAGCTCTCGCTCTCTTTTCATCTCTGAGCTTTCTAGTTGCAGTACCATGCAAGGGGAGCTGCCTCAGGTGAGCATGAGCTTCATGCAAGTAAAGGTTTTGGTTGTAAGTAATGTTTAAAATCCTTAAAAAAAAAAAAAAAAAAGCCTGCCTTGCACAGAGCTGGGGATTTGAAGAGTTGGTCTGCAGGAGTCATCCCTAGGGGTGCGACTTGGGTCATAGGACTTTCGACATGTTAGACAAAGGCACTGTCAGCCACATCTGCTGCAGTAGGTGACACGTGATACAGCAGTCTTGGGAAAGTTTAATCTTCCCCTTAATGACAGGCCTGAGGAGCGAGGCACTAAAGAGTACCCTTTGTTCCTTACTCTTAGTGCAGGGCTTTGTTTCTCAAGCCTTTAAAAATAAATTAGACTCTAGATCTGTGAATCTGAGCTGTCGCAGCAAAGGCTGGAAAGAAGACTCAGTGACCTCGATTTTGTCTTTGATTTAGTTGTTCAGAGGAGATTGGGGCAAACTTTGAAACAAATGCTGGCTCTTCATGCGAAACGGTGTGTGTTTCGTGCGCCAGCGTGATCCACAAGTGGTGGAGCGTAACTGTTACTAAGGCTTAGTCTGGGCACCCTTCATTTTTTTCCTGTTTTCCCCCTCCTGTGGCTTCACTGATGGGAGCTGATGTGTTTGTAGCTGTTGTGCACCGAAAGGGGAGCTGAGTGATGTTAGTGAACTCCTTTTGCAGCTGGTCTGAGCGTTTCAATAAGCTTCAGTTCCTCCTCTGCTGTCCCAAAAGTTCATCGTGCTGATTTCTAGTGTAGGTACCGAGCTCTGTCGGTGACTCAGGCAGGAGCTCTGGCCTTTGCTGTGAAGCTCTGGGTGTAAACGAACGTGTGGTTCATAAGCCTTTTGGTGAGAAATATGAGGTGGGAGGTGTCTGAGGTTTCCAGCTAAGGGAACTGGATTTCCAGTAATAGTAGACACCCACGGTTTCCTAAAATTGAAAATTTGGGATGAATTTGTTTTTACTGCCTTCTAAGCCTGCATTTTCCTCTGTTAGATTAAGAAAACATTTTAGATTGCTTGAGATTCCCTGTTGTATTTTGTCCATCTGGGAGAAAACCCACAGGATTCTATGAATATTACAGGGTGTTTACCAAAAAGAGGTTACATGTGAAACTTTAAATGAGGAAAAACTCTAACCTCAGAGAAATCTTGTGCTTTTTCTGGTAAGGAAGGAGATCAGGCTGGCCCCAGACAGACCTTGGGAGGATCTAGCTCCTCCTGCTTCTTTGAGTTCAGGAAAGCTGGAGTTAGGTTTTCAGCCCCAGATGCACAGCTGGTTGGGGAAGGAGTAGAGAAGAGACCAGATCTTGGCAAGCCAGACTTGTTCCACTCAGAAATACAAGGATTTTTATCTGACATCATTACTTTTAATTCTTGGAAAGCACCAGCCTATTTGAACATAGGCTCTCATGGTCTGACCCAGAATGTTTTAAGAAATGGATTTGCTCATCATTGTTTCTCTTGCCCTGCGCTGCCAGGGTAGGGCTGTGCTAGCATATGGCTTCTCATTTACATGTATTGCGGCAAGAGGGAGCTGTTAAGGGGGAGTAAGACTTGCTGCGGTGCTCAGCTTATTTAGCTGGGAGCATCAATCTTGCAGCAGTTCCTCCTGTCCCTTGGCTAGTGGAATAGTCTATCACAAAGCACTTAATAAAAAAAAAAACAAACAACAAAACAGAACAACAAATCCAAAAAGAAAACAGATAAATCCTACAGCCTTTTCCAGGCACGTGTGTGCTGTGAGATCAGATCAGTCAACTGAATATCCACCTTTGCCAAGAAGGCAACTTCTGTAACTGTTCTCCCTTTGTCCTGGCTTGGACTTAAAGCTTTCAGGGATCCCTCTTGAACCAATGAAAACTAAGTTCAGTGGTAAGCATGTTGTGACTTTGTTATAAATCTGTGTCTTTCGTGGTTAGTTGGTGGCTTTGCTAGCCCATATTGGTTTTGTTTGGGTTTTTTTTCTAAACAGATTTGAACGATACAGATCGGGACGTTCAACACAGAATGCCAGCAATGGAGTAAGTACCTGCCCCCATTTATTGTACCAGCAGCTACTCTGTACTATTCTTGTACCAGCAGCTACTCCATCCTAGCTACACTGATGTCACTAGTACCAGACTTTTTATCTCTCCACCCTTTGTCCTGCCTGTAGTAGCTAATAGCAGATACTGAGAAAAGAGCCTAAGAATGTGACAAACCTCAAGTGACAATGTTTTGCTCAGGAAAACACTACACTGAAACATCTCTGTGTTTACAATCCCTGATGGATTTACTTTCCTCTGTTAACTTTTTTGATTGCCTTTGAGCCCATGCAGGCTGAGGCACTCACAGTGTCCTTAAGCAGTGAGTTCCACAGTTTCACTACACGTTCTTATACTTGTATGTTAGTAAGTATATACAATAAGTGTTGATTACATTTGAACTAGTCACTTAATGATTTTTATTGGATTCATCTAATTCTTCTTCACTGTATCTTGCAATATCTCTATTCAGATTCATTTTCTTCATGCCACTCATGATGTTAGGAACCTCTCTCATCTCCTTTTTCTGCAGCCCCTTTACAAGCCGAAGAGTTACAGTTCTAATTATTCTTTCCAAAAAAAATATCTTATACTTTTTTTTATAGTGTTCAGGATCTGAGTTCATGAGGGTTTTTGGTGGCTGACTCTATATTCTGCACTCATCACCACAGTATCCAAGAGACTGGTCTGTTTGGCAGTATGCAGGAGAGAGCTTTTGAGGCAGCACCTGTCTTTTTTTGGTGTTTAATGTTGCACTATGAAAAGAGATCTCTGGCATGGGCAACTTGCTTTGTTTTTTGTGTCCCAACAGGTACTGAATGAGGTGACAGAAGATAACTTAATAGATTTGGGTCCTGGCTCTCCAGCAGTAGTGAGCCCCATGGTTGGAAATTCAGCACCCCCATCTTCACTTTCTTCGCAGCTCGCAGGGCTTGGTGAGTACCTGATCTAAACAGGCTGCAATGCACAGACTTTTCCAAGCCTCACCAGTCTGTGGGTCATGAACAGCACACCAGGACTATTAGGCAATCCAGATGATCCGATTGTGGGAGCAAGTTTGAGCAGTTGCTGAGGTCCCTGTGACCGACCTGGACACCTAGTGCAAGCTCTTAGTGCAGTGGGCTGTTGAGATTTATGAGGAGATGTTTTTCACTTATGCATCAGGGAGTTTCTGATCCCTTTGGCTCTCTGCTACCTGATTAATGTTGTCATATAGCCTTTGGAATGCTTGGGAATGTGGCTTACAGGCACAGGAAGGTTGTTCCACTCCCCTGCACTGTAGCAATGTGTAATTTGGAACCAGACTGGCACAAAAGGAGGGACAGATGGACCAGAGAGGAGAGTGAAGGAAAGGATGCAGGTTCTCATTCATAGTAAAACTTCTACTATAACTTCTATTTCTGCTTAAGGTATAGCACTCCATGAAATCAGTCTAGTGAATGTTCTTTATTCCCTTTCCACAAATAATATTTCAAAACTTTGGATGAGAGGTTTATGTAACTATTGGGTGTTTTACATTAAATTAAGCCAAGGATTGCTTGATAGGATCCCTTGATTTGTCCCTTTCAGCATGGTGCCAGTATCATCTCACTTGATTTGAAACTGTTAGTTTTACATTCAATAGCTGAGAGACATTGTGGAAAAGACTAATATCTGTGCCCAAAATTTCGGACCAAATTAGAGAATAGTAAATATCTCAGGATGAGATTTGCAGCAGGTACACACCAGTTCCCAAATGTTGGCTTCTCAATGAGGGATACTTAAGGTGGGGTGCTTCCAAGAGGAATAAGACAATCTCTACACTTGGCCTTTAGAATGCATGATTAGCAGCCTCCAGCCTCTTCTGAACAGAATTGTGCTCAGTGCTACAACTAATAACTAGGTGATATCTACTGTCCTGCACTGTTATGTCTTCCTCTGTAACCTACACACTTGTGGCAGTGGTGCTTCCTATGGTTTGCTCTTTGACTGATTCACTTCTTTTTGCCTCTTGTTGCAGACTTGGGTACAAACAGCGTCAGTGGCACACTCAGCTCTCTACAACACTGTAATCCTCGTGATGACTTCGACATGTTTGCACAGACAAGAGGCAGTTCCTTGGCTGAACAGCGAAAGAAGTATGTTGGTGTTTATCTTTAGAGCTGTTTGAGTCATGGCATAGCTCTTTTCTAAGGGCATAAGTCTGAAACTTCTTGACTTTGGTCCAGACTACAGCAGTTTTGGTGCATGTTTTTCTGCTTTTAATCCAGTCCCTGTCCTGTTGGCCATTATTTGTATGAGCAAGTGGAGAAGCTCCTGCTGCTGGGAAGAGCAGACTGGTTGAGTAGTTTTATTTGACTGCCTTAGTTAATGAGCTCACTTGGAAACATGGAAATGAACTTCCCGTTACTTCTGCAGATGCTTCCCCTTGTAAAGGCTTGTCATCCCACCCAGCTGCCCAGTGCGTGAGATGCTGGAGCACAAAGGTCCTTCACCTGAAGGTCATGGATATGCTTTGGTGACTGAATTACTGTCATCAAGGGCTTAGAAACAGAATTGCCACTCAGTTAAACTCTCCCTTCAGCCCAGCAGTCAAACTCTGCTAGGCTGTCAAGGCAGTGTAGCCTGCACGGCTGCCATGCTGGCCCTGATTTGTTTATGTGCACAGGGATTGCATCTCTAGAGCTGCAAATCTGACACTTTCAAGGACATTTATAACAGGTCCAATTATTTTAATGTAAAATAAATCTATGCCATTATTAAGAAATCCTTTGATCCCTGTCAAGTGAGGTTCAGTAACAGGCACACTCAGGTATTTTTCTTTCATATATTATTTCTTGCCTCCTCCTGGTTTCAGATTCTAGAGCGTGTAGGGGCTACCAGCAGTCAGAACATCACCAATGTCTCGTCTCAAACTAAGGAACATTGTTAAATAGTTTAGCTCAGGTCTTAGCAGATTATTAAAAACATGCCCACTCTGGACAAGTTGAGGAGGCAAATTGATGAGGATCTTTTATTTGCAGTCATCAGTATAGCTCTTGGTACTGCCTCAGCTGTAGTCCCAATGTGGGGAAGATGTGCTCTGCTGTAGAGGCATATATTGCCACCAGAGATTTCAGACTGAGAGCCCTAATGTATAGTCAGGAAGGAGATGCATTGCAGGGAGATGTAATGGAGGTCCCTCTGTCTCTTGTGCTAAATGAAGCGCAAAACTAGTCTTCCCACACTGCACCTCTATCCTCTTCTGTGAGCTAATGGAACAAGGAGTGCGTATCAGGCCATGATTTCACAAGGGAGGATTGCTATATCTTCCTTGGATTGCACACCATATAAATGGAGCAGCAGTAAAGATGTGACTTGTGGCAGTGTGTAGGTGAGAGCCTCTGGGTGCTGTGCTCAGAGCTCAGGAGAAGCCAGCACGCTGGAGGGGAAAGAGCTCCTCCTGTGCAGATGTGCAGCTCCTCCCAGGGGCTGATTTATGGGCAGGTGTTGGTGTCTGCTTAAGCTCATGGTTCATTGCTCTGCTCTGAGAAGTGATGCTATTGCCTGTGTCACCCAACTGCTACATGTCCCTTTTGCGTAGCAACTTAAGAAGCTTTTTAAAAATCCGACCTTTGTGAATAGTGAAGTACTTTGTATGCTTCACTGTAGCTGCTAGTTATGTTTCATCTATCTCTGAGTCTCTCTCTGCCTCCCCTCACGCACACATCAAGTTCAGGCTTCCAAATGTCATCTTCAAAGCTTTGCAAAACATAATCTGTAATCAGGCCTCTTTTCATAGTCCCCCACTAGCTCTTGGACATGCTTATGGTGCCTCATAACCTATTTGCCTCCCTTTCATAATGCCAGCCTTATTCCTTGTGCTCCAACATGCTTACTGAAACCGATGGGTAGCCTTTATACAGAGCACACTCCTTGGAATGCACTTGGTACACTTGAAATCTTGATAGGTGCTTTCTGATTTCCAGGGACCAAATCAGAATAGCAAGTGAGTTGTGCATGAGTGAGTGCTGGACTTCCTTCTAGCTCTGTGGTTTGTTCCTTTCTTTCAGCGTGACGTACGAGGATCCACAGGCTGTCAAAGGACTAGCATCTGCCCTGGATGTTCGAAAACAGAACACCGGAGGGGTAGGTTGTTGCTCCACGTTATGTGATCTGAAGCCGTTGTGTGCAATCCAAGCTGTAGGCAGCTGCTTTGAGCCAGACTTCTCATTCTGTATTCTGGTGACATGCTAGAAACTGGCTATTTTGAAATTGATATCTGGGAGCAAGTACTTGCTCAGTAATGATCTCTAAAGAGCTGCTACTCAGTACACCAGCCTAAAACACTTCAGAATCCTAGTGGGTAATTTCTCTTGTGTTCTTGCAGCTTGTCTGGGGGGGTCCAGCTCTTCGGCTGGAATCACTGCTGAAAAGAATAAGTAGGGAACATCCCTCAAACCCTGGTGTGCGTTTGTTTGGTCTGGTTTGGTTTTGATTATGAAACTTGTTGCAGTCTTAATCTGTTAGACTTTGCTCTAAGAGCAAGTTGCAGGGAGACAAATGACGTCGCTTTTAATGCTTCACATGGCTTGCCTTAACTGCCCTCCCGTGCAGTCTGCCCTGTCTGCCCCGGGGCAGACCCCACTGTCCTGTGCGGGCAGAAGAGACCCTGGGCTCCCACCTCACCCCAGCTGATGCTTCAGGTGTGTTTGAGAGAGCGATCTCGGCCGGCTCTGCCTGCCTACCCCGGTGAAGGCAGAAGTGAAAGGAGCTTTCAGATCGTCCCTCGATCCCTCTCTACCACCCCTGCTTTTTAAAACCATCCCGCTCCTTTGTGCGCGGGTTTTTAGGTGAGGAGCGTGTCCCGAGGCCTGTCCTAGGTGTGTGCTGGCCACCAGGGAGCATGGCGGAGCCGGCGGAGCGCGGCAGAGCCGGGGCAGCGCTGCTCGGCCCTCCCTCCCCGCAGAGCTGCCTCCCCGGGCGGGCCTCGGCTGATCCCGCCCTGGCTCTTTCGTAAGTTGAGATGGGAGTGCTGAGGGCAGCTGGTATGCCTGGCAGCTTGTGCTCTGAGCCGGGGGGAATATGCGTTCGAAGCTAGCCTGGGGTCGGATCACAGTTGCCTGCCTGCCTGGGCCACGGTTCAGTGGTAGCAGGGCTTCAGCTGTGATTTCCTGTGGAGCATCTGCCTCCCACCCTCAAATCTGTCTGCTCATTCCTGTCCCTGCCCTCCTGCAAAAGGCATAATTCATAACCCAGGGCATCCCAGTGACTAGCTTCAAGCTCAGCCCCCAAAAACTCATGCCAGCAGTACTGAGAGTAAGGAGGGAAGCACATGGACACGGGGCAAAGTGGCATAAGGGGGTGAAGGAGGAATTCCTGAAGCCAGTGTGACAGCCCAAGCCCCCACTACCACTGAGCTGTGTTATTGGCAGGGCCTGGGAAAGGTTTTGAGAGTCTGCTTTTTGTTCCTGGCTAACCAAATGCATGGGGCTTGCATTTAGCTACTGGTCAGGGGGGGCTGTATTCTCCTGGTAGCCACAGGGTCATGTCCTTAACACTTTTGTTCTCAGCCAACTCTGCTTGAGGCGCCAGCACGACGTGTCATTCACACCAGCGTAGTTTGTGCTCTGCTCGATGTGTTGTCAGTTCAAAGGGCTGTGTCTAAGCTAATCTGGCAGTCAAAAATTTTAGGGGCAAATGCTTTATGGGTTATGGAACTTTGAGCTCTGCTCTGTTGTAGAGACTTTCAGGCTCTTTTTGAAAGTCCTGATGACTGTATCGTGTAATCAGAATAGCTTGCTTTGAAACACAGTCCTTCAATAATTGGTAAATGCTACACTTTGTCAAGTGTTGTGAGGCTTGTGGGTGTCTCTTCTTAAAGGAAATAAAAATTAAACTCTCCTAAAGTTACCAGCCGCAGCATGTGTAGGAAAAAACTGGCAGTGCTCAGTAAATGGAAGACATGCGTTAATTTGGGTAGAGAGCTAATTTAAGAACAGCTCTAGGGAGGAGCCAAGAGCTTCACAGCACATTCTTCACACACATCTTGTTCCAGCACAGTTGTCCAGTGGTAAAATTCAGCACATCCGACATTTCTAATGTAGTCATTCTCAGAACGCTCTGTAGAGACATGGCTGGTCACGTGGCATTAGCTGTCTTTTAATATGATTTAGCAGCTGGAAACAAGATGAGCTAAAAATATGCTGTTTTCTTGATACTGCTTTTCCATGTTGGGAATTGCTTTTGTTGCCACAGAGTTGTTGCGTGGTCACAACTGGGAGGAGAGGTGTCCAAGAAACAGTTCTCTAGTGTTACACAGACAGTAGATGAAGCTGGAGTGATTTCCCCCCTTTTTTTTTTCCTCAGCACAAGTACTGAAATGAGACCTAAAAGATGACAGCTTATTCTCCATTATCTGTGGTAATGGGGACAGGGGATGTTTCCCACATATGTGGGTGTCTGGATGGAGGCACATCAACACACTAGTGGGTCTCTGCTGAGCTAGCCCAGTTCTGGCAGGGCTGTTGCGCTTTGCCAATCCCAAGCAGCCCTTCCAGAGCTGGAGATCGCTCTGCACCTGGGCCCAGGCTCAGGGGTGAGGTGCTGAAGGGCCAGAAGCCATCTTGACAGTCTTTGCATTGCTGTGCCATGCTGTCTGCAGCCCGCACAGAGGGAACTGGATGCATCAAGCGATCCTTTTAACCTCTGCTGTTCTTCGAGAGGGGCAGTTTGAAAGACTGCCAGAACACTGCAGCAAACTGCGGTTACTTACCCTCCTGCTCAGTGCTGTCATTAGAGCTGTCGTACTGTTAGAGACTGAGGCAGAGTCTGTCTGCTGAGATCAAGGAGGTAAGTGTGTGCTGCAATGAACAGCTTTATAAACAAGGGAAAGTCTACAGTGCGTAATACTAGTGTTTCCAGTAAGGTCTGACTGGTTTTAGTAGGTTGTATAGCCTATACTCTTTCTTCTAAGAAGATGACAAACATCAGCCTCACTACTAGTCAATTATTATTGTTATTATTGTCATTATATCAGCCTGGAGGAGATGCTAAAATTCTGTGAACTGTCTGTAGGAAGTGCAGAGGTCAGGGGGAGGTCTGTCCCTCCACGGACAGAGCTGACAGGCAGCAGAGAGGGATGCAGCTGCTGCCAGAAGCTACTACAGGCAACTCTCTTCTCTCTGTGTGTGTGTGTGTGTGTGTGTGTGTGTGTGTGTGTGTGTGTGTGTGTGAAGTTTTAAACTTGCTGCTGTTGTATTACTGTATCACGGGTTGTTGCTGTGGTTTCTCTCTTTATGGACCTTTCTGTTCTCAACACAGAGGAGAGGTAAAGGTGGGAACTCAGACATGGAACCCATAGACAAGTGGCTAATTACACAAGGAATGGTGAGGACTTCACCAGTGAAGCGATTCCTGCTGCCCACCCCAGTCCCTTTACCTAGAATAACCATCCTCCATTCACCTCTCATCCTGCCCTACTGAACCACTTGAAATCAGACAGTACAAGGAGTATTATTTCCCACCTACATCATTACCTGGGACAAAGGGAAAGATTCGCACCAATTTCTGGTTTATACAGCACAAAGGCCCATAACCAGCTGAACCATTTGTAGGACCCCACGTTACCTTTGCAAGAGGCCTGGGGATCCAATCGGTTCCTTATACTGTCTTGATTTATTTATGCAGTATCCACTTTTCGAGGGATAAACACAAGTCTCATGGATCTAGTTCACAAAAAGGACATTTTCTACATGCCTTTAAAGCAGCCTTTCCTGGTAGTGTTTAACTTTGTGGTCTGGAATAAACACAGGGAAGTTGTAGGATCATACCTAATTGAATTGAGTAATGTAGGGATAGTTCTGTATGGAAGGAAGGGAACAGAACTGCTACCCAGATTGACATCTTCCACCCCTGTCAGGGAATTACACTGGCATTAGGATTCAGACTCTGAAAGGTACAATAGTGTTTGTGGCTTTAAGGATTTAATTCCTGTTTCTAGTGATGCCAGTACTCTGATAAAATCAAGCTTCTGAAGATCACTGGATCTTTGCACATTTTGACCTTGTTTGAAGTTGTCCTTCATCAGCATGCTGCCAAAGAGAAGTTCAAAAGCACGCTTTAAGTGTAGAAGTCAGAGGTAGGTAAAAAATAGCCTCAGCTGTGCCTTAAAGCTGAGTTCTAAGACCAATTTTGTATTTTTGGACGACGTAATCCATCACTTCAAGTGTTTGAGATTAGTACCAATGACCTGACTGTACAGAGTCCTGAGACAGGGCTGACAGCAGCTGGGTTTGAAAGGTGTGGTGCTGAATTCCCTTCGTGCTGGGTGTGCTTGCAGGGCAGCCAGTATGTTCAGCGCTTAAAAAGAGAAACATCCTAGCGAGTTTAAGGTTGAGAAAATCCAGAGTGTGTAGTATCTGAGTGCACAGACTCTCTGAGACACTTTGTGTTTCTTCTTCTAGGTTTAGGGCTGATACAGAACGTTTCTGGGGGCCGCCTTGTGAGTTTGTCAGGAGCTTGCATGGCTGGTGTGGCCACAGTGACTGGATACGTGGTTGTATCCACCTGCCCATGCAAGCACCCAGAAGCCATTCTGTGCCTGCTAGCACATGTGGGTAAGCACAGATGGAGGTTCCTGTTCTGGGAGCCAGAGTCTCATTTCAGAGCTTGTCAGAGACCCTCCGCTCGTAACAGGAGAAGGAGAAGCCGTAAACTGAGCAGTGCCTGCCTTGCCTCTAGTGCTGTTGACAGTGGTTCACAGAGGCTCTTGCTGTTGGGTGGCTCTGTTGCAGGCTGATGTGCTACACCACTGTTAGACGTTCATCCATAATGAATAATCCAATGATTGAGTTAGTTCCTCTTCTTTGCCTTTCCACTGTTTACAGGAGCAGGGAAGCATGAAATCAGCACCCCTGCTGTTCACACCACTCACACCACTGCTTTATTAAAAAAACAAACACAATATTCCTTCATTGGCTTGTGGTTATTCAGTCTGGAAAAAGGATACTGCAGCCTTCATGGAGGCGTACGGATCTGGGGAGGGAAGGGGATCTGGCTGTCCAGCCAGTTGCTGCTCTTACAAGTCTGTCACCTTGTTTGTATGCTAAATATGAGAGAGAAATACCTAAAATAAAACTAAACTAATCATTAACTTCGTTTCTCTCTTAACTGGCTGTAGTTCTTAACCGTATTTATTAATATGACTTCGTAGCTTTTGCAATACCAGTGGAGTAACTAGCACCCCAAGTATGAATTTGATGTGCACGTCCTTTGGTAACTTCTTGCACTTTTGAGATGAGGGGGGAAAGAGGGGTGAGCTGACATTGCCATTACCTGTGCCTGTACAACACTGAGACCACTGAAAGGGTATTCACTGCCTGCCAGGGTGGTTCTTGACTCGTCCGTGCCCTGATGATGTCCTTTCTAAACTGTGATACACTTAGTATTAGGGTTGATTTCTTCCTACTCTGTTTCTGTGCACCCCAGTTCACCAAGACCCCTTTGCAGAGGCAGGCTCATTCAGGGCTCCGTGGGTACTCTCCCAGTGAATCTGGCAGTGTTGTTTCCATTTCAGCTCAGTCTACAGCTCAGTTCTGCTTTCAAGGTGATGCCCAGACCATGAAGACACAAGCCCCAC
Source organism: Gallinula chloropus (assembly GCF_964237585.1). NCBI lineage: Eukaryota > Metazoa > Chordata > Aves > Gruiformes > Rallidae > Gallinula > Gallinula chloropus. The sequence continues at coordinate 5,462,619 of NC_140100.1, forward strand.
CTTTATCTGTTCCAGCTATGCCTACAAAAGTCTATCTGCAGAAAATGCCCCTGTTTTAAGCATGACTTAGGGATGTGAGCTGAGCTGAGTGTAAGGTCTGGGTTCTTTCAAGTTAGACCGTGCCGGTGTCACACAGCATTGGCAGCTCTTAGGCACAGACTTCAGCATAAGACCCCCATGTTTTAATGCAGGTAGTTCCAGTTCCCTTCTCATGAGTTTGAGAGGCTATTGAGATTTGCATTAATATATTCATTTGATAAAATGAATAATCTGTCACCCCACTCACATGCTGGATGGATCTTTGTTACGAAAGCGAGAAGCAGGTGTTGCTTAAGCTGCCGTGTCAGTACAGATGTTATGTGGGACAGTGGCAGGGGAAGAATGAAACCCAACCAGAATTCACAGAAAGTGATCTGCACAGCTTTGAGTGTTGCATCCTGGCCACAGCAGCATGCCTGGCTGGAGAGGAGATTCCTCTCTGTAGGAGAGATTCGTGAGTAAAGACTAAATGAGATGTTAATTAGTAACAAAGTGGGATGCAGCTATGTATGCCTTCAATAGAGAGATGGGATCTAAGATGTGGAAATCACTTGGGTAACATAAGTCTGTTGAAATACATCATCTTCTTGGAGACTGAAACGCCTCAATTGTGGATGTAAGAAATAAGCGTGTGAAGATTTCGTTTCTTCTGTGTGGAGGGCCCCCTCTCCCTTTTGAAGGCAGTCAGGCGTGTTCCCTGATCTGAAGACCATGTGGGTTGTGTTACCTGTCCAGCCATAGCATTTTACAGAGCTCTGGACAAGGAGAGTGAGATACCCCACGTGAACAAAGGCTTTCGCTGCCTGGACGCGTCTGTCAGATCCAGATTGTCTGGTGGTTGTACGGGCACATCAGGCTGTGTTGGGGAACGTTCTGCACCTGAGCTCTTGCCTTCCCTGTCTATGCAATGTGTAAACACAGTTACAAGTAATCAAGTAGCTAATTAAGTCCTTACATGTAAAGTCAAACGTGTTCTAATATTGAGGCCGGGCAGCTATTTCAAGATCACAGCAGCTTTAAATAGATGGTAAGGCAGTAGTAGTAAGCTGGAGTAGGCTTCTAGCATGCATCTTGGCTCTCTAGTTCTGCTACTGTAGGAATGACAGACCCTTCTTTACTATGGCTAACTAACAGCAGAGCGAACAGCAGCTAACCAGGTATTGGTGTCAGCTCTGTTAAACATCTAGAAAGGAGTGGAATTAACCACGCTACTACAAGGCAGTAGTCTAGCAACAATTAGCATGAACCTTGTTAAACATTTTAAGAACATTAATGAGCTCACCTAGAGACCTGAATTGTCATTTCATACCTGCTTCTTTTCCAGTGGGATCATTTTTAATAGAAATAAAATGTGATAATAACCTCAAACTGTCTTTTTAAGGGTAGAATATTGGATTTTATGACTGCTAAGGAAATATATTGGCAATACTCTTTGGCTTTTGATTGCTAGTGAGAATACCAACACAATCTAACTTAGATAAGTATGAACTTGAGTTCCAGGTTCCTGTGGGCTTTGTGGGATTGAATGCTCGCTTTTGTTCTCCCAGCCATCCTTTTCCATTTCCCTTTCTGGACTGTTGAAATGATCCCATTTGTAGGATTTTTCCAAAGACTAAATAAAAAAGGAATTTGAACAATGAGCCCAACTTTTAATTAAAGCCAGTTACTTAAAGTACCCAAAAATATTTTGTGACTTAATTTCCATTTACTTTGAGCACAGACTTTTAAAAAAGAAATATCATTACACAAACAGCTCTTGTGGCCAACGCCGAGTATCTAGGGAGCTGTCTTGCCAAGACTGAGAGCTTCACTAGACCGTGTATGTTTGTATACTCAAAGTATTAACAAGACAGTATCCCATTCTGGAGCCATTTCCATGTAGTCTGCGGCTGCCGCTGCTGTTTGTTCCCAGAAACTGTTGTCTTTTTTAATGTGTAAACTAGCTAATTTATTTTTGCCTTGCTTCTGTTGTGTTTTAGGGGATTAGTCTTAACAAAACTCCCCCTCCACTTCTTCCAGTTTAGGGCTTCTGGAAGGGGGAGACTTGCCAAGTACACAACTGGCTGGCAAAAACTGAACTGCGTGTGGTCAGTTTGAAAGGCAGTATGAATGGTATAAAGTTATAGTGGAACTATTTTAAAACTTAAGTTACTCTTGACAGTTGTTCCCCCCCCGCCTTTTATGCTTGACCAAATTAAACCTGATCCATTTAACCCATGTTTTATGGGCAAAATGGGGCTCAGAGTCTGAGGAAAGACATTTGGAAGGTTGAGTGTGGAAGGAGCAATAGATAACCAAGCCTCAGCTCTTCTCTGAGCGTGCTGAAGTTGGTAGAAGCTTTTTGAGAGGTCAGCGCTGAACAGCAAACAGCTGACATGCTGAAATGTTTATCTTACAGCTCTCTCTGCTTCTTACATATGACCTGCCAGAAGTGTTCTTGCACTTGTGAGGTGTTTGTTTGTTTGTTATATAAAGTAGGTCTGTCTGAAAGTGGAAATCTTTTGCCTTTTTTAGTATTTACTTTTTTTAACCCCGCAAAACACAACAGCGCAGACTCCTGCGCTGCTGAGCTGTTCTTGGAGGACTCCTGCAAGCTCAAGAGCCCCACGATGCTCAGGAATCCATTACACACTCGGTCATCTTTCAGGATAACTGTGATTTGAATTGCTGTTCCTCCTAATACAGGCACTGCAGCACCGCCACGCTCTTTAAAACAGCTGCTCTTATTTCATTCACAGACAAGCAAAAAACCCTGCTATTTTCTTCCTCCCCTCCATACAAATTTTCTTATCTTTAAAGCAGCATAAGTACCATTCTGAGCTGCGAAGTAGCCAACAGCTCTGAAGGCTACACCTTCCAAAGCCTTTTTTATTGTGTGCAGTGTTAAGCAATATGGGAGAGCGACGGCAGTGAAACTTCTGCACTAGGTTTTAGGTTGCTGTAGGCTGAATAAATTCATTGCTTTGTATCTCTGAAGCTACTGTTTTCCAAAGCTGTTAAACTAACAAGCCAGTTCTACAAGATGCAACTTGTGCTTGGGAAGGAATGTGTTGGAAGACGTCTCCAGAGCTCTCCTCTCATTCATAGCCATCTGGGCCAGCTTGCAGCACCTTCAGCTCCCTGTGTTAGCGCTGTACGTGCATGATTCAGCTCTCCATTGCAAATTAAAAAGGGGCAGTTATCTTAAATCTGGTCCATTCCAAAGGAAACTGCAGGGGCATATTTTCTGTTTGGAGTCCTGATGCATTAGCTGAAAGCAGAATGACAGCCTGTACTTCTGACCCTTCTTGGGTCTGTCATCTGCACTTTGTCCAGTGACCTGCAGAGCCAGAGCCAAGCCATCTTCCCGGTGTCTCTTTCAGTGTGAGGTGCTGCAGTCATCCAACCTTTGGATCGAGCCCTAGATTTCCAGTCCTTTGGCACGACTAACCCACTGTAGTAGACCTCGCCTCAAGCAAGGGCTTAACCGATCTCCTCAGTGCAAAGGGCCACTTGATTAGAAGAAAAAAAGTCTCGAGGACCTCTGCTAAATTGTGTCAGGCTGAGCTGCAGCCTGTGTAAGCCAGTCTGTCTGTCTTCCTCCACTAGAATCACAGAATCATAGGGGTTGGAAGGGACCCCAAGAACTCATCAGGTCCAACCCCCCTGCCAAAGCAGGTTCCCTAGGACAGGTTGCACAGGTTGGCATCCAGACAGGTCTTGAATATCTCCAGAGAAGGAGACTCTACACCCTGCTGGGCAGCCTGTCCCAGGGCTCTGTCACCCTCACTGTGAAAAAGTTCTGTGAAGAAGTCCCTAAGAAAACTACATCTCCCAGCGCCTCCGTTTGCAAAACCTTCATCAGCTCTTCTTCCCATGAGAAGTTTCAGGCAAAGCTCTGGACAAGCCCCAACACCTTCTCTACCTAGGAGAGCCTCCATCTTTTCCCTGCCAGCCCCGTGGCTTGGCTGCCACGCCAGCTCAGCTGCCATGCTCTGGCCTTGCACGCCTGACATCGCTTTCCAAGTGTTTTTCAGGTTGTCCTTAGGAGATCTATTGTGGTGTTTTCCTGTTTATTTTCCTCTGTTGTATTTAAGCACTGTACTTAAGTCAGGAAATTCTACACCTAATACACAGCAATTTCCCCTGCCTGCCCCTGTTGCCTGTCCTGTGCTTTGTGAAATAGCTGCACTTCAGTGCTCAGCTCCCTGTCTCTGCCCTGCCTGTCGCAATCACACAGCGTAAAGTGAGCACAGCTAGTGCAGGAGGAGACACAAACCTTCCCTGGGTTTTGTTAAACCATCCCTGGAGCACTGAGGGGCAGGCTCAGTCCGGGGAGCCTCACTGGAGCACAGCAAGGCACTGCCGGCGCTGGGACAGGAGCGGAGAAGAGCACATGCTGCGCTCTCCTCCTCCTCCTCCCCATCCTCCTCCTCCCCTTCACCTTTGAGACTCTGCCCTTTGCACTGGCACACGTTAGGTTCTGCTGTGAGAGGGTCACCTTCGGCAGAGGAGTTGGGGCCAGGCAGCCGCAGTGGTTTTGCTTTCAACCAGAGTGCTGAGACTTGCCAAGGCTGGGCAGTGTGGTGGGAGGAGGAGCTGGAAGGAAACCTGACTGTGTCCCCTGGGCTCTGCCTGCCTCCACCTGCGGAGAAAATCAAGTTGTTTTCATAGGAGTGTTGCCTCAAGACTTTGAGCCCCTCTTTTTGCTAACCCTTCACTGTGTCTAATACCCATTTTTAAAAACAGAAAGGCGTAAATTTAACATTTTAAAACCTAACTGGTATCCAGTATTCTACCCTTAAAAGCTTTTCACGATCAAGATTAGAATCATCAGTCCATCTTGATGGTTTTAATATGTGGTCGAGAAGTTACCCATCTTACACTGGCATCAAGTTACGTCATTCCCCATAATCTTTCTCTTGTTTTTTTTAGCCTTGTTGTTCATAATTTCCTTCCCAAGTGTTTCTTTATTTGAAATGCCATTTATATTTTGTTGCCTTTTGTTTTGTTTTGTTTTGTTTTCTTTCCAGCACATCTTACATCTTTGTTTTTGTTTTGTTTTTAATCTTATTTCTGGCGTTTTCCATCGCTCTGTGGCCATGATTGTGGATGTGTTTTGGTTTTTGCCTGCCTTGCTGTTCTCTCGCTGCACTCCCTAGATCCCTGTTGCACAGTCCTCTGTCATGGATGACATTGAGGAGTGGCTCAGTACCGACTTGGTGAGACTCTTTATATTTTCATTTTCCACACGGGCAATAGCACTTGTACAGATAACTTTCAATGCATTGCTGAGTTACTTCTCATAACAGGGGGACAGTTGAAGCTCCCAAATCACACAGCTTATTTCCCTCCGAGGGGGATGTCAAAGCAGGAGGAGAGAGGGTTGTGTTCAGCAATTCAATCAAAATGGGGTTTTTTCAGAGTTGTTTGATTGTCCCTTCTCCATGTTAACATCACAGAAGAGCGTGCATTCCAGAAATCCCACGTTTCTGGTCCCCTGCAGAGGAGAGCGTTTAAACATGTGCTGGAGTTTACCTGTGTCCTCCACATGCTTAAAGCTGCACGGGCTTCAACAGGACCTAAGTACAGCCTTATGTTGAGAAGTGCTTTTAAGGGATGCTGGATCAGGGCTTAGATTCCTTTCCAATCGAGATGTCTCTGTTAAATTGGCAAGCAATCTTGACATGTTCCATAGTAGTAACAATAAAAGTTTATAACAGACTCTCTTCGACGTTTATAACTTTCAGTTTCTCCTAAATGATTATTGTCTGGTAATTATTAAACAAACAAAAGGCAGAGAACTAAAAGTAGCTTTCCCTTCAGTCTGGAGCTGGTTTTGCTGTACCAGTGCACATTTGGTTTCAGCATTGGTACAGCTAGTATGCATTTATTCCAATCTCTTTTTTTAATGTAAGCATCTGACTCAAATTAACCAAGTGCATTTTGGGGACGGGTGGCGGGTTGTGTTTCAGACTGTTCTTTTAAACATGGTTTTAGTGAACTGAACTGTTTCCCTTACAGTCACCGTAGCCCTAAGGATCGTCTCCTTCCATTACTACTTATGCCTTCAGATACTGTCCCTAGATAACTCCCCCAGCCCCTTTTGCCAGCTCAGCTCCTGCCTGGGAGCTGCGGTGCTCAGGCTGCCCAGCTCTGGCAGCAGTGCTGCAGGCACGCTCCGGCACGTCAGCCCCTCGCTCTGGCACTGGAGAAGCTGACTGTACCGAATGGAAGAAAATGCTCCTGCTCTCCAAAGCTGCCTGAAGTGCTTAAACAGATTCTGGGGTGCAGTGCTGGGGTTTGGCAGGCTGACTGGCTGGCTGGAATGTCACTGATTTTCAGCTGCAGGTAGTTTTTTCAGGCTGCAGTTCAGGCAGTCATTTTCAAATTTAATTACAAACTGACCTCGTTTTGTTAAAGAAACACAGTAAACAGCATGTCCACTCTGCTTAAACAGTAAACTTTTGTCTTTGCCATTTAAATTAATTTAGCAGGAGAGAAGATCTTACAGAGAGATACCGAGGCAGCTCTGCCCATCTCTCAGCCCATAGATAGTCTCGCTCAGCAAGGGCAAGGCAGAGGGTGTCGTGTAAATGCCTGAACAAGCCTGGGGATTGCATGTGCTGGGGCTGAGTTCCCTTCTCCCGGGTACCTGGATCCCCATCCCGACTGAACATGGGTGCAGCATCCAGAGATACCCCCTGTGACAGTCCAGATGGGATTTTTGAGTTTCATTCTGGGTTCCCCCCCTCTGTTTTTTTGTTAACGGTTCGTTTCAGTTCTCTGCTTCCCAGCTGAGGAAGTTACAGATTAGGTTAGCTGGCCGTTAGTTATTTCCTTACCCTTTTTGGGGTACGTTGGAACAAACAGTACCTCTGCATGTGAAGCAGTGGCTGCTGTGGGTACCTTTGGAAACCTCTGTGCAGTAGAAGGCTGGTAGATGCCAGGTGGCATTTAATGCTCAGGCATTAGAAACCTTTGTGAGGCCCATCAGTGTGTTCCCACTCTCCTGGTAGAGAAGCCAGAATATGGAAAAATACTTTTCTTTTTCAAACCAGGCTTAACTTGAAGTTTTCAAGTAGTAGTATTTTTGTCCATCTTCAACATCCTGACAGATTGACACAGATGCCACATCCTTGGACCTTTAATTTCCTTACTAAAGCATTGTTGGAAACTTGCTGGCTTCCCAGCCTTTGTATCTCACGAACAGACACCAAATGCCCATCGGTACCCTGCATCCTGCCCACCCTAGGCTTGTCTTTGTGCAGCCTGGACGCCAGGAAAGCTGCAGTGTTTTTATATACAATTGAAAATGAGCTCCCTGAGAAGGAACACTGGCCCAAAACTGTTTTGTGGCATGTGTCCCTTGTGAGCTAAAAGCACATTGTATTTGAAGACACAATGCAAACCGCAGCCCTGACTTTTCAAAGGTCTGTGTAACAGAAAAGATGGCATCTTGTACAGTGTCTGTGTGCCTCACACTGCTCAGTTTTTCACCAGGCCTACTGTCTAAAGCGGTAACAGTGCTGGACTGCCATCCAGGTCCAACAGGGAAAGTTTAGCTATCCACCAGCAGTCCTCAGAAGCATCTCTAGTGCTTGTCTGCTGCTCTGTAGCATAGTGAAATGTCGGTCACCGCTGGACTCCCCATGTGGGAGCCCTGTGATTTCCCCAGGTCACCTTGCTCACATAGTTAATGTGTGGAAATGAATGGCAGAAGCTGTCCAGTTGTGTTAAATGTGTGTAGAGGATAATAGTGACAGGGAGGTGCTGCCTGTGTGTTCACATGCCCTTTTGTTCCCATTGCAGAAAGGAGAAGAACTGGAAGAAGGAGTGACCAGTGAAGGTAAGCAGAGATGCCTGTGGCTATGAGCCATTCTCTGGTTAGTGCACTGACTGAATTATCTGCTCTGATCCCTGCTGAGATGCTGATTTCTGCCAGCCTGATGTTCCCCTACAAATGATTCTGCACTTGGAAAGGCAGGAGAAGAGTCTTTCCGAGCACAGAGTTCGTATATATGATGTGAGAAGCCCCCTGCCCCTGGCTGTGTTTTCCTGCTGCCTTCCTCAACTGTGCAGCTTGTTTGTGCCAGCGGGAACCCGTCCCCAAGTTGCTCAGCCCTTTGGAATGATGCTTCCCTGCTTCTATTGCAGCCAGTGCTGTAGTGTGGGCTTGATTCCCTCTGCTCCTGAGCTCGGGTGTCTCAAAGGATGCCGGTACCCCTTTCTGAGGAAGTGGGGCTGTACAAGTGTGTGTGCCTGCAAACACCACCCTACAGGATGCCAGGCTCTGGAATTAGAGTCCCTGCTAATTGTACAGCTCCAGCTCTTACCTGTCTTCCTTCTTTTTCCCTCTTTTTTTTTTTTTGCATTGCAGAGTTTGACAAATTTTTAGAAGAGCGAGCCAAAGCGGCGGAGATGGTTCCCAACCTGCCATCCCCTCCCCTGGAAGCCCCCACCCCTCCAACAAATCCTTCCAGCAGGAAAAAGCAAGAGCGCTCGGAGGACGCCCTCTTTGCACTGTGAAGATTGCTCTTAGCCTCCCTCCCACCCCCCTGCTCTGCCGGCGAATGTCACTGTACGGCCACTTCGTCCTCCTCTCACAGTACTCAGCTAACAACGACCTCCTTTCCCCCCTGATTTCGTAGATTGCTTCTTCTTTCCCCCCTCCCCAAACAATCCACCCTCACAAGCTGACTCTTTCTATATAAGTCCAACACTATTCCTGCCAGACCACGATTCTCCAGCACTCGCTTAATCCCCTCCTTCCTATCCCAGCTGCACAAAACCAGCTCTTGATGCTGAAAACCCCTTTAGAATGCATGAGTACGTCACACTGTGTTGAAACAAAAGCCCGGAGGGGAGAGAGCAGCCTTGCCCTTCAATTTACGTAGGGATCATCCTCTTCTGTAGGCAGGTCCTGCCAAGTAGACTGCTCTGTCGATCAGCATGTAATTGACTGAGCTGGAATGTTCAGGGGGAGTGTGTCTTTATTTTTAGATAAAATGTTAATGTATTGGCTTTCGTGTTGGATTCGACAGCAAGGAACAACTGTTCCCCTTTCAACATGTGCTTCACAAGTTAAAATCCTTTACTCTCCCACTCACAAATCTCCTGGTACCATATGGTGGTCGCTTTTCCCCACTTTGTGCGGCATTTCGTATTCTAAACCTCACAGGGTATTTTTTTCCTTGTGTTTTATCTGGGCTTGCTCTAATTTGAAAGCAGTCTGTTGGCCATGTCCAGTAGCTCTGGCAGTCGACGGGAATGAGAAACGCTGAGCTAAATGGTTGCTGTAACGTTAAGTGTATGAAGCATTTTGCTCTTTGGGAGAGCATTCTCACATGAGGATTTTTCTTTTTTATTTTCTAGCCTGTTTGTCTTTTTAAAATAGCTAGGTTATTTTTTTTCTTACCTTAGATTCCTCCTTCGGTGACTGTAGAGCTCTGCATTTGCCTCAGCTGTTGTAAATAACATCCACGCAGATGGATGGGACTTGCTCACGGTCTGGGTGCGAACTGAGGTTCCTGGATTCTGTGCCATGCATGCCTGGTAGGATAGACATGCTGGTTCTTGGGGGGTAGGTGTGAGAAAAAGAGGCAGATCTCGGAGTCTTTTACAGAAATGCTGAGGGAGATGGTTAACTGGTGGAGGGATTAGCCGTGCCTGCTCGTGCTGGAGGGGAAACTCCACGCTTCTTTCTAGGTTTGGGCCTGAGAACGTGTTGGGTGATTGTGTCCGTGCTATTTGTAATTTTTGGAGCGTCCTTTGCTACCTCTGCCCCCTTTCTTAACTCTCAGCTCCTACAGGGCTGCAGTCTCCCTCCTGTCTGTGCAAACAAGCATATTCTGGTTTGCCAGAGGCATGGCTGAGAGTTCTGCTCTTCCTGGAGCTGCCAGGAGGGATTCCAGCCTGTGTGCATGCCTTGCTGGACTGACAAGCAGAGCTGGAGCAGGCAGCTCCAGCCATCGCTGCATCCCCCGGCATGTTCCTTGGTAGGGAGCCAGTGGTGCAAGATGGCAGGATCAAAGAGAGAGCCGAACGCTGTGTGGCAGGGAGGATCTCCTCTCCTGACAGAAGGGAAATTTTAATCAGATGAACACCCATGCAGGCAGCAGCGCTCCAGCCCTCTTCCTCGGGGCGCTCATTGTCTTAGGCAACCAGCCACTTTGTTCTGACTTGGCATGCCTGAGCTTCCCGGGATGCTGATGTGTGTCGAGCTCTCTCAGAAGTTGTTCTGGACCAAGAAGCTGCACTAGCAACAGCTGATGTGAAAGTGATAGAAGCTTTCATCTGAGCACAGTTATTTCAGCTCGTAACAGGCTCTCTAGGGTACGCCGCGCTTTGCTGGGTTGTGACACACAAAACCTCTTGCCAAACGGCCTGATTGCAGCACTGATGGTCTTTGAGAGCGGCCACATTAATCTTCAGAGGCAAGCCTTGTTTGGTGCAGGATTTCCAGGCCATCCATGGTCAGATGTTCCTCTGTGCTGTCCCTGCTCACTCCCCCCAACCCCTCACACTATCTCACCCTGCTTACATCCTCTTCCAAGATCCCTCCGTAGGTAGCTGGGCCCAGGTGAGGTTGCCCACCCCCCCGGCGCTGACTTGGCACCTCATCGCTGCTCTGTAGCTCACTGCTCCCTGTCAGCTCTGCCCTGTGCAGAAGGTAGCGTGGTTTGCAAGTGGATGGGGAGGATCAGTTTAAGGATGGAGACAGTTTGGGGATCAAGCTGCACCTTCTCCCCACTTGCTGGCCCTTGCCCCAGTTGAAGCCCTTCTGTGCAGGTCTGCAGAAGGTGTCTCTCCATTTCTTCTCTGTGGCTAACAGAAAGTGCCAGGCTAGTCCACCTTGGCTGCATGTGTGCACAGCTGCTCTTGCCCACTGCCCTTTCTGTTTAACACAAGGTGAGCCCAACACTCAGATACTGGCTGCCAGACATCCTGTTGCCAGCTGCGGCCAGACCCTGCCTTGCTGCAACACGTCAGATGTGGCCACCAGCTCCCAGGAACCCGAGGAAACTTCTGTTGTGATAGTGATTTGATTTCAGACGGTGTCTGGTGATTGCCTGAGCAGTCTTGCCAGCACAGAGTGACTTGTTGGTATTCCTGTCGATGCAAAAAGCTCTGTGGGTGTTTTAAGTGTGTATTTTCTCTGCTAAATCCTTGAAACACATTGACCCTGTAAATGGCCACATCAGGTGATTCTAAGCATGTTAATCCAGCTTCCCTGCCAAGCCAGAGGAGATAATCGCATTGCTCAAGCACAGGGACATTGTCAGATGATGCTGAGTGGCAAGGATATCACCAGTGCTGTCACCGAGCCGCCCTGCAGAGTCCCAGCGCTGCGGATTTGCTGGCCCTTCTTCCCCCCACGCCTAAGCAGAAAGCGTGTGGGGTGGCTGCATTAACCCTTGTTCTTTCTATCACACTAAACCCGTCCTGGGACTTCCAAGCTGTTGCTTTAGAGAGAATCCAGTTCCTTTCTGGAAAACCTTGCAGAGCTGTCAGTGACTGCTCCCTCCGACCAGGAGGGAAAAGAGGCAGAACAAGCAGGCTGGGGCTGAGGGGGCACGAGCAGCACGTGTTGGCACCACTCAAGGGACACGCTTCTGTGCTTAGAACCTTGGGCTCTGCATGGTGCCCACGTTGCCCACAGGAGAGCGAGGGCACCGTGCAGTGAGGGGTGGTGAGTGTTGCTGGCACGAGCAGGGTCTTTGCTGCAAGTAGGGCAACGCTCAGGAGATGCCATCCTGGGCTCAGGGGGATGTGCTCAGCCTGGGGCGAGTGGTTAAACACCCTTTTGGGTCCAGTAAAAGCGCAGCCCCTGCAGCAAGTTAAATTTGGAGCCTGAATCCCACAGATGTGGCTCCCCGAGGCTGAGCACATGGACACTGGGAGCACCAGAGGGGACAGAGCGTGCAGCAGAACTGGCAGTTGAGCCCAAACCTCCTTTAACACATGTAGGAGCTTCCCCAGAGCTTCCCTAATGTCCTGTATCAGGATTTCTCATCTTCCCTGTCCTCTTGTGGTCTGCAGGAAGCCTGAGCGGTGGAAACTCCTTGGGGGAAGGGGAAGGGGAGTTTCACTTCAGAACACCGACGTCTCCATTTACTCTCCCTTCGCTTTCACTCTAAGTGCTTCCTCTGTGCAAGTGGGCAGAGGACGTGCGTGGCTCCAACGCTTGTGCAAAGAGGGATGGAGCTGCAGCCTGATCCACTTCCCATAAAAACTAACATCCCAACGCTTTCTAGGCATAACAGGAATCGCAGCTCGACACTCAGTGACACTAAATTATTATTGGGGTCCTTTGTAAGGTCTAATCATACCCTGTTCTAGGTTAAAATATTTATTTTGTCGATACATTTTCTTTCTGGTGTGTTTTTTAACCTGTTAACTCCATGTGCTGAGATGTAAGAAATGAATGGTTTCTATTTAAATATATCCTTTTGGGGTTTTTAATTGTTACATGTAGATTTCAGCTGCATCTTTGGCAGGTGTAATAATAGGTAACGCTGTGCTGTACAGACATTTAGGGTGTCCAGTATGTAGGTGAGGCTCACAGGAGAACTGCTCATAAAAACATAGCATGGTGTCACTAAAGGGAACAGCATCAATGCAGAGACTGGTCCTTACAGGCGCCCTCACGGAGCCTCCGGCATACCTTTCCCCTTCTGATTACCACAGCCTCTGTCTCTGAAACGGGATCACATCAGCTCTGCCATTTCTGGGGCTGTTTTACACCTCCATGCCAAAGGGTTTTGGGGTGGGGGTATCTGTCTGACTTCATTCGGCTACCTTGGCTGTTTCCCCTTGTAAATGGAGGACTCAGCGAGCTGGCTGTGGTGGCGAGATGTTTCCCTCCAGTGGTGGAAGAACAGATCCGGGTGGTGGTTTCAGACCCGGGGCCGGGGTGATGGTCCCCCTCCATCAGCTGCTGCAGGAGCTGGGCCCACGCTCCCCCAGTACCCCAGTTCCTGGTCCTTTCTTCAAGATGCTCTCCTGGCCAAGAGAGCAAACCCAGCAGCATTTCCATCCGATGAGTTGTCAGGTCTTTTGCGGTTGCTGGGAGTCCTGTGGAGTGGGAACTGCTTGTGCTATCTCCATCCCCAGGCCAACCTCATCCAGCTCAGTCATTGTTTACCTCCTGAACGCTAACCACAAGGCTTGCCCAGCCTACCCTGGAAAAAAACAGCAGCTCAGGACAGTTATTTTTATGGAAATAACAAAGCAGGCAATCAGTGAGCAGATTTACAGCCTTCTTGGAGGTAACCCTTTCGCTGCCGGGGGGCTCCCGCCCGCCCTTGCCCACCAAGCAGAGGAGAGGAGGCAGGAATCCCCTCACCTGACAGCATTGCTGGTGCCCACGTGGCACCTTCCACTCATCCTTTCCCAGCCGCAGCCTTGAGCTGGCTGCACCTGCCCACCCCAGGCTCCCCAACCCCACGCCAGGCACCAACAGCAGATCGCTCCTCCATCCTGGAGAAGCATTCCACCGAGGGCTGGCTGGCTTTCCAGCTGTGCCAGGCTCTGGTGCTGCTGCTCCTCAGCCCATGGCTGATGTCTGCCCAACTTCCCACCCTGCTCTGTGTTTTTATGAGTATGAGCTCCTCATTCTGTACATGTTATTCCGAGCTACCGTTAACCCTACAAATGTAACCCGTGTAATAGCTTCTCTGTATATTACAGCTGTAGGCTTTCCAGATAAAAGTGGATAATATTTATTTACTGAAGATACTGGATATTTTTTTGTTTGGGAACGGGGTAGGGGGAGAAGGGGGACATAACTGTTTAAAGAGACTGACTACGTCAAGAGAAACAAAACACACAAAAAGCAAAGAAACCCAACACTAAAATGTTGCTGTATCCACGTAGAGGTGTTCACGTTGAGGACGATACAACTGTATTAATCTGCCATTGTTTAACTTGCTCCAGAAATCATCTCTACTTTGGTTCCTGCATGTGAGATACTCCAATAAAGACACTACTAGCGTGACCCGGAGGATGGTATCCGTCTGTCTGTCAGGTGGCATCTCGTTCTGCTTCGCTACCCCGGCTTGAACACACGGTATGAGTGAGCGCTGGGGGGGACACACACGCTCGGTCTGCAGCTGCTGTTGGGTGCCTGTCAGATGTCAAAACACACTGCAGGTTTTTGGGAACCCTCCAAAGGACAGAGGCCCCGGTATTGTCACTGGGAGAAGGGTTGTCCCCAGCAGAAGATGCTCTTTGTGTCTGTACATGGAGGGCAGTGTGTTGCCACTCCTGGCCAGTTCTTCCCCCACGAAATCTTTGTCACATCTTTTGTGGCTGACATCAGACAGGCACAGGGACAACATCTCTGGGGCTTGGTGGGAGGAGAGGGGAGAGCAGCCATCTAGCAACCCTGGAGAAGTGATGTGACGTGATGTCAGCCAAAACCAAACCAATTTGTCAGAGTGTTTGCTCCTTCTTCTTGCACATGGAGATCAAAACTAATGGTCTGGGGTTTAGAAGCTGCTTTGAAGAAGGGGCATGTGTGGAACAGCTTGAAAGATGGGGTTCCCCCACACATAGATCAGCATGCCTTAAATCCAGCTCTGCCCCAGCTTGTTCACCATCGCTCTGATCACATGCCCGACTCCGCGTCAGATATATTCCAGAAGGTTCGTGGCCTGGCTCCATTGAGAAAGGTGCAGAGCTGCCACTGCCCTGACAGCAGAAATCACACAAAAAGCACTGGGTCACCCACGTCCAGTGCTGCACGGAGGGAAAGCTGCTGGAGCAGGGGGGCTGCTGCCTTCCAGGGGCTATGGCACGCTGTCCTCTGCGGTTGTGCATGAGGCAAAGATCCTGCTGACCCCAAATTCTCACTGTCTCCAGCAAGGGCCAGAGTGGGTGCAAAGGGCGGTGTAAGAGCAGGACAAGCCTGCGGGTCGTTTCACACACATGTCCCTCCAGCCAGGTGGCACCTGGCTCCCCAAAACCAAGCATCTTCCCTGCCTTTGCGAGCCCTGATGGGCTTCTCATCTCCAACCCCACCTGGGCTCCCACAAGGACCGTGCAAGCTCCCGGCATGGGTGGCAGGGGGGGTCTCCCCCAGACCACTGCCCTCCAGGCGGGCTGCAGAGCCCTGGCACCGTGCATGCTGCAGAGCCCGGCATGGGCTGAGCCTCGGCCAGGGTGTGTGTCGCTGCTTTTAGGTGCTGGGCACTGAGTTTGGGACCCCGTGTGAATGGGAAGTGACCTCACATGCATGTGCCTTTCCCGTTTCACCTTGGGGTAAATAACCCCGAGCAGGGGCTGCACGCCACGCTGGAGTGCTGCCGGGGCTGGCTGTGTGTTTACCCAAGCCCTAGCTCAGGAAGGGATAGTTGACAGAGCAGAATTACAGGTAGTGAAGGAGAGAAGAGGCTTTGAATCTGTTTGCAACACGAATTAATGATTAATGACGTGCTCTGCCGTGCTAAAACAAACCCTGGAGCACGGGGGATGCTGCGGGCCAGGAATGGGGCATATCAGCAGAGCCTGGGGCACGCAGCGCTGCTTTCAGCGTGGGGATGAGGTATGCTGGCAGACAGCAAACACCCAGGAGCTCAGCATTTTGGGGAGCCCACCCAGCCAAGTGAGAGGGGCAGCAGGATAGGGGGGGATGCTCCTTCGCAGAGTGCCAGGCACCACCGCATTTGGGCTCTGGCACATCCCAGGAGCCTGGCGCTGCCACCCCAGGGCAATGCTCCACGCAGCCCCACGCAGCCCTACACAGCCACCAGAGCCTGCCCAGCCTGGCCAGCTTCGGTGGCCGGAGCCCAACCATCCCGGGGCCGGTATGTTTTCTGTCTCATCCCTGCGGTTTCCTCCCAGCCTGTGCTCAGGAAAACGTCTCAGCGACTCCGGAGCAACCACGTGGCCCTGCCGCCATCCCCGCAGGACCGACATGATGTAATCGCGGGCCCTGAGCCGTGATGCAGAATCACTCCACTCCGGGCCGCCGCGCTTATTGGCTGCGTGGCCCTGGTCCTACAGGCGGGGTTTTCCCTACCCCGCAACCAAGCTTACCCCGGGGAGCCCCACCCCGTGTGGCATCCATCGGCCTCCAGACTCATCCCACGGAGCTGCTGGGGCGCTTAATTCCTTCTCCATCGCACAGAGGATGCTGCTTTGGTCGCTTTGGTTACCCGGAGTATCGTGTGTGGGTCCCCCCCACCCCGAGCACACGTCCTCCCCCTCCTGGCTCAGGGAAAGGCTTTAGGTCAGGGAAGAGACCCTGTAAAATCCAGCTGTGCCCGTGGCTTGTGCACACACACAGCTGTGCTCACGTGTGTGATTTTCTCCCCCTCCACATCTCAGGGGGAAGCTGAGGGTCCCGCGTGGGTCATGGTGAGTGCGTCGCCCTCACGTTCTTGAGAAGCTGCTCTGAAGCCTGGTGGGGCCACGGCACATCCATCTCCCCTGGAAAACCAGCCTTCTCCTTCTGCAGCACGCGGACTGCTGGAGGGCTTTCCCAAGAGCAAAGGGAAACCTGCTGCCACCACAGAGCCCAGCTTCTCCACACTGACCTGAATAAAAAAGTGGGGGGCAAAGCACAGCCTCCCTGAGCCACCCCACAGCAGGTTAGAGATCTCCCCAGGGTTTTTCTTCAGCAGCGTTTGCTGTGGGTGAGATGTCCGAGCAGCTGCCAGCGGCCTGTGTGCGGGTGAGCACACAGCACGGAGCTGAGCCAGGACTCCCTGGGCTCGGGCCCAGTTTGGGCACAGGTTAACATCCCTGGTTTGAGGACACTTGAGTGGGGGTGAGGGTGCAGAGGGATGGGCAGGGCTGCGCACCCACGGCTCTGCCACCCACCACGTGCACACACAGGGTGCTCTGTGCGGTCCCTGCTGAGCCCCATCTTGCGCCAGGATGCCCCGTGCCATGCAGGGTCCCTCATATTGCACAGGGGAACCCACTATGCTGGGAGGGGGGTGTGGGGTATGGTGCTGTTTGGATTAATTAATTCACAGATGGCCTCAGATGGAGCTTGGTGTTTCTTTTCCTAAATTATTCCCAGCAGCAAGATGAACCACGCAGCGCTGCAGGGTGCAGGAGCACAGCATTGCCCTGGTGTGAAGTCCCCTCGCTGTGACACACTGCCCATGGCTGACCCTGATGGCACCAGTGGTTTTCCTGGTTCCCACTGGTTTTCATGGCTCCAGGGAGGGCACATGGGCTCAGCTGGGGGTCTTGGGGCAGCACCGGTCCTTCAGCATCCTCTAAGTGGGGTCATGGGAGCTTCTCCCACCCTGAGCCATGCCGTGGTCAGGCAGCAGTGCTGGGACATGCTCCAGAACCCAGAGGTGGGACGGGGATGGTGGGGAACTGCAAGAGCCTGGAGAGGTGACTTGATGGACCAAGCTCCACAAGCTGCTGGGCACTTCTGCAGCCGCAGCCACCACCCTCTCCCCACTCCAGCCCTCCCGCCCGCTCCCGTGTGTGCTAAGGAGGATTTAGTGCCCAGCCCAGGCGGCTGGTGCCTGTCCCAAGGGCTTGGTGACTTCCCCAGGGGACTGGTGCCCTGCTCAGGGACGGCAGCCAGCCTTGCTCCCTGCTCCGGTCCCGGTGCACCAGCCCCCTGCCCGCTGCAGCCAGGGGGTCCCTGCCCGGTGCCGCCGGGGGTCCCGGCGCGGTGCGGCAGTTACCGGCGCCGGCGGTGCGGGGCGGGGAGGGGGGAGGCGGCTGCGGGGCGGGACGCGGCGGCGGATCCGCCTCCCTCTCTTCCCTCCCGCCCTCCCTGCCCGGTAGCAGGTCTGGGCACGGTTCGCGGGAGCAACTTGGCGGCTTGTCCCCTTCCTCCCTCTCCCCGGGCCAGCGCGGCCATGGCGGCCGCGGGCGGGCGGCCCCGCCGCCCCTAGAGCCGCCGCCGCCCGGGAGCCGCCGCCGCCGCCGCCGCGATGAGCGTCCTCACCTTCGACGACGCGGCCCTGGAGGGGCTGACGCCGTCCCTCGGCCTCTCCGGGGCCAGCGACATCGACACGGCCCTGCTCAGCGACATCGACGGTGCGTCCCGGCGCGGGCAGCGGCGAGCGAGACCGGGACCGGGACCGGGTCGGGGATATAACGGGGGCTCGGTGCATGGCCGGGGCCGGGCGGGGGTTATAGCGGGGGCTCGGTGCGTGGCAGGGACAGGACTGGGGGTATAACCGCGGCTCGCTGCGTGGCCGGGGGACACAGTGACAGCGGGCTCGGGGCACGGTCGGGGACTGGGACGTGGCCGGGGGAGCGAGTTCGGTGCATTAACCGGGGCTGGAGGCACAGCCCGGCTCGGTGCGCGGCCGGGCTGAGGGGAGAGGGCTCGGTGCACGGCCGGCGCTCCGGGGCACAGCCGGAGAGCTCGGGCTCGGTGCCGGGCCCGGCGTGGGGGGGACACGGAGCTGCTGGAGCGCGGAGCCGGTGCAGGGCCGGGCGGTTCGGGCTGGCTCCGTTACCGGAGGCCGGTTCGTGGCGAGGGGGTCGGGGGGAGCAGGGTCCTTGCGGGGGTGGGGGGAAGGCAGGACACGGGACCCCCGCGCTGGAGGTGCCGGTGCCGGGACAGGCCCGACGGGGCCCCCGCCGGCCGCTGCATCGTGTCGTCTCTATCCCCGCCCCGTGACGTCACCGGTGGGGTTACTCCCGGTCATTCCCTCCAGGACGCCGGGGTTCCCTGAGCCACCCAACCGGGATGGAGCGGGGGGAAGGAGGTTCTACACCGGCCCAGGGGATGAGCAGAGCATCCCTGGGCTGGGACCCATCGGAACCCACCTACCCGCTGATCTGGGGGTCTGTGGGAAGGGGCTGCCACCGACTGGACCCGCTGCCAAAGGGTTCCAGCCCCGGTGCCAAGGGGACCCATACCCCAAGGGGACCCACTCCCCACCACCCTGGCACCAAGGTCTCACTGGTGCTGGGTGCTGGCTTTAACGAAAAATTTGGCTTGCCAGCCCTCACCCATCCCCGTGCCCGCCTTGCCACATGCTCCACCGGCTCTCCCAGTCTGCACCAGCTCAGACCGGCAGAGCCGGTGGAGCATGTGGCGAGGCGGGCATGGGGCTGGCTGAGCCCTCCAACACCTTCCCTGCTGCAGGGTCCGGGGGATCTCTCCTCTGGGAGCCGGGATGGAGGTGGCATCCCAGGGCTGGTGGCAGTTGGGACAGATCAGGGCAGCTCCAGGTGCCACCTGCCATCCCCAGGGAGGTGTTGGCATGGGCAGGGAAGGATGGTAGCTGGAGGCAGGTGGGAGTGGTGCTCTGGATCTGTGCTGGTGTCCCTGTGGATCCCGTGGGAGTCCTGCCAGGGCTGAGCGGTGCCCAGCAGGGACCGGCTGTGCAGCGTGGGAGTGTCCTGCCATGGGGTTCTGCCATGCTGCTTTGCATCCCGGCCATCCGGGCCACCACGTGCCCCATGGTTCCCTCACATGGCCTGACACACCATGGGCTGCAGGCTTGCCACCGGTCCCTGGGTGGCCACGGGTTGTCCTTTGTCACCGTGCCCACCTTGGCATGGTTGTGGGATGTGTATCCAGGGGTGCGAGTGCCCTGTGCCCACCGGGACCTGCCAGGACCCACAGCCATGTGGCTCTGCCCCGTGGGCTCCTGTGGCCTGAAGCAGCAGGGCTGGGGCAGCTGTGGCACCACGGGGTGCCTGTGGCATGCTGATGGCATGGGTGGCAGTGGGTGCAAATATAGAAATATTTGGTAGGCACCAGGGTGGCTGCGAGAGCCATGCCACCTCCAGGGCTGTGCAGCAGGAAGGGGGGCTAAGAGGGAGCACCCCCTCTCTGCACCCCCAAATTTTGCCCTCTTGCCCATGGAGGAGTCGGGGGGGGGGGGTGTGTCTCTTGGGCAGGGGGAGTTGAGGCTGGGAGCCCCCCTGGAATGAAACCCCCCCGCACAGAGAAGGGTGCTGAGGGCTGGATGCCTTTGTCAAGGGGGGCTGTGCAACGCCCCTGGTCCTTGAGTGGTGTGTGCTGGGGGCGCGGAGAGTCGCTGGGGGCGGGGGCTGCAGGGGTTAACAGCGGCTGACCCGGAGTAACCGGGCGGGCGGCGGCGGGGCGCCCGGCAGTAACCCGCAGGAACCCGCCGCGGGCTCTCACCTTGGCGCGGCCGCGGGGCTGGCTGGGGGCGGCGGGCGGCGATTGGCCGAGTCGCATCACCCCATCGCCGGCCAAGCTCCAGGCCTGGCGCGGGGAGGGCCGCGGGGAGGAGGCGAGAACATGGCTTTAAAATATCCCGCTGCCCCGCCGCCGCCCGGCACGCTGCTGAGCGGGGGCCGCAGCCTGCGCCAGGGACCCCCCCCCACGCCGTGCACACCGGCATGGAGTGCACCTTCGAAGGTACCTCCCGCTCGCCATCCTCCTCCTTCTCCTCCTCCTCCTCTTCCTCACTTGGCGGGGTCCCCCCCCCAGCCCGGGCTGCAGCACAGCGTGGGGGTCTCCGGGGCTGTGCACCTCGGGGAGGGGGGAGACACGACCCGGGGGGGCTGCGGTGGGGGCATCCCCGGCACTTGGGTGGGAACATCCCAGGACAGTTCAGTGGGGGCATGTCGGGACATCCCGGTGGGTGGGTGATGGGGCACATCGCTGGGGACATCTGGGTGCCCCTGAACAGGACAGACCCCTGAGCCTGTTGAACCCCGCACTTGCCCCTCCTGGGGGTACCACGGGAGGGATGGCCTGGCATGGGGGTTTAGCTAATCCTGGGTGCACCACACCTCCAGTCCCTACAGGGGACTACTTTGGGGTTTTCAGTACAGGGGAAAGGAATGAGCTGGCACAAACCCATCTCTGCCCCCTTTGACCACAGAAACAGGCAGAGATCTGGCTCCCCACCCCCAGACCAGCCAGGACACCTCTGGCATCCATGTTGCAAGCGCTGTGCCTCAGTTTCCCCACAGGCAGGACAGTTTGGGAAACTGCGAGGAACAGGGCACAGCAAGTTCCTGGGCTCTTGGGGAATTTTCCCTCTGGGTTATGGGGATCCATCCCCAGAGTGCTGAGCTGGGGGGTAGTCAGCATGGGGCCAGCCCAGAGAACCCCTGAGACTTTGGAATCTCCTTGGGAGGTGTGGGGCTGGGGCAGCTGCTGATGCTGGGGCTTGGGGGGCTGTTTTGCAGACATGCTCCAGCTGATCAACACACAGGACAATGACTTCTCGGGGCTGTTTGACTCGCCATTCAGTACCCCCGACAGCGCTATGCCCCCGGGGGTCCCCTCTGCCCCAGGTACCCTCGGCACCTACCTGGGACCCAACAAACCTCCCACCGCCACCTCCAGCAGCAGCGTCTACCCGGGACCCCCTGGGATGGCAGCCTTCACCCCCCAGCCCTCTGCCCCGCTTCTGCCGGTGTCGTCAGCCCCGGGGGTCAAGGAGGAGCCAGCAGCCCTGCCCAGCAGCCAGCCCCAGCCTGGCGTGATGCTGGGCCCCAGCTTTGTGTCTGCATCCCCTGGCCAGTTCAGCCCCCAGCCCTTGGTGGGCTACCAGAACCAGCACAGCTTCTCTGGTGAGGATTTGGGGGTTCAGAGGGGATCTGGGCTCCCTGAGTGGGGGCTTGTTGTGGGGGGCTCTTGCTGAACCGAGGGGATGTGTCCCTGTGGGATGGGGCTGCCCAGGGTGGGCTGGTGCTACGGGGAGGGGTCTGATAACTCTGTCCTCTGCTCCATGCCCAGCCATGCAGCCCGGGGGTGCAGGGCCGGCCCTGCCCAGCCCCCTGCCTGCCCCACAGCCAGGCCAGCCCGTGACAGTGCCTGGCCCTGTGCCTAGTGTGGCACCACAGCAGCTCTTGGCTCCCACCGCCCAGCCCGTCTCGTCCCAGATCCAGCCAGTGCCGGTAAGCCCAGAGCTGGGGTGGAGGAGGGGGGGTTCCCAGAGGTCCTTCCAGCCCCACTGACCCTCCCGTGCACCCCAGGTCCTGCTGCAGCCCCATTTCATCAAGGCTGATTCCCTGCTGCTGACAGCCGTCAAGACGGATGCCGGCAGTGCCAAGACCTCCAGCATCGCCTCCCTGGCCACCAGCACCAGCGGCTCTGCTGCCCCACTGCAGGTGCCGGTAGGTCCCACAGTTGGGGAGCTCCAGGGTGGAGGGGTGGGGTGCTCCGAGATCTCCACTGATGCCACCCTGCATCCCTGCAGGCACTGGTGAGTGGAGGGACCATCCTGGCCACAGTGCCACTGGTGGTGGACACGGAGAAGCTGCCCATCAACCGGCTGGCACCCAGTGGGAAGCCGGCGCTGGTGCAGAGCAGGGGGGAGAAGCGCACGGCGCACAACGCCATCGAGAAACGCTACCGCTCCTCCATCAACGACAAGATCGTGGAGCTCAAGGACTTGGTGGTGGGCACAGAGGCCAAGGTGAGAGCCTGGGGATAGCGGGGCAGGGGCAGGCAAGGGGGGGCTTCACCCAGCATTTGGGCTGAGCCATCCCTACCCGCTGGCAGCTCAACAAGTCGGCAATCCTGAGGAAAGCGATCGAGTACATCCGATTCCTGCAGCAGAACAACCAGAAGCTGAAGCAGGAGAACCTCGCCCTAAAGATGGCTGTGCAGAAGAACCGTGAGTGGAGGGGCAGGTCTCGGGGAGGAGGGGGCTCAGCCCTGGGCATGCAGTACCTCCCAGCACCCCTCATCCTGCTCTGCTCCCCACAGAGTCCCTGAAGGACCTGGTGACCACCTGCAGCGGGGGGTCCAAAGCAGAGGCTCCCATGGAGGTGGTGAAGGCGGAGGTGATGGAGATGCCAACACCACCACCCTCAGACGTGGGCTCGCCGTCCCACAGCAGCCCACTCTCACTCTGCGGGGGCAGCAGCAACAGCAGCAGCGACTCAGAGCCTGACAGTCCCCTCTGCGACCATGGCAAGGTGGGAGGGGTTGTTGGGGGGAACCCCTCTGCCTCGAGTGGGGCAGGGGATCTGCTGCGTCACACCAGGGGTGTCAAGAGCAAAGTGTGCCAGATGCCAGTGTGGGCATAGGAGCTGAGAGCATGAGTTTTGCTCTGCTCCTCATGCCATTTGGGGCTGGAGGGAGGAGTGTGGGGGTCATTCTGGTGTGCAGCGGGCTGCTGCACCCATGCACTGTACCCCAAAATGTTCCTATACCCTGTGTCCCATAGCCATGGCTCATCACCATGCCCTGTACCTCCATGCCCTATATCCTGTGCCCCATCACCACACCCTGTATCTGTGCCCCAAGGCTCACAGCAGCTCTGCCCACGCAGGTGAAGCAGGAGCGCCTGCCGCCCTCGCCCAGCAGCCAGGGCATGCTGGACCGCTCCCGTATGGCCCTCTGCGCCTTCGTCTTCCTCTGCCTCTCCTTCAACCCCCTGGCATCCCTCCTCCGGGGCTCGGGTGCCCCAGGCGCTGTGGGGAGCCCCGGCACTGCTGGGCCCGGCAGGAGCATCATGGCTGAACCCAGCTCCGTGGGTAAGCTCTGGGGTGGGGTGGAGGCTGTTGGGGTGACGCTTGTTGAGGTATCTGTGGGTGTGGGTGCCACTGGGGCAGATTGTTGGGGTGGAGCTGTCGGGGTGGGTGTGAGGGGCAGGCTGTTGGGATGGGGGCTGTTGAGGTGGAGACCATCAGACCGTGGGGTATTGGGGTGGGGGTGCGGTGGGGGCTACCTGGGTGTAGGGTGTGGGGACCACCAGGGTGGCTGCGGTTGGGGTCACATGGGGGGAGGCCGTTGGGAGGGGCCTTGCGGTGGGGGACGGTGGGGACAGAGGATGCTCTGGGGCGGCGCTGACCCCCCCCCTCTCCCCTGACAGAGGAGCCGTGGGGGTGGTCGCAGTGGCTGTGGCCCACGCTGGCCTTCTGGGCGCTGAACGCGGCGCTGGTGCTGGGGGCGGTGGTGCGGCTCTTCGTCTTCGGGGAGCCCGTCACCCGCCCGCACTCCGAGTCCTCCGTCCTCTTCTGGCGGCACCGCCGGCAGGCAGACCTTGACCTCGACCGGGTAAGCCCAGCCCGCCCTGGCCCCGGCCCCGCGCTGCGCTACGGCACCGGCCCCGCCACCACCACAACACCCCCCGGGCCCGCCAGCCCTTTGTCCCAGCGCCCGCTCCGGCCGGCAGCGCCCCCGGCCCGCCATTGCCCCCGCCCTGCGCCCGCCTCTCCCCAGCTCCCGCCCCGCCCCAGCGGGTCCCCGCCCCTCCAAGCCCCGCCCACCCACCGCGCCCGGCGCCGCCCCTACGCGTAGCCCCGTGCCCCCCCCCCCATACTCCCCCGTGTGCCCCCCCCTCGCCCCGCTGACCCGCTCTGGGGCCGCAGGGGGACTTCGCGCAGGGGGCCCAGCACCTGCGGACGGCGCTGGGGGCGCTGGGGCGGCCGCTCCCCGCCTCGCACGGGGACCTGGCGTGCAGCCTGCTCTGGAGCCTGCTGCGGCACCTGCTCCAGCGCCTCTGGGTGGGCCGCTGGCTGGCCGCCCGCGCCGGGAGGCTGCGCCCCGACCCTCCGCCGCCGGCACACGTCCAGCAGAGCGCCCGTGATGCTGCCATGGCGTACCACCGCCTGCACCAGCTCCACCTCGCCGGTACGGCCCTGCGCTGCGGCGGGGGGGAGGGAGCACGGGGGGGGGGGGATGGGGACCCCCGTGGCACCCCTCCCTGAACTCTCCTGCCCGTCCCCGCAGGGAAGCAGGCCGGGGGGCACCTGCTGGCCATCAACCTGGCGCTCAGCGCCGTCAACCTGGCCGAGTGCGCCGGTGATGCCGTCTCTGTGGCCGCCCTGGCTGAGATCTACGTGGCGGCCGCCCTGCGGGTCAAGGCCAGCCTGCACCGCTGCTTCCACTTCTTGGCTGTGAGTGGGGGGCTCTGCCGTGGGGCTGGGGGCCCCTTGGGACCTGGTGTTGGGTTGCCCCCTTCCTGATGCCCCCCTCCCTCCACTCTGCCCGCAGCGCCCCTTCCTCTGCAGCGCCCGGCGCGTGGCCCTGTCCCATGGCGGGGCCGTGCCCCCCGCCATGCAGTGGCTCTGCCACCCCTTGGGCCACCGCTTCTTCGTCGATGGCGACTGGGCTGTCAAGGGTGTCCCGAGGGAAACCATCTACAGCTCTGCTGGCAACCCAGGTTAATGCACAGCCCCCCGCCCCCCCCCAGCCCTAAGCCAGCATGTCGGAGGGGTGTGCCTGCTCACCCCCTCTCTGTGCCGCAGTGGACCCACTGGCGCAGGTGACCCAGCTCTTCCGTGAGCACCTCCTGGAGAAGGCACTGTGCTGTGTGGCTATGCCCGAGCCTAGGCGCCCCACAGCCCAGGGAGAGGGGTAAGTGCCAGGGTGGGTACCCCCTTTCCTCTGCCCCATGAGGGGGCCATCCCTGCTCACTGCCCCTGTCCCTGCAGGCGCTTCTCAAACGCACTCGAGTACCTCCAGCTGCTCAATGGCTGCTCCGACGCCAGCAGTGCACCTGGCCCCGCACCCTCCATCAGCTCTGGCTTGGCAACTGTCACAGGTGAGGCCAGCGTGTCCCCCCTCCCCCTTCCAGGGATGCTTCATTTTGGAGGCCACAGGGATGGTGGACACCACCCTTCCCTGTCCCTCCCGCCCCGCAGGCACCGACCCCGTGTCCAAGTGGTGGGCGTCCATCATTGGCACAGTTATTCACTGGCTGCAGGGAGATGAGGAGGGGGCCGAGCGCCTCTACCCATTGGTGGAGACCATGCCTCGGGTGCTGCAGAGCTCAGAGTGAGTGCTGGGGGGCATTGGGGCCGGGAGGGGTGACAGCTCATCGCACACCTCCCCCCCTTCTTGGGTTGGCACAGCCTCTAACACACTCTGGCCACTGTGGCTGTGTCTGCTGAGGAGGGGAGACAGCTTTGCCCAGCAAGGGCCCTGCAGTGACCATACCCTCCCCAACTCTTCGCAGGAAGCCCCTGCCCCGCGCGGCCCTGCACTCCTTCAGGGCTGTCCGGGCCATGCTGAGCAAGCAGGACGGGAGCCAGGCCAGCCTGAACCACTGCGAGAAGGCCAGCAGCTGCCTGCGGGAGAGCCTGGAGCTTGGCAGCCCCCCCAAGGGCACCATCGACAAGGTGAGCCGGGGTGGGGGGCAAAGTGGCCATCGGCTTTGATGGGGGGAGCGCCTGGCCCTCGCGGGAGGTGCCCCCGGCCCTCGCGGGGGTGCATTGTAGTTGCATTGCATGTGTCAGACTGGGAGTGCAATGCCCCTGCCATGCAGCCCGGCGGGGGCCCTGTGCAGCAGCGCCTGCCCGCAGGGACCTCCTCCTCCTCCCACCCCCCCTCCATCCCTCCCTCCATTCCTCCCTCCATCCCTCCTCCCAACCACCCGCTCACCCAGCTCCCCTCGCCCCCCCAGGCAGTCCAGCTCCTGCTCTGCGACCTGCTCCTCGTCACCCGCACCAACCTGTGGCAGCAGCAGATGAGCGTCAGCCAGCAGCGCAGCTGCCTCTACCAGGCCTCCGCGCTCGAGCTCCGTGGCTTCCAGCAGGACCTCAGCAGCCTGCGGCGCCTGGCTCAGACCCTGCGCCCCGCCATGCGCCGGGTGAGCCCCCTCGCTCCTCATCCAGGCCCCTTCCCTCATCCCTCTGCCTGGCCACGCTCACTGTCCCCTCCCTTCCAGGTGTTCCTGCACGAAGCCACTGCCAGGCTCATGGCCCGGGCCAGCCCCACACGCACCCACCAGCTGCTGGACCGCAGCCTGCGCAGGAGAGGGGTGCAGGGCACCAAAACAGGTGGGAAGTGGGGTGGGACACCCTGCTCTCCCCACTGCAGCACCCCAGCAGCGCTGCATAATGGGGTGCAGAGGTTTCCTGCCTGTGCTTGGGTGGTGGCACCTGCTCTGGGGCAGACGAACAGCCCTGTCACTGTGCCGGAGCATCCACGGGAGGGTCGGTGGCTTCCTAGGGGCACCCGTGGGGCTGATGCCCGCTCTCCTTCTCTTGCAGCTGGCGAGCCTGAGAACCACCCCACGCCACGGGAGCACGCCGAGGCGTTGCTGCTGGCCTGCTGTTACCTCCCACCCAGCTTCCTCTCGGGGCCCGGCCAGCGTGTGGGCATGCTGGCCGAGGCTGCCCGCACGCTGGAGAAGCTGGGTGACAAACGGATGCTGCACGACTGCCAGCAGATGATCATCAAGCTGGGCAGCGGCACCACCGTCACATCGGGCTAGGTGGGGGCAGGGGGCACGCTGCCAGCCCCCTCCCACCCCCACCCCCACCCCCCCCCCGGCTCTGGGATGTAGGGAGCGTTGGTAGCTGGGGTAGGGAGCAGGTTTTAAGGTGGCGGGGTGGGAGCTGGAGGAGGGGCGGGGTGATGCTCGGTGCCAGCGGTGGTGGGTGCGGAGGGTCCCGGTGTGGGACAGCCACGCGTGGGGCTCCCCGGGTGGGCTCGGTCGCGGCGTGGCTCTGTCCCTGTCACCGGCCCGCTTGGGTGGCGGGACGTGGGGACCTCTAGTGACACTGTCCCAGTATTGCATGGCACGGGGATGCTTGGCCAGCCTGGCCCCAGGTGTCTGCCCAGTACCCCCAGTTCCCCGGCGCGGGGGGGTGCCCATCCTCGCTCCCCTCTCCTGCTGCCCCTGCCCGTGGGTCCCGCTGCCGGGGGGGGTGGGGGTGTGGGGTGTGGGGTTGGGGTGCCGCAGCATTGCTCTCATTGCGGGGGGAATTGGTGGTGGATAAGGGCCCTGACCCCCACTGTGCCCGTGGTAGGAAAGAGGGTCCCCCTTCGCCCAGTTTATCCTCCCAACATCGCCCCCCTCCCCAGCTGACCAGACTCCCCCAGTTAGGAGCTTCCATTGCCCCCAGGCATGGCCAGAACTGAACACTTTCAGAGATGAGATGGGAGGGTGCCACGGGGCTCCTGAGGGGCCGGTGGGTGT
Organism: Gallinula chloropus; assembly: GCF_964237585.1. Lineage (NCBI taxonomy): Eukaryota > Metazoa > Chordata > Aves > Gruiformes > Rallidae > Gallinula > Gallinula chloropus. The sequence continues at coordinate 5,490,440 of NC_140100.1, forward strand.
CCCCGTCCCCTTGCTGCACCCCATCTTGTACATAGCCCCCCCTCCCTTCCCACTGCCCCCCCCTCCCCCCCGCCTTGCCTTTTTAAATGGTATTTTCATAGTTGAAGAGTTTTGTACAGACAATTAAAGCTGATTATTTATACTGGTGTGTGCTGGACTGGGGCAGTGGGGATAGATGCTGAATGTGGGGGACACACAGAGCCTGGCTGGGACAAGGGTCAAGGGGCCACCCCCCTTCTCCTGCGTTCCCCACCTCCTGGGCATCCCCCTTGGCTGGGCATCCCCCGCTATGGGTCCTGCCCTCCCTCTGCAGGGGAGGGCTGCATGGGATGGGGTAGGGGGGGACATGGGCAGCAGGGATGGGGACACTGGATACCCAGGGACCTCAGACATGCCCTCCTTGCCCCAAGATGAGCCGAGGGTCCTGCACTCCCCCCTCCATCACACCCCAACCCCACCACAACCCCTCACCCAGCCCAGCCCTGCAGCGCAACACCCGTATCAGTTGCATTTGGGGACAAAGGGCCAGCAAGGGGCTGACACAACCCCAGGGGACCCCCAGCTGCCCCCCAGGAGAAAGAGAGGCCACGAGCAGGGCGCCACGTACTTCCAAAACAATCGTTGTATCTTTATTGACGCTCTGAATGCAATGACCTGTTTTTTACTCTTAAGGAAAATAAACATCTTTTAGAAACAGCTTGTTACACACAATCTTCAGTGTGAAGCAATATACTAATAAGAACACTAGTCTTAACATTTACAGTCTTCATATATATTATATATATGTATATGTATACATATATATACACTATATAATGAGGCAATATATAATACACACGGTTTACCATTTTACAGTCATATGTACAAGATGTCACTAAAAATAGCCAGATTTCAGGCAGCGCTGCCAGGGACACTGGGAGTTTTTATTTTTTTTTCTCTTTAAATTAATTATTTTTATTATTCTTTTTTTTTTTTAATTATTATTATTATTTTTTTATAACGTGTTTTTCACTCCCATGTCCGAGGCAGGCTGCTGAAACAACAGACATTTTGTGGCCAGCAAACCTTGAGGGTGAAGGGCTGGGTGGGACGGAGGGGACACGACAGCCAGTGGGGACACAGGACAGTGGCTCTGCAGGGTCTGGGTGAGGGGGGTGGGTGGGAGGCTGGGGGAACGGATGGGGCCAGGGCTGTGCCCCCCCCCATCCTTTCTGCAGTTGCAGGTTGAAGGGAGTGGCAGCTCTGTTTTTAGGATGGGATTTGGGGGATGGTTCACCCTGGGTTGGTTATTTGCTACCCCCATTGGGGTTGCAAGGCTGGGGGGGCCCAGGGTGTGGGGTGCGAAGATTGGGGAGTCATACCACCCTGTGAGGACACAGGAGGGGTGGGGGTGGGCCGATCCCAGTACTGGGCAGCCCCCCAGCTTCCCCGAGGCAGCTGGGAAGGAAAGGGAAGCAAAAGCTGAAGGAGCAGAGTGAACCCTGCACCCAGGGCAGCAAGAAGCAAGCCAGGGCCATGCAGAGGGAGGAAGCAAGTGCCTCCTCCTCCTCCTCCATCAAAGACCCGGCTGGAAGCTATTTCTGGGCTGCTTGCAGCCCTTTGCACCAGGCAGGATAAAACCCAGGGGGTTTAGCACCAGGTACCTTGGGTTTGCACCCAGGGCCTGGGGTTTGCCCACAGGGCCCAGCACCCAGAGCCGCGGGGTTCAGCACCCAGAGCTGCTGGGTTCAGCACCCAGAGCTGCTGGATTTTGCACACACAGAGGGCTCGAAGCCTCAGAAAGTCGAAACCAAGACTCAAGAGGAGCCGCAGAGGTGCTGGCGAGGCCGAGCGCAGGGCATAGGGTGGGGTTTTGGGGTCCTGGAGAGCAGGACCAGGTGTCACCATCCCAGCAGCGCCAGCACCCCAAGAAGTGGAAGGGTGGTGGTTTCAATGGGCCAGGGTTCAGGGGGAGGGAGGGAGTGGGGCCAGGGAAGCCTGGTGTGCACCCACCAGCCCAGCCAAGCGCCCTTCACCCCAGGGAGGACCCGTCTGCCCGGAGCAGGGGTTGGCACCCCGGGACAGGCAGGATGGGAGCAGACAGGGGTTGATGGAAGAACGAAACGGATAAAGCAGAGTGGTGTTTCAAACAGCAGGCCGTTGTTTTGTCTTTTTTTTTTTTTTTCTTTTTCTCCTTTTTTTTTCTTTGTCTTTTTTCTCCTTTTTTTTTTTTTGTCTTTTTCCCCCTTTTCGCCGCCGCACGTATATACAGACAGACAGACAGACACCGTGAGGTTTGCTGAAGGCAACATCTCAGATCAGATCAGTGTGAGATATGGAGAGCCGGGACCCGCGGAGGGTCCGGCGGCCCCACAGTAAGACAACATCGCCGGGACCCCTCCCCCCCCCCAACCCCCGCCTTGTACATCCCCCCCCCCCTCCTTCCCACCCGCACCCCCCTCCCTCCCTCCCTCCCACACCCTCCCCGCCCCCTCCCCCCCACCCCGTGCAGCGATGGCGGGCTGGGGGAATCCCGTTCCGTCTCCCTCATAGCCAGGCCGGGTTTTGTTTGGGCCCGGCTGGGGAGAAAACCCGGCGCTGGCTTTACCCGCCTGGAACGGGCTCGGGGAGGGGAGGGACGGGGCGGCAGCGCTGCGCCCACCTGCGGCGGGGGGGGTCCCGGTACGGCCCGGCCCGGCCCGGCCCCGCTCCGCTCCCGGGGCGCTGCCTCCTCCGCCGGTCCCTCGCTGGCGGCGGGGCGGGTGTCCGCGGAGCGCTACACTGGCTGCCTCTGTGGGGAGAAAGGGGGTGTCAGCCCGGTGGGGGTCCGGGGGGTGTGTGTGTGTGGGGGGTATGGCCACCGAGGCTGGCGGGGATGTCCCCATCAGCAACCACCCTGCCCACCGTGAATACCGGGGTGCCCACCCGGGATGCATCACAGAGCGCAGGGTGAGAAACCCCCTGTAGCCCGGCTGGGGGGGTCCCAGACCTGGTACCCCCTGGCCTGCCCCACAGCAGGGGGCTCTGGGGTGGCCTGGTAACGGGTACAGAGGCATGATGCCCCACTGCGACACCCCGTGCTGCGTGGGGCTGAGTGCCCAGAATGAGTGTGCCGTGGCATGGGGTGTCCCTGGGGGGACATGGCCTAAAGGCAGGTCCCCGGGGGGCTACAGAGCACTGGGGGCGCTGGGTGGGGGCTCTGGGCTTACCTTATGTTTGGGACATTTCAGAGAGAAACTCTCTTCAGTTAATAAGCAACCTGCAAGGAGAGGAGAAAAATGCTGTCAGGGGAGTCCCCTTGCTGCCAGTGGCTGTCCCCAAGTGGCAGGGACACAGCACCCTCTGGGCCCACGGCCTCCCACCGCCATCCAGACCAGCCACAGTGTTCACATGAAGGGTTTAGCTGAGGCCAGACAAACTCGGGACACCAGCCGGCACTGCTGGTGCAGGGGGCACCATCATCTTGGCTGGCAGGGATCCATGAGCCCACCCCTGGCCTTGGGTGGGCTCAAGCATCATGGAGCAGCTGGCTGCCACAGCCAGCTGCGTCGGGGGGTGCCAGGGGACCCCCACACCCCTGTCCCCACAGCCAGGCTCACCTGTGTCGACAGCACACGCGTAGTGGTAGGTGTGGGGACACCCCTTCTGGCAGCAGCCCACGGTGGCTCCCGCTTGCTGGCAGCTCGAGCACTTCTTTGAACGCACCCGGCAGTTCGGAGCAGGGAAGGAGAGATGTGGAGAGACAGAAAGACCCCGTCAGAGCCCAGCACGGGAGCTCCCCATGAGGGGAATGCGCCGGCATCCCTACGCCTCTCCAGCCCCACGCTGCCTCCCCCCCCAGGCAGCATCCTTCCTCCTGCGCTGGCGTGTCATGGGTGATGCTGCGCCGCTCGCTCGGCTGTCTGCGGCCACGCATGAGCTTTACACCCGCTGTACTTTTCCCCTGGATGGCACCGAGTCCACGGCCGCCCTCTGTGGGGCAGAGGGGAAGGCACATGGCCTGGGACATGGCAGGGCTCGGCGACAGCGGTGGCAGAGGACCCCCCCACGTTCCCCAGCCCCGGTGCGGACAGGAAGAGGGCAGCAGCCTCCAGCCAGCCATGCCAGGAGCGCGGATGCCTGGGGATTACAAAGTCCCCAGCTCTAGACCTGGTGTTGGGGGGGCAGGGGCTTGCTGAAGTCCCCTTGCCCAGCCTCTGTGTGTGGCTGTCCCCTCCCTCTCCCAAGCACAAAAGCCCTGTGTGCCCATGGTGGTCTCCCAGCAGCATCCTCCCCATTGAACTCTCTCAATGTGACTGTGTTCCTCTCAGTTTGGGAGAAGAGCAGGGCATGGTGTGCCTTCCCTTGGCTGCGCCTTCCCTCCAGCCCTGCCCATCACCATGGCATCAAGCCACACTGCACCCATTTGCACCTTCCACCCTGCCTTTGCTGGGCTGCATCTGCCCATCTCCAAATCACCTCCTGCAACACATGTCTGGGCCAGGGATGCGACCCACCAGGCTCAACATCCTCATGGTCCCAGGGAACCTCTGCCACCCTCCCAGAGCACAACGCCTAAAATGGGGCGGGGGGTGGAGGGGTGGGGGGTGGTTTAGGCGCTATCAAAATCACAGCAGCACAAATCTCATGGGAAGTTATCAGGCCTCATGGTGCCTAAACAGCTGCCCCACACACTCCCAAGGCGACTCCTCGTGCCGGGATGCTGACAGGCCAGCCCTATTAATTCTTATTGCCGCTGCAGGAGTGGCTTTGGCTCAAGGAGGCAGGCGGGAGGTGCTGCCCTGGGGTGTCATGCCGCGCTGGGCAGGCAGCTGAGCTCTTACCAGGTCAGCAGCCGCCTTGACGGCCTCCTGCAGCCCGTAGAGCTTCCCCGCCACCAGGAAAACCCCTGCGGTCCATACGGCACAGGCCTCGTGCAGCCAGTGCTCCTGCGTGTCGCCCGCCGGCTCCTGCGGCGGGGACTCGGCCTTGTGACATTCGTGACGCCGGGGCTTTTCAGCCGCCTCCTCGCCCTCTGTCCTCTCGTCACAGCAGTAGCAGCTCTGCAGCCTACGAAACATGCCCCGCGGGCTGGAGCGCAGCGTGCTCTGCTTGGCCACCTCGGTGGCACCCTCCGGCCGTGCCGCCTTGCCGCCAGCACCGCAGCCACCCTCTGTCCCTCGGGGCGCCCGCTCGGCTGTGGCGGGTGGGATGGTGTCCTCGCCCGGTCCCTCCACCCGCGCCTTCTCCTTCAGCCGCGACTTCTTCTTGGGCAGGCAGTCCTCGGGGTAGTAGGGCCCGCACAGGTCCCCCAAGTCCTTGTAGTTGGCGGGGTTGCGGCACAGGCAGCAGACCAGGCAGGCAGCGCTCAGCGCCTTCGACACCACCGGCCCCATGTGCATGGTGGAGGAAGCGGGCAGGGCTGCCCGCGGTCGTGGCGCCGGCCCAGCTGGTCCCCGTTGCAGCCGTGCCTCCTCGCCGGGAGAGTTCACAACAGTGCAGGCGGTGGTGAACTCTCCGTGCCGTTCCACGCGGACGTAGGGGACGAAGGGGGGGGCCCGGCTGTCCGCCCGCAGCCGCTTGCAGGAGATGTACTTCAGCCGGATCTCGGGCTCAGTGGGGTTCAGCAGGGGGGCTTGCTGAGTCTGCCGCCGCCGCTTGCCACGGCTCTTGCACCGTGCCGGCACCGCCTTGGCCTTGCCGTGGGCCAGCCGCTTCCGCTGCCGCTTGGAGTAGCCGTTGTAGTTGGAGTGGTTGGCCCGCGGCTTCGGCCCCCGTGCCAGCCCAGCAGCGGGGCGTCCCTCGGGGTGGCCCTCACCGCCCCCCACCTCCTTCTCCTCGCTCTTTGGTTTCTTCCCCTCCCGCGGCACCTCCTCCCCGCCGCCTGGGCCAGCCGCACGCTCCCGGGGCAGCACCAGTGGCGGTGTGAGACCCAGGGGAACCTTAGTGATGCCCAGCGCCGCCGCTTTGCCCTTGCGGTTCCTCTTCTTGGGGAGAAGCCCCAGACTCTTGACCGCCATGGCGGAGCTGGGCTGCACCCCTGGGGCTGGGGCACAGGCTTCGCCCTGGCAGCCCTCGGCGGAGAGTTTCTTCCCACCACCCAGCTTCCCCTTCGGCGCTCGGCTGTTGGGATTTCGGCAGAGCTGCTCGGTTGGCGGTGTGGCAGGTGCCTTCTGTGCTGCCAGTGGCCTGGGCAGCCGCGCATCGCCTGCTGCCGGGGCCACACCACCGTGCTTCACCACCCGCTCCCTCTCTGTCCCCGGTGGGCTCAAGGATGTGCCGTAGGCGGCTGCTGTGGCCGCTGCCGTGGCTGCCGATTTGCAGGCAAATTTCTTCAGGTTGGGTGAGGTGATTTTCTGGACGATGGCCTCCAGCTTGAGGCCACGGCCCTTGCGGGGAGGCAGCACTTTGGTCTTGGTGGCCTCCTGGAAGGCTGCCCGGGAGGTGATCTTAATGCAGACGTCAGGGGCCTCCTTGGGCAGGGGGGGCTTTGGGACGGCTTCGCCGGAGCTCTTGGGGGGCAGCTTGGCTTTCACCTTCTTCGCCACTGGCATCTTCTTGAAGAGACTGGGAGGTGCCTCTGGTTTCTCCTCCTTCACGCCACCACTGTTGCTCCGCAGGACCAGGTTTCTCTTCTTGGTGGGGATGGGGGAAATGAAGGTGGACTTCCTCTTCAGCGAGTGCAGGGGTCGCTCGGACATCTTGCCCCCCACACCCGGCCCTGCTTTGGGCAGCTTCATCCGGGCGCCCACCTTGCCCTCCTTGTGGGGGCTGCCTGGGGTCGCCAGCTTGAAGGCAGGTGGAAGGTGGTTGTTGGAGATGAGCTTCTTGGGTGCCTTGCAGTTCTTCAGCCGGACATCGGCCGCCCGCTTGCCCCGCCGCCTCTTGGTGTAGAAAACCTCCTGCGTCTTCGTCCGGGAGCGCAGGATCATCGACCGCTGGTCCCTCTCCCCTGCTTCTACCATGTCCCCCTCTGGCAGTGTCGGCCCCGCCGCCTCCTCTGCCGTCACCAAGCTGGGCACCAGGAGGGTAGCATCACTGGCATTTTGGACCACCTTGGGGGTTGGCCGGCCGCTGCGCTTCCTGGCTTTGAAAGCCACCCGCTGCTTCACACCGCAGGCAGGTTTCTTCCCCAGCTTCTCCTGGTGCGCAGGAGCCTTCAGCCCCTCCAGCGGTGCCGGGGCCCGGGGCTCGGCGAGGGCGGTGAAGGAGCGGGTGCACATGCGTGCTGGCAGACCCTCGGCTGGAAACCGGGGTGTTTGGCTGTGGACGTTCTTGCTTGGCATCTCTGCCTGGCCGTCTGGCCCAAGGCAGGTGCCGGCCATGCTGCCAGCTGACGGCAAGTCACTGAAGGGGCTGGGCACAGCGCTGCCAGGGCCGTCCCCCTCCGGCAGTCGGCAGTGGACCCTCTTGTTGCGGAGACTCTTGCCCCGCGAGACAGGCTCCGTCCTCCCCAGCGCGTTTTCAGAGGCGAGTTGCTGCTTCACCGCTATTGACAGGGTGGATTTGGCATCGGCTGCCCCTGGCTGGGATGTCTCCCCTCCACCGCTCTCCTCTTCAGGCTGGATGTGGGGCAGGGAAGACTTGAACCAGCTCTTCACCTTGGTCTCTGTGCCCACAGCGGGGCCCAGCAGGATGACGGACTGTCCAGAGAGGCGTGAGGTGGGAGCTGAGCTTTCCTTTTCCACTGTGCTGACGGTCTCCTCGGCAGAGACGGGCACCTCACTGGAGGACAGCACAGCGGGCATCTCTGGGGGCTTGGGTGGCAAGACATCATATGTCACCGACTTCTGCTCCGAGCTGGCCAGCTCACAGAGGGAGGAGTATTCCTCCGCCTCCAGGTCTGACTCCTTCAGCTCCGGCGAGGAGATGATGGGGATCTCACTGAAGTCCCCGGTCGAGCAGCAGTGCCGGGTGTCTTGCAGCCACCTCTCGCTGTCCGCCTTCGTGGCCTCGTCGTAGGTCAGCGTCTCCTCCTCTTCTTCTTCCATCGCCTGCTGGCTGAAGTCCTGGGCTGGCTCAGTCTTGGCTGGTGCCTCACCGTCACACAGGTCCAAGCCACAGGCATTTTTTTTCTCCTTGCAGGACCCCACCAATTTGTTGGGGAACAAGCCCTTGGGGAGATCAGTGGCTTGCAGGCCTGAGCCTAGCTCCTTCCACCGCAGGCACGCCTCACCCAGGCTCTCCTCTGGCCACTCAAAGTTCTCCATGGCATTCTCAGAGCCCACCGAGTTTGCGGTGGTGTTTGAGTAGCAGCTGTAGCCAGAGGCTCCGGTACTCGATGTTGCCACTGGGATGCTGGGCTTGGAGTTGAAGGCCAGCGGGGCCGCATCCTTCAGCGCATCCTTGGTCTCGGTGGCTGTGAACTCTACCTGGGGACCCTCGTACACTTCCTCGCCAAAGTCCTTCCCTGCGCTGGCCCCTGAAGCCTTGTCCAGCTTGAGGGGCTCAGTGAGCGTGCTGGAATCGCCTTGGCTGGGCCAGGTGCCCTTCACCATGGAGTCCAGGCAGGGACGGTGGTTCTCCAGCTGGAAGGGGGACTTGGTGGCCTCCTTGCTCAGCATGGGCGAGTTGGCCCAGGCTTTGTCTGCCTTCTCATTGATGGCATCCTGCAGGACAATGATCTCAGAAGCCAGCTCCTCCTGAGACAGGGCACTGAGGAGCAGCCGGGGACAGTCCCGTTCATTGGTCACATACTTGGTGAAGGTCTCCAGGGGAAGGCTGGCGTGGATGCTCTGGAAGGAGTCGTCCGATTTGGTGGACATATCATCTGGGGAGGTCACTGAGCAGGTGGACACAGACTCGGGCTTTGCCTTGGAGTTGCTGTTGATGCGGGCAGGGCTGCGGTTCTGGTTGCAGTACAGGAAGCTCCTCTCCAGCTGGTCCTCTGACCCGCTGAGGTAGTCGGCATCCTGTGTCTCGGCATGGACGGACTGAGGGGTGCTCAGTGAGTCGGACAGGGGGGTCCCCACCTGCTCTGCTGAGTAGGTGCTGCTCTCGGGGCTGCAGTGTTGCCCCTTAAGCTGCTCGGGGGTCCTTGCTGGGGTCTTGATGCCCTTTTTCTGGGGCACGGCCGTTTTGGAGAGCAGCAGCTGCTGGACAGTGTTGGAGATGTTCTCCACCTGGGAGGTGAGCGCCGTCAGGCTCTGCAGGCTCAGGTCTGACAGCAGGTTTTCGGGCAGCTTCTCCTTCTGCAAGTTTTTGCAGTTCCCAGATTGAGCATCAGGGCTCGTCCCGTCGGTCGGAGAAGGGTTCAGCAGCGGCATGAAATGGCTGTGGTCGGTAATGCCAGGGGGGAAAGCGCCGGTGTTCAGTGGCTGCTGGCTGTACTGGAAGTTCTCCAGGTTGGGCATCAGCGGGGAGGGAGTGGAGCTGTAGGATGGGGACCTGCCGACAGAGCGAGCTGGAGAATGGCTGGCGCTGGGGCTGAAGGTCTGGTAGTACTGCTCCGGTGTCCGGACAGGCGGTGCATCACCCTGGCAGTAGGTCTGGCCCGGCTGGTTGTAATGTTGGTACTTGGCCAGGTTTTGGTAGTGGAGGGTCTCCGGGGTGTGATGCCGCCCTTGCAAGGGCTGTGGTGGCTGTGGGGGCTGCGGCGGCTGTGGGGGCTGCGGCGGTGGCGGTGGCTGTGGGGGCTGCGGTGGCGGCTGTGGGGGCTGCTCGTAGCCGATGCGGTTGGGCTGGTAGCCGTGCAGGTTGGGTACGCGGGGGCCGGGGGCCAGGCTGGCGGCGCTGCCCAGGGGCCGCTCCAGCGGCGGCTGTCCCGAGGGTGCTGTGCAGCTCTTGTAGGAGTGTGCTGGCTGGCTGCCCCCTGGCACCGAGGAGTACGTGGAGGATGCAGGGAAGGACTGTGAGTGCTGCCCAAAGTGGGGGCTCTGCGAGAAGGGCATGGGCGAGGAGACGTCGTTCGGGAGCTTCTGCCGCTGCAGCTTGGGGTAGGGGAGCGCGGGCGGCTGCTGTGGCTGCGGCTGCTGCTGCTGCTGCTGCTGCTGTTGCTGCTGCTGGAAGTGAGTCCGGAAGGGCAGCGGGGCAGCTGCCGGCTCGTGGTACGCCCGCCCACCCGCCAACGCCGCTGTCTTCTTCATCAGGTTGTCCTCATACTTGGCCACGCCGCCGGGCAGTGCTTGCGGCTGGCCGCCCCACGCCTGCAAGCTCTCGTCCCCCGAATAACGGGCCGGGTAGGGGCTGTTCTCTTGCACGGCGTAATTGGAAAAGGCCGGCCTGCCTTGCAGCTGCTGCCCCGCTAATTGCTTGTTTCCCCGGTGGTATTTCTCCACGGTGCTGTTCTCGTAGCCTGAGTACGGCAGTTGCTGCTGACTGTAGTACTCCTTCGCCACCAGCCTCTGCCGCTCGCAGTTCGGCCCTGCCTGACTTTGATGCCTGTAATTCTCCAGGCGTGATGTATCTTGTGAAGTCGGCTGGTAGCTCTGCTGGTTGCCATGGAAACCACACCTTTCTCGAAAGGACTGCATGGCGCGGGCTCGTTATCTGCGAAGAGAGAGAGGCGAGAATTCAAATGAAGCATCGCCACCGCGGCGGGCCGGGGGAGCGCGGCCACGTAGGGAGAGGGGGCAACGCCACCGTGTGCCACGGGGGCATCACCTTGCCCGCTGTGGTGTCACCCCGCCGGCCCTTGGCTGGCACCCTGGAGCATGGCACCTGGCAATGCATCGCCTCGCATCGCCCCGCCACGCATTGCTTCACATCGCATCGCCCTGCGTCGCCCCATGTTGCCCTGCATCGCTTCACCTTGCCCTCGCCGCCCTGCATCGCGGCGCCTTGCGCCGCAGCACCCCGCGTCGGGTCGCCTTGCACTTGCCCAGCATCGCATCGCCCCGCACCGTGTCATCTTGCATCGCGTCACGCTGCGTCGCATCACCTTGCGCTGCACCGCCCTGTGCTGCCCTAGATCGCAGCAGCTGGCTTTGCATCCCCTCGCATCGCACCGGTGTCACCCCACATCACATCGCGGGGCGTTGCATCACCTCACCTTGCATTGCCTTGCATCGCTCTCCGTCGCATCTCCTCCCATCGCCCCACGTGCTGCGTCGCCCCTCGTCGCAGCATGGTGCCTGTGAGCTGGGGGGTGGCTAGGGGCTAGCTGCCTCCCCCCCCACCTGCAGTGCACCCAACTGTCCTCCCTGTCCCCACTGCGGGAGCCTTCCTCATCTCTGCTGCCCACCCTCAGCCTTGCAGGGCAAACCAACTCCCTCCCTGCCTGGCCTGCGTGGCACGGTGACACCCTGCACCACACTGGGGTCCCCCAGCCCCAGAGCTCTGCGTTCCACTCCCCCCAGCTCTGCAAATCACCTTACCTCTCTCCTCACACGCCCTCCCTGGGGACGCCGGGATCCCGTGAGCCCCTCTGAACACCCTGCTTATCGCCATTCTTTTTAATTATTGGGCTAATTACTGGAAGCAGCAGCATAGGGGGCCCGAACCGCAAGCTCTGCTGCGAAAAAAGTAATTTCAACTTGCTGGCTCTGCTGGTCTCTGCCTGCTGCTGCCTCCCACAGCCCCCCCGGCCCCAGCCGAGCCCCCCTGCCCCGGCGCGATACCATCTGGAAGCTGTCTGCTCCCGCCAGCAGACGTCTATTAGCCGAGTGCCTCGCCACCGTCATTAAACAGCCCCGTTCCCCAGCTCCGCTCGCGTTAGGTGCAGGGAAGCACCTGGGTCACCGGTTTGATCTCAAAGGCAGCCGAGCGGCTTGTGGGGGCTAATGAAGGGCTCAGGGGGAAGGGGAGGGGGGCACATTGTGCCCATCGCCATCCGCAGCATGTTGGAGGTGCTGAGGGGGGGATGTTAACCTGCTTCGGCAGCAGCCTGAGATTTGGAGCCAGGTTAGAGCTGCCCTAAGGGTCTGGTCCCTCGGTGCTGCGCTGACCCTGGTGCAGCCCATGACGTCCCCTCTGCCTTCATTTCGCTGATGAGTGTAATGAGGGGAGGGGATGGTCACTGGTGATGTCTGGCACTCAGCACCCTCTGTCAGAGCACAGGGCTTCATTTAGTTGCCTTTCCAAAAGTGGGGGCAGCTCAGGGCTGCAGGGGTGGCATGGTGGAGCCGGGCTCAGTGCCTGGCACCCCGTCCCCCCCATCCCTTTTTTCATCTGCTTTCCACGTCACTTCCCCGTTCCGCAGCTGCAGCTCACGGTCTGCACAGGCAACCGGATACAGTTCAAGCCTAAATCCCACGGGAAAGACTGGTCAATTAAAACCCCAGCAAGGCCAGTGTGAGAGCCCCTACGCCAGCACGGGTGCGGTGCTGCCCTGTCCTGCACTAGGGCTGCCGGAACAAAGGCAGGGAAATCAAAGCCAGACCTCTGGGGCAGCCCAGGGTGGCGGAGAGAAAATTAAAGGGAGAAGAGGGCCCCTCATGCTCCACATGGAAGCAGGTTTGAAGAATGAAATCAGCTCGAGAAGACCCCAGGGTTGGTGCTTTAAGGGGAGCCTTTCACCCTCTCCCCCCCCTTTCTCTTTTATTATTGTTACTAATTAATGCTCGTTGCTTTTGCAAACACGGAGACAAAGTCAGGCTGAGCAAAAGTGGCTGCTGTGCAGAGGGAGCACGTGTGGGGTGGGCATGCGGGCAGGGTGGGTGTGCAGGGGGCTGCACACTTGCAGGACACATGGAGCGGGGTGTACAATGTGTGTGGTTGGGGGGAACCCCCCTGCCCCCCAGCAGGATCTGGCCGTGGCAACAGCCAGCCTTGGCCAGGTCCCAGTGCCTGGCAGGGGCCTGGGGCTCATCCTGCACCCCTGGGTGTCTTCTTACAGGGGTCACAACACGCGGGGCTGGATGATGTCTGCTGGGCAGGAGCTGTGGCTGGGGCTGCCTGTTGCTTCCCCATCTGAGATGACAACCCACACTGACCAAGGCGCTTTTCCTGGGCCCCCCAGCCCAATTCCTGTTGGCCACCCAGGCTCTTCTGGCAGTGGGATGCTGCTGATGACACGCACGCCACCAGCAGCATCCCGACCTGTCGGCAGAGCCGGAGGCCAGCTCTGCCCTCGGCTCTGCTGCAGCTTTGCTGGAGAAGGACCGTAACAGATGTTGCTGCCTGATGTGGGCTGTTTCCGAGCAAACACTTTAATGGCATCAAATCAAGCTGTCAACAGCAGCAAGGTTACAGCCCTTCCCAGGGCGGGGGGTGAGGTGGCTGCGGCCCTGGGGCCCTGCACACTTGCTCTCCCTGACATGTCCCTGCCAGACGCACTCCCCCAGCCCCAAAGAAGTTTCCAGGGAATGAACAACAGAGCCGTCGCACATGGCTGCAGCTGGATGCCTGGCAAAGCTACCATGGCTGCATCCAAGGGTGGAGGTCTGGGACATCATGGTGAACAGAGCATGTCCCCCAACCTGAGGGGCCATGCTCACCTCTGGCTGTAGCCACCCCAGAGCCCCCTGTCCTCTCAGTCCCCAGGGACACGTGGTTGGCCCCACAGTTGCCAGCGCAGCCCCGATGTCACCCACTGGGGATGTGCAGGACACATGGCACCTCCCAGAGCTGGCACATGACCCCAGACCATGCTGAGGTGCACGAGGCCACGCTGCAGTGCACAGGGCTGACGTGGTGCTGGTGTGATGCACGGGGCGGGTGTGATGCACGGGGCTGAGGCGGTGCGCGGCGCGATGCGGTGCACAGGGCTGCTGCCGGGAGCCGAGCCAGGACACCGCACGGCACTGCCAGGCCAGCACAGCCCTGCTGCTGCAGATGCCTGCCTGCTGCTCGGAAGGATTTGTGCTGCGTGGCTGAGTTTGGCGTTATTTTCCTCCCTCCCCCTCCAATCCTCCTTCCTTCCCTGCTTTCGCCCCTTTTCCTTCCCCTTTCCCATCCCCTTGGCTGACAGGGACACGGCTGGGCTAGATCTGGAGCCATCCCAGGATGTCCCGTGGCAGGGGACCCTCGGTAAGCACCCAAGACCCCAGCACCTTGGTGATGGGGACAGTGGGCATCCCCCGGCCCCGCACACCCTGGCCCCAATCCCCAGCTGCTGCTCATCCCGCGGGGCCTGATCCGAGTCCCCAGCCCTGCTGCTCCTCCGGCTGCTCCCTTCGCCTTTGCTGCTGCGCCATCAACAAGGACTCGACGACTAAAAATAGCAGCGTGCTCTCACAGGGGGATGCTTCGCCATCAGAGCGGTGCTGGCAACGCTGAACCCCGCTCCCTCCTTACCCCTGCATCAGCACTCCCCCACCCTACCCCCAGTCGTCATCTTCCCCCCTGCCCCGGGGATGCAGCCCCACACGGCAAGGAGGCACTGCTGGGGGATGAAGGGATGGACACGCCCCCACCCCCCCCCAGCCCCTTGGTGGCTCTTGGGAGGGGAATAAGAGCCTATCAAGGAGCGTCAGCCCTGGGTTTGTTTAATCGTGAGCTGGTGGAGTTTAAAGCACCCCTTTCTGGCTGGCTGCCACACCACAAACTGCTCCAGAGAATTTTATTATTAAGGGATGACAGCAAAGGGGAGGCTGGGGGGTGTTGGTGTATGTGGGACAGCCCAGGAAAGGGCATCCTGCCCTTGGGAGCTGGGACTGAGAGGAACTGGGGGCATGGACAGACAGACAGACTCTCCAGCAGTGCACAGGGATCCACGGGGCTTGCTTGCTGCAGGCAGGGCCAACCCCTTGTGTCTGTCTGTCCCTGTACCCTGTGGACACCCCTGCAGTGCATGGCACTGGGGGTGGAACTCAGATCAGAGGGGCCAGGGGTACCCCACGGGTGCACAGCTGTCAGTGCAGCCCCCCCCCCCCCCAGTGCACCCTGTAATGCCCCCATTAATGCACCAATGGACCTTTTTAATACATCCCCACTCATACATACCCCATCAATGCACCCTCTCTCCAAAGCCCCTGTTAAAGCACTGTCCCCCCAATAAACCCCTCTGATGCCCAGCACACCCCTAGCAGTGCTCCCTCCCACCATGAACCCCTTTGATGTATCCTCTTTCCAACGCACCCCCTCACCAGTGACCCCCTTCAACGCACCCTCCCTCCAATGAACCCCTTAAATACACCCCCTCTCCATGGCACCCCCAATTATCACAGCATCTCCCAATGCCCCCATCACCACCACCACCACCGTTTCCCGCAACGCCAACGCTCCATCCCAGTGCAGTGACTGAGATGGTACCCACAGGGCAGACCCCAGACCCCTGCTTCCCCCCCACCCCCCCGCCATGTCTGTCCATCCCCCCCTTGTCTTTCAGCGCTCAGCCGACCGGAGCAGCTGTTCCCTGCACACTTCACTTGCCCGCAGATGATGATAAATGGAGCTCGGGCTGTGCCGCCCATTGCGCGGGGGTGGGCGGATGTGGGTAGCATGGAGGAGGAGGAGGGATGGGGTCCTCATCTCCTGCAGCCCCCCCAGATTATGTTGCTCCTCCCAGACAGCTGCTTGGGAATTCCCTGGGCAGGTTCGTCCCCCCCCTCACAAACCCCCTGTCTGGCTGAAGGGGATGGGGGGAACTTGGAACTGGGGGGGGGACCTACCCAGGGAATTCCCACGGCAATGGGGTGCATCCCCATCAACAGCTCAATACCCTGTTTAGGGGAACAGTTCTTCATCCATGACAAACACCACCACCCTCCCCAGCTCTGCTCCTCCCCAGCAAGGAATTTTACTCCGGAAAAAAACCCCCGTTGCCTGCGAACCGCACTCATGACTCAACGTTTCTGCTGGCCCTGGTTTCTCCGGTGCTTGCCAGGGGAAGCCCGTGGCCTCCCCAACCTCATCCCCTCACATGGAAATCCGGCTCATCTGCCAGCTCTGTCCTCTCTGCCTTTGGTTTTTCCTGCTTTACTAGGAGTAGGGGGGGGGGGAATTGGGTCCTTGATGTGAGGGCTGGGAGTTGGGGGGGGGGGGGGCGGGCTGGCAGAGGGTTGGACTGGGGAGGATGGGGGAGGAGGCTTTGAGGGTCAGAGCAACTTGGTGTGTTTCTGCTCGCTGCTGGAAAATGCAAGTTGGCAAAGGAGGGATTTGAACAAGCTGGGGGGGGGGAAGGAAAAAAGAGAGGGAAAAAGGGAAAGAAAAAGAAAAAAGAAAAGAAAGAAGGAAAAAAGAAAATTTAAGGAAAAAAATAAAGAAAAAAAGCTCCCAAAAATATAAGGAAAAAAATATAAAGGAAAAAAAAATAAAGGCTGGAGGCTCACAGCAAAGCAGATGCTCAGCCTGAGCCTTCCCAGGCAAATTCCCTCTCCAGAGCAAAATTCATTGCCGGGCGTAACATGGAGGGAGGGCAGAGCGTGTCTGCCTCCCCAGCAAGGGGATTGACATCAACCTTGAGGCGCTGGCGGGGAGTGGAAAACAAGCCTGTCGTGAGGCTGGAAATATGGCTGAGGTTAAGGAAGGACCTGGCTCTCCCAGCCTCTGCACCGAAATCCTGCTGCAGGCCTGCCAAGGATGGGCACGGGAGCCTGTGCCCAGGGCGCTGATGGGCACAGCGTGGTGGCCGTGGGGTGACCGCTCACCGCCATGGTGACCTTCAGCCGGCCGCCGCCTCGGAGCTTAAGCGAGCAGAGCGGAGTCAGCACGGGGCGACAGCCGGGCCAGATCATGGCACGCTCCTGTTTTCCTTCTCCTCTCATTTTCTGCCTGATGAGTCGGGATCCTTCTTCCTTCCTTCCTTCCTTCCTCCCTTCCTCCCTCCCTCTCTCCCTTCCTTCCTCCCTTCCCACTTTTGGCATGACTCACTTCAACACTAACAATAATTAACTGTTCCGACCATCACTGCAACCACTAACAACAAACCCCCTTCCTCTGCCATACCCCGTTTTGCCCCCCTGCCTCAGTTTCCCCTTGAAGCCAGAAAGAAACCGCATCCCTGTAAGGAAAGATGGAGGGAGCAGAGCGACCAGAGCAATACCAGCAATCCCCACGCCCCATCCCGTGGTGAAACACGGCTCTGTGGCTCTCCAGAGCTGGGCTGGCTGTCGGCTGTGCTGGCTTATTGCTGGCAATATTTCGTGTGCTGCTCGTATGCAAATCAGCGGCGAGACCCTCCCGGCGGAGCTGCCTCCGGACCGCTCGCTCATTGGCACGGCGGCCGGACAAGCTGTTTTGCTGACACTCTGTAAACAAGATGCTGCTCTGTTAGCGGGAGGGAAGTGGGTGCTGCATCCCTCAGGTGCTGCTGGAGCCCTCCCTTGCTGGGTGAGGAAAGCGGGGTGCCCCCATGGCAGCTCCCCAGTGATGCTAAGGCAGCAAGAATAGAAGTAAATAAGAGTTCTCCCAAGGATGGGAAAGCAAAGGGATCCTTGGCCCGGTCCTGGACCCGCTCTGCACGTGGCTGCCTCCTGAGACAGCTGATGAGGTTGAACACCTGAGGGTGTGCTCCCTAGGGAATGGGATGGGGATGCCCTCCAGCCTGGAAAAACTGTGTCAAACCCGACTGCAGGACCCAGGCACCTGCCCAGCACCGTGACTAGGAGCCATCCTGTACCCCATGGGGGAAACCTGGCGGGGGTGGGGCTGCTCTCTAGCTGTGCCTCAGTTTCCTCACTGCCAGGGTGGTCCAGGTTTGTGTGAGGTGTTGGGGGTCCCATCCCCAGCCAGCACTGCTGGGCTGGGAACTGCTGGGCTGGGATCGTGGGGAGGGAGCAGGTTCGTGCCCCATCCCTGTGCTGGGGTCCTGGACCTCTTTTCCCCCACGGGCATCTCCATCTCCAGCAGGACTGAAGACCCCCTGAATGTGATGGGTGGCCAGCGCCCCCAGGACAGTTCCAGCTCTTCCAAAGACACCTCAGGGTCCCTCCCCTCCAGCTCCGGGGGTCAGGCTCTGCAAATTCTGCAGCAGCCAAAGCCAGGAGGCACTTGGCAGCTGCGGGATGGCTGCTGACAGGCACAGGATGGATCCTGGCACCAGGCTGTGCCCCATCCCCCTCCCACGCTCCTGCTCCTTCTCTGGGAGGTGATGGAGCTTTGCCACCCGTGCCCACCCCCATCCACACGGTGTCCCTTCCCCGCTGGCAGGCAGGCAGGGACATTTATGCCCAAGCTTCACACGAGCACCATTGAATAGGACCGGTGGTCCCAGTGCCATTGTGGCCACCTCTGGCCAGGGGCTGGCGGTTACAGGCTGCGTTACCCCATCCCCCTTTGCCTTCCCCTTGTCCGGTTTCATGGCACCTCCTGCCTTTGCTGTGGGGGCAGCTGCTCCACCAAGGCGAATTGCACTGCCCGAGCCAGAGACCTGGTGATTACCGGGATGGCAAACCGCCCCCTCCCTGGTCACAAGCACCCCATGGATGCCACGCTTCGGCGTCTGCCTACAGACAGGTCTGTCCGCCGGAGACGAATTCGGCTGCGCCGCTGCCAGGCTCTGCCCTCTAAGTCATCTCCCGCCAGCAGCAGACAGCTCGGTAATGAAGCGTAATGCTCCGACACTCCCCTGAGTGACAGTGGCCAGCACCGGCTGCGTCCCGGCGGCTCGGCACAGCCTCCTCTGCCTGCCAGAGGCAGAAAGAGACGGGGGGGGGGGAAATGAGCAGCACAGCCCCTTGCCCTGAGCGGGGCTGGGGGCTGTGGTGAAGCACATCTCCCCAGCCAGCACGGTGGGAGCAGGTACCCCCCAGCTGGATCTCTGTGAAGGGATGCTGAGCAGGAACCCTATGATAAAAAAACCCAAAATAGAATAAAAGGATGTTGGGGAAAAAAAAATAATAAACTGAGGTTTGATGTTGTGTGATAAATTATTTTGGTATTACACATTCCCCAGCTCCAAATCCCGAAGACAAATAGTGGGGCAGGTGAACTGAGGAAGCAGATTTCCAAAGGCCTTCTCCTGGTTCCTGGTTATTGATTCTGTCAATCACTGTGGGCGCTGTCCCAACCTTTTGCACCCCACAAAATCTGCCCGTGCCTTTTGTTCCTGCTGAAGAAAAAAAACGGGCAGGGGGAGGGAAAGAGGGGAGAGGAATTTGGGGCAGGGAACTTCCAAAAGGGATGATTAAGGAGTTAATCTGCCTGAAATAGATAAGGAGCTTAGAGCTGCTGGTATTTGACTGTCCAAGTTTGGATTCAGCGTGTCTTAAACACTGGCTGGAATGTACTTAGATATGACCAAAGTACATGTCCCCGCGAGGAATTACCAGGTTGCCAATTAGATTTGCTTCCCAGATTCACTCAAACCTTCACAAGCTTCTTCAGAGCAGGAAAATTGCTGCCTGTCCCTGGGGAGGCGATGGAGCAGCCGCTGCCGCCCAGCCCCGCAGCCCCAGCACAGCAGAGATCCCCGGGCAGCCGCTGGCGCTGGCGGGAAGACGGAGCAGCCGGGGTGATGGGGACGGTGGGGATGTGTGTGCCAGGATGTGGGGGTACTGGGCATGGCCTGGCAGGGCGGGTTTGGGTGGTTGGGGATGCTGGCATTGCTGCAGTTGTGGTGCAGCACCAGGGATGCTGCTGTGCCAGCTGAGCTCTCGCTGACCAGGCTCAGCATCTTCACACCTCTCACCAGGCTCCCCATGCAGCCAAATACAACCTAAACTACCCCAAGCTGCTCCAGCTGTGCCATCAGAGCCATCCTGGCCACCAGGTAGCTGAGCTACAATGCCACGCTGGGAAGGCAAACAAGCACCGTAGGCGAATGCCCAGCTCCTGGTGCCAGGGGCACCCAGCACACCGCACGCTCACCACGAGCCTGAAGCTCAGAGCAGCATGGCCCGCTGCCCATGCAAGGGGCAAGGTTCACCACCCGCAGGGGCACCACTGCCACAAGCACCAGGGCAAAGCAGTGGCAGAAAAGCAAAGATCATTCCCTGCAGAAGCATCTCTCTATCTGTTCATAACCACTCCATTCCCATCCTCCTTATTTACAGAGCTCTGTGACGTGACGGTGAAAGTACTGAAGTTTGGGGGGGGTTACATGAGCATCACAGAGTAGGACCATGCTGGAGGACCCCCAGCTCCTACACCCACCACACAGGTGCTGAGCTCTTTTCCTATCTCAGCAGTGTGGCTGGGCTCCACTCACTAAACCTGAGACAGGTTTCTCTGCTGGCATCCCAATCCCATGGAAAGGTGTCAGGAGCAGCAGTGCATCTCCCCAGGCCAGTCTCAGCATCACTGGAGCAGCAGCAGCATGATAGAAAGTTGCTGGAACATCAGCTTCGGATGCTGAGTCCTGGTAACAGTTGCTATGTGAAACATTCAGAGGTGGAATTTACTGTCACAGTTAATAATAGATGAAGGTTTTAGAATTTTTGATGCTTTACATTTTAAGCCGTTTGATTTATAATGTTTCAGAAAAGGAGGGGAAAAGGTGTGGGGGGGAAGGAAGGCAGGAGCCAAATGGCAGTGTGTGGTAAACACACCAAGCAGGGAGGTGGACAGGGGGATGGATGGAGCCCCCTGCCCACCCCAGTGGCATGGGTGAGCCCCCTACCATGGCCATCAGGACAAGGTCTCCCTGCCAAGCACAGGGACCAGGGAGCATCCCTGCTGGAAACCAGGGCGTGATTGGGACTGAGCCCCTCAATCACCACCTCACGCTTCCTCTTTCTCTTTTTTTTCCCTTAAAAATCGCAGCATCTCTCCTCACTCTGCCCGCGCCCCCGCCAGTGTCTTTATTCCGGCGGGTTGCTGGGTTATTTACTTGCTGGCGCTCCTCTCCCCTCTTGCAGGTGTATTTCAAGTAGGCTCCTTAAATAGCAGCGAGCTGTGCGCCCGTGGTGGTGCGCGCTGGGTCGTGCTGATTAGCAACACACTGCCAAAAAAAAGAAGGGCCTTATTTCCCCACCGAGCTGCTGCCGTGCTTGCACAAAGAGGCACCGATGCCCTGGCACGCAGGGATGCTGTGGCTGGATCTGGGGGTGAGGGTGCTGGTGTGTCTGCTCCACACGTCAGCTCTCCTCCCCGGAAAGCCACAGCCAGCGTGGGCAATGGCACCATGTGAGGGATGCCAGCGTCCCTCGGTGTCCTTCAGTGTGTTCCTCAATGTCCCTTGATGGGCTTCAAAGCTGCCCAATGCTTGGGTTGGTTTGCAACTCTGGCAGCTTGCTCCAGCTTCTCCCAAACCCTGGAGCATCCCATCATTCCCAAGGTGTCTGATCAGGAGGGTTCAATCCCAGCTCAACAGGGCTCTGGGTCAGGCACGAAGTGAAGGAGCAGAAGGGGACCCCCACGCCTTTGCTGCCAGCGCTGGACACGCAGCAATGCCTTGATAAAGGAGGGGGTGGATGAGAGGGGGTTTTCTCCTCTCCTCCCCCAAACCGAGAGAGCTGCTGCAGCACAGAGGCAGGATGCTGCTGGGAGGGCTCAGAGCAGGGATGACGAGGGGGCTGGAGCCAGGGTGATGGAGCACCTATAGCTGGAGACATCCCAGCCCTAAATAGCTCTGTGGCTGCTGCCAGGCCCTGTAAGGTGTCTGGGGTGTGTCCTCCACCGCTGGCACGCTTCGGCCCCTCCAGAGCCCCCTGGTCCCCCCAGGACTGGGGGCACTGGGGGGCCCCAGGATGAACTGCCCTGCGAGGTCTCAGTCAGGACCCCATTTACACCCGCACGGCCTGGCCAGAGCCCAGCAGAGCTTCTTTACAAAGCTGCTTAGACACAGGGGGTAGCTCACCTTAAAGAGAGGGGTTATTCCTCAAAGACCCATTATTAATAGACTCAGGGGCAGGCAGCACCCGTGTGCAGGTACCCACTGCCAAAACCAGCACCACGATGTGCCTGGCTCTCCCCTGCCCACAGGGTCCCACCAGATTTGTACCCATAGCTGAGCCGGTGCTGGCAACCTCCAGCTTGGTGGGCTCCCACCCAGGCCCTGCCAAGATCCTGATTGTTCCCATGCCTCTGCTGGCTGCCTCCCTGCGATACAAACCGCTCGCAGGTCCAAAAATGCAACCACATGGCACATTTTGGTGTGGAAACCACTCTACCCTTCCCAAAAAGCATCTCCTGGAAGGGAGATTGAGGCCAGCGCAGCTCCAGAATCCCCTGGTACCCGTGAGGTCCCTGCTTGCAAGCCAGATCCTGGATGTCCCCACCCACACAGGCACTCGCTCTCCACCGTGGCTCCAACCAAAGTCACCTCTCCCACCGTGCAGAGGCTCAGCTGCCACCATGGCTGCCCACGACCAGCCCCTCATTACCAGAACCGCCTTTATTAAAAAAAAAACCCCATAAACCAGTTTAAAACCCAGGAAATCCCTCCCCGCAGAGCCCCGACAAATTCAGTGCACCAGTTCATCCTTGCCACTCCCCCACCACCAGAACCTCCCTTCCTTCCCCCCCCCTGGGGACCCCCCGTTAGCGGCGGGTGCCTCGTTAGCCAGCGCCGTGCCGGCGATTGGCTGAGATCTGTTTGCGGCATCAAGCGTCTCTGCCCCAGACACCTTCCCATACGACCGGAGGCGCAGCACGTCCCAGGGCACTGTCACAATATATTAAGACGCGGCGCTAAAAATAAGCGTTAGGCAAAAATAAGCAAGGAAATCACAGCCCCTGCCTGGCCCCGCCGGCCTCGCGCGGGCAGAGCCCCCGCTGCCGCACGTGGGCTGGGGAAGCACAGCGGGAAGGAGCGGGTTTTGCTGGGTTTTATCAAAGCAGAGACACGTCTTCACCTCCTCTCCGCCCCATCTGCAGCCTTGCCGAGGAGCGGACCCCACGGTGGCACGCAGGGCTGGGTTACGGATCACACTGCTGGGGAGCTGAACCCCCGCGCTGGCTGGTGGTTCGGGGTAAGAGCAGACCCCCTCTCTCACAGCCTGGATGGGCTCCACTCCTGGCTGCAGCCGTCCTCGGGGCTGCTGAACCAGGAGCCGCAGGCGCAGCACCATGTGCCCGGATGCAGTTTGCTGTCGAAGGATGGATGGATGGATTTTGGCCAGCCCTGCCCTGGATGCACTGCCCGGGCTGCTGCCATGGGGCTGTCCCCATCCCAGCAGCTCCCTGACAGGTTACCAGTCTGCAAGCACCCCATTTTCCCCACTCACATGCACACTGGCATGGAGCAGCCCACAGGATGGGAGCTGGGAGCATCTCTTCCCCAGGGAGGCATTTTGCACCAGAGCACCCATGGTGGGGGCAAACGCAGGCAAGAGCCTCCCCACACCCATCCCACTGCCTGCACCCATCCTGCTGCCTGCAGCCTGTGGGATCCCACCACCTCTTCCAAATCCCACGGGCATGTCAGAGGTACCAAGGGGGGGGGGACACAGCCCCTGCTGTCCCTGGGAGATGACAGGGCAGCTCCAGGCTGGGGGACGGCTCCATGCCTCCAGCTGAAAGCCTGCGGCCGCCCCGCTGCCTCGGCTGCGGCTGGAACGAATGCATGCACATACCTCTGCCCCGGCACGGGTGTTTGCTCTTCTCTTCCGCGGCTGTGATTGATTAAAGGATCAGGGACATCTGAGAATGGAGGCAGCGGCGGCAGCAGCAGAAGCAGCTCCCTTTGGACTTGGAGAGCTTCCTTGCCTGCTGCTTGCTGCTGCCGTTGCCTGTCAGGCAGCTTTTAATCAAGGTTTGCTTATATCTGCAAAGGCCTTTCCCAGAGGGATGAAGGGAGGAAAAGAGGGGGGGGGGAGAGTATATTAACATGCCAGCCACCCTCCCTCTCTCTCTCCTTTGTTTATGGAGAGGGTCAGTGCTTGGAAACGGCTGGCAGGGACGGGGGGAAGGCGCTTTGGGGGTGCTGGGGGTGCTGGTGGTAAAGCGCAGCTCTCAGTGAGGCTGGGTACGCGTGACCACAGGTAGGAACGGCACGGCCACCCAGCTCGGGTGCGCTCGGCAGCGGCATGTGGAGGGAGCAGGACCCAGCAGCTCGGGCTTGGAGGCTTCTTCTGGATGGCTCTGGATGTGTGGGGCATCCTCATGGGTACTGCAGCGGGCAGGGCAGGAAACCTGCAGACCCCTGAATCAGCGTCTGAGCCCAGAGAGACCAACAGCACCCGTACGCCGATACCAGCACCATGCACACACTGAGACCACCCAGGCAGGGGGAACCCAGGCCACCCATCCCTCCCATCCTGTACCCATACCACAGCACATCCCCTGTGATGCCGGGGTCTTGGCATGGCACAGCCAGGCTGGGAGCAGCCCTGGCAGCGCCCACCCCACCACCGTCACCCTCTGTGGCCACCACCGGAGCCTGTGCACACCCATGCAAGTGAGACAGGGGGACAGACAGCCCCAGCCCCATGTGTCCCCCCCATCAAGTGATGTGTCTGCTTCTGCTGCCGCTCGCACGCATCACTTAGGCTCTCCATGTTATCTTATTGCTCAGCTAATGACCTGCTAAAAGTATTATGTGAAAAACCGCACTCTTAGCCAGCCATTAAACTGGTTAGGACCAGCGGGTCATGCTTTATTGCTTTAATAACTGAGTTTATGAAAGGTCGTCTCATAACTGATAACATGCATAATTTTTGTAACTTAATTAATGCTGCTAATATACTGGAGTCTCCATCAGCTGCTGTTGCAACTGATGTGCAGTTTGCATCCAGAGCGGGGCCGGGTAGCACATCTCAGGCCAGGCTCTGCCCCACCATCCTTTCCAGGCAGCACCCATGGTGGGAGAAGGGTTGAATCCAGGCCAAGACCCCGCTGTGCCACTTCCCTGCATTAGAGCATCCCGTTTGGAAACACTCCAGCTGGGAAGGGGATTACTGTGAGCACACAGACGGCAAAGGGGTCAGACCCTGGTTCCCAACCTGACAAGGCTGTAGAGAAGCAGTTTCTTCGCTTCCCCTGTGCCCAGCTCATGCAGCAGCATGTGACCCACAATCTGGGAGAGTCTTCCCTGGGGAAGGTCCAAAAAGCCTCTGTGGGACAGGAGTCGCTCCAGCAATCCCACACATCCCCGCATGGACTTAAAGCCAAGCAAAGGAGCCTTGACCTGAGCGGGGATTTGGGGGCTGCACCCCAGGAGGGTTTCCCCTAGGAGCCCCAAGACTGACCCTGCTCCTCATGGTGATGCTGCAGGCAGCTGGGCTGGCACAGGGCAGGCTCCCGGGTGCCGCACATCAATCGTGGCCCCACAGAGGTAAATGTCACAGAGGCAGCTGCCTTTATTCCCAGCACTGTATTTTTTAAAGACAACCTCCCTGACAAGAACATATTTTTCTCATTAAAGGGAGGGGAAAAAAAATTAATAATAATAATAAAGCAGCAAAGAACTTCTCCCCACCAGCCCCGGTGCACACCTTTGGCAGGGGGGCTGAGTATCTGTGTGGGGAGACGGAAACCAGGGGCATTTTACAGGCAGCAAACCCATCCCTTTTCCCTTGCAAAAAAAAACCCCAAATGTAAATAGGAGCCCAGGTGCATGCGGTGTGCAAGCCCCTGATATGCTGCCACCAGCAAATCTGGTGAGCTGCGAATCCCCGGCACCGCGCATCCAGCGCTGCAAATCCGAGCTGCTCCCAGCCGCCTGCTTAGTTTTGCAAATTCTTTCCTGCTGGCTGAGAAAAGCCAATATGTCTGCTGCTCCCGCTCCAGCGCAATAATTGTTCAGTGCTGGTTATCATCCTGCCAGAAAGGCACGAGCTACCGCTGGGGCACTCTGCTTGCTGTAAATGCAGCTAGATGATTTCCTAGCGAATGCAAGTTTTTCCAAGGAAGTGGGTGGAATCTGCTTGTCTCTGATTAGACAGCTTGGGTTTTTGTTTTCCTGGTGCTTTAGAGAGAGAAAGGGGAGAAGGAAAAAAAAAAAAAAGAAGAAGAAAAAAAAAAGAGGCATAAAATATGTGGCTTTCCATCCCCTCTGCCCTGAAACACAGGCTCACACGCATCCCAGCGATGGTCCCCCTGGGACGCGCAGCTTTGCCCACACTCTGAGCAATGATCCTGTGGAATGAGGCTATGATCTTTCATCAATCATTGCTGAGCACTTCTCCCTCCCGCGCCCGCTTCCTGGGCCGTGCCCGCTGCAAGCGTACAGCCCCGCAGCTCCATCTTCCCTCCTCACCTCCAAAAATCAAAGGGTGCTGGGTGAGCCCTCACAGTTCCCATAAGGTCAGGACCTTGCTTGGGGTTGGGGGGGGGGGCACAAGGCAGCACCTCTGCCCCCCTCCCAACTCAGCACCACCAAGGGATGCTCAGGAGGAGATGTGGGATGCAGGGGAGCCCTTCCGCAGGGAGAGGCTAGCAGGACTGCTGTTCACAGCCAGGGTGAATCCCGAACCCAGGGGCAGCATCCAGGCTAACCAGGATGCTGCAGGGGAGGTGGGATCAGGACAAGCCCTGAGGCTGCAGAGAGGCAGGTCTGCCTCCCTGCCCTTGCCAGGGGAGGAAAAATGGCTTGAAATTAAGATTTCCTGATGTTTGGGGGCTTGGAGACCTTGACACCCCCTGCGTCCATCTGGCTCTTCCCCTCTCGCGGCGGCTGGCTCCTGCGTCCCCGTCTATCCGTGAATACCAATTATGGTTTAGGAGAATGTATATCTGAGATGTGCAAATACAAAAGGCAGGAAATAAAAGTCATCTCTTACTGAAGAGGAGAGGTAACCATGACTACCTGGGACCTCATTTAAAACTGTGCCGGCCGCAGGCTAAAAGGCAACGCTTCCTATTGTTACACACGTTTACGGAAAGCTTTGAAAACCCGTTTCCCCCCCCCAAAACCAGCTGGGAAGTAAGAATGAAAACGAGAATTGGAGGGGGGGAGGATGTAGAAGATATTTATTGGTGTTTGTGGGCTGGTTTTGCGTCCCTCCTGCGCGAAAACAGCCGGTGAGCTGAAACTTCAAATGAGCAACTCGGAGGGAGACGGAGCGCCGGCGGCTGTGGCATCGTGGCTCCGGCGCCACGTGGCAGCCGGCCGGGAGCCTGTGCAGCAAAGGCAGAGCTGCAGCTCAAGCATTTGGAGAGAGATGCACCCCCTGAGGAGAGCGGGGAGCAAGTCAGCCCGCGAAGGGCTCCCAACATCACTGGGATGCGTCACGGCTTGGGGAGGGGGAGCTGGGACAAGCTGGTGGCTCTTGGTGCTGGCCCCAGCCATGCTGCACGGTCACTGCTCACCACACCACAGCCAGCACCCAGGCAAGCTTTGCCCATGGTCGGTGGGATCTCGGGGTGCCCTGGGTAGCTGGGGCTTGCCAAGCTCTCATGCACAGCGGCCACCATTTGTACACCGGATCCTGTGCCCTGCAGGAGGGATGCTGGAGGTGGGAGGATGACCCCGAAGCACCGGCTGCCCAGCTGAACCTGTTCACCAGCTGGGTCTGTGGTGCTGGTGCCTAGCTGGGGGATACTGGGCCTGTGTCCCCAGCTGCCTGCCAAGACACCCACTTGCTCTGCAACTGCGACCCGCCCCATACACACCAAAGACCAGGAAAGCTGGAGTCCCACCCCCAGCCTAGCTGGGGCCCTGCACCACTCCTGAATGTATGGTTACAAGGCCAACAACCAGGCAATTAAATTCCCTGTTAATTTCAGTTCAAGAGCCGTGCCACCTGCCACGCTACCAGCATGCCCCTTCCCAAGGCGAAGCCGTTGGGAAGCAAACCTGTGCCAGTGCTCCCCCTTCCCTGCCACTCCATGAGCATATGCTGAGTCCCTTGATTCTGGGGGTGACTTTCCCCATGGGGGACCATGATGGTCACCCTGCATCAAGCTGCAGACAGGGAGGGATGTCCTGGCAGGGCATCAGTGGGAGCTGGTGATCCCAGAGAGGAGCCAGAGCAAGGCAGGGAGAGGAGCAGCTGCTCCAGCACGTTTGGGTCCACGGGATGTACCAACAGTTCACAAGTCCCCTCTCCCCTGACATCACCTGGCACAAGCAGGCTCCCTGGGTGCCCAAAGGAGGGATCAAGGATGGAGGGTGGCATGCCAATTCCCCACCAGGATAAAGTCAGTTCCACCTTGGACTAAACACCTGTGATGGGCGATGTGATGGGTGGGATGATGGGAAGCCCAGCAGCTCTCCTGCCTGCCATCAGGCTGCTGGGAATGGGGAACCCCCACAGCCCTGTTAGTGCAGAACTGCTCTCCTCTGGGTTTTGTCCTTCCCTCCCTCCTGAATCCCCATCCTACAGGGGTCACAAAAAGCCTTCCCAGTGTTGTAGGGTGGGCGAAGGGGGTTCTGCAGGTCTGGCGGCTCCAGAACTGCCCCAGTACGGCTCACCAGCACCCTGAGCCAGTGGGAATCACCTCAGTGTGCCTCAAAACCAGATGTTGCTTGTGCAAGAGCCGTGTTCAGCATGTGGCACTGAGAGGCTGAGGTTGCAGCTGAACACGGTGCTCACCTTCACCCCTGGCATGCCCGGATGCCTTCCACAAGCTCCAGCCATCAAAGTTCTCCCCTGCCCACTGCCTGCACGACCACGGGCCCTCTGGGCCCCCTCTGCCAGCGTGCCAGACCCACACCTAGGACCACACAACAGGGCTGCAGGCAGGAGACCAAGCCAGGAATTATGGTCTGTACAAAAGACAATGACAGTGAATCTTGTTACTGGCTTTTCAGCAAACGTAATTCCTTTTTATTAGAAAATTAAAGGGTATGAAAAGCTTTCCAAGGCTGAAGAGCTGAAATGTGCTTTCATAAAATATGCGGCGTCTGATAAAACGGATTTGCTTGTCTGCCTGCCCTGGCCCCCTCCCCCTCCTGGTTATTATTCCTGCTGGCAAGGTGATGCCTTTTGCCAAAACACCGATCCCTCCACAGCCAAGAAGCCCTTTGGGGACCAGCGCTGCTCCTCGACACCGGGGCCGTGTGTCACCACACAGCCTGCACATCTCTATGTGTTGGGTTTGGGTGTTTTTCATCAGCTAAATAAAACCCTAAGGGGCAGTTCTTGTCCTCCAAGGTTGCAGGTAAAGGCTCAGGATGATCCAAGCCGTCAGCCCAAACCCAGCTGCGAGGAGGCAGCAGTTGCGGGCGGGAGCAGAGGTGAAGCCAGGCCACGGCAGACAGAAAGATGTGGATGCTCCCAGTCATCACGCAAACAACAACTATTAAAACCTCCCAGGGAGCCCCCTCCTGAAGAGAAAGCTGTGAGAGTGAGGGGTACCAAGGGCTTGCAAGCCACCAGCATCAGTCAGTGGGCAGCTAAAGTAAAGTGAGGAATCTTGTGTTCTTCCCTTTAACCGCTCCCTCTCTCCTGGCTCTTTCATCTTTCTGATGGTCAGAGCCAACCTTCTGAGCTGCTGAGGTTAAAGGCTTCTCGCTCTTTCCCCTTTGGGTTTGCAGGATTGATGCAGGCACCGGGGACCGTGGCACCATGGAGTGATGCTCGCAGGCAGTGCTGCCTCTGCCACCTTTGGTGGGCACACCACCCCTCCACAGCCATGGGCTATAGTGCTGTGGCCTGGCTTGACCCTCAGGGATTTGTATTTTCATTCCATTGCCAGGGTCAGTTTTGCCTCTGCAAGTCCCTGGGGAAGAACAGGACACATCTGTCCCCACACAGAGACCCCCCCAGCCCAGGGGTGGTGGGTGGATGGGGACCTTGCTGCGAGTACACGAGCATGGCACTGGTAGGCGAATGGCAGCCACCCTCTGACAGCTTCTCACCCTTGTCCTGGCTGCAGCCGGGGAGGAGAAACAAGGTCCCCTGGGTGTCATCAGTCCCCAAGTGACTCACGACCCTGCAGTGTGACATGGGGCATGCGGCAAAGGGGACGGCAGCGCCACAGGCAAGGGGATGGCAGCACTACAGTGTGTGGGCCAAGCCACCAGCCATGGCACTGGTGGGGACATGGTCAGGCAGCATCCAGCCATCTCCCTGCCACCAGGCCGGGCAGCAGCACCGCCGCTTGACAGAGATGCAACCCCATTGGTAACACTGCCCATGCCACAGCAGCGTGCGTCCCTGTGTGCCCTCTCCTTCTCCTCGCAAGCCCGAGCGCCGCGACCCAGCTACGGCAGCTTCTCCTTTCCACCCCATCCGCCCCCGTGGCCGCGGCCTCCCTGTGCCGCCAGCAGCGCCGTGTGTGTGACGCCTCGCCGGCTATTACCACAGGAAGAGCTGTAAAGCTACAGCAAACCTCCCCGCTCAGCCCCGCTACAAATCAGGGTCAGGCGGCAGCGCTGTTAGACGGAGCCTGCTGCTACGTGCTCCTGCTCCTAATGTCCTCCCCGGCACGCGTAATGGGGACGCGGAGGAGAGCGGCGTGGAGAGACGGTGGCTCAGCCCCACTGCCCACCCAGGGGGTTTGGTGCCCTCCCATCCTGCTCCCCCATCGCCACGGCAGCTCCAAGCCAGGGCTGGCAGCGCCGTTGGGTTAACGCCGGGGAGGCACAGCCGGGGATGTTTTCTCCCCCCAGGGCTGCTCTGGCTTTACCTTTAACATCTGCAAATGTGGTTAAAAAGTTTGCTGAGCCTATTTTTAGAGCCTCTCACCACATGCGATTTCTCCATCGTGAGACAGGAAACGCTGATGAGGTTGTTCGCCACGGAGCTGCTTTCTCCTCCCCGGACGGCCTCCAAGGTCCTCCGATCTGTGCGGAGCTGCCACACCAGCAGCCCCCTGACCCCCACCTCCCAGCGAGGGCACCACATCAGGAGACAGCCAGGAGAGCTGCCTGCATGCCACCAGCTTGCCCCACGCCTCAGTTTCCCCAAAGTGACAGCAATTTGCACCGCTGCCTGTGCTAAAGGCTTGGCTGCCGCCACATCTTGACCACAGGCCGCACTGGCACTGGGAATGGGGGCTATTAGCAAAAAAGACCCTGGTGGGATGCCCACCACCCACCCCTGTGCCCATGGCCCCTGGCACGGGCTGCTTGGCGTGTCCCCACCATCACGCTTAACACAAAACACTACAGAGCCAAGTGGATTCCAGCTGCCCCGTTGGGCACTGGCCCTTCTGCCGCCTGTCACGGCCCCGTGCCTGAATCCGTGGCGCGGGCTCGACAGCCAGCGAGCGCGGCTGCGGCTGGGCGGCACGGGTACCTGCTGTTTGAATGTCAACACCTCATTTATACATCTTGATTGGCTCTCATCAGCCATGCTGCGTTACACCTGATTGCTTCGAGCCGGCGCAGGGTGCCAGACTGCAGCGCGTAATTTCATTTAATTGGCCCTCCATCCAAAGCAAAACAGAAATAGAGGAATAAAGAAACAATAAAGCATCTTTCTTTCCACCATCGCACCCTCCCCCTCCAAAAATTAAAATCTCTGTGGTTTTGGGGGGTTGGTTTTGTTTTGGAACCGTGAGCAGGCCCTGCTGCAGGCTGTGGGAATCTCTTCCCAGTAGTGCCGGACCCCACGTGAGCCGCGAGATGCTTTGCCACCCTGCGAGCTCAGCGCGCTCGTGCATCCCCCTCGCCCCACGACGAGCCCCGCGCTCGAGTCACGCTCGCCTGTGCTCCTTCTCCCGCCCACTCCCGCAAACCACTGAGGCTGAAATTTCAATTAAGAAAGAGAAATAATTACCCACCGCTCCACATTTCCTCTAAAATGGTAGCCAATGCCAGCAAGCCGAGTCACCACCTCCCGCCGCGTCCTGGCGCTCACCGGCGGGCTGGCGTTGGGCTGACATTTCCAGGATAATGCCGGCCCAGCCGCCGCTCGCCGGTGGCTGCTACTGCAGCCGTGCTGGGAGGCCGGTGCTGTGTAGATGCTTGGAAGAGACGCTGGCTTTCTTGGTGAGAGGGGGGCTGCCACAAGCACCCACCCGGCTCGACCTTGTGTCGGGTCAGAACTCTCTGCCCGACGCTGCCTGTGCTTGGCTGTGCCCCAGGCCGGGGTGCTGGTGCCTGGCTCTCTGCCTGGAAGGGATGACCTGCTGGTACAACCTTGCTCACCTCATCCAGCCCCAAGCCGTGTGCCATGAGACATGGCACCACTGGCCCCGACAGCCCCTGTGCATGGGGATGGGCAGTGATGGGGCGAGCAGCGGCGTTGGCTGCACCAGCAGCACCGCTGGTATGTGGGGCAGCACCGGGGAAGGGCAGATGGACCCACCTTTGGAACACATCACCAACTTCGGGACATGGGTATGGCTGTGTCAGCCTTCCCCATGGGGCTGCTCCGGGCAGATGCCCCGACCCAGTGCTCATGGGGACACCCCAGCCCTGCCTACAGCCCCCAGGAAGGGCTCTGCTTCTATTTACCCTGATGACATTCCAGAAACCACGTTTCTCACATGGTTTTATTTTAGCACCGCCAGAAATAAAAGGGGAACAGACCCCATGAGGGCTGGAAAGGGCGCAAACCCCAACTGAGAGATGCTGCGGCATCCCACAACTGCTCCCACAGCTTCTCACCAGCCAGCCTGCCCTGGCTCCCAGCCATGCCTTGCTGGGGTGGCACGACCCTACCCCAGACCCCCTGTGGTCCATCCCCAGCCAGCACAGACGGCAGCACAAGATGCAAACCACAGGAGAAGGCAGAGATGGAGGCTGACCTGGGCACTGGAATCTCTACCATGATGATGATGAGGAGGATGAAAGGCAGAGTGCAATGCACAGAGATGGCCTTGGGTCTCATGCACCTTGCATTGCTGCAGTTCCCATCTCACACAATGCCCCAGGCTTGAGCATCCCTCACCCCGCACCAACCAAAACCCCCCACCAGGCACCTGCACAGCGAGAATCACCAACCGGCTCATGCTACCCTGTGCTCGGTGAAATGCAGTGGGGACAGAGAGGGAGCTCTGGGAAGGAGAAGGCAGTGACAGGGAGACTCACCAGAGAAACAGGTGCTCCCTGCACCCCGACAGATACAAATCACTGCTGCCCAGCGACACCGCGGTAATCGGCTTGTGCCACTGTGTGCTACAAGAGCTGTACCCTGAGTGAATAGTAATTATGCTCCCACAGCCCTGGCTGCCCAGGGAGCTCAGCTGCACAGGTGCTGCAAGGATCCAGGCTGCTGCAGAGCAAGCTGGTGTGGGTGATGCGGTGTGGTCCCAAACCGGACCCTTTGCAATCAATGGGGATGGCATCTTATTTTCTCTGGACGTTTTCCCATTCATCTTCCTGTAAGCTGGAGGGCTGTGGAGGGGTGGGGGGGTGGGGGGTTGCGCGCAGAGAAGGCTGCTGAGTCCCATGACTCTGGCGGCAGGAGATGTGGGAGCCCTGGGCAGTGATCACAAGAACAGGGAAAGCAGCAACCTCAGGTTGCAGATTAGCTTCATTTTATAGCCAGGGAGGCAGAAACCTCCCATGGTTCAACATCTCGCCGGAGACCACACAGGGAGCCTGGGGAAAGCCAGGGAGAGGTCGCAGGTTTCTGCAGGGCGAGAGCATCCTCTCCCCCCGGGGAAGGGAACTTGCTTGCAGCCAGCAGGACCTCATGGCTCCCTCAACTCATTGCCACACCCCAAATTTCAAGAGGGGCCACGCTTTGTATCCCTTCCCCCTACAACCCCAAACACCGCCCCCTCACGCCCCCCCCCTGCAATACTGGCGAGGGCTGCAGAAACCAGTTTGGCGGAGAGAGGCTCTTTAACCAAGTTTAAATGCACTTCCCTTGACTCGGTTCCCAGTTCAGCGTAGAGGAGACCCAACTTGGCCGGCAGCCACGGCGCTCAGCTATGCACGTCCCTACCAAGAGACACATTCCTCAGCACTGCAGCTAAGTGCAGCGCAGCCTTTGAGGCCTTCACCCCTCCTTCAATGATAATTTATGCCCTCTGACCCAACTCCCCCTTTTAAATCAGGCTGATCAATAGAGAAATCAGACAATCCTTTTAAGAAACTATCTCATCTGATCCTTCCAGCTAATGATCTCTGCTCTTCTTACAGCTGTTTGCAGATACGTAGCCCAGGCTGCTGGGGAAAGCAGGAGAAAGAAAAGCCACTGGGCCAAATTTCTCCTTCCCCAGCCCAAGCTGGACCAGCAGCATTGCTCCCAATTTGCATGGGAGCAAAATGGGAGGCACCAGCCCCCCTATCTTTCCAAAAACCGGGGCACAGGCTCCCATCAGCAGGCTGACAGCTCCTCTGGCAACACCACACGCTGGCACTTGCTGCAGAGCATCATGCTGCAGGGAAGCACAGGCTCCAAAAATCTGCCCCCTCAACCCTCTTACTGCTGAACGTGCCCTTTTCCCAGCCCAGCAGCACTCCGAGGATATTCTTCTTCCTGTGGGCTCCAGCCTTCCGGCATGGCTTTGCATTGCCTCCCCTGCAAAGGAAACCCAGCAACACAAAGCACCAGCCCGGAATTCAGTTCCTGGCTGAGCCGTGGTCACACACACCCCGTGCCGTGCACAACTGTGGCACCACGGCTCCTCTGTGCGCAGCGGGGAAGCGGTGAGCACCGGGGATCTCCATCGCCCGGCCGGCAAACCCTCGCCCCTC
The DNA here is from genome assembly GCF_964237585.1 of Gallinula chloropus. NCBI lineage: Eukaryota > Metazoa > Chordata > Aves > Gruiformes > Rallidae > Gallinula > Gallinula chloropus. The sequence goes on from NC_140100.1 coordinate 5,524,581, forward strand.
ATGGGGACTCCTGCTTTAGCTCAGCAGCAGAAGTTCATGGGGACAGCCACCTCCTGCCCATGGAGGAGCTAAACTGGATCAGTGGAGGAGGGAGCGATGTCCGGCACGGCATGTCTGTGTGGAGGGGAATGGCATGGCAAATGTCCACGGTGGAGCCTCCAGAAGGGTTTTATTGATGGCGGTGGCATTTCTATTTAACTGGTGGAGGAACAGGGTTAACTGGCGGAGAGGGAAGCGTCAGAGAACCCTTTACGTCTTCAAAGCAAATCAGCTCCTGGAACAAACACACTCGATAGCCAAACGTCCCCTTCTCCTTTGTGAGCGCTGGGCTTTTGACATTTATTATGCTGCCCAAGAACCACCCAGAGGAAGGTGCTGTTCTGGTGCCTAAGGGCCATGTCTCCCCTTGGCGCACTGGGACAGGGATTTCCCCCCCTGCCCAGGCAGGGTCAGACTCCCCGTGGGGACCTCACCTCACCCTGCAAACCACCCAGAAGGCAGGATGGGACCATGCCCCAGGAATGCTCAGCACCCTCTCTACACCTGCTGGGATCTGGGGAGCAGGCTCTGAGCCCGGGGCGCCTCCAACATCCCCCTGCCACGTCACCCATCCCACCCATCCATTGCCATGAAGCCAGGCAGCAGATGCAAAAGCCAAAGGGTGTGAAGGGCTGCCGCAGCGCAGCGCGGCGCAGGTCCTGCCACGGCAGTCACAGTGAATTACAAGGTATTAGAGCCCCGCGCCGCCGTGTCTCTCGCGCAGCAGCAGTCACGGTGAAGGACATGCTATGATAGGACTAGAGTCTCCTCCGGAGAATCCGGTTGCCGGCCTGGTGAAAGGCAACGGTTTGCACGGGCCAGCCCTGCTCTATAGATCATACAGCGACAGGCGTGGTGAAGGACATGCTATTACAGGACGAGGCGGTGCGGGGGGTTTACCCAGAGACAGCCAAGCTGAAGGACGCGGTGTTTGGGGGGGTAAGGGGGGGTTGGCCGTGCCTCGCTGGATCAGCGAGTGCCCACACCTTTGCGAGCCAGCAGCCGTGAACGTTTTTAATTATTCTTTCCTACTTTATTGAGCATCTCATTTTCATTTGCATGCTGGCCATCTCCACCTGAGAAGGTGGCTGGTGAGGCTCCTTTCCAGCACTGCTCATGTATCACCTCCCAGCATGAGCTGGATGGGACCCAGCAGAGCTGGAGGTCCATCCCCAGCACAGGGTACCCACGGGGTGACTGACCTGCCCTGCAGCTCCCCTGCACGCCCCACGCAAAGTCGAGGAGACCACACCACGATTCGCGGTGTCCCTCCCCATCACAGCACAAGCACCGAGTGACAATTTTAGTGGCTGCCATAAATGCAGCAGGAGCGGTGTCCCCTGGTGAGGCATCGAGCGGTGACTAAGAGCGGAGATGACAATAAAGCAGAGGAAGCAAGGCCTGACTGCAAAGCAGCAAGCTGATCCCCCGAATCTGGCTTGGAGGTGCTGGTTGATGATGCTCCCCCAAACCAGAACACAGCTTGAACCCCGCATAGGCACAAGCTGAGCTGGGCTCACATGGGCTCGGGCTGAGTTCGGTCTCAGCACAAGCGCAGTTTGGGTGGATATCCCAAAGTATTTCCCCCCATCAGGATGCTGGGATGGAGTTCAAGCCTCCTTAGCAAAGCACAACGGCTGCACAGCTCCCGTGTATAAATCTACCCCCTTAACACGCTCCCGGTGGTAAACGCGGGAGAGACCGCGCGCGGCTCGACAGATCAAGGCGTATTTATGGTGCTCTGGCACAGGGGACAGAACCAGTTGGGATTTTCACTCGGCTCTACCACTTGGGCATAGCGCAGCCACAACAAACCCGGCTGAACAACTCGTTTCAACCAAGGCAGAGATCCAGCCTATTCCCTGCAGAGCAAGTGCCAGACCTGGGGCCAAATTAATCTCCAACGGGTCTCCATCAAGCTTCATGGAGTTCCAACCACAATTTGGCCCGTGCGTGACATGTAAATCCGTTTGCTTTCCTTCCAAATCATCCAAATACCGCAGCATTTGCTAGTGCAGGAGAGGGACGCATCCTCTGGGAGAGATCTCTTCGGATACCGCGCCAGCCCTTCCTTATTTTTTTTATTTCCTTTGCTGCCTGGGATAAAAGGCAAGTGAGACAGTCCCTGGTACGTGTCTGAGCTGTTTGGGAAAGAAAAAGGAATTTCCTCCTGCCATTCCCAGTCTTTTGATAGGCAGGTGGGGTGCGAGCAGGAATAACTCAATCAAGACAGAGCAATTTTTAATTAATTTGTGGATCCCTTCGCCGGCTGATTGCCTTGGAGACAAAAGGGAAGCCTCTCCTTTAACACTTGTGTGTGCCTGGTACTCTGAGCCTCCCCTTTTCACCGGCACATCTTTGGTCTTGAAAGCAGCACAAAAGGAAGAATTCCTTGATCTTTTGCCTCGGCTTTTGCTAAGACAGAGACACACACATAAGAGGGAGCTGGGTTGGGGGGACTGTGGGGGTTTGGGTTTCTTTTATATTTTTTGGAGAATATTAAAGCCCAAAATGCACACAGAGTGAGGTGGGGAAGGGAAAATAAAGAAGGAAAGGGGAGGTGGTGGGGAGGGAAGAACCCCACCTCAAACCTAAGCAAGCAGAGTGTTTTCCATCGACACCTTCCGCCCAGCCCGCTACAGCCCCAAGGGGAGGGAGTTGAAAGGTTCAAGCTACATCAAGTGGTGAGTAATGCAGCAGGAGGCTCCTGCTCGGGGCCCGGCTCTCGCCCTCAGCCATCCCTCCCTGCCCCGTGCCCGATGCTGCGCGGGGCAGAGCCCCGAGCTCTCGCCCTCCCCTTCTTCCCCCTCCCTCTACCAGCGACAGTGGGGATGCGGGAACTTCCTAGGCAGTGACTGACACTGCAATTATCGATTGCCGGCTGCAAAGGCTTGCTCTCGCCTCCCCCCCTCCTCGCTTCGCACTTGTTTTCTTGTGTGCAGCGGAGTGCCAGCCTTCAGAGACTGCCGCTGTAAAAGGCTCGGATTGACGGGGTGTCAAGATATCCCCTGCCCCTGGCTTTTAACGTCCTCTTGCAGGGGGGAGCGGGAAGAGCCCCTGCACCGGTGAGGGGAGCTTGGCTAGCTCCAAAAGAAAGGGAGGAATGAAAAGCCTTCCTCTCTCTCCTCTGTCGAGGAGATGCTCTTGAACCACAAGCAGCTTTTTCAGTCTCGGCTTGGCTTGCGTGCGTCTCGGAAATCTCAAGATGCTGGGAAGGAGGAGAGGTGGCGTGCCAGCCGGCCCCCGCCTGTGGCTTCATCCTGCCCAAAAGCAAGGCTCCCCAAGAAAAACACCACCCTCCCCACCTCTACGTGGGGTGGCATGCACACAAGGCTGCGCATCCATTGGATTTAGCCATGGCCATTTCGGAGGCAGGGAGGGCAAGAGGCATTCTGGCTGGATGTGGTTGCCCAGCAAAGGCTGCAAAGCAACAGGGAGTCCCCTGCCCAGGTGCATCCTCTGCTGCTCGGCACCAACAGTATGGGAGGACCACACTGGAGGGTTTTCCTAGCAAAGACCAGCGATGCAGGACATCCAGATCCAGATGCCCCCCTCCAAAGTCTGGGATGCCACCCCAGGATGCCACCCTCCCCAATTGCCCTGTGGGTTTGGGTCATCCACAAGCCCCATCCCCAGCTCAGCTGGCCACCCCAGCAAGTGCCATAACAGGGATGGCAACCCGCCCGCGGAGGTGTTTGCAAAGCCTGGCGGCACCTTGGGACCACGGCTAAGTGTTACACACTGGAGCCAGAGGCCTGAAATTAAAGCCAGCTCCACAACTGATGGTGTCGACACCTGGTGATGGGAGGAGAGGGATCGATGATGGAGAGTCTGTCACTCCCAATGCATCGCTGTCAGGGTCAATACACAATTCTCGGGGAGATCAGATGTCCAGGTTAACTGCTTTGCCTCCACGCTAAGCCAACGGGCTGGTGGAGTCCCATCCTGCTCATACATTCTCTTCCCAGCCAGACTCAGCCCTGCAGCCACCAAACGCCACTGAGAGCATCCCCGGGGGCCGTGGATCTTGTTTTCATCCATGTAGAGCTTGAGTATAGCTGCAGAAGGTGTCTGGGGCTGTGAGAGGTACATGGGGGCAACAAGGACCTGTCCACTGGGGGCTTTCGGCTGCACCAAACCAGCCCACTGTCCCATGCAGCATCCCTGCAGGCTTCTGTGGGAGCCACCACCAGACAGACACTGGCCACCTAAGGGGGCCTGAGAGGGGGAGTGGGGATGAGGAGACCCATCTGCCAGTTCCCCTGCCCATCCCAAACTGGGGCAACAGAAAAGGCAGGAGAGGGGGTACATCTCCTCTTCTGCCCAGCACAGGTCCTGCTGGCTCAGTGACTGTGTCCCGCTCCACACCCTGGGTGGGCAGAGGATCCACGTGGCTTTGGCAAGACACCTGGTGCAGAGAGCCCCCCCAGATCCCTGTGGGCCAGGAGAGCCATGGCAGTGGGACTGCATTGTGCCCTCTGCACCAAATGCACTGGTGGCACCCCATGGCACCCCACAGCCATGAGGGTTCCCTGCTATTCCAGCAGCCACTGTTTCTGCTTCTCATCCTCATCCCTGTGTGCCACAACAGGCAGGATCTGCCCAGGGGGGGTCCTGTGAGGACAAGAACCACCCGCAGCCAGACTGCATCGTCCCACCCCCCACGTCTTCTCCTCAAGCGCACAGACTAGCTGGGGGAGCCCAGCACAGCTCCCTCATCCCCGGGGTGGGGGAGCAAGGGGGGTTTACCTGCCAGCAGCTCACAGAGCCGGCTTGGGGGGGGACACAGCATCACACCCTAACCCTGGCGCAGCCAGGCTTGCACCAGCCCCCCCCCCAAAAAAAAAAACCCAAGAAAACAGAGCGCGGCATGAATAACAAAAGCAGCGATCAGTAAAGACTCTCCCAAGAGGCTGCAAGTTCTTCAATTAGAGCTCTCATTATAGGAACGAGAAACTCCACGCCGTCTTCTGTACGGATAACACTTTTTTCCCCCTCTCTTTTAAAGAAAAAAGGGAGGGAGGGAGAGGAAGGCTGCATCTCTAATGCAACAGACAGGTCTGCTGAGATTCACTTTGGCTCTTATTTTGACTTTCATCTAAAAGAGCTGCCCTGGGAATCCATTAAGTCCAATTTAAATCGGCTCTCCGCCCTCACAGCTTCTCCCCGCCTTCGCGCCCCCCACCCCCCACCCTCTCCCACACCCCCCCCCCCTCCCCAAGATCCCTTTTCCTCCCCCTTGGAAGCAAACAAACACAAAAGCAAGGCCAGGCAGGGCAGGCAGCGAAGGGCAGCACCGGTGTGGGTTCGGAGCGGTTCCCGGGGGGATTACAGCCTTCCCCGGGGCACTTGCTCCATCTTTATTTCCACCCAAATAAACACAATCCGGACACGTTCGGATACCGCCTCAGCATCACCCACCTCGGCGGCACTTCTGGGGGGCCAACGGGGTTTCGGGACCCACTTCTCCTCCCCACACATCCCCCCGCCCCCCCGGCACAGGCGTATTTTCCTCCGATTTTATTATTTTCGAGTACAATTAGCTCCATTAACGCCGCAGCCGGCAAAGTTGGATGGGATATAATCACATACTTCACTCCAGGTTCGCCTTGTCTCTCCCCACACCCCCCGGGAGAATTTCCCCACCCCAAGATCATCCCTCTGCCTTTGGGAATTGCCCCCCCCCCCACTTCCCCCAGCAGCCCCACAGCCGGGTGACGGACAGACCCCTCGCCTTTCATCTCACCACAGTCATTCAAGCTCTGCTTCTGTCGTATAAGCAGTTTTCCAGCTCTTCCCCCCCTACACACACCCCCCTCCCGCTGTAACACACCCGCTCTGCATTGCATCCTATTCATATGTTTTCAATCAGCGCCGCTTCGTTATTTAAAACAAAAGCACACAGCCCCCCACACACACCCCACATCCCCCCCCCTACACACACACACACCCCCTGGCAGCAGGCTCAGAGCCCCCCCTTCGCCGGGCTCCTCCGTTATTCCCCGGTTTGTTTGTTTATTAACGTCAACGGAGGATTCGGGGGCAAAAAATCTGCCGTGGGAGGAAAGGGAGCGGGAGGTGAAAGTCCCACCGAGGGGCTTTCTGAAGGCGCAGCCAGATGTGCAAATCCTGCAATTCCTCGGGTTATCTGCTAGATCCATCTTTTTTTTTTTTGGCCTCCATCCCCGCCCCCCCCCCCCTCCCCTTCCATCCCCCCCTCCTCCTCTTTTTGCCCTGCCAGCCACCAAATAAAAGAAAGCGAATCCATCAAGTCAGCGTTCTCACGTGCGGACAACGGCACGGAGAGCCGGGCGGCCCGGCCGCGGCACCGCCGCAACTTTTGGAAGTATAAACCACCCCCACGGCACAGCGGTGACTCCTCAATGGAATAAAGCCTCCCCTGGAAGATCTCCCTCTGCGGAGGCTTTCGCAGCCCCGCGCCCGTTATTCTTTTAACTTTGCCAAAGTAGGAGTCAGGACAAGCAAAACGGATCCATCCCTTGCAGGGAAAAACACTCCAAGTCCTGGCTGTATCTTTGTTCAGACACCCATCAATCCGCAAGTCAGGAGGATTAATTAATTTTTAAGGGGGGGGACCAGTTGCAAATTTCTTTATTACTTCCAGAAAAGCAAAACAACCCCCCACTCCCTCCCCCCCTACACACACCCCTTTGCAAACAGGACACACACATATATGTGTGTAGGTCCATTCCTCCCCCCCACACTCCCCGACTCCCACCCCACCTCCCCAAACTCCGCGGTGCCGGCGCCGTGCATTCAATCGCACAGCAGCGCACGAGTTGCACGAGAGGAAATATAAATCAGGAAAAAGCTCTGTCTGTCCACAGGCACACACACAGACAGATAGACAGACAGACGGACACACACATCCCCCCCCCCTGCACGCACACACACACAGAGACACGCACCCCTCCCTCCAATTCTGCTGCGGCTTCGATTAAAAAAAAAAAAAAAAGATAAAAAAGAGAATAAAAAGATGGAAAAAGAGGGAAAAGAGAAAAATAAAAAGCACAAAGATAGAGCTTGCAACAATACCTGCGATGGTCCTCGCGCTCTCCTCTCTCTCCCGCTGGCTCGCTCTCCTCCTCCTCCAGAGCACAGTAGCCAGATTAGATCCTTAGGAAAAAAAATGTGAGAAATAGCACAATTCTCCTCTTTTTTTTCTTTTTTTTTCCCCCTTTTTATTTTTTTTTTTCTCCTCCTCGCTTCCCTTCTCAGCAGCCCTTCCGAGCTCCTTCACTAACCATTATTCATAGACCACTAGGGGATATAAGGTAATTAGAAACGGCCCTATAGCATCCAGCCTGAAAATGTAATGCCAGCGGTAGGAGTGGTGGAGGGCTCTGGCTGCGGGCGGCTCCGGCAGGAAAGTGCTCCTCGGTGGAGCTGGGGACGAGGTGAGATGTGGGGTGGAGGAGAAGGGGCGAGCGGCAGCGGGTGATGGAGGCTCGCCCCGCGCACAAACCAGGGCGGCTAAGGATGCGCCGAGGGATGGGGGGGGGGACGGGGGACAGAGAGAGGCACCGATTTGGGTTTGGAGGGGGTGGGGTTTTTTTTGGTGGGGTGTTTTGTTTGGTGAGGGGGTTTTTTTGTTTTTTTTTTTTATTTTATTTTTCGATGGGGTTGGTTTATTATTTATTTACGATTATAATTATTTTTGGAGTGGGCTCGCCGTGCCCGTGTTGGCTGCGCTGGGGCTGCACGCGTGTGTGTGTGTGTGTGTGTGTGTGTGTGTGTGTGTTTGTGCCAGGAATAGCAATCAGCAGAGGCAGCACACAGAGCGCAAAAATGCCATCATGCAGGGTCAACAGAAAGCTGCAGACATTTTTTTCTTCCCTTTTTTTTTTTTTTTTTTTTATACGCTTAATCCTCTGGAGCGGGGGAGAGAGGGAAAAGGAGGAGGCTGCTGCCTCCTTTATAGTTTTGATTTTTCTTTTATTCCCCCCCCACCCGCCCCTTCCAGCCTCGTAGGATCAGATTAACCCCCCCTCCCCTTCACGCACACACACACACACATACACGCCAGAGCCCAGTGATCCCAGCCCCTCCGCCAGCGCTGCGCTGGGGAGATGCCGGAGTCAGCGCAGGGTGGGCTGCGGGTCTCAGCGCCGCGATGAGCTGGGTGGGATGAGCTAGGTGGGCTCTCACAGCAGCGGGGAAGGAAAGCAAGAGGGAGGCAGCGCGGGGAGGGGGGGGATTGAAGGGGGGTGGGGGGTGGGGGTGGAGGCAAATGAACAAATCACACCTGCAGCTTTCTGCGTGCTGTAGCCAGCTGCAGCCCAGGCAGGGACCGGCAGGAAAAATACAGGCGCGGGCTCCCGGCGCTGTACATCTGCGGGGATTTAGGCTCCCGGTGAGCCGATGGCAGCTCATCGCTGGGAGCCACTGCTTTTGGGGGGGTTGTTTTAAGAAAATGAGATGGTAACAAAGAGCGATCCTTCCCTACACACCGCTATTTCCAAGGGGTAAATAAAATCCAAGGGGGAGCTGGTGGTTCCCTTGTGAAGGGAAGCGTGGTGCTGCTTGCCAAGGAGGGCTTTGGTGGCTTTGGCACACCGGGATGCCCGCGTCCTGCCAGCAGCGATGCCACCACAGGCTGGCTGGGGTGGCTGCTGCACAGCTCGGCTCACAACGGCTCCTGCCCGAAGGGTGCAAACGCCCAGCCCTGCCTCCTCCCACGACTCCGCTCTGAGCCTCTCTTTAATTGAACTAAAGCTGTTCACCTTGATAACGCAGCACGGCAGCAAGTTTCCGAGCCGTACGCAGGGGGCTGGAGAGCTATTTGATCCACTTCCAAGGTGCTGCCTTTCAATTCAACCCCTTGCTCTTGAAGGATGGATAACCAGGCCCTCTCTTTTCCCTGTTAATTACTCGAGATAGCAGGCGTCAAGCTGCAAAACAGACCAAACCTCATAAGGGGACCGAGCAGCTGCCAAAACAGAGCGTTTGCTTTCATCTCCTCCATCCCTTTTCTCCTCATCTTCACCCTCATCCCCAGCCCCAGACTGGTTGTTTATAGCTGATACACCACCGTGCACTCCTGGCCACCTCCAACTTTACACATGCCTCTCTGCAGGGCAGCAAACCAAGCTGGGACCTCATGGCTCTCTAGGGACTTGGTATTGATCTCCCATAACCACTGATCACCCCTGTCCTTCACAGGGAATTGCTCCTCCACCATCTGACACCATGAGCAGTGGCTACCACCTTAGCAGTGCCAAGGTGGGACATAACCTACGGGCACCATCCCAGCTTCTCTTCTTCTCTGGGATTGAGAGGAGGTGAAAGGATTTGCTATGTTTACACTACAAGCCCATAAATTCAGTAATCTGGTCCATCTGGGTTGTTTCCCAGCTCTGGTATGTTCAAATTCCCATCTCCAGGAGTCCTGTGACTTCAGGAGAACATCACCCCTGCTCTCCTCAAGCCCTGGCTTCAGTGTGGTGAGAAGAAAGGTCGAAACCACAAGCTCCCGAGAGCCCCCCCTATGCAAATTAAATCACCACCAAACACTCTGATTTTTAAATGCTGTGATTTTTCCAGCAGCTTCATAGTTCCATGACTCAAATTTAAGGGTTCACAAAGGCTGATTTCATGACTTCTCAGCATTTCTGAGGTGCCAGCACCCCCATCACCTCCATTTTTAAGATGTGGCCAGGTTTCTCTCAGCCCAGCTGCTGGCTGGGTGGGAAACCATTGCCTATCACAGCAATTAACTTTACTCGTTAAAGCCTCCAAGCTGGTAGAAGATGCTGCTGCATAGTTGGGTGGATGGGAAAGTTTCCATCCTCCTGATGAAATCCAGCTCCAGAGCATCCCCGTGCATGGCTCACAGCCACCCCCCCTTCCCGCCACGGATATGGCTCTGTGCTCCTTGCGTTCACCCAGCACGACCGGCATAGAAAAGCCCTTTCCCATCCTCCCTGCCGTGAGGGCAGGGCTCACCTTGCTGATCAAAGTCAGAGGCTTCCCTGGAAGTAACCCTCCCACCCCCCAACTCCTGCCCCCGGGGGGGGGGCTAAAAAATAATGACTCATTGCAATGTCATTTCTGGAGCTGCTAAAACAAAGGCGCTCTGGCTCTGCCGGTGTCTCGCCACTGCGACCTACAAAGATAAGGCTTCCTCTGATGCGCTGAGAAAAATGAGCTGTTCCACACCAGCCTCCCTCCTGCCTGGCCCTGCCACGCTCCGCTGGCCCGGGGTCCCTGGGACCTCCCCGGCACCTAGGTGGGATGCTCCGAGCTCCTCATTCCTCTTTCTCTAATCCCTCTTGCTGGCTGACTATCCCTCAGCCCCAGTCCTGATGATCCCAATGGGTTGCTCTTGCTCCCCGGATATGGGTGAGACCTTGCACCCGGTGCCACATGCCCCGTGCTCCTGGGCTGGGAGCAGGCAGGGAGCAGGCAGCCCTGCTCCAACTCTCATCAAGCGCCGTGCACCGGCTCCGAGTGGATCCGATGGATTTTCATTTCCTAACTTTGCCCTTCGGGCTATTTCTAACGAGCTTCCTCACGCAGAATAAAAACCCCTTCATCTTGCAGCACGGTGTCGGAGTGGCAACGCTCAGGACGATTGTGCCTGCGAGGAGGCTCAAAATTAATTATATGGCAGTCACTTTAGGTAGGGGGTCCATCACACCGACCTCCTCGGACCAGCTCCCACCTGGGACCCAGGGCACAGCCAGAAACCCCCTCCCAGAGCAAACTGGCTTTTCTGGCCTTGAAAAATGCATTTGCTGGGTGTGATGTTTGGCTGGAACAGCACAGCTTGAGCGAGAAGCCACCGATGTCCTCCCGTGACCCCGTCCCTTCACTACACCCCACGTCCCCATCCCCGAGCCCTCCGCGTAGCCTCTGCCCGCGACACCGGTTCCATCCACCCTCCTGGACTCATCCCTCCCATCAAGAGAGAGGAATCGGTCCCGGGTGCCTTCGTTTCCGCTAATCAGATGTTTTAATGAGTTTCTCAGCGCCCAGCACATCACCGCTTCATGCCGCCACCACCCCCGCGGAGGCCAGCCCCGCTCCCGCGGCGTGCCGAGGCCCCCGTCGTCTCGAAGGCTTTCCTTGGTGGGCAAGCAGCGATTATTTCTCTCAAAAGGTCTCTTATAATGGAAACCATCTCTCCATCCCTCCTTGGTCTCCTCCTGCCGTGACCCAGGCTCCGTCGAGAGGAGCTCTGCTTCGAGGCAGCGCCGTGTTTCCATGGAAAGAGTGAATAGCAGAGTCTTCCCAGCGGTTTATTAGAATTCCTTTTACTTCGATGGAGAGTTTTAGAGCAAAGTAAAAAGGCTTTAATGTGGGGCTAATGGAGCCCCTGGGAAGTCCAGGAAGGAAATCTCCCCTGGAGAAGAGGAGGCGTGAGGAGAGGGAGGGCAACTTTCAAGACAAATTCCTGGACAGGTTGAAATTTTTTTGCAGAAGCCATCTCAGGCAGCGCGAAATGGAAATGAATGTTTGTTTTATTTTTAACAGATGTTACAAAAGACCTGCCAGTAATTCAGCGAACGATGCAAAACCTAGATCCCACTCACTTTTCCCGGCATGTCTTCCATCCCCTCCCTCTCCTGCTCAGTAAGCATGCTTATTTGCATTTAGCATATCATATTTTTTTTAAAAAAAATAAAAATATTAAGCAATAAAATCACAACCGTAAGCCACTTCATTTCCTCCCTCCCTAAGGCTTTGGTTTCAGTTTAAATCCTTGGTTGTAGCAGCTATTAATTGTTTTTAATAAATTTTTCCGTCTCCTCACATTACCCAAGCCCCTCTACTTGCCTGCTTTGGGGGTTCCCCTCTTTCCCCTGTCCAGCTATCTCCCTGCTGTTCTCCCAACGGCCACTGCAGCTCTTGACTCTGCAAAGTGTTTGGAGCCTTGAGACTGCTGCTCCCTGCATGGGGATGTCCTGGTGTGAAATACGGCCCCTTCTATTTGGGGGAAATCTCTGGGATTCAGCCGTTGTTAAGAGATGGGGAGATGGAGAGGGAACGAGGTGTGCTGTGGGATCCTGAAACTACCCAACCAGTGGCTGAAACAGGAGTGAGAATCCAGCCCCTCTGCACCTCCAAATAACGAGGTGCAGATGCTGGTGGACAACTTCGAAGTCGATCTAAAACTGATCATGACACCAGAGCAGTATTTGGGGGGATGGATGAGATACGGCACTTGTGAGTGTCCCACACGACAGCCACACCTGGAAGGCTGGTGGCAGTCCTGGGCAGGGGAGCCCTGAGTCCCACGGATGCCAGATCTCCTCAAAATGAGCAAGTTCAGCAGTTCCTGGTTTAACTCTTGATGGCAAAACACAAAGCTCATGTCTAACCATGTCTAACTAATGGAAAACTGCTTTTCTCTTCCCAATACCCAGCTTCTTAAAGAGCACGGTCCCATGGACACCTGGACAAATCCACGTGCACAGGCACACGCGTGGGTCATGGCTCCCACAAGTATCCCATGCAGGAACACCTGGGAGAAGTCACAGGTTTTTTTTGCACAAGGGATGGTGCTCTTCCAGCTCAGACTCATGAGATGAAGGGCAGGAAATCCAGACTGACTTGCTGCCTGGCTTCTCGTGAGCATCCCTGCATGAACATCCCTGAGCAGGGCGCTCTCCACAGCCTGTCATCCTGTGCACCGGCACACCTTGCACCCGATTCACACCGTGCTGATGCCTTATTTGCAGGACCCCAAGACAGAAATGAGGAGATGGAGTCTAGAGAGCAGCTACAAGGCAGTGGTGATACAAATGGGGTGTCCCTACGCCCTTTGTAAATCCCAAACCCTGGCTGATTTCTCGGCAGAAAATGGCACCCGTCTGCTTTTCCAGGTGACGGAGCAAAACTGGCTGTTTTCACTGAGCTTTCTCCTCTTCCTGTTACAATTCTGCACCTGGTTAGCAACTGTCGGAGAGAGGTTAATCACAGTCCTTAAATCAGGAACCTTGTTGTGGTATGCTTGGGATGCACATCTGTGCTCTCTACAGCTCATCCCCAGCGGCATTTGGGAGAAGGCGATATGCCAAAAAAACCCAACCCCAAATAAGTCCAGTTCCCCCCCCCCAAAAGAATCAGAGATAAGCATCCCAGGATGTGGGATTCCTCCAGTTGGTCCTGCAACACATGTGAAAGGCTTGCTGTGCCCCAGCTTGGTTGTGGGTTAAAGCCATCTCACTGCAGAAAAGGCTTTTGAAGGGGTTCGGTTTTTGCTCGATGGCCAGCCTTGTGACAGAGGGGAGGAGGAGTCACCCCAAAACGCCTGGGGGACAGGGAGTGATCCGTGTGGATTGCAGAGACCACAAGCACTCCCAGCCCAGAGCTCAGCCCTGCATCGGGTCAGCTCTTGGTGAGGACAGGCTGGAGCTCCAGCAACCGCCAACCACCCGGTTTTGCCACTACAAAGCCTGGCCTGGCCTTGGTATTCCTAGGCCTGTCCCAGGGGATTGCCCTGCTCTCCCTGCTTTGGGAAAAAGAGGTGCTTTGGAGGACTGGAGCCCATTGAAGAAGCACCCGGACGATGCTCATCCGGAGCCCGGGGCTGCTGGTGCTGCAGAGCCGGCAGTGCTCACCGCCGGAGCCAGGCTGTTACGCGCGTGCACACACACGCACGTGCACAGCCCGGAAAATGGAGAGGAATTGATCCCGGAGGCAAATCTCTTTTGTTCTAACCCCGTTGCTGTAACTAGATCTCCCCAGGTTCTCGGCTCAGGAGCCGCAGCGGATCACATCGCTTTCATGCCTTCTCCCGGTGCCAGCTTGTCACATTCCCTCGTCGCCGGCAGCGGGGAGGAGATGAGCGAGAAGGGGAGGCATTGCTCACAGCGCTTGTTTACCTCGCCGCCACGCACGAGGGGTGTACGGCGGTAATGAGCGAACACCGAGAGGGAGCAGATTGCGGATCCGCGGCATGAGACCACCCGCAACTCACAGGCTGCCCCTTTTTAACGAGGTTCCCCCCCCCACCCCCCACTCCGCCATCCTCATCCCTGCCAGGCTCCCCATGCCCCGCCAGCCTCCCGTCTTTCCCCGCTGTCTCATTTCCACTGCAGAAATGCTGATTCACAGAGCCCGGCGCAGGAGGCGTTTGGGAGGCAGAGAGAGGAGCGACCCGGCTGCTGCTGCCTCTGCGCAATGCCACCCAAACCACCCAGCCTCCCCGGGCACTTCTGCACCGGTGATTAGCGGCGATGAAGTCGCTGCAGATTAATCCACTCCGCGCTCATTCCAGCACCTCTTACCCAGCGATTCCCTCACCTCTCAGCAAGGTGAATTCATCCCCACACACACATGCTCCCCAGGAGAGCTCACACACTGATTTCACCCCCCCACGTCCCCAGGAGAGCTCACACACTGATTTCATCCCCCCCTGCTCCCCAGGAGAGCTCACGCATGGATTTTTCTCCCCTTTCTGCACAGGGGGAAGGCAAGGTGAAAGATTTCACACCATGGGTCCAGGGCCACGCAGCAAGAGGCCAGAATTCCTGCCATGTGGATGGTGAGGATAGAGCAGTGGTGGGTGGCACGGGGGGTCCCGGGGGGAAGCGCTCTGCTTCCCAAGGTGTGGGACAAGGCAAACAGTCCTCTGACCAGGCACCGTGTGTGTGTGAGAGCCCTTGCTCCTGGATGCTTTGCCGCATCACCAGTGACCCGGACCCCGTCTCCTCCTTCCAGGACAGCAGGTGCCCGGCAGTGGGGTCTGCGCCCTGGCTGGCCTCCCGGCTTTGAAAGCCACGTCAAGGGCACTGTGCCGTGACAGCAGTTGGCATGAGCCGAATCTGTCCGCCCTGCCTCACCTCCTCTCTCCTGCCAGCGCAGTGATCGTGCCAGTCCGGCAGTCCCTGAAACCGATGCATTTTTCAGGGCAGGCTGTGGGAACGGTGTTCCTGGCAGCCCAGGACAGACAAAGGACTGCAAAAGCAGGGACTGGCTGTCCAAGCCTCCTACTTGTCCAAAGTCTGGGTCGTTTCCCTCTGGGACAGCCACGACACCTTGCAGAAGAGCTCAAATAAATACCTCCAACTTGTTTTACTCCATCCTGTGTGTTTAGTCGCATTCAGTGACCCCCTTCACTTCTCCCACCTGGGGCCACGCTTCACCCCAAAGTCACCTGTGATGCCATGATGGAAACAAATACTCTGGGACTTTGTGCACTGCACAGCATGACACAATGCAGACCTTGTCACCCTCACACTCCTCCCTGTGCTGTGTCCCTCTGGGACAGCTCAGAGAGTGAGCCAGACAGGGAAGCCAATATTGCATCACTTCTGCAACCTCACCAGCACATGCTTGGTGTCCCTGGGGACACTGGAGCTTCAGCAGGACACTCCTTGCCATTGCCATGCTGTGGCATCTGCACCCCTGAGACTCAAAACCCAAACCCACCTTTTATTTTCTAACTCCCACTGTTCTTGTGGGGCTGTGTCCACGCCGTGCTGGTCCCCTGACCCCCTCTGCATGGATGGGGGGCCGGGGGGCTGCTGGCCTGCAGCTGAGTGGGGTGAGCTGACCTGCTCATCTCAGTTCAGTGGAAAGCATCTGAATAGATCTCCACCATGCAAATGTAAAGGCCCCAGTGGGTTTGAATAGGAGCCCTTGAGGTATTATCTCAGCAGCGCCTCGAGGCAGCCACCTGAATCCTTGCGTGACTGCTGCACAAACCACTGCACAAACTCCATGTCTCCAGCAGCAGGGGATTATGGACAAACCTTGGGGAGCAGTGCCCAGCCCACCACAGCCCGCACCACCAGCTCTCAGGTACCCCCGTGTGCGCCCAGCTCTTGAAAAACCCAGGCACAGCAACAACACTGGGATGGCCAAGGCCCACGTGCCAAGGCAGGAAACCAAGCTGAAGTTTTCACATTAATCATATCGAGCTCTATTCTTTTTCATCTATTTCAAGGCAAGTCAAAAAGAGGTTCACACTCTCCTCTGGCAAACCACAGAGGATGATGTGAGCCCGTCTCTTGCATTGCAAGTACAGTGTGTCAAGCAATTAGCAAGTAATCAGGAATTCAGATAGGGTGGGTAGGATATGATCCCTCAAAGCTCTGGCAGGAGCAAAACCCACCCCAGAGTTTCCCGTCAGGCCTCGAAGGCAGTGGAGGGAGCAAGGGCTGTTGGTGAGCTCTCAGGGAGCAGAGCAGACACCGTGCCAGCGGAGCCATAAACCATCCCGCGTTTACTGTGTGCTGTAGCTAAAAGGCCCCAGGAGTTGAAGCACAGATTTCTCCTCCACTTATTCCCAACCTCAAGGAAGGTGTCCAAGGCAATTCCTGGTCCTCAGGCACCCCACAGACCACCCCGACCCCCCTGCACATGTCCCATCCCTGGGCATTTTGGCGTTGCATCAAGTCTTGCCACTCTTACAAGTTTTACTCCCTGCAGCTCTCACCGTGCTGGTTTCTGCTCAGCATCCTCCCAGCAGCCCAAATCCCACTCTCCTGGAAGACAGTGCCAAAAACGATGCCATGGGCCTGCTGAAACCATATCACACGAAGCCCTGGCGCAGGGCAGAAGCGCTACGGTACCGTCTGCGTGCACCGGTGTGGCACGCACCGAAAACACCTCGGTGAGGGGACCTGTGCCTCCTCATCGGTCCCCATGAGCACCCAACCAGCCTTGCAAGGAGAAAGAGCAGATTATCACAGGGTGCGAGCTGCCAACCTGGGCACACACCTCCCTCCGGGCGTGGGGCCCAGGGCACAGAAGGAGCCGGCGCGACGGGCGGGTTGCAAAGGGGACGCCTAATCTGCCACCCGCCCTTTCTCCTCTCCATTGCCAAGGTAGCAGCAGACAATGCTATCTGCTGGGCTGTCAGCCGTCCCTCCTCCCGCCGGCTCTTTAGCCAGAAAACTCTCCATCTGTCTCCAGATGGGGTGTTTCTACCACTCCAGTCAAACTGATTCAGAGTGGAACAATGATGCTTTGTTAACAAAACAATTTTTGTGTGTCAAGCCCTCCTTCTTGCGGGTTTCCCCCCCACCCCCCCCACCCCCCGGTCCCCAGTGGGTCAGCTTTGTGTGGCGTCCTACATTTTGTTGTTTCTTTCACATTTTAAAGGCTCCGTATTTCAGTACAAAAGGTGCCTGCAGAGCGGCTTTTATCTGCGAGGCAAGATTTGACACATACGCAGATCACAATTGCGACAGGAGGTTCGTGATGTGGTGGTTAAGGGTGGTGTCAGGACCTTCAGAGTGATGAAGCATTATTTTCAGTGATTTTTGCCTCCAGGATAAAAATTAGAGCTGGTCCTAACGCTGCTTATAAAGCTGGTGTGAGCTGGAATCCCCCGAGGGCTCACGGAGGGAGCAGCGAGAGAAAGTTGGAGCTTGCTTTGATGCAGGGCAGGTGTCAGCTGAGTCCACCCGTCCTTCTTGCATCCTCCTGTCCTTCTTGCATCCTCCTGTCCTTCTCGCATCCTCCTGTGCAGAACAGGGCACCTTTCTCAGCTTGTGAGGGGAAGGGGTGGGCGCGCACAGCAAATCTACCTGTCCACGGGTAAACCACAACCCTCAGCCCAGCACTAACCCCTCAGTGGATGGGAAGGCAAAACCTCAGCCCAGAGCCTCCGAGTGAAGATCCTGGGGTGCGCTTGACTTCTCCCCAGCTGTACAGGGTTGGATTATCACCCTTGACCCGTTCCCTCACCCAACAGTAGGACGGAGATCCCTCTTTCCTCTCCCACAGACCTCTCTGCACACAGGCCTCCAAGAAAGTCAGCTCTTCCTTTATTTTTTATTCCTCTTTTTTTTTTTTGCCCTGAAGCAACAAGAACACAAACCACCTTCTGCTCTGCACATAACCAGCAACTCACAGTAAATAACCAACCCGCTGGCTCCAAAGCAAACAGCTTTGTGTTCCTAAGCAGGCTGGCAATTCCTACACGAGTGGGACTTTTTCTTCCAGCTCCCCCCACGTTTGCAAAGAAGTTCCCTCCTCCTTCCTGTCCTCAGGTAACTGAATCTTCATGGAAACACCAGTATTTTTAGGAGTCACCCCCACACACTTCTTCCCCCCACCTCCTGCTCTGCAGCCACCACCCCTCTGCTTTAGAGATCAAAGCCGAAGGGGACCAGCTGTGCCGCATCCTTTCCTCTCCAGCCCTTTCCATCTCCATTTGCAGCCGTCGCCAGCGCAAGCCCCTGCTGTTCTGACAGCGCTTTGTGCTGTCCGTTCAGCGCTGCAGCTCCATGCCCGCTGTCTGCTCTCCCTCCATCCTGCTCCTGCCATCCCCGCTCCTGCTCTAGCCATGCAGGGGGCACAGGGAACCCTCCGGAGCTCTTGGCTCAGTCCCCTCCAGCACACACAGGAGATGCCCCACTGGCCACCTCGGCTGCTGCCCTGCCCATCACGTGCTGCTTGGGAGGAAGAAATGTGCTCAGGGAAGGGAGAAGTGGGATAATCCCCTCCCACTGAAATCCCATCCTAACTCCCCACGTTTGGAAAGTCCTCTGCAGACCCAAGCACAAGACGGCATCTCCCTTCCAAAACAGTAACTCCATGGGGACCTTCACTCTGGGTACAACTTCAGCTGGGAAAGTCCAGGTGCCTCTGAGAAAGTGGGCTGCACGTTCAAAAGGGCGAACGACCCACGCAGCCCTCCGTGCTGCAGCAGGGATTTGCAGTGTGACAGGATAATTAGCGTCAGGGATGCGCTTCTTCCTGCTGCATCCAGGAAGACGTGTTCGGTTTTGGCTCCCTCCAAGGGAGCACTGCTCAGGAAAACTCGATAGAGGCTGCTTCCATCTGCCAGTCTGATGGGTCCATCTTAGGGGAGTCCACCCCAACCGATGTGGCATCTCATCTTGACACACACCCCCAGGGTGCTGCGACCCTACGCTGAGCAGTGTTACAATCCCCACTTCCCAACACCTCCCTGTAACTCTTAGCTGCAGCCCAGCCTGGAGTTGTCTCTTCTATATGGACTTTGCAGAAAGTACCACACAGAACTCAGTCTCGGTGCTTTTTAGATATAAAACACCGATTTTAGCTGCTAATGGCAATTCCCAACAGGAAAGGATGGTTAGCAGCGGTGGGTATATTTATGAATACTTTTTAAGCAAACGCTGTGAGGTGGGAAATCTATTGGTCCTCATGGAAAGGTCCCTGGTCTGCTGCTGCAGGCATCTAAATGCAAAGTTTCAACTTGGCTTTTGCATTGTGTGCCTGGCTACACACATTCCTCTCGAAACTCCTCTCTCAGAAACGGTTTCTCAGCCCCTTTCCCACGGTCACGCGTGTGTCACCGTGACCTGCCCGGCTGAGGGAGGGAGGCAGCATCTCCATCCTTCACCAGACATTCCACTGACTTGTCGGTAAATAAAAGTCAAGGAATCGACTTGACTGGTCTCCTCAGCTGCTCTTTCTCCAAAACAGTACAGGGCTGACATATAAAATACCCATGTCCTGGATTTCTGGGAGGTTTTCACTGAGGGCGCATTGTTTTTCCCCAGCAAAGCCAAGAGAGAATTTATAGTTGGTCAGCACAGCGAGATCGCTCTGCTTTCTCTTTCCTGGGACAGAAACCCGCTTAGAAACAGATTGCTAGCAGCTAAATGCAAGTTCCTTAGCAGCTTCCAGGGTGAAAATATTCCCTCCTCTCCAGATCTCCTTTCACATCCACAACACATCATTCCGGTGGAGGGCTCTCTTGCTAAGAAAAGCTGTGAGAACTCCCAGCCCTCTCTCCAAAGTGGTTCAGGTATGGGAGCCAGCTCCCCGCCACGCATCCCTTGGTCCTACTGCCCAGCTGAGATGTCCTTAATTCCTCCATCTGTCTCCTCCGGGCTCTGGCTGGCTCAGCTCTCAGACGGTCAATACATACAGCAGGCTGCAAGGCTGCTTCTCCTAAATGAATGCTTCTCCTGCAGCTTCAGGAGAAATGATGTCTGCTGAGTCCCCCAGCCCGCTCCTGGTTGCTTCTGGGGCTTTCCACTCTAAGCCGCCTTTGTCCCACACCCCACATGCAGGCAGACAGGAGGTTCACACCAAAATCCACCTCTCCTCTCTGCCTTTAACTGAACCAAAACAAAAAACAGATGGAAAAATCAAATGCTGGCAGTGTGAAGCATGTGGGCTGCACTTGCATCAGCCCTCCTGGAGCTGCAGAGTGTATTCCCTCCTGCTCCAGGGTCTGAGGGCAAAAACAGCCTTCCACAAAAGAGTTATTTCTGGAGGGGTTCCTGCTACTCCCCCCTGCCACCCACTGTACAGCACAGAGGTGGAAGGGACAGAGGGAAAGAAGGGAAAGCAAGAGGCCAGAACAGACTTCACATTTTAGGGTAGCCCAGGAGGAACGATTTCCTCCTCTGAGTGTGATCTGCATGATGCACAGCAAACACAGCGCTGGGGTTGCAGAGGGAAGAGCTGGGGGACAGACACATACTGGACTGTGAGCTGCTTCTAACCAAGCTCCATCCATCCCACACACTCCCTGAGGCAGAGCCCACACGGAAGAAATCGCTTGAGACCACAGAATTAAGACTGCACCCTAATGAATGCATGGACGTAAGCCGCTCAGGTGTCTTTAATACTGGGATTTCTTACGTGCTCAGCACCTGACTTCATAACCTTAATCTTGTATTTTTTAGTGGTGTTTCTGTGCACAGGTGAGCTTATCTTCTTTTCCTGTGGCCCCTTCTTTTCACCGTCCTTCTGGGGTAAACAGTACCTGGACTCTTCCATGTCACTCCTTGGGAGCCCATCAGTGTCCCCGAATGCTCCTCAATTTTGCCATCAACACCCTTCTGAACTGGGTTGACCTGTGAAGCGCAGTGATGGGGCTGTTGCAGACTCCACTCCGATTCCCTCTGGAACCTTCCTTGCCCACCAATGCTCGGAGGTTGCTCCTGCATGTGGATGAGCCCCACACCACACCAACACTCCCCACAGCAGCACAGTGGCAGGAAGAGAGGGAGCGCAGACAGCCTGCGGTGAGGGCAGGGGCTGACGGCGTGTTTGCGGAGTAACACTCAACTGCCATAACGGATTGCCTTGTTTACACTGGGCCCAGGGAAAATCACTCCTGGGATGCAGACTGTGAAGCATCCAGAAGCCTCCAAGAGCTGGAGAAGCTCCACATCTTCCTGCCTCTTACTGTTGCTTTCAAAACCACCACCCCGCCACCACCATCAAGCTTTAAAATCACTGTAGTAAGCACAGGAGGGGATGTGGAAAGGAAAAGAAAAGAGTGTTTTGATGGGAATGTGGTTCTTCACCAGGAGTGCAGGCTTCCTCTTGTTAAGAGGAGCCCTTGGTACCCAAAGATACACCAAGAAGGGTTGCCGGGACAGGGGCTGCAGTGAGGACATGCCACAAGAAGCCTGGAGAGGGAGAAGAAGAAATAGGAACCACCTTAAGGGAGGGGAGCTGCCAGCAGAACAGTTAAAAATGACTAAATACTTTCCCAATATCACTCCTCCACGTAAGCACTGCTGTAATTGCCCTTGGGATGTTGCACAACGGCGAGGCGAGAGGGAGGGGTAGGTGCTGGCAGGGCAGGCAGGGAGGGAGGGGTCCCCAGCCGGCTGCCGCACCAAAAGGCGAGCAAACCTCCATCCCAGCCACTGCTGCCATTGAGGAGAGATGCTGAGCATTGCCACAGGGACAGACACTCTGCCACCTCAGGGCTCCCCCTGCTCCTGGATTTAGCCCCTGAGGGGCCATTCCTCGCAGGAGCTGGAGCTGGAGGACTCCTGGGAGGACTCACTCCTCGTGCCTCTGAGACGCAGCAGGCTGCCCCAGGGAGCAAGAGCAAAAGGCGAGGGAGGAACAGAGCCCATGTTGCGCTGTGTGGGGAAAAAAAACCCAACCGCCAAAGAAAAAGAGAGATATAAGGGCTTCATTCAAGTGCTCTCGCTCTCTGGAAGTCTCACGCAGAGCAGCTGGTCTTTAAGACAGTCGCAAGCACGACATGCAAGCACAGAGCGGTTACATTTCTGGGTGCTTTTATTAGTGACACTCAGACAGGGGCATCCACTCGACCCCCATGCGAAGGAAAACGGCTGACTCATTCTTCCAGCGACGCTGGAGAGCAGGACACGGCGCTCTGTAGCAGCAACGCGGGTCCTCTCCTGCTTTGTAAACCACATCACTGGATCCAGGCTCAGACGCCACGCACGTATGCAAGCACCAGCTAATCCACGGATGCGCTGGGTCCCTGGATAGAGCAGCCTCTGCTTCCAAAAGCAGCCTGCTCGAGTCAAAAGGGAAACCTCTGAGAGATGCGGTCTCGAGGTTTAAAACATCTGTGGGCCACCAGCCATTAAATAGGATGCTATGCTGGTTTGCTGCTATTGGGTCTTCCGCCAGGTTCATCACTGTGCCGGCTGGGTACCGTCCAGCAATGCATTAAGTGATGTGACTATTTCTGTTCTCATCACATGTTTGCTCTCATCCTCTCCAGGGTATGTGGGGGGTCGGGGAGCAGGGCGGGGGGAGAAGAGACACACATTCATTATGGAGTGTCTTATTTTGGTACGGCTTTTCCTTTCTCTGCCTAACATGTGCTGCTTGGCTGTTGGCAGAGGAGAAGGTATGTGGGGAGGGTGTTATTTTCCTAATACCCATGTACTCAGGTATTTCTGTTAGAAGAGGCAAAGTCAAAGAAATGCTAATCAAATATCCAGGAGTGCACAGTGCTGACATCTGCACCTCGCTACTATATGGCCTTTCATTAGCATTACCTAAATGTACGACCATACAAAGAGCAGATTTCCTTAGCAACAGGGCTGCCTTCATATTTCCTCCCCACTACCCCCTGCCCTTAGAAGAAAAATGACTTCAGCTCTTTTGCAGAGCCGTGCTCGCAGCCACTCCGCGATGCAGCAGCGCTGTGCCACACTGCCAGGCTTACTATATGCTGCATCTGGGACACTTTCCCCTCCACGCCGGGATCCGCGAGCCATAAAGCAACCTCTTGACTTAGCTCTTCTGTACAGCCACAATAAAACCTCTCTCTTTTCCTAACGGAGCATATGCAAAACAGCCCTGTAACGGCAGAGCCGGGTGGGGGGGGGGATATGCTCCTCCAGATGACTTACAGCTCCCCTCACCAAGGGAGGATGTCCAGCCCGCACGGTGGTGCCGGCATCACCGGCTGCTGCCTCCTCTGCTCCCAGCCACCCGGTTGCGGGATGCCGACTGCCCTCCTTCCCCAGACCGCGTTTTAAGCCACCTTCGCCTTGGGCAGGGAGCTGCCAACCCCCCCCTCTTTCCCCGGATCTGGGCCAGAAAGACTGAACACTTCATCCTCTGCGCTCTCCCCCGGTGCCACAGCCTGGTGCGCTGGGCTATTTTAAGAGCTCGTCTGGGAGACTGGCACACGCACCGCGCTGTCGGGAACTCCCTGCTTCTGTTTCAAAAAAAGCTGGAGGCTGGGAGCCTGCTGGGACTCACCCCTGTGATTCCCAAGGTCTGACCCTCCTCTCGCTGGGACTGGCGCAACGCTGCTGAGTCAAACGAATTAGTCCCAATTAGCACTGGTGAAACGGGAGGAGAATCGTGCCCTCCCCGGCATTTCAACCCCTCCGGACCCACTAAGCCTCCCCCTCCAGCTATGCCCCTGCTTTTCATCTCCCCGCTCTCAAACCTGCTCCTTCCCTGTCGCCATTCCCTGCCTTTTCCACACGGGTACTCTCCCCGTTTCCCATTATGATAGGGTCTTTGATTGCACGATCGCATAACTATAATGAGACAAATATTTATTTTGCAGATATGGGTTAATCAGACCGAAGGTATAGAAATATTTCATGCGCTAATCAGAGTACCTTCAGCAATCAGGATAGTAAATAACTCGGGTAAATTAACATAGGAGAGTTCCCTTATCAGGTTTTAGTCTAAGATATATGTGCATTAAGGACTAATTTGCCCTCCCCCCCCCCCCCGCCCCCCCCTTAGATTTGGGCTGGAGCCCAAGACGGGGTTCAGACCAAGGTTCCCTCCCATCAGCTTTCACGGGAGCTGCGTGGGCTTTGCTCCCGGCAGGATCAGACGCCGGGATGAATATTCAGCAGCGCGGATCGCCTCGCCTTTGTTTTCTGTGCTCTGCACCTTTAAATTTCCAAGGGCTCCGCTGTTTGCAGCTCAGACAGCCTTTTTGCATTCAGTTCGTTGCAAGCTGACACAGAAGACAGGATGGAGCAGGTTGTGTCTCCTGCTCTGAGCCCTTCACGCCACTCTGGCAGCGTTCGGGGGCCATATTAAGAGCCGCAAGTAATTAGTGAATTCCTCCTGCCCCAGCGCGGTGCGGAGCAGCCAAACGCGGCACCCCGGCGGTGCCAAGAGCAGAGGTGCAGCGGTGACTGAGGGGACGCTGGGCTCCCCTCCGGGTTCGGAGGGGCTGGGAAGAGCCAGGCGAGAGCCCAAGAAGGGCTCTTTGCCCCAACGGGGCCTTCCTGGGGTTCTTGCCCCAAGCTCCTGTAAATCAGCCACCCCAAGGGACACGCGATGTGAGAGTGCAAGAGCTGCCCTGATTCCCCCAGCATCAGTCTCCCCAAACCAGAGGTGGCTGAGCTCCTGCCCCAAAACCAGGTCCCACAACTGCATTCTCCTGGTTTTGCTCTGAAAAAAAAAAAGCTCCTGCAGAGGAAACGTGGAGGAGCTGGAGATTCTGCCCTTGCCTCTGTGGTGTTTTGGGATCCCTGAGAACAAAAAGCACTGGAGGAATGGCAGGCATTATAGTAACGATGGTGACAAATTTAATTAGAGCAGGAAGCTCTGGAGTGGATTTCAAATGGCAACACGGCATTTTGTGTGAAAGCATTGCCTCGCTCCCCCACCCCCCTTCCCTCCCCGCCTCCACCACGCGGCTCCATCCAAACCCACCCCGTGGGATGCATCCCTTTAATTTTCCCACATGTCGTCCCCTTCATTCTCCCCCCACCCCACCCCAAGGACCGACACATTCCCGTGGTCTGGAAAATGCAACCGTAGAGCAATTCAATAATACAGCGGCCAGATGTGCAACAGTATATCCAACATGTCATTCAAAGGACCCCTTCAGTGGAGCCGAGACATGCTATCCCGCAATCTTAACTAATACATCCTGGGGCCCTGGAGGAGTTGATGGATGTATACAATTCCCTTTCCTACAGCTGTGGTCCCTTTTAGAGGGGGCATCCAGACTCAACAATAGCCCCGCTGTTGCTTTCAAGACAGAACCTCTTCAGACAAACCGGGATTAATCCTGACCCCCGCTTACGCCCGCCTGGACTCTGCTGAGGTTGGTGGGGTTTCAGAGCTCAGGGCTGGGGGCAGGATCTGGCCTCCCAGAGACCATGTCTGCTGTTTCACCTTGTGCTACAGCCTCTGAGAAACCTTGGTAACTGGTTGGAATATAACCACCTTGGGGAAAAGGCAAGCGGAGAGGAGCAGGTAATAAGATTTCTAACTGGTGCTGGTAGAAAGAAGGAAGTAATATAACAGTTTAATTAATCTATGCCTATTAGCATTATTAAAGAAAACAGGGAGCTATTGGAGATTTACCTCGGAGAATATCATCAAACGGGGACCTTCTGCAGGGAATTTTATGTCTCTGTGCCCAATTTATAACCAGCACGGAGGTGTGGTGTTAGTGACAGCCAGTGCTGAAATGTCACAGTGCTTAGAAGTCATTAGCTGGGGACACGGGGAGAGAGAAAGAGAGGATGGAGGAGGGGACAAGGGAGAAATGGGGAAGGAAGGAAAAGGAATTAATTTAATTAAAAATATCTTTAGAGCCTGTCTCTTGATTTGTGTGGTTTTGGGGCTTGGCAGAGCTGCTGAGAACGGTGTGGAAGGAAAATCAAGGTTGCTGGGGCTTTTTGAAGCTGATAAAAAAAAATAAGCACACTTTTCATGTTCAGGAAGATAAATCCCCATTTTCTCAGTCTCAAGACAATCCAGTTATTTACTGACAGTTTTACTGTGAAATAAAAAGGGCTTTAAGCTTCTTTCTACTTGATGTCTCCATAGCCTGAATATTATTAGATCCCAGCCTGGTGCAGCTGGAGTTTTGGTTAATAAATTTAACGTCATTAGACAGAAAAGCCTTCTACTGAATGTTGCAATTCTTCCCCCCCCCCCTTTTTTTTTTTTTCCGTTGCAGTCAGACTGTATGTAGGTGGTAAGAATCAAAAGAAAGGAAGTACGCTTGGCAAATAGGGGAGTGCTAAAAAAAGGTTTCACTCAGGCTCGGGTTCGGAGCGAGGGTGTTTCGCCCATAGATGAGGCAGGGCTGAGCCTCCCCGGGTGGACGCACCCCACCACGGCGCCGGTTTCGCAGCATCTCTGTGCAAAACACTCCTGAAACACTCCTGTGCTCAGGGTGATGGAGCGGCTTGGGGCGCCCAGCCCACTCGAGGGGATGGAGCTGTGGGAGGCCACGTCAGCCCCAGTGGCAAGGTGTTGTGTGGTGGTGTTATGCTGAGGTAGAGCCCTTGGGCAGTGGCAATGCCACGATGCTCCAGGGCTGCCTCGGTGCCACCACCATGGAGCTGGGCTTAGGGATGGCTTTTTGGAGAGAGAAAAGTCTTTTCCAGCCAAAGTCTGCCTTGGGGCTGTTGCACAGGCAGCAAAACACACCTCAGTGGGACAAGGTGGGAGACAACCATGATGGGGTGCACGAGGAGGAGGCAGTCTCCGTCTTCCCCCATGGGGAGAGAAGCAGCTGTGGCCCCTCAGAGTGGGGCTCAGTCCCATGGCAAGAAAGCTCCTACCCCAAAGGAGGCAGGGCTCCATTCTGCCCTCAGGGCAGCCACCATCTTCCATCTCCCCCTGCCACCTCCTCTCTTCAGCTGCCATCCCCACCATGGCCACAGCCCTTCTGCCAGGAAACATCAGCTTGGAGGAAGACACTGAGGAAGATGCCGCAGCACTCTCATTCCCCCCACCATACACCTTCTTCCCCGTCTCCAGCTGCCTTCCCACCATAAACAGGTGGCCACCATGGCCAGGCCCCACCTCCCTGCCAACAAACCTGAAGCACGGCAGAGATGTGGGGATGCTTCATTTTGGGGAGCTGGGCCCTGAGGGTTGGCTAAAACGTGCCCCATATGGTGCATTTCTAACCCCCAAACCCCGTGGGTGTTGTGGACACCAGGAGAGGACTCTGATGGCGGGAGCAGGACCGTTAGCCACCTCCCACCCAGTGGCCCCACGGCCATGGGTTTCACCCCATGCAGAAAGAGCCTCAACATCCGAGATAAGCCCTTTTACAAAATAAACAGCGGCAGCTGGAAGTGGGGAAGCAGAAGAGGGGTCTCAGGGAGATAGCGAGGAGCCAGGGCTGGCCAGGGACAGGCAGGGACGGTTGCGGAGCTGGGGGCTGCCGGGACGGGAAGGAAGTGGTTGTTGTGGGAGTAACGTCAGGAAGAGCCTCCGCTGGGGCCCGGGTGGGCAGGGAGAGGGGAAGATCAGTGAGTTCACGGGATGGGGACGGGGAGGAAGCGCTCGAGCGAGCTGAGGCCGAGGGGCAGGGTCTGGTGTGGGGACAGAGCGGGGAGACGCCTGTCCGGGGAGCATAACTGACCCCAAAACCCCGCTGGGTTCACTTTACTGCCTTGTGACTCCTAAAAACGGTTGGTTTTTTTTAAGCAGAAATCCCTCCCCCCGGTGAATAACAGCAAACCAAATAATCACGAGAAGGAAGGGCGGGTAACTAGCAGCAGATGGCTGGCGGTGACAGGTACCTCCATACCTGTGCACCCCTACTTAACAGCCCATGCACTCGGAGGTGCTCCCAGAGCCTCTCACCTCACACCAGCAGAACAATCGCAGCCCAGCTAGGGGCAGGGGTACAGGAGCGCAGACAGCAGCGCCGGGAGCTGCTTTAGGGAAATCCAGTTTAGAGCCAAGGCGATGCATGCAGAGTCATTAATCTAGGTCTAGTGCCAATAGGGATGGCTTTGCATTAGCGCCGGGCCCCTTTGTAGTTCAGACAATCAGTCGCATTCAAACAGCGCGAGATAACGCTGCAGAAAGCTGAGACCATCGCAGCTCATTCCTCCTGTGAGGGGCGGGTTGGCGGGGGGGGGAAGAGAGGATTTACAGGCAAAATAGCATTGCATTAATGGGACTGCTCAGTATTCTGCACAGACGCTCGCGGATAATGTCTTTGCAAACTAACTGCAATAAATTAATTAAATTAATCTACTATGCCGTGCTTGTCCCCACCCAACATCAAATTCAAGGATGATCAGGGCTTGCCTTATCCTCCATAGCCTACGAAAGAATCTGATCTCACTTGCTCTAGAGTTTCTGAGGCACTGAATTGCAAAGTACCACCTGCCTCACTAAACTAATCACCAGCCTGGTGGTTTAGATCACATCAGTTTTACATGTAATTAAGACTGTCCAGGAGGGCATGCAGCTGCTTACATGGTCGTTCCCTCTTATACAGCAACGTGCCTCCTGCTCAGATAGGTGCAATTAAACAAGCCTGTTCACAGTCATTAAGCATTAATGCACCTCATTAGCATAAGAACTGGAAGAAGCTTTGATGCAGGGAACCCCGCAGGAGAAGGAGATAGAGAGAGATGTACATACAGACAGGAAGGCGAAGGGCTGGGCCACCACCTCCTCCTGGCCCCGACCATCCATTCCAGCTCCATTTCTCCAAAGCAATGAGCCATGGCGTGCCCTCCTCCCCAGAAATGGGACTGGGTTATCTTTCTTTCCCCCTCCCCTCCCCCTTTCTAAATTATGCTGGTGGAAAAAGGAAAAAAAAAAAAACACCCAAAAACCCAAACAAAAAAAAACCCAACCCCACAACCAACCAACCAACCCACAACCAAACTGTTGGGATATTAACCTAGCGAATCCATTAATAAGCTGAACTCTCTGTTGGTTTTGACACAGCACACTAAAGCTTTAAAGAGACAGGGCCCCAGACACTGGAGATAGGGGCAGAGACAACAGCGCTAACAAAGAGCCACTGTTGCCACGGCCGTGGCCATCTCGGGTAGGTCCAGCTGTCTTTGGTGTTCTGTTTTCCAGACACAAAGAGCAGACTGAACCGTTTTGGTCTGAATGGCTTTCATTTGATGGTAGAGAAAATGAGAGGGAAGAAAGAACCTAAGTAAAGTGACCAGGAGAGTGGAGGGGAGGGAGGGGGGGGGGGGGGAGAAAAAGAAAAAAGAAAAAAGAAAGGAAAAGAGCATGGTGTGCTGCAGGTCTTCAGTGAGAAAGGCTGCAGCTCCCTGGAGCACAAAATGGGGCTGTCTCAGGGCGACGTCGCGATTTCGGAGCCCTGCATGCCACTGAGAAGCGAGTAGCTGTGGGTAAGCAAGGATGCACGCCCCAGGGGAGCCGGGACGGACGCTGCCTGTCTCTTACATGCTTGCCCAACGCTTTGCACAGCGATGCACAGGTGGCTCAGCACTGCCAGACCACAGACAACAAACAGCTTGTCTAACTTGGTTTTAATCTCAAGGGAACGACGTGTGTTTGTACAGCTCCTGGCACCAACCGGGCTCAAAGCCTGGTAGCAGACTCCAGCCTGGACCACTGTGCGTTAGTATGCAGAGCCTCAGCGAGCTTTACTGTCACCATGGCAGGAAATGGGCTTGCACTGGGAACGTGAATCAGCTGGAAAAAGTGAATCTCTGAGTGAAACGGCTTCAGGGAACCGCCACACTCACGTGCTACCGCAGGGCTGTTCCAAATCCAGACCTCAGCCAAAACCCTATCTCAAGGCTCCATCCCAGGGTGGGACTGGAACATGCCCGCCCTGAACAATCCTTCTGCAGCCTCGAGATGCCCAAGTCATGCCCTTGCCACCTCTACCAGAGGCCGAACCTGCATCCTGTAAGCATGAAAAACCAGGTTTGACATGTCTGGTGGAGATTCCTCAGATATTAAAGCACAGCTCTGAATGACAGACATGGAATCTGGGACCTGTTAAATCCACAGACCCACCCACGGGAGCGCCACGCAGGCTCATCCCTACAGTACACTCTCCGGCCCTCTGTCTAGTCCAGTCCGTAAGTGATAAAAGCGTCCACGGCTGCAGCTCTCATCTGGGAAGATGAACAAACAACCCAAGCAGATCTTACCACTGGGAAATGGTTTCTAAGGGTCTCCAGAGATATTATCTTTCCTACGCTCATTCCATTAGTGCTGTGCATGCTCCATTGTCCCAGTCTCTCCCTCCTTAGTGGTTACATCCTACAAATACAAGCAGATTTCTAATCCCCTGTAGCTATTTGGCCCACGTTGATAATAATTTTCCCTCCTTGAGCACCTTTTATCTAGAGATCTGGAAGCATCTCCCTGGCATTAATAGTTATTAGCTTCTCCACCATCACGCAAGGTAGGGTTAGCACTGTCACATTTTCCAGCTGAGGGGAACTTGGGCACGGCACAGTTAGCGATTCGGTCCTGCCAAGTGGTGCATCCTCTCGTGCCCTATGGAACGGCAGAGCCATGGCAGCAGCGGGCCCCCTTGCTGAATCGGGTCCTAAACGATTTGCCAACAGCGTCAGAGAGAGGAAGAGATCCCAGGTTTGTGCCTGAGTCACCAAACCCTCTGTTTTCCCTTCTGTGCCTAGAGAAGTCAATGGAAAGTCTCCCATGGACAGCAGTGGGAAGTTCATGCTTTTTGAGTCAGTTGAAACAGCTTTTTCTTCTTCTTTTTCTTTTTTGGGGGGGAGCAAACAGGCTTTTACTGCGCAGTCATTTTGATAAACCACGGAGCCAGGCTTTTACCCAGCAACAGGCTGGGAGAATGACTGATGGAGACCATGACCCCAGTGAACCACAGCCTTGCTCCCCCAGTCCCTTCCCATTTGCCTTTTGTGATTACAATTAGTAGTGGGGGCCGGCAGGTGGGGGAAAAATAAAATAAAATAAAAGCACCCCCCACCCCCCCCCAGCCCCCCCACCCCTCTCCCACCCCCTCATTGTCTGCGTGAGGCTGGCTGAGACTCTGCACACTGCAGTCCTCTGCCCATTGTACTGCTGAGAACATGCGAACAGACGCTCTCGGGCAATGGGTTTTATTGAACGCAACTTCAATGGCAAATGGAGGGGGGGAAGAGAGAGAGAGAGAGAGAAGAGGGAAAAAAAAAGCCTTGAAAATCCATGCCAAAAAAAAAAAAAGAGGTGGGGAGGGTGTTTTTTAATGCAATCAATGGCTCCTTCCTATAACTCTGCCTGTTGTGAGGAAATTTCTTTCCAGTAGCAGCCAGCAGCAGTCCCAAGGCTGTGACATTGCTGTAACGCTTGGAGCTCAGCTCTCTATCTCTGGCAGCAGCCCCGTCTTTTTGTCATTATTGGCTGTGATTGCAGGGGGTGCACGCCAGCTCGCAGAGTGCTGAGATATTGCTGTCTTCCCCTCCCTCCGGACAACCTGCCCTCGGAGAGGAGTTTGGGAGGGTGGTGGGAAGGAGATGGGGGGTGAAAGAGGGAGCTGAATTCTCTCTGCCTCCCCTGAGAAAGCTCCTACCCAAACCCACACGGATAGGTAGAGGTCCCTGAGGCCCTTTCGGAAAGCTCATTAGGAAAGTAGTGACAGATGCATTAGCTATTAAAAAAAAGGGGGGGGGGAGAGAAGCTATCATAGAACTTTAAAAAAAAGCAGCGGCAGCCACCCGACAGTTTTATTGCTGTCAG